>NC_067292.1:8967500-9640000 GCF_020740795.1 Apus apus | reverse complement strand
GAAGAGGCCAGTTGCTGCGTGTGTTGCTGGGACGACGGACATGCTGTGCTTGCCTTTTTTGTTGCATAGCCTGGTTGACCCCAGCAACATAGCGGGCAAATTCTGGATCAGAGCCAACTGAATAAAAGAAACCAAGAAGTCAGTTGCTGACATTCAGCTATTTCTACTGCAGTTATCACCTCATTTAATCCTTTAGGCTCAACCATATCTCACAACAGAAAATAACTCCTTCAATATTAATAAATGCCAGAAAACAGTTGATACCTCTTCACAGAGCAGGGAAGAACACTAGAATGGAAAATGTTTTTTAAAAGTAGATATGCGCCGTTCACCCATGGTGGGTACGCCTTCCCCTTGCATTCCATTAGGGAAATAGTATTTGTCACTATGACCAGGTGTATACACTGAAAGGTCCAATATCCCATCAGCAGACACTGATGGAATTAAAGCTGGTACATTTATCCAGGCTCAGCACAAAAGAATGAACCAATCATTACAACTGATTCTAGATTGCACCACCATTTCCCACTATGCTGTGATACTGCCTGCTTTAAGAAATCAGAATCTCAGATGGATCACATACGAATATACTGCCCACAAATTGCCTACTTCCTACAAAGACTAGACTATTTAAAAAATGTTCTGATCCTGACCTGCAAAATATCTCAGAATAAGACTGATAAGTTACAGAAAATGCACTAATTCTTAAAAATAAAAATTCTTCAGTTAAGTGCTTTGTGTCCCAAACACCTGATAAGGGATAAGCATGTTCTTGAGCAGACAAAGCAAAAGCCTTAATCCCAAAACTCGATTGAGCAGATAAAATAAGTAATGCATTAAAAAGACTGCTCTTATGAGTCAATGTAATTGAGTTTCCACAGCTTCTGTTTCTTTTTGCCTTTTTTTTTTTTTTTTTTCCTGAGGAAAAACTCTGCAATCTGACCAGATTTATGGAAAATGTTTGGACTACATGCATAGTAATTGCAGCAGCAAATACAGAGCTGCTGGCTTGCTGTCTCAGTTGTAATTTAAAGAGTGAAGACTGAAGAGTGTCTAACAAGCATGCCCAGCTCAGGAAGCAGAAATCAGTCTTTCATAGGGTGGCTTCCCAGCATTCAATTCAGCATTTAGAAGAAAAGTTTCCTCATTATCATTTGGCACATTCAAAAAAGAGCTCAGCAGTGTTTGGTTGGATGCAAATTAAAATGAAAATAAATTAACTTTGTTTCTATACATTCTTTATTGTATAAGCAAGGTATAGAGCTGTCTGACAGCTGTGCAGAAACAAAATATTACCACTAACACCTGTTCTCTTTGAGAAACAGCTTTATGTCAGTTTAAGATGAGGCTGGAAGCTAGACAGATACTTTGATCTAAGGATAGATAGTTGCCTTTGACATGAAAAGCCATCAATTTTATAAGTTCTTAATTAGCATTTGCATCTGAAAAGTGACAACTTTCAGGCTGTAAAAATATTTACCAGAAAAGTAATGCCATTTGTTTTGAATGACAAGTGTACAAAGTCCTAAGAAGGTCTGGGAATGAAAGTGTTTCTCATTTTAAAGCCTTCTGTACTACATTAACTAGAGTTTAGAATGAAAACTTCTACATCACAGCTCAACCAGACAAGTTATATAAAAGTTATCTTTCCAGTAGAAAAGTCTACCGGATTCGAAAGTTTTTTTTTATTGGTTTTGGCTTTTTAAATCCCAAATCCGTGGAAAACACTGTTTACTTACTGCTTTAATTGTTGAAACACATCTTAATCTACTGAGCACCATTCATCAGCTTGAATAAATCACCTTTTCAAAGTATCAAAGTCCTTAATATTCATCATATCAAATGGAACAAAACAAGTAGCTTTATTTTTTTAAGGAAAATACTGCAGAAATATAATGGATTCAGAATACTACAAATGCCAGTCCTCTGTACAAATGCATTTTTTCCCCTACACATACATGTGTTTGGTGCTTAGTTAAAATCAGTTTATCCTTCCTTAAAGGTTGTAATAATACTTAACTATACACCATAAGTATGTTTAAATAAGATGATGCCAACTCAGACTTAAATGTTGAAGAAGCTTTTGTTAACCTAACTACAATGCCTATTTTTGCCTCATAAACTTCACTCATTTATCACTAATTGACAAAATAACTATCAAAATTATGAGTCAAATGAGCTGGTTTCTGAGATGCCTACACAGTCCACACACACACGTGTGCAGATGAGCACAGGAAGCAGATTCATGGTTTGATAAAAGGTCTTCCTGTTTGTTCTAGTGCTGCCTCCCTCCAGGCAGTTTTCATAAATTAATACAAAGTTCCTGTAGCCATGTTCCAGGCTAGCAGAAATTATGTTTGAGATAATAGATTTGTAAGCTGTTCTTAGTAATACTATCAGAAGAATTCATTAATCTCCTTTTAGATTCTACAGTCAATTTCCTAAGTCTTTAGCTATTTGCTTACGGCTATAAAATTTTATCTCATTACATCTTTGACAATAATCCCTCTATATTTACAATTTATTGGTGGTTCAGACACATCTGGCAAACCACATGGCATTTGCTCTTTAGTCTCTAATCCTTCAGTATCCAACAGCTTCACTTCAATAACAGCAGAACAGGAACCAGTATGACTCCCATGGATTTGCACAGTAATGTCAGGGTATGGGAAAGATGCAATCTGGCTGGATCTCCAGACTGCATAACTGATGAAGAGCAGGATCATTTTGGGTAGAGGTGAAACAGATAACTTCAGAAATTTGGTTTTAAACAATTTTACAAATTAACAACTGGAAGAACATAATCTGCAAGTATCTGCTTTGGTATTTTGATGTGGTCCATATCAGAAAGGTCACAACTACTACTACTGGAACAAGAAACAAGGAATTTGTTCCCCTTCTTATTTATTAATCAAACTTGCTTGTACTTTAGTTCACCTTCTGTTAAGAAATAAAAAAGCCATACACGTAATACCTGTTTGCTTTGTAAGTGCCCTAGCATCTGGTGGATAGCACTAGGAAGTGAGTTATTACTAGCAGTATTTAATAGTATTCTTTGTAAAAGGACCCTTATGAAAAAACATTATAAAGGAAAGGACGCCCACCTGCAGGGTCGAAAGGCAAGATTTCTCCCAACATCCCAAACACTCCATCAGTTTGGTCACGATTTGGCCATGTGTTGTTTCTAGGTCCTTGTGGTTTCTGTCCTAACATCTCCGACATCATATTGTCCATGTAGCTGCTCACAAGACCCAAGCTGTATAAATCAGAGCTTAAATCTGAAAAACCAGTATTATTCCACTGGTTAATATGAGACAATCCAGCTCCAACAGCTTGGGCTGGCTGCTGTGAAGAATTAGTGAGCCATTTAGCAGGTACACGTTGCTGTGGTCCAATAGGTTGAAGCAGGTGTTGGTAATACTGCATCTGCTGCTGCTGCTGCTTTTGTGACTGTTGTTGCTGTGACAAGCCTTGCTGGGAAGGATGCATTGGTGTGTGAGAGACAGACTGCGGCTGCTGTTGTACTGTCCCTGATTTTTGTTCTGTTGCTGTAGAGGATGCAACAGAGTTCCTTCTTTTCACCATCGGAGAAGTCTGCTGGGATTTGCCCATGTTAAAACCAGACAAGAAATCTATAACATCCTGCATTTCTTGATCAGTTGGTAAATTCATACCTTTTTCATCCTTGCCATCATCTGGTTTGAAGAAGTTATCCCGTCTTTCAACCAGAAACCCATTCACTAGCTGATTATTTGTGCTCTGAATCGAGTGCAGTGGATCTGCGGTCCTAGGAAAATTACCGATGTTCAGAATGCTTTGTAACCTTGCGTCCATGTGAGCGGGCATTTTAGTTTTGTCCTCTGAGTTGGAACTTATAAAGACATTTTTGGAAGGTGTACTGGGGATTGAGTAGCTTCCAGTATTACTTGTACTGGTGCAGGAAGTTTTTTTTGTAAACCGTGAAGTCAGTTTTGAGAACGTCTTTTGCAGACCACCTGAAGATTTGCTTCCATTTCCAGATGGCATGTCAACTTGATTCCCAAAGTCTGATATTTCACGCTGTAACTGGATCTGAATACAAGGCAAAGCTTGCTCCCTGCATCAACAAAAACATGTATATCAAACCACCAAATAAATAAACAAGTTTGTACTTTGGAGGAAAATGTGCATTTGGGTATAGTTACTGGAGGAAACAAACCAAGGACTGCCATGTTCGTTAGCTACTTCTCATGGTAACAACACAAATTATTACTAGTATTTGCAATAGCATTAACTACTTTCCATTCCTGAAGAAATTCTAACTGTGCTTCAAGATCTAAATGTAGGCTAATTTAAAATAAATCAAGTATTCTTGAAAGAGAGAAACATACTTTTGCAAACTTGGATAAGCTGCTGGTTTGTTGTTGTTTTTTTTTTTTTTAGAAGACTACTGAATCTTATGTACCCAAAAGGTACCAATTTCTTGCTCTCGGTATGACCCTTTCTCATGAACCAGCACTGCCAAATTCCTCAGTACAGATCTTTCAACATTGTTGGCTTGGTTTAAACTAGAAAGATAGAGTATGAGGCTCAAGAGGAGATGTACCTTCCTTCCTTCCACCTGTGTATGTCAAACACAGCAGTATAGAGCACATCTACTAGTCCCAAAGTCTTCTCTGGATCCAGACTCCTTTGTAGCAATGACATTGTTGCTGGATCTTCTTTCAGACACCTGTAATCATTAAGTTTAACTTAATTATTTAATTTTTTTTTACATGAAACAATTTTACCATGCTACTAAGATAATAAAAGGCCAGTTGATGCACCACTTTTGCTCCCACAGAGGTGCAACTAATAAAGGCAGCATCATGTGTGAATGCCTGAGGGCTCCTAAAGGCTGCACCTGCGGCCCCAGTTTTTTCTGCTGTTGAATATACAACTAATCTAAAATTAGGAGTTATTTTAAAATAATTATTAATGATTACCTCTTCAGCTGAGCAAGTATAATTCAGGCACAGAGGTAAGAAATAACAAGTACCCAAAGCCCATTTCTGAAAAATGGCAAGAACACTCCAAAACTTGACACCTAACACTCCCACGGGTGCACTGGGGAGTCTGGCACTAAGAACCCCAGCCTGACATATCCAGCGGTCTGAGGAAAGTTTTACTGAGCTGTGAAGATGCAGGATTAGTGAATTCTCCCCACTAATGGCACAGAACTGCGACTGAATTTGAGGTGAACTAAGTACAACTTAAATCTCAATATTGGCACGTGTCAAGTATCTGACCCGCCCCTCCAGCCAAGGAGCAGAGGCACTCTCGCTGTTCGTCAGCAGGCGGAGCTCTTCCAGAGTACACAAAGCCTGGCTCCAAGCTATCCAGTTTTATTTTAGTTCTTTGATAATAGAGCAATTTACATAAAGAGAACAGAGAAGTGACAGTTTACACTCTATAGAGGAATTACAGATGTATTTGGGTAAACAGACTATCGGTTGACTTGTACTTCTGGACACGCCGCTGGTACCATTAGTAACAGGCTATCTCCCTGCAGATTGAGATGAATGAACTGTCTTGTACTGAAATTCCTAACACTGGACTAAGACAGAAAGGAAGTGTTCTAGTTCCAAATCAGTTTCAAAAGGGAAGAAATCATCACCTAAACTGTGGATTAATCCTACCATTCTTTCCTAGGTAGTCAACTAAACTGGCATCTCTTGGAGCACAGAGTTCTGCTTTCATGACAGCACTTAAAGAACAGCTCAGTGAAAAGAAAAAAAAAACACTAAAATAAAAAAACAACACTAAAGTTCTCAAATTAATCCAATTCCTGCTCTTCCTGAGGTAACTGCTATGAGGACCTGCCAGGCAGGAGCATAACAGGAATACTATTGAATTTATTTTTATAAAGCTTCTCCATCATCAAGCCTTTACTCTTTCTTTAAAAGTGTATTTCAGTGCCCCAGCACTGCCTTCCTAATTTTCTTCAACAGAGGCAGCACTGATACAAAGACAGCTAAAGTACAACCCTCAGTTTGTCAGGAATGCTGTTATTAAAACAGTTCCAGAAAGGAACTCCAGAAAGATATGCCATAACTGCATAGTATTCTCTCTTCCATTTGTACTGCAATATTTCCCCCTATATATTTCAGTCATAGTTATTAGTATAATTTACAATGCAGTATTTTTATTTACCAAGTTGATGGAACCTGCACCACAATTCTGGATCCTTCTAAACTTATCTGAGGAGCATAGGCTTCTTTATTTTCGATCTGTGCTGTGTCCACAACCACCTAGCAAATAAAGTGAAAATAAAAATTATTTAAAGAATGAATTTTATTTTATCAGCCTGCAGTTAGGACGCAATAGTCTCACCTCCCCGCCACGCTACAGGTGAAAAAATAACCAGCTAAAAACAAATCAACTCACAAAATCATATAAATTGATTTCTATTTTAATACCTAAAAAAAGAAATAAAATTAGTAGTTTGATACAGTAACCTATATTTCAAGGACTTAATTATTCTCCATTATATACTGTAGTTATGCATCACTAAGTAGTTACCAACTGCTTTACCTAACAGCTGGTAGTTATCAATGGCTTCACGTAACAGCCCTTACATTTGAGAGCTTTGGCACTATTACTACTTTAATAGCTCCCAAACACCTATTTATCAAAATATTTTAAATAACTTCACTGCAGTGTATGGTATGATACAGACAAGTGGTATTTAGTCTGAAACTCTTCACATAGCTCACAGTTCTTAATACTGCCCCCCTCCTTTTAAGGTTATAAAATCCCACACCAACATTTCTCTATTACACCTAATGGCACCTACTCTATTATAAATTCTCTATTATATGAAGAGATGAAAAATTAGTTCAATTTGTTGAATTCTGAGTCTTCTGTAAGACATCATGAAGATACATGGAAGAGGAAAGTCTTGAAAATTAACCCGTTGTCATGAACCTTTATTTTTAATGGAATTGAAAAGGAATGGATTCACTTCAGCTTCATTTAAACATTAATACCAGTGATAGTAAGTTCCATATTTGGTTCGTGCTTTCTGCTGTTGTCCAGTCTGCATGGGTTGGCCTTTTTGATCATTTCCATAATTTCCTATTTTGGTCATGCTGAACCAGCAGCTTTTTGGCAGCAGTCAGCAGTTCTTGCTCTAGTGACTAGCAGATTCGCTGTATCCTTGAAATGGCAAAAGTTCTCTGGTATAAATAAGCTTCAAGGGATAGTACTGGCTTTCTTTTCAATCATCCTACACTGGTTCTAATTCTAACTGGTTGTCTACAACTGGTTATGAAGAAATGTGAAATGCAAATGATGCTGTCTTCTCTCTCTTGCTTTAACAAAGCCATCCAATGACACTTAAATACAGTTATTTCCCACCTTTTAGATACTTTAGCATAAGACCTTGATATTCCTTCAGTTGACTCAGCATTTGCCTGAGTGTATTCAAACTTGTAAAACATGTTTAAGTACATGACAGGACCATGCTATTATCCACTCATGAAAATACCTCTCATTTAATAACAGGGCAACTCCAGCACATTTTTCCTTGTGTTTGGACCATTTTAATTTTATGTAATTTGGCAATTTGCAATTTAGCTGTAACACAATTATAACTGGGATAAGGAGAGATGAACTTTTCTCAAGGAGAAGTGAAAGGAAAAGTTTCTGAAGGAGAAATGAGATTTTTCTCAACTCCCAGGAAAAACACTCTCTGCATCTCAGACCTCTTAAGTCAGAACTAAAATTCTGGTTTGGACAGGGCTAGATGAGCTTCTGGCACTGGTGTACAATGGTGCTCATGGTCTGGGCTTTGTTGTGGGTTGTCCACCTCTCCCCCCGTATCTTCCTTTTTAAAAAAGTTTTGCATTTCTCAACATTTGGTCAGAGTTACACCACCTGGGATTTAAAGAAATCTAGGAGATTTAATGTTTCTGCAATGTACATTGGGTTTTTGCTACAGAAAGATCTACTGGCACAAAAAGGATGCCTCAGTTAAAATCTTCTCTTCATGAGTTTCAATGAGGCCAATTCAGAGTTTTATTTCCACTCACCCTCTGAATTAAACTGTTTTAACACACATTACTTTTATTCAACCATGGAGACTTCTTCAGTAGACTCAAATCTGAAAACAAATTTTAAATATATATGCTAAGGAAAAAAAAGCAAAACTTCACTTTAAAAAAATTTCTGATGTTAAAAAAATGGAACCTAAAATGACCAAGCAAACTAAGTAACATCTCATTGTGCTTTCACTCTTAACAAGCTTCTTTTTAAAAGGCACATGGCAAGATAGGTAAGACTGTCAGATAATGTTCTTTTTTAAATTTAGTGTTTAAATGACGAATTGACACACAATTCTAAACTAATGCAGAGAGTTCAGTTTCTAAAAGCTGTCTAAAAGACTACGTAATACTGTCCCATGATTCATCTATCCAAGTTCTATACAAAATAAACTTAAAATAAACACATTCTCCCTCCCTGCTTGGTGAGAGCTTAGAGGATGGCTTCCTGTTCATCAGAAATCTATTGTTCTTGTTTTACAGGTGTTTCCTCTCTCATCTCCACCCAAAGAATGCTTTAAAGAAGCAAATTACAATTTCTCACCATAGTGTGAGGCTACCTACTAGCATAATTGAATCTTATATAAAATCACGGCACAAACTTTATAAAGAAAATCCTCAACCCTCCCACCCTGCCAAATTGTAACAAATCAAAGTGAGAGTGAAGGAGAGAAAGCTACCAAGTTTTCTGTCATGTGTAGAGCTCATTATTCTTTGAAGACAGAAACCTGCTACTTTCAGAACACAAGCGTCATTTGTAGACATCCATGATTCAACACAAGTAATACTTCTTAAATCAGCACTGTCATTTGGGAGAATGTTTAAGTTTTATGCTGACAACTCTCCAAATGTTATGATAAACCTGAAGAATATCAGCGCTTTAATTACCAACAGGTCTAACTAGGTATGTCTAGACTGGGGGACACCAGGAGATTTCCAGACTCCAGAGTCCTAATGTGCCTTGGGCCACTTCTCAAATCTCATCAGGGCAGGACTTGGGTGTGCACAACCCTCAAACTCCCCAGAAAAGAAATGGTGGGAGGTGCAGCATCCTCCAAGGCATTCCTCACCTAGACACTCTGGAGCCAAGAACTCCTCCTGAGTTACAGCACACCCATATAGGGCTGCTGAAAAAGTGTTTCTTTTTTGGCCTCAGTTCCTGTAACCTTCTGACTTGGTACCAAAAAATGGTTTAAGGAAATAGGACAGAAGGTCAAAGTCACTTTATCAGCTGTGAAATTTGTTTTTAAAAGGTGTTATTTACAAAGTATGTAACAATATGGATCCTCTGATCAGAAATTACAGTTAGTCACAAAGTTCTGATGGCCTGCCATCACCCTGAAAAAAGAATCAGCATCTGAATCAACAAGAAGCATTTAGCTCATTGTAGGTTAAAGATGATTCAAAGAATACTTGACAGAAACTATCACAGGCTACAGTGTATCTTCATGTTTGCACTTCCTACTATTGCATTCTTACCCTCATTTGTCCACTCAAATGAAAACTCACAGTAGGCAAAAAAACCCTGTGTCATGAACAAACAATTAAATGAAGAGATTACAGTAATTAGTTATGGGAGCAGAAATGCATTTTCTTATCAGAGTGTGTTCAAAGAATCTACTTTTAGCAACTGCTTAGATACTGTAAAATCCATGGGGTTTGTTTCTAAATACATATGTCTACAATGAAGTATTTAACTGCTCTATCCTGTTGGAGGTGTCAGGCAGTGTTGCTTGGTGCAGAGGACTTCCTGGTTTATGTCAGGCAGGAAACCTAGCTTCCATTCAAAGCAAAGGGGAAATGAAAAAATGGCAGTTTTTAAAACTAATCTGAGAGAATGGGGAAGGGGCATTCCTTTTAACACAGTGGAGAGATGACAACGGTCGCTACTGGAATTTTGGTACACCCACACTAAAGCTGAGGTTGCTACAACATGCTCCCCGTCTGCCACAAAGCAGGATCACAAATGTGAGACAATGTTCCTGTTGCCACTAAGGAAGGCATCAAAGAAGGCATTTCTGATTTAAAACAAAAGGGCATTATTGTGCCCTGTCGTTCACCATTTAACTCCCCGATTTGGCCTGGAAGAAAACCCAATGGTAAATGGAGAATGACAGTTGACTACAGGAAATTGAATGCCAATACAGATGCACTCACAGGTGCTGTACCTAACATTGCTGATCTGGTGTTAGAAATCCAGGAAGCAGCACACCCAGTGCTGGCCTCCCTGGACATAAAAGATGTTCTTCCAAATCCCTATTGATCCTGAGGACCAAAAATATTTTGCCTTCACTTGGAATGGGGTGCATTACACTTTCACAAGGTTGCCCCAGGGATATATAAACACTTGCCCACACTGGCTCATCACGCACTTGTGTGTGAACTGGAAAACATTCCAGAAATCAAAAATAATTCCAAGGTAAAAGTCTATCAGTACATAGATGCTGTGCTGGTAGGGGGCCAGAGGGAGGGGGAGGTAAAAGCAGTTTCTGATGCCATAATTAAGCATTTTATAGGCATGCAAATAGAAATCCCTGAAGAGAAAAGGCAACCCCCATCCCAAGAGGCAAAATTTCTGGGAATAAGGTGGAAGGGGGGGACCTGGAATATTCCTTCCAACACTTTATCTTACCTAGGACAGATAGCCCCCCAGTACCGGCTTGCGACACACAGTCATCTATAGATTTGAAAATCTTTGTTTCACTGTGGAGTTTTCATTGCTTGTGTTCTCTCTAGTAACGGAGTATGAAGCACACAAGACACTCTCCTGTTCTATCAACTACAGATACAATGTACAAACTTGCATTATATGAGGATACATTTTGCTCATAAATCAAGTTAGCTGCAGCATTAAAAATGGAGAAACACAACATAAGACACTGGAAATTAATTTCCAAATGCTTCAAAATATCTAGTTTCTCTTCAGGACTCTTCAGTAGCCCTTTTTCCACTAAGGCTACTCATAGTCACTTACCAGTCCAGCTTGGCCAAATAACAATTGTACAGCAGTTTTGCAGGCTCCTCGCCAAGTGGAAGGGCAAACCTGGTTTAGTACTTCGGTAACAGGAGAGTCATCTCGTGGTGTAAGTCCATTATGGCATCCAGCTTCCTTAATCAACTGCAGCATTGTGTGCTGAAAAAATAACAACTTTGTCATACTAAACACGATTCAGAAATGTTAACACCAGTGCTTCTGTACGTATTTATCATTGTTCTACACTTTTAAAAAACTATAATGTCCATTACCTCTGAACCATCTTGTATAACTGGAAGAGCACAACTGCAAAACACAAGTCTGGAAGAAAGTCTCTGCTATTTGGAACATAATACTCTTCCAAAATCAAAATCAGTATTTTTGCTCATATTCTTGCAAAACAGTTTAATAATAATAAAAAAAAAAGGCAGCATTTTGAGCTAGATTTCTATGCTTCTCTCAGATTAGACTGAATTTACTCAGGTGGTTAAAATGTTACCAGAAGCAGGCGTGGATCTACAATGTTATCAACACCTTGTTTCCACAGGAAGTCAGCCTAAAAACATGCACTTTTAAATACAAGTTCGGCACTGAACTTCTACTGTTGCTGAATTTTAAGGAGTTCTACTTTTTTTCCTTTTTCCTCCTTTCTGCACTCCTGTGGTTAGAATCAGGGTTATTACCGTTTTCAGCTTCAGGTTTTCTGCTGCAGACTCATTAAAGGATATTCCTTTCAGAAAATGTGATCCTATCTGAACAGGTACAGTGGGCAGTTCACACTGAATTGGCTGAGGTGGAGTTTGTCTCCTTCCCGTTTGCTGGGCTTCAGCTTCACTGCAACAGCCCTGAAATATAGGAGAACAGAAGAAACAAAGACATCAGAAAATCCTAATACTAGACCAATTTTTTTTACAAAAATAGTTATTTTCAAGGTGAGAAGGGATGAATGAGAGAGAGGAGGTTTAGCAGATCCTACCTGAAGACTTGCTTCAATAGCTTTTGGGTTCAAGTGGAAGCCAGCTTTCATTGCATATTCACAATGACCTAAACTCTCCAAAGCCACTTTGTAAGCCTGACATCAAACAAAAAGTTGAAACAGAACATATCAGCACATATATATAAGCATGTAGTCATTGTGTCTGGATAAATACATAAGAATTGTTACAAGGATTTACCCTACTCAGTTCTACAGAATATACACATTTATCATCTAAGATTGAAATACCGTAATTCTAAAACACCTCGTGGCTGCCCATGGTACATAATTCTGCAGTAATACACTCCTTCCATATTTCATTCCTTGGCCCACTGACTATACTACATGCCTGTGAAAGCCCCAGACTTTAAAAATTCACCTGCAAAGCACTGTCAATTTTCATGTTTAGCTCTTTGAGCTGATGTTCAGGGATCGCCACACTCTGTGAGCAGAAGAGTTGCTGAACTTCAATTCCTGCCAAACATCCATCACAGCCTCTTTCTCGCAGTCGAGATGTGGCCTGTAATGTAAAATAAAATTCCAGGGTAAAGAGGTTCAATGTTAAACTATGTGAAACTTAATTGCATTTTTAAAAATAGCAAAAACACCCCACAGATTTAAAAACACAATAAAGGAGATGAGAAGCAACACCTGGTGAAAAGGAACTGTAGGAGATTATTTATTGTAACTTATTAAACATCTACTGCTACTTTGGAAGTACAAATCTCACGTAATTGGCATGGCACGTAGGTGTTGGCTAGCAATTTAATTCAACATTGTTTGCTGTTACTATTTCAGCTCCCCCTCAGGACTAAGGATCCTGTTACATAGGCCACATGACGCAGTGGTTAGAGGAGGGACTTGTAACTTCAACATAAAGGGTATCACTCGCCACAGAAACAGAAGATACATTTAATGAAGTGTACAAACACTCCTGTGTACATAGGATGATACATTTAATAAAATTAAGGGTGATTACTGTGGTGCAATTTGAGAAGAACCATGCAAGACTGTAACATCAATTTAGCACAGCAAGAGAATAGCTTTAGGTAATGATTTTGAAAAATACGAAATAAGAAAAGCCAAGTATCTAATGTTAACTGTAAAATATTACACTACTGAACAGAGTAAAACAAATAGAAACCTACTCTCAACTGCACTTAAGGCCTCAGATACAGTTTATTTTTCAGTCTGGAAAAGAGTCTTGCTCTAAAGCAGGATGTCCAAACCAGGGATTTTTGGTACTACAGCCAATGGACAGACACATTGTTCATCCCATTGACACATACAAAATGACAGCATTTTCCAAGTGAAAAATCTTAAAAAAGGAAAAAAAACAGTTTTGAGCTACCAACAAAGTATCATTTTAAACTTTATTCTGAAATAGCCATGTATCCTCCTGCCAAAGAGGCTGATTTTATGTGGAAATAATGGATTGCCTTCCACTCCCCAAAAGTAAAAATTTGGCAAGATTTCAGTACTTCAGATCTTCCTTCTATCAAAATGACTTTAATAGTAGTCTATCTACAATTATTTATTTACAAAGCATAGATTTTTCTTGTGCTATACTAGAACCCCAAGCAAATACTTCAGATCAGTTTTTTTAGTCAATCATAAAAATTGAGAAAAATTTTTTCTCTTGTAAGTCTGCAAGTAGTGAAAATCTGTGCTTTTCTTTTCTCCTCCACATGAATGTTTAATAAAGGATTTAGCATAATACTTGCACTAAACTCTATTTCAAAATACAGATTTTGTCAACAGAAATAGCTGAAGTGGGCTGTGAAGGAGGTAAAAAAAGAAAGTTAAGGTCCCAGATTCTGCAAACTCAAGTTTAAATTTTAACTACATTTTAAACAAACTTGATAGGAATTGATTGCAGGGCATTTCTAGAAATTGTAACACAGCTTTAAGGAACTAAGTATATTAAACATAAAATTAACTAGTTTTATGTAAATGGAGTGAAGCTGTACCAGGATTATAATTATAAGTATCTTACAATTATCTGTAACACACCTAAAGCACTCCCAAATCCCTGTTTTATCCAGTGAAGTAAATTTACACTGCAGTAAAATTTACAAATAATTCCTCTGCATTCATAGTACTAAAGGAAACTTTGTTTGCTTTCAGATACCTTGCAGATGTTAGCTGATAAATGGAAACCTTGACAAGATTTCCAGTCAGGATAATTAACATGCTTGTGTGGGCTGCCAAATTAGACCTCAAGAGCACATGCTCCAAGTTACTTGAATTTAAGGAAACCATGCACTCAGTGTCTGAATCCATTTTGATCTATCAGTCTGCAGACTACAACAGTGTAAGCAAAAGCAGAAAAGCTCATTAAATTATTTGTCTTTGTAAAGTACTTGTTTCAGCAAGAAAAGTAAGGATTCCACAGATGGCAAGTGCCTGTAAAAATACAAGTCCAGAGAGTGGCCTTGTTTAAATAATACAATTAGCACTCCAACAATTGATGGATCAAGCAACATCAAGCTTAACAGCATGAAGACAAATGTGTTAAAAGTTACAGTACAGATTTTTATGTATAAAATTGAATACTCAAAACTTAATATAAATAGACATGATCCAAATTATTTTTCATCAAGATTTTGCTCTGTTTTTGAAAGAGTTGTTAGATGTTGTTGTTTTTAAATTTGCTGTCTGCCGAAGTATGTATGAACATTGTTAATTCATTACTAAAAAACCTGCTATTTCCACTGTTTGTGGACTCCTCATGTACAATCATATCACAAAGAAATGTTTACACAGGGCAAAGATGGCATAATCTCCATTTGGTAAAAACAAGTTTTAGCATCTGAAACTAACTGCACCATGTTCCCCCCCACACACTCCAGTGTAACATGTCATTAAAGACAGATGTCTTCTTTCTTCATTAGTTCATCCAGCCTGAATTTAGGTTTCACTAAATTTAACTAAATTTCACTAAATATAATGTCACAACAGCGAGAATTCTGTACCTCTGCTGCTCCTCTCCATGATCTTATTGCGTCTTCTAGCTCATTTGTGGGGCTTAAATTTGAGGCTCCAGCCCCACTAATGTTCTTTCTTTCCTGAGCTACAGCTTCAGCAAAGCAAGAATGTGCCACTGGCTGGACCTTCTGCAAAGCTTGTGACAGGAACTGAAAGTGGACCTGCATCACCGTCAAGAAACATCGCCCAAGTACCTGCAGGAGAAGAAACACAGAAGCAAATGGTTTCCAGCAAATAGAAGATTTCACAAAGTTCCCTTCTTCCTTTTTGTTCAGTGTTCAAGGTAAGAAACTACGTTCAACTCAGATCCTTTTTTTTAAATTGAAATAATGCTTCAGATAATAAGTAACAAGTGATATTTAACCATTAACTTGAAATAAGGTAAAGAGTGAGTTAGCACTGGTTTCTATGAATTAAGGGGAGATAAGAGTGATCCCACGTCACTTCTACTTCTGCACTGAAGTTATGGTTACTTGAAGAATGAAAAGCTTGTTAAGTTAGTTAGCAATACTGAGCATATGAAACAATACAAAAAAGGGAATAGACTATTATCAGAAGAACACAGTCAACAGCAAAACCCACTTGCACACAGACCTAAGCGGAATTTATGCTAAAAACCCAAACCAAAATAAAAATCAAAATAATTAATACAGTATCATAAAAATCAGACAAGTTTAATCCAGCAGTCTATCTTCCAAGCAGAGCAATAACCAGTAGTAAGCCTGAAAAACATTTTCCCATTATATACACCAGTGCCAACACAGTGCCATTTTTAGAATATAATAGTGACTGCAGAACACACACACAAAGTTGCAGCCCTGTCACTTGCATTGTCTGACAGGAACTGCTAACGCTGGCACAAATCTTCTCTTTAGAATATTTCCCTGAAATGGGTCATGTAATGCTCAGAGAGCCTAAGGAAAGGCAGGGAAGGGCTGTTGGTCCCTCCCTGTATTCGCTGGGCTCTGTGTCCTGGGCCTCTGATCCCTGCGTGTTTCCATCCCCATTTATCTCCCTCTCTTATATGAATGCTAATGAGAATTATGACCCAAGACAGACACGTGCCTCAGGTACTACAAGGAAAACAACAAGGTCAATATCTGAGTATTTAGGTGCATCCACCAGATGTGGAAGAACAGATGGAAGTGGAACAACCTGGAGAGGAAAGCAGCCCAAATGGGAGTGCTCTATCTTCAGGGCCACGCTCTCCTAAGCAGACAAAAGCCAATAGCACAGCATAAATAGAACACAGGAGAGAAGCAAGTGTTTTCCAAATTACTGTAAAAAGTATTGAAAAAGCTATTCACAATGTTTTGTTTCTTTTACGGAGTTTGTCATGCAAACTGGTTAAAAACATATATTTGAGTTTGATTTATTAAAAAAGACTCAACTTGAATTCCATTTTAGGAATAATTTTTAAAATGCACAGATAATGTACAAAGCCATCATGCCTTGGAGCAAATAAATAATCTGGCTTATTTTCAGCTACATTCTTCTGGAATAAAAATATTCAGACACAATGATCTTACTGGCAAGACTCTGTAGTCACACGAACACTTATATGCATTAACTATCTACTCCAGAAGAACCAGTGGTGGCAGTGCTTTTTTCCATCGCATCCGGACTCCTTTCAACATTCCATTCTGGTTCAATCACTTCCTTTCTTTGTACAGGCATAAAATTAAACATTTTTGGTACTTTGACTGACCTCTGAAACTGGAGTTTGCTTTATTAAAAAACAGTCACAAGTGATAAAATGAGTAAAACTCCAACTTTCCTGGCTACAAGATTAGAAAGATTTATAAGAAAACTGCAGGAAAAGGCAACTGGTGATCTAAATATTTCTGTGTAGGAAGAATGCAGTTCTCAGGGGAAGAAGAAACTAGGACTCATTAGGAATTTCAAGCTGATTAAGTTTCAAAGAATATTTAAGGTACAGAGGTTGAAGTTTCCCCTGCCTGGGAATAAAGCTCAAAATAAACAAATGATTCAGTTTTTAAGTGGCAGCACACACATTCCTAGTATAATTTTACAATGTCAAACAGTAAGGATAAATAGTAACATCTGCTTTACTGAACTTCTATTTTGTTTGAAAAATAATCTGTTTCAGTCTTCCTCGGAAATGGGCAAGGATGGTTTTAACTGCTTAAATGAAATCCAAGTGGTGGAGGATTTTTGCACTCTTAAACACTCACTGTGCATGCCAAACTCACTTTGCTTTAAAGTTCACTTCTTGAGGATTTTCTTCCAAAGAGCTGAAACTCCTGAATGTGGAAAAGAAGTACAACTACCACCAGTTTAACAAATACACCAGGGTTGGCCAGCAGTTACCAAAGTGTGTAAGCAATACACTAAATCTCTGATGCAAAATCTGCAGAACAACATTAGCATATAGATGCATTTTTTTCACTGTTAGAGACACTACCATCTCTTTTTCGAGTTTATTTTCCCCTGTTTTCCCATGCAGACTGTTTGACACTCCTACTTGACACCATAATAAGAACAAACTAAAACCTAGAGGGCTTTGTAGTAATCAAAGATGACTGGAATCATCACAGATGTCAACTAGCAAGTTTTTCTTGGTAGCGGTGCTGTTTTCTTAATCTGCTTCTTAGAATAATTTATATTGCAAATACGACAAGGTCTTCAGCTTGAAAACTTTTTGTCCCAAGAAAAGTAATTCTAGCACCCTGCCTTTCCTAACCCATTACCAGATAGGACAGCTATCTATCTCAGCAGCTAAATAACCTTTCCTAAAAGGAATGTGTCTTCCTGTTTAGGCAGTTTAAAGTAATGGGACTTTTTGGGGATATCTCACTTGGGACTTCCTTGTCGCTGAAACAGGTGATGAGTTTAATCAAAATGGCTACATACAAGCAGGAGCAGCATGTGGAGATGCAGTGTTAGGTTGCTCTGCCCTGTGTTAACCTCCAAATGGGGGCATACAATCAACTTTGGATTATTTTGCTGGATGAAGTGCACACATAAAATTGCCAGATTTCCTTGCTCAACAGTGATGCCACGCAAATTCCCTAGCAAGCAAATCTCATACAAGAGATTCTTTAAAACAAAACACTACCACTAATAAAGTTACCAAATAGCCAGTGTCAGTCTTCCAAACTTCATACACTGACCTGCAGTTCCAAGTAATATTTTATGTAGTAGAATTTTTTTTTTCCCCCATTCTCTTTTTTTGCAATTCCTGTAAACAAACAAAACCCTCAAAAAAAACAAAAGGCCACAACTCATTTCCTTTAACAGAACTCTTAATGGTTTCATTAACAATATGCCCTGTGGACAACCTGTTTACCCACTGAAGAGACCAGACTGAAATAGCAATATAATTAAATCAACTATGAGGTATGACACAAACTGGTGTACCAGGTTATGAGATAACCCCCTTTCCCACATACTACTGAAAGTAAGCAGAATAAAATTAATTTTCACTGTGTAGCAATGCCCTGCAGTTCAGAAGAGTGATGTCATGACCAAAACATCTCCAAGGGAAGACACGATCCTGCTCATTGAGTTACCTACAAGATAAACTAGATTCCAGCAGAATTTGCACCTTTCCATCTACAGGATGGAAAGGAGACACGAGCCACCTAGCAGGCTAATTTCTGCTAGCAGTCAGCCTGAAAGTTCAGTAGTGAGTAAAAAAGCATTTAAGTGTTAAGCATTTTAAAAATAAAAATCAGCAACAAAATGTAATACAAAGTATTCCTAAGACAATGGTAGCAGTTCTGAGAGCAGACCATGAGATTATAGACAAAGACAAGAGCACAAAGTCATTCCAGCAAGCCATAGCATTTCCTACTGATTTGAAGCAGCTTTTTGCTACTAAAGAGTTCCTCAAATCAGAAAAGTCTGAAGCCAATCCCTGCAAATCACAGGGAAGATAGTAATTTTAAACAAATATTTCAATTGGGTTGTTTGCTAAGAAAAGCCTACATTTTATATTTACTCAGCTATTTTTGTCCCACAAGCGTCTCTTTCAAAAATGTGTTCATAAATGTAAAAGCAAAAAATTACCTCAATTTAATACAAAACAGACTGTCCAAGTAAATATCCAGTGTCCACTCATGCTTCCCTTTTGTTTAGGAAGGCACCACTTATCTCTCTCATAACCCGTTTTAAGACAATACACAAGCTCCATGTAACTAAAACAAGATTCATTCTTTGTATTTTCCAGCACTGAGGGTGCTGCAAAGCTTCACAAAAGATGAGGAAACAGACAAACTATTTCCCAGTTTTTTGTTTGTGTTTGTTTGGTTGGGTTTTTACCCCCCACAGGATTTCCTTTAATGCTTTTATTAACAGATGTACAGTTTTACTGCACTGTTCCCACTTACAAAACTTGAACAAGAGATCCGGAAAATATAAAACATAAAACGTATCCTCGTTCCCCCTGATTTCCAAGCAGTTCCTCACCCGTGCAGGCAACAAAACACCTGAGAATTCAATGTTTTTTGAAAGGGGAAAAGGAAAGGCAGAAAATAAAAATCAGCATTTGCATTTCTGAAATTAAGAAACCTTGGGAAATTCCATCTGTCACCAACACTTTGATCAAGAGAAGTCAACTTCTTACACATCCTGGCAGACATCTCTGAACTAGCAAGCTCTGTTCTGCTAAAAAACCTCACCTACTGCTGCTACAGTCTAGGTTGCACATAATTTTTTAGTCCAAATCAAAGTCAGTGTATGTTTATCAGAACTTGAAGTTTTCTTGATAGTGCCTTCCCGGGAGGCTAGAGCCCACTACACTAGATAAAAGTGTGGCACCTCAGAAAAGCTATAGTTCTCTCCTAAATTTCTAAATCTGAACCTGCTCTGCTTATATTTCTCATTCTTCCTCATAATATACAGCCTTTGTTGGGGAAGGTTTAGGAAAAGTACACTTCCCTTAGCTGGGCTCATGCACAGATATAGCCTGCTTCTCATGTCCTTCTCAAGAATTTGGGGTTCCTGTCCTCCCATCCCACCACAACTCACCTCCAGCTGCTTCTATAATACAAGACTCCATCCCTCAGAGAAGAGGCTCTGGAGAATCTCTCCATAGAATATTACAGAACTGCCACTCAAGACATCTGACCATCTCTCAATTCTCAGTTCTTTCAGTCATCTAACTAGAGAATCTGCAAATACAGCTTCAGGTATCACTGCATTTCCTTCCCTGTTTTCCAAAGGAAAAATTATACTGCCTCTCACTCTTTTCCCCTGATTAGTGAATTTGGATAAAATCAGGCAAGCCCTTTATTTTCTTCTGTTTCCACTTTGAGGGTTTTCATTCTGCTGGTAGTTTTATGAAAACTTGGGGGATGAAACTTGTTTGGAGGAAAAACAAACCACACTTTTTAAAAATGAAAGTTTAACATATACAGCTCAGTCTTTAAATCACAGAAAAGCAGAGTGAGTAGAAGAGGCTCACAAAAGGTCATCGTACTGTCCCATGCAAAGCACAATCTCACCTGGGTCAGTTTTTCTAGATGCAGGTTTAACCTGTTCTGTAAGTTCCTCATGACGGAAGCTCCCTGCCCTTTGTAGCAACCCACGTCAGTGCTTCACTAACATTACAAAGTATTTCCACAACAGCTAATATGAATCTTTCCTTCTGAAATTTAAGTTTATACTTCTTGATCCACTTTTATGTGGACACAAAGAACAGAACTCATTAAGAACTGCCACATATTCTAGCAGCTTCTTACATACCTGAAGAATTCTCATTTTCCTTCTTAGTCTTCTCTTCTGTAGTCAGTCTTCTCAATTTGTCCTCTGAAGTCCTATATCCTGGATGTCTGATTACTCTTGCTACTCTGCTCTGGAGTCTCTCCAGTTGCTCACTATTTCTCTAAGAGCAACAGCAGTGGTGCATGGGTGCACTGTTGTGTTTAAGGCCGTAATAACGGCCTTCAAAGTGAAGACAGTTGAAAGCCTATTTCATGGTTCTTGCAGGTTATAGTCATGTTACACACATGACAACCGCCTCTTTGCACAAAAGCAACAATGCTGATTTATTTGCA
Organism: Apus apus; assembly: GCF_020740795.1. Lineage (NCBI taxonomy): Eukaryota > Metazoa > Chordata > Aves > Apodiformes > Apodidae > Apus > Apus apus. The sequence goes on along the minus strand of NC_067292.1, from coordinate 9,618,982 downwards.
ACCACACAACACTGACTCCTACTTAACATACAACTACCATAAACCCTAGAACTGTTCTTCAGAACTGCTGCCTGGTGGACTCCACTTGTGAGGCTGAAAATTTCTATTTAAATACTATAACATTCAGTTTTCCCCTCTGAATTCCATCACAACTGGAAAACTCATAGGTTCCATTCAAGACTGTTTTTAATTCAGTAGGCCCTCAATACATTTGTAAATCAGAATCAAGATTAGAGAACTCAAAAATAAGTTTTCCACTCAGGATGGAATTATGTAGGAATAACATATATAGGAAGTGTCAAAACACAAGGAACTACTAAAACCACCAGGGATTCGTAAGTGACTACCACTTAACACTGGCTGTTACATAATTAAGACATTTACTACAGGAGAAATAGCCAGAAATACCCAGCCAGGCATGAGAGTTGAGGATCCTCTCAACTTCAAAATCTGAATTCTGATGGTTGGGGTCTCGCTGCCAGTGTATGGAAATTATAGCAACATCCCAACAAATTTTTATAGCACAAATCCCTCATGCTAGCATGATATCTTCCCTTTAAGTACAACAGCTCAAAAAAACAAAAATGCTTTGAAAAGCAATAAAACATTGACATTTGTGTAAAATAATAGTCAACTAATACACAGTTCTACACAATCACTGATGACAATACCCCACTCCCAAGTGCTCAGGTTTCCTTTCAGAATGCATAATACTGTGGAAAGCATTGGTTAATTTAGAATATGATGGCTTAATAGTCCTAGAAATATTAGCTAACAAACTTGTTTAAAACTTTTACTTAGTTGGTTTGGAAGGGCAAGGTGTTGTTTTGTTTTGTTTTGCTTTATTTTTATTTTTAAACTTAGTGTGGCTTCCTCAAAGAAAAAAGGGATTGTCGCATTGCTGGTTGTAAGTTTAAATAATATAGATTATCATTTAGAATTATACAGGTAGAATAATAATAATTCATCTTATTTAAAGAAATCTTTAAATAGAGTACACGTTCTTATATAGAAATACCCACTAAATATCTAATTCAACCCATTTGAAAGCCAAGCACTGCAAATTACTTAATACTTCCAAGAAGAAAACATAAGAATATTGGAGCGTCTCTTTTTACCAGCATTGCCCACAAATACAAAGCAAGGCAGAGACAACTTTTGGCGTAGAAGTGATTTTGAAGAGATGTCCAGTTAAGGAGGAACGATACAAATTCACATGCAAACCAGTAAGGTAGCTTACCTCAATGTCTTGTAGGCTGAACTCTTTTTGATCTTTGAAGTTTGCAGCTCCTGCACTCAGTTCCATCAGCATTTTTGCTATTTCTGGTTTTATTGCTGCTGTGAGGCGACTCGCTGCTTCCATGACATGTTCCTGCACGTCTTTCAGTTGCATAGCTGCCTTAGAATAGTGCGAGTTCCTAAATACACTGCTGAAAAGGTCTGTAAGGAAAGTGCTCGTACGGCAAAACACGTTGAGTGCATCCAGATATTTGGAGATTCCCTGCTGGATGTCAGCGATCGGAGTAGTGTGGGGCACGGGATGGCTGCAGCTGCCTGCAGCAGCTGAGGAGACCAAAGGGGGTGCTGGGGTTGTAGATGCCAGCGGTGCGCTCAGGGTCCTGCCTAGCTCAGGCATTTGATACTGCTGGTGTTGCTGCACTTTTTGCTTGGACCCGCCAAGCAAAAAGCGCCGCTTATAGTCCATTTTGCTTTCTTGTGCACTGCAGCAATACATAAGTGAGTGCTTGTTCAAAGATTTCTTGAATTAACAATCACTTGTCAAATTCCTTCCTCAAATATATAGTTATGTACAGTAACAGTGGAGGACTGTGTACATAGGTTTCACAAAAGGCATTTCAAAAAGGCAAGCGTCTGTGTAATCTGTATCAGCAGTGAGAAAGGCAGCAGATTTGCTGACTTTGTATTTTCAGTGTTCAGTGCAGCCCTGCTGCAGTTATAAACTGTACTCAAAAAGCAAGCTGAAGTATATTAATAATGCTCTGTCTCTTGTTTGGTATTCCACTCTGCACGCAAAAAAGCAACGCTGGTGCAGAGAAGTTATCGCCTACGACTTCTTCATGAGCATATTATTGTCACTTGCTGTGAAGTCTACAAAAGTTATTTTTGTCAAAGCAAATAATAGTTTTAGAAGCAATACCTTAATACAATTTTCCCATTAGTGATGTCAGGAAAAGTGGAGAAAACCACCGATCAACAGCGATTATAAAAGCAGTGCAGAGACTCCTTCCTTGGAAAAGCAAATCCTTATATCAGCAGATCAAATATCTTCAAATGTCTTGACAGATCCAGTCTGCCAAATTAGTTTACTTGTAGTGTCTCTTCTGGAGGGGGAAAAATTCTGGATTCTGTTCACAGAAGACTTTGCAAGTATAAGCTATTAAAAATTAGAGTGTTTATTATTGCAAGTCTTCGTCCCCTTTCCTTGTTCGTTGAGGTAGTTGTTTCCGTTGTAACATTAAGAAGTGGTGCTTCCAGACTGCATTTGCCCTCAATTGTAGACTCAGAACAAAAATGCACAAATGTATTTGTAAGGCCTCTAGGTCATTTCCTGTGAATGGGGGGAAAAAAAAAAAAGTTTAAAACGTTGTGGAACAATGAGAAGGTTTAAGATTTTAAACTCCTGCAGTGTCCTAACATATTTTATCAACAATATGCAAGATCAAAGGAAAGGGAGAGTTGCACAGACTGTTTAAAAGGCAGTTACAAGTTGGTCTCCTCCTGTTACTAAACCCAACACTGCTGAATATTTTCTTTTATTAATTCCCCCATCCTGGACTGTCAAGACTATAGTTAATCCTAGTGAAACCCTTATACAGTTAAGAACAGTGGAAGACTATTAATACAGAGCTCAGGGAGAGTTAATCACATTTTCTAACGTCATCCATTTTAAATTGTTTAAGAATTAAGTCAACAAAATCTTTTTTCACACACCATAATTTATTGAAGAAATCTGAGACATTAATTTTATACTTTACTGAATCAACAGATACAGGTCCTTAATTTTCTTTCAGTACAACAGCAGACAAATCTGTCTATGTTGTAACAGAGATTAACTGAAAAATACAACAAAAACATCCCATTTCAGGATGATGACAACATCTATCATATGCAAGGTATTATATGAGGCAGAAATGCCTAATGGATTGGCCTAAATAACACTCTCACCAGACATGAAAGTAGGGAGGAAACAAAAAGCTTATAGTATTGCTCTGCTCCTACTAGCAAACTCTGGTCACCTGGAGAGGCAAGAGTGCTTTTTTGAAGGCACTTGTGGGAAGGTGAACAGAGCCTGAGAAGTAAGAAAGGGTCAGGTTGCAGCAAGAGGTATTCAAAGCCAGGCTGGAGGAACTGGAGCTTCTGGAAAAGGGCATGAAAATTCTTAAGCCCTTAGCCAGACACAGCTCCGACCTGGACAAGGCTTGACATCTCGTGATCATGTTTACAGGTTGGAGTCATATATCCGTACAATGGTCACGGTTCTCTTAGCAGCTCATTTACATATCTGCATAGACATTTTATATAAACACACATATATATATTTATACACACTTGTGTGTAACAAGAGATTTGTATTCTTTTTTATGCACTATGAATTCATAGCTCGTTAATTAATCCCACCTCAATCACCTCCCTTTCTTCTGTGCCAGAGTCAGAACTGCATTGATCTAATGGCCTCTTATCTCCCCAGTGAGGTTACGATGGGAGACCCCACAGAGTGTCCTGAACAGGTAACCAGACAGTCTCACAACCAACTAAAAGAACAGAACATACAAGTTTTTCAGGAAGGCACTGCTGTGGACAGTTCTGCTTCTGAGATCTGGAGCAAATATTCTTTTGTATTCCCACTTTTTAAAACAAGATCAACAGATCTAACAGCAGAAATTCCCATGCACATTTCAGCATCCCTTATTTGAAGCACTCTAAGCTGATTATTTTCTTTCTTAACTACTTTATCCTTCTCTCAATATTCACACTGAATGCATCAAAATGCAATAAAGCCATTAAAATGGATTTTTTTAGGAGGTCTTGATATTATATGCACAGCTGAAAATATTTTTTCCTTGCTTTACAAGCTATGGTGCCTTATAGTGGAAAGCATAAAATTGGGTTTCTTGATTGCACATAAATGTAGATGTTACAAAAGAGTTGGTTAATTTATATGCCTTGTCTAAGTAAATCAGTGATTATTTTCCCTATGTAGACATTAATTTCATATTGCAGAGGAACTTAAGAAATTATCATGAAACATCTAAATGTTCATCACTGTCAAAAGTAGAAAAAGCTAAGAAGAAGGGGTTTTCAAGCACTGCAAGCATATTAGAGAGACACTACAATTTGGTGGTTCTGATTATACCCCGAGCCTTTCAGGATCCAACTAAGACACTGAACTGATCATTTGGAACAGTCTGATATTTAGTCAACACAAAATGCTACCCCCTAAAAGAACATAAATGCAATGAATAGGAAAAAAATTGCATTTTCTTATTTTTTACAGCTATAAACAAACATGATATATCATTGTGGTTTACTTCTAGACAATTTCACAGTCAAACCTGCAGGTACTTAGTCAATTCTTCAACTCCAATATTCCCTTGCAATAAAATCAAGACAAGGGCACAGCTTGTATCTTCAGCCTCCAAAATTTAGAGAGAAGGAAGCCCCACAGTCTCAACACTATGCATGTGGTAATGCTGTATGTCTCATATTTTCTATAATGAGATCTCCAACGTGCTATGAACAAAATAAACACTCCTCCTTCTGCATCTTTTCCTGAAAAAGTGAATGATTCCATGCTCTCCTCCCCCTTCGCCAATGCTATGGTTCCCCCACTGCTCTTGGTGCATGGATTAAAAGGGGGACTCCCTACTGTAACTACATGAACTTCACACCAACCTAACTCTTGCCATATTAGAAAAAAAAAAAAAAAAGAGCAATGTGTTTCATTCTAGTGATACAAGAATAGCATATTATTAGTCCAAAATATAAACCTTATGCTTCTATTTGATTTTGCAGAAAATGGAACCATTCACAGAAATCAAGTGTAAAAAGTATCCACAAAGTTAGCATCCTACAAATGAAGAAATTTTATTTCTTTACGTAATCACGACCAAAAGTTTTGTTCACATACTATTAAACATTATAGGCAGCACTAATATACAGCATAAAAACAAACTCCACACTGATAATTCCCCTGTTGAAAGCTGTAAAAAGCTACTAAAAAAAGCTGTAGTTAAGGAACAGCTACTAGTTTGAACTACTTGAACTTCCAGAGAGAATCAGGCAGGCATCTGCAAGAGTTGTTTTAAAAATGGTCACACTTGCATAGAGGAAACAGAAATTGCATGAAAATGAGTGCACATGCAAATCAAATTCACTGGCTTTTTTTTAAACATAACAGCCAAAATTTTCTGCTTAGATACTTCCCAGAAAATGAAAAGTATTTTCTCCAACTTGTCTGATTGCAAGAGACACAAATTAACAGGAAAGACTTTCAGACAAATGGAATTTGGCAGCTTCTGTTTTTGAAGCAGCAACAAGAGGTCTGATCCACCATCTGTCCCATTTGGGATTACCCTGCTAGAAAAGGAGGCAACTTTTTCCCTGAATCAACACAGAAACTTGAGCAGAGGAAGTAGTGAGGAAAACATGTAAGTCTAGCGGTAGTTAGTTTAGCTGCACAATCACCCACACTGACAACTTCCTTTCAGCCAACTTCATCTACATGAATGCTCTGCAGGCCATACTGGTTTGGGTTTTTTTTAATAATAATAAAAAAAGATTTTTCATGCTTTAAACAGAATTCTGACCTAAATTTAAACAACTACTTGCAAGGGTGTTCTTCATGAATCCTATTGTCCTTTCAGTGAATATGCAATATAACATATATAAGTAAGCTAATCCAAAATACCTGAGCTAATTTATTTTTAAGTAACACTTCCAGATATTGTACACTGATTTTAATTTTATGAGATACAGATTCCAAATCTCAAGATGAACTTAACATCACAAGCACCATTCATGTAAAACAATCAAACATGAAAGCAACTCAACTCAATTAACGTCTCAAAAAATGTAACTCCAGAAGAAACAACCCAGAATAGCCAGACTGCTAATCAGGGAAAAGCCTGAACAAACAGAGCCTACTGCAAGGCCAGAAGGTCAGCAAGCTGCTAGACCCAAGGGCCTTGTGCAGAGAACACACAAACTCCTGCTCACATTTAGTCATCCAAATCTTGTGCAAATCCAGAAGTTACTCCACTACGAAAAGTCTTGTTCCACCTGCAAGTTCTGCTTGATGTGTACATCAGATGCATCCCCTAGCCAGGCCACCCAAAGTCCAAATGGGGATACCTTAAAAAAAAAATATATATATCCCAAACACTCTTCAATATCTGAATAGCAAATAGGGAGCAGAACAGCAGGGGAAGCCTAAATGCTATTTCCTGAAGACTAATTTTCCACTGCCCCCACCACTAAATAGCTCAGAACCAAAAAAAAGTTACCAGCCAGGGTCCAAGCAACATCAATTTGTGTATGAGCAACTCACAATGCAACTACAAACATCCTGGCCAAGGAAACCCTGGGAGTTGATTCATTTTCTGCTATCCCAAACTGAAGACAGATTACATCTACAGCAACAGAGTGTGCTCAGCATTTACAAAACATACTTAACATTTTTAAACACTGCCTTGGACATAAAACTTCTCAGAATAACATAAGAGTTGAAGTTATGTTTTGAAAATTAAACTTTTCTGTCAGGAAGAACAGCCAACTCCAAGTAATGCTGACTGGCAGAAAATATGCATTAATCTCTGACACCAACTAAGTTACTTTGCACCTGCAATTTCTTACCAACACATCATAAATACTTAAAAGCATACAAATGCTTTGATAGGGGTTGACAAGTATCATTATCTTAAGCATCATGGCAAGAGACGCTTACAGTTTCTCAGGACCAGCTCCCCGCAGCTGTCAGGACGCAGGCATCAGACAAGAACCCCAGCAGGGAGCGGATGCATGTCCTGGTAGCTCAACACACATCACCAAACCCCAAATGCTTTTGGTCAGGTGCCAATACTTAGGCTACAAAGCCAGAAAGGAAAACCAACCTCACTTTTTAAGGCCGGCAGCCTTTCTAATGGGGTGGGCTGCAGCCACTAAAAGACTGGGGCACCTCCTGTATGTTGTTTTGCTTTTTTTTGCTTTGGAAGGACAGGGGGTTGCCATCCAATTTGTTAAAATCTCCTACTAGAGCAGGACAGGGGGAGAAAGGGGAAGAGACAGAAATAGTCTATTATACCAATATCATTTTAGTTCGTGTTGGCTCATGAATTGCTTATTGGGATTACTTTTTGGCTACTTGCCCAGGACACTTGGAGGAAAAACAAAACAAAAAAGGCAGGCAAGCCAATCCTTACTGAACCCGTGAAGCTTCTGGTGCAAACACCCTCCATCCAGGGTCTCCCCTTCCTAATATCACCTTACGAGACACTCTGGACTACTCCCAGTTACCCCAGGTTTAGACAGGTGGCAATAGCCATTGTGTTACAACTGATGCAGTGTCTTCCCTCTCACCACCTGGGGACCATAGTTTGGAGGACATACTCTACAGGGACTGTGTAGTTAGCATAATTTACATATAATCATCATCTCGAGCATTCTATTTTAGCAAATCTAAACAGACCATCTTAATTAATACAGAAACTCATCTCAGTTACCAGTGAAGCAATTACAAACAGAAATATGGAGATTTGTTAAGACTAAGTGGAAGGCTCCAGCAACTTGGTTTTATTAACTCAGAGACCAATTTCACTCATTAAATACTTACCTAATATTTACAGACAGTCTCTGAATTAATTTATTATGGCTTTGTCTAGGGTTTTTTTCCCTTCAAAACTACCTTCCTTAAAACAAAGATGAACTTATTTGTGCCTATTTGTATCAGAATTTTAAAGCTGTCAGTGTACTGAGCTGGATTTTTCCAAGGGAGAACAAACAGTCCATCAGGAAACTTCTTACATTTTGCTTGAGGTAAAATATGTAACACACCAAAATGCACTAATTCAAGTCTCAGCAGTAAGATGACAGCAAAAGGAAAAGCTAGTGAAACTAATGTGTTAAACCAGACCTTCTTTCAGACTTGGGTGCCTCCTTCAATGTCAAAAATAGATGCCTGTGTCAAATCAGGATCACTGTTTCAATCCTCCCTTGGCAATAGGTGCTTATGGTATCTATTTTGAAAGCAGGACCAGTTCACTTTTGAAACAGAACTGTAGATGCAGAAGGAAAATAAAATAATGTCCATTCTTTTGATACAATAGCCTAACAAAGCATTTTCACACATCATAAGACATTTCCATGCAATGTGACTGTCAGCCAGAGGAGACTCAAGACTCCATCTCTCATCTTCCAAAAGGGTGCACTCATCAGAGCTGTAACACTTGCTAAGATGAAGAAAAGGCTCATGGGACCACAGTGAGAGCAAACATGAACAGCAGAAACTTTCTGCAGAAAAAGGCACAGCTCTGCCTCCCAGAACAGACTGCCTACAGAATTCTTTGATTCTGGTCACTGCCTGCAGGACTGCCTGGGAAGAGATGCCTGCTCACACTGAAAGCCAGCCACTGGAAAAAACATATTTTTCTTCAAAAACAGAGTGAAGGACTGAAAGCCATGGCTTCAAGGAAGAGATGGAGAAGCTGACCATTTCTAGAAAAATCCTGAGAAAAAGTTAACATCTATTCCTGTAAATGCCCTTTTTCAGCTACAGATTTCACTTCCTACTGAAGAGAAGGCAGAAAGAAAAGGCTGAACTACAGAAATATTCAATTAAAGTATATGCGGAACAGGAATATTACTTAGGCTTTTGCCCCATAATGTAGTTACAGCCCTTTGAGACAATTTCCCACCTACTCCCTTCCAAGCCCATCCAGCACATCATCTGTGCCCTTAAAGTCTTTCTAAGGCTACAGCAGAAGCCAGAAGCCACCTGTGTCAGACTGTTCTTCTTTGCCCTGTCACTCCTGATTAGTTTCACTTCTAAGTAGAGTAAGCACAAAAAGTTGAGGATGGTATTTCCTTGTTAAAACTTAGAGAAAACAAGCATTAAGAAAACAAAAATGGTTTCTCAGTTCTGTAATGATAACTACAGAAATCACTATTTCCCATGTTTCTGCAGAAGACCAGCTTTCACATGAAGGGGAACACAACACAACAAGGAACAAAAGCACCCTACAAACCCGTAATGTCATAGTAGCCATCTTAAACCTTTGGGGTCACATCAGCAATGGACATATAATATTAGTTCCAGTAAAGTTAGTGCTCTCTCTCACATAATCAAATGAGAGTTAAATCTCCTTGTTAAATCATGAGTGGCAGCTCTCCAGCATAAGCAAATGCCAGATTCATTTTTCAGTATCATTCAGTGGGAAGAGAGCTTTTAAATACACACTATTAAATTATGCTAAAAATTTCTACGAAAAATTTTAAAGATGTTTAGGAAATCACCTTGAAAAGCTTCCTTACTTCTGAGTTGGTACAGATCAAGAAATCAAGCAGAGGGGTCTCTGAGTTTTATTCTCACTGATTTAAAAATATTCGTCCACAGACCCAAATACAGTATAAAAAGCCTCCACATCTAAAAAAACTAGGAATAATTCCCACCCTTTGGCAAAGTACTTAAATAGATAATTGGAAGACACTCCAGAAATGCAACTTTCCATATAACTTCTTTCAAAAGATAGGCTCTTCTAATAAAGTTTTCTTTGCCCCAAGCAAATCATACCTTACACAAGACTTGGGAAGACAAGTGGGAGTAGAAGTCCAAGGGAAATACTCCAGCATTTAGGCCTCACATACTACAAACACTTTACATACATTTTTGTATACATACAAACAAACGAAAACAGCCTAACTTTACAGGACAGAGGGACTGAAGTAAGGGATTCTCTTCATTATGGATACATTCATCAACTCATGGATGGAAAAACAACCCTAGCCTCACATACAAAATGAGCTCATTACCACTTAGGAAGATGATCTGGGTGTTACAACTGACTGTTTTTGCTACAATCTCACAGTCTGAAATGGAATGGTAGAGTCAGAAGAATAACAATTCTTACAAATTAGTAAAAGAATACAGCAAAGGAATTTGGAAAGGAGCAGCAGTACTGGGAAAGCCAGTAACATAATTATGTCACTGCCTAAAGCCAAGGTTTACCCACAATTCAAATTTATCATGCAGTTCTGGGCTCCTTATCACTCTTCCAGAGGGGCTCACTGACTTACGGAATAGACTTGACACAGCCTCAGGAAACACTTTATGTAGCAAATGGTTGAAGACCATTTTAAGTGACCCTAGCCCACAAATTCACCCTGTTCTTGCCCTTCCCTATGTATCTATTTCTAACCTGCGTGGGATAAAGAAGGTTGAGCTGGATTAATTCTGAAGTCTGAATCAGCATGGCCACTTGTACCTTATCCATTTAAACTTCGTGATAATGGAAAACAGTATATCACAATGATACACTGTTTACAACTGCTCTGGAAAGAAGCATTTCTCATGGATAAATCAACTGTTAACTTTAAGGCAAAGGCTTTCAGCCATTTCACTGCTCTTCCAAACAAAGGTACCACATTTCCCAAATGCCACAGCACTTAAACTTATTAGCGTATTTGAATTTTTCCAGTGAACGAAATATTCCTAAACCAAATTTCTAGCCTGTTTTAACTGAGTTTGTGATGCTACATAACTGAAAAGAAATCCAAACTCAAGAGTAGCTTCAGTACATATTTTAATTATTTTAGTAGTGTTAGACAAAAGTAGTATTTCAAGGCAGTGAAAATTACATACTATCTACATATTTTAAGTTCTTTTTATGGAGAAGGAAGTTTTGAGTACTTGAAACATAAGACAGATTATGTTCCAAAAAAATCCTGTAAAACCATCATGCAGTTTTTCATGGTGTTTTGTTTTTGGGGGGGTTTTTTTGCCTGTTTGCAGCAAGGGTGATGAAAGCTTTCAAAACATTTGGAGTAACTCAACACCAACAATCTTTCCTTTCCCAAATTACTATGCTTCTTCTGAATTCTCAACACTTGCCACAGAATATGTCTACAACATACTTTTGATACTAGACTACATCAAAAAAGAGAAAAAGCTTTGCAAATGTGTTTTCTTAGTTGCTTTAAATATACTAATCCTAACCGACTCATATAAATGAAGTGGCTACTATTAGCATGTATTTCCACATGCAAGCTATCCACTTTTTCATATTTAATATTACTGCACTATTTCTTCGTGACCAAAAATAAAACCTAATCCAATATTTACTAATATTTATTCTCTTCAGTACACAGAAGCTTTATCTATCTAAATGCTTGCCTTCTGCCCCAACTCATTCATTGAAAGCCTCGTACTTGAAAAATATTACGTATTCTGAAATGATATGAATTTCGTTTCCAAAAATAGGAAACAGGAGTACATAGCAGAAAAACTGACATCAGCACATACACTTACTGTCTCATGACAGTTGCAGCCACGAGCTTTTTTGTCGTCTCACTAATACAGAGATTCATGTCACCAAACCATAACTCCTGCCTTCTGAGAACAGCCTTTCCAAATGGTTTATGGGCTCACTGTATTTGAGCAGCAGTAGATTCATCACTGAACAGCTGGAGCCTTGCCCAGGAAAACAAACTCTATTCTATACTGAAGAGAGGGACACGATGATTATGCCTTTCATATCCCTCTCATGTTGAAAATTATGGAATTATCAGAAAACTGTAATCACGAAAATGTTAAACTAAGGAGAAAGTATTTTTACAGCAAATTATTATAATTATGTTTACCATATTTGGGCCCAAAGTTGGCTGGCAATTCAATCTGTATATAGACAGCAATATCTGATTCACTGTCACAGGATATGAATACACCAGAGCAATCCAGTGTGAATAACTGTCTCCCTCCTATAACAAAACCAAGCATCAGTGTGTATCTAATACTCCAAAAGCACCATATAATACTACTGCAAATACCAATTTCATAAACAGTAGTAGATTAAGAGTTTTAACTGTAATTCTAAAAATCATTCTTGAACTAGATCTTTTAAACGGGATACTTCTGGAATTGTCAAAATGCTTTCTTTTTAATAAATCTATGAGTTATTGTATTAGATTATGTAGGACTAATTTCTGTAGCTGATGAAGGAACAATGCTGACAAGTAATTTGAGACCATAAAGATTAAAAACACAGAAGCAGTAGCATACATACTTCATACCCTTTCCTCATTTTTTCTAATCAAAAAAGCTGCTTGTGTGTCACAGCATTCTCCTTCTTATTAAGACCAGTACTTCTAAGTCTTAATTAAATATAAATGAGACTTTTAAAATAGCACTAATTCATCCTCCATAGTTGGGGTCAAAATATGATTAGTTATAAGACCCAATGTAGCAGTTTATAAATCTCCAATACAAATCAGAAGGGTACAAATACAGTGAAATCTTGCCAACTGTATCCTTTTCCCCTTCAAGAACACCCAGAGCTTAGCACTTATGTACATGTTCTGCCTGCTTCACACAGCTGCTCAGTCTTCTGCAAATGCCATTAACAACTGGTTCAAACACAAGTTAAGCACAAGAGACAAAATAATTCTTCCTTGTCCCTCTTCTTCAAGCTCCTGTGCTCCAGCAAGTATCACCCCACCTTCACCACAATGGCAACAGCTTACATCTTTGAGACTCCAGTATCTACTGCCTCCTATTAGTTGCTTCAGTAATCCTGCCTTCTATTTCAGTCCCCAGAATAATTTTTTACCTATCATCCACACAATGTAAATGCCAAAACAGGCCACAGGTCAACTTAAAATCAAAAAGCTGCAGACTGAAAGGGGAAGAATGCTAGAGCAATCCTGTGTCTTCTGCATCCACTCCCTACATTGACATGGTTGTAAAAAAATTCTGGTTTTAAAAGCAATTAGGTACTTCAGTTTTGCATTATATGTGTTCTTCCTAATAAGATTAGCTTGATTAAAGTTATTTTCCTTTTATTAAGAAAAGCCAAAAATGTTAATCTTTTAACAGACTTCCTGCTCCTTGAAAAACAGAGTTAACACTCAGTAACAAAATTTAATTTCTTCCAACACAAATAAATGTACATGTTTGGAAAATAGATCACAATTTTTCTATCTAGTGTAGATGCTACCAAGGAATATAAATAACTTCACACAAGAGCTACTTGCTAACAAATGCATACATGGAATTCTGCCGGCACGTCCCAGCAGCACACACAGCTTTTTTAGCTTCCAGCTTTAAGCTGCTACATGAAGTTTAAGGCATGGAAAGGCATACAACAGCCAAACTGATATTCAGATAAATACTTATGTGATTTTACTAATGAAATGTGATTCTTACTTTTAAAAATGCATTTGTCTTCGGTTAAAAATTATTCCCCAAAGAACTCTCCTAATATTTCCCAATAAAATTGTCAATTGTTAAATAATTAACAATCCTAATTTACAACATTTAAAACATAGTCAAACCACCTTACCATGTCCTGAAAGCAGAAGTTCTGATAGTTTTATATTGACAACTAAGCCCTCAATCATGGGAATGATTTGTCACTGACTTATGTGCCAGAATTTCTGTACTGAGTTGTGCAAGAAATTTTTTGCCCAGCAGAGGATACAACAGGATATTTATGCTGGCTATAATACATCTTGAAAGAGAAACAGATGTCATGTTTCAATCCATACAACATGATGTGATTGATCTATTCAGCAGAAGTCAAACATCCATAATCACACCTGAAGACTTAAAACTTTTATTATTTGTTAGATCTTTCTGCAAGCTCACGTGTGTTCCTCCCTGATGCACCTAGTACCAACAGTCCAAGCTACTACCACACATGCATCAATGGAAGATCCTGACTTCATACCTAATTAAGTACATGCAATTTTATCTCTCAATATTCATTAACAGAGCTGAAGTTTGTTCACAAATGAAGACTGAAAAGAAACATTTAAAACTTCAAGAGGTATCTTCTGATGTGACAATCATACTCAACAAGTATCATCAATGTTAAAGTCTAGGCTTACAATAAATGATGGTTAGGTGATTTAAGGCATGCTGACACTCCTTCCCAGCAACTTCTGTTGACAAAGGGCTTTCTGCTGCAGACATTGCGACACAGTCAAGCTGTGCCAGCCATAAGACACTGCAAAGATGCCAAACACATTTAAGCAATGTTTCAATACCAGTTGATGCATCTATTACAGATCAGGCCAGACCCCTTTCAAATATATTTCCTAACTATTGGATTTAGAAAAAGCAACACTTTTTGCCATGGTACCCCACTGGTACCAGGCACTGCCCAAGACTAATCTGGCACCAGCAAGACATGGTAAGGAGAGGGCTACAATACACAACATTAAGCATCAAGGTGATGTCTAGCTATTTCTACTTAATATACTGCTACAAACCCCTCCCAGGCACCATTTTTAGCCACTGCTGGATTTCCTCCCTTCTCCCCATCCCCCAACCAGGCTCCAAACCTTGAAGTAACCTTGTTCTGTTCCCCCCCCCCAGAGACAGCTCCATGCCTGAAACATAACCTCTAATCTTATTTTCTATTTCTAGCGTACAATTCACAACCCTTATCCCAATTTTTTAAATTAAATATCCTCCATGTTGCAGACTCTGCTTCCTATAGTCCGGATAGCTCTCAGAATACATCAGGATTTATAACCATATGTTTCTTGTGGAGGACAATTTTACATTACTTTTAAGAGCATTAGAAACATACAGTGTTTACGCCATGTAAGTTTAAAAGCCTTCTATGAAAAAGAGGTTTGGAGTAGTACTGTCAGTACTCCACTGCAATGAAACAACTTCATTTGTTAGAAGGTTTAGATAGACCTTAAAATAAAACGTATCTGCAGTTCAGGACAGTTTTCAAAGCAAAATATTAACTATTAAAGCATTAATTATTGATACTCAGAGAATATCTGTGGATGTTAAGCTAAAATCTTAAAAATGACAGGGTTTTACTACAAAGGAAATCTTCTCATCTGACACTATCTATTTATGAGAAGGACTTTGCTTAAACTTATTTGGTTTTTGCAACAACAAAATGTCATTTGTTTACCATAAAAACACAAAACAAATTAAAATAAAAATGGCCTACTGGATCAGATGTTCATCTAGGCCACGATGGCAGTAGTAGAAATTTATACTTCTAATTAATTAGCACTATCAAGAGTCTTCTTTCATATTTTTATCAGTTACACCCAATTCATGCAGTCACTAGGGCAAAATGTTCCTTCATGCACAAATCTGCCCACAAAAGCACTTTGATACAGAACAGCTCCCTGAAGAATTAAATAATATTTTTCTGTCCCCAAAGTGCTGAAAAAGAAGTTGTTTCCAGGATGTGTCCCAAGCTTGGAGGTTACAGCCTGACACAGCCATGTCCTCTCGGAGCTGCAGAAAGTTACAAGTAGATGTCTGTGTTTTCTTCAGCCACACACTAACACACTTCTGCCTATCCCTTAAAAAAAAAAAAAAAGCTGTTTCAATCCCTGAAAACATCCCCACAGAGTGCGGAGGGAACACCTGTCACTGTTCAGCTGGCTGTGTACTTACCCTGTAAAGAACTAATTTGGTCACTGTGCATTAGTGAATACCTTCAAATACCTTAACTTACACAGAGTGAAATTACAAAAAAAGCTAATTCCAATATACCCACATATCAAAATATTTATATGCTTACACCAAGCTAGGAGCTAGCTTTTCAAAACAAGGCCAAATATATTGATATGACTTTGTTTGACTAATCAGAAAATTAGTCAGCCTAGGATGCTAATAGCAAAGAAATTGCCCCTGGTACTTCAAAAAATTACTTTCTTAATTGTATTTTAGGCATAATCAGTTATGAGACAACTTAATCAGTTACGGGACAACTTGACCACACAAGCAAAATTAGGAAAGGAGGAATAATCCTTGAGCTAAGACATGAAGTGTTACAACGTGTTTTGTTAAATTGATATATACCTTATCACCATGTTTTACAATAAATACGCTTTGTTTTGCATTGGTCTGGCACAGGCAATTCTAAAAAATACCTTTAGTTTGTCCTACTTTCTCTTCCACTCCTTCAGCTTCCATCCTGTTCTCAGCAGAGGATCATTTGTATTTATTAGTGGTTGCACAGAAATTGAGAAGTGCAAGTGGGAGAACAGCCTTCAGTGATTAAGAATGAAAGCAGATAAATGAGCATCAATTAGACTAGAGAAAAACATGTGTGAGAACTTTTTAAGGTAACAGATATGGATTTTGAAATGGACTGAAAAACAATAAATATAGAAATGGTGAATTCAAGAGTCATCTATCTCATCAACATACTTATCAGATCAATTTATACTATGAAGCAAAAGTAAGCATGACAAGAGGCGCAATGCAATCAGAAGTTGCCTGACATGAGATTCATTTCTAGGTGACTACTGGGGGAGTAACAGTACTTTCTTTCCTCACTTACAAATGAATAAACTTACACTGTCAACTTAAAAATAACTGCAAGTCAGAACTGCCTATCCCTCAGCAAAAAAATAGGAAGTTATAAAAACATCTTTTGACATTAATTGAGTCTTAAGGGTCAAATTTTGAAAGCTCCTCCAGCCCAAAATGAGGGCTAAGAAACATCTCAAAAAACCTTACCAAGGTTCTCACGTCAATGAATGACAGCCACAAAAATTTATCATAGCACTAGGAAAATATTTCTAACTATGTTTTCAAAAGGATACTGTTATTCAAATGGAAAAAGAGCATCACACCAACAACAACCCAACTATTTCAAAATACTAAATTACTTCAGCATTTTAATACTGCGGTCTCCATAATATACATAATTAAATAATATAATCTTGCTTGTAGCTGTAAATGTAATTTTAAAAATCTTTTCCCACAGTCTCTACCTTAAGTATGAAAGTTACAGAAGCATTTCTGAAGTCCTTACTAAGGACAGTATTAAGAAGGTCTTTACTTTTTCAAAACTGTTTCCACTGCTGTCCTTCATAAACCTCTGGGAACACAGTGGTTTTAGTCACATAAGAATATTCTTCATTAGTCACAAAGACCGAAAACCAAGTATGTACCAAAGTAAATCCATACTGGACAGCATTTGAAAATCCTTACTTCACAGGAAAAGGACTCCTGGACTACAACCACTGATGCAGGCTGGAGATGCATGGCAATTTGTGCCTAAATTTTATAGCAAGCAGGCAATCAGGGTTCTACAAAGTCAAAACAACCCTTTTAACATAGAACAGCTTATACAAAGCATTTGAATTACCCAATGAGTATTTGAAAAAAACAAATAAACAAAAAACCAAACCAACCAACCAACCAACAAACAAAACCCCAACACTTAAGCTCACTGAAAATGTAGCAATTTTTTTTCATTTTTGAAAGGAAATCCTGAGAAGGGTTTCTGAAAAATAATGCCTTACACTTAGAGCTCACCAGCATCATCAGGGGAAGTCATCATTGTGCTACTGCTGCAAGTACTGGAGCAGAAAGAAACAAACACTGACCACCTTAATGGCTGATTTGTTTTCTTTGGTATTTAACAATACTGCTCTCCAAACCATGATACAGAAAAAAAAACAACACCAAACTAGAAAATTGTGTTTCTACTGCCACTAATACACCTTCCTTCCAATGATCTGTGAGCATCCTGCTCTATTTCCAGAGTTGTTCTGTTAGGCAATCACAACTTTTATATTCTGTGTAACTCTACAACACATATCTGTAGAAATCTCTCAGGGAACACTACTAGGAATAAACACAGGCGTGCCACATTTCACTTCTATATCTTCTTTTAAAATAACTATTATAAAAATCAAGATTGTAGTTACTTCCAATTTTGAACACTAAAAATATATTTTACTTTCTTGCTTCCTATTCAACAACATTAGTCCCATTTTCAATTTCTTTTTCACTCCAGCAGGTTTAAAACACATAAGTATTAAGAGATGCATCCTTACTACATACTAAGGTATTTATAGATTTGTTTTTATCCACAATACAAACTACTTATTTCTAGCGTACAATTCACAACCCTTATTCACAACTACTTATTTCCTTCATACAACTAACAATACCTGTTACGTGCATATTACACCATGCAAGTTCTTCTTCATTAAAGGACTTGAATTTCAATGAGTCATTTTCTCAAAATTTCCATTCTATAAATAAGTAATTACCTTCCTTCAAAGTGTCCAGTAACACTGTGCAGCTGGAGCAGCCCATGCCACTTCTTGCATTTATTATTTTATTAGGAACAATGTGTACTGCAGTCAGAACTGGGACTAACCACAGTAAGAGTATTATTTGATACATCAAGGGATTTTTATCCTCAACTACCCCTCGTGTTGCTGTGCAGCAGGAGAGTTCAAGCAGTGCTTCAGCTGCACAGACACTAACACACCAACCAAGTTTAGAACAACAGGAAATCTTTCACATTTTCAGAACAGCAGATTTCTCTCCCCATCTTTCAGCTAACATTCCAATCCTCGCTGTGTAATACACACAAATAGGAGAGTTTAAAACGTGAATTAAAGGATAAGCAGGAAGAAAGCAGTCAAACTAGAAAAAACAATCACAAGAAAAAAAGGAGAGTGGCTGGATTCAGCAGCGTAAGAAAATTGATTATTGTGGGCTTGGCAATGAAATCAGTGGTTTTCTTTACAGTGTATCAATATGTTTATATAAAAAATTGAGACTAAACTACATTTTATGGCTCTCAAATGCTACTGTTAAGGCATTCTGCTTTTTGAGTTGCTGTATGCATATCAGCAAGTAATGTTAAACAGTATAACCACTTCTAAAATGGAGTCTTTTCTCCTCTTATAGCTACCATACTACTGGAATAGAGAATGCTTCCACAGACTGCTCTTCCTATCTTCCAGGTGATTATGCTGGCATTCCTGTGCCTCAAGTCGATACACATAGATTCAATTTACACAGACATTTCTTTGTCCTTATTTTGGACAAGACAGTGGCTTTTTATTGGTTAGAAGTGGTACTTACTCACTGCTAATAAAAACAATTTCAATGTTACATTAAGCAATCTATACTAGTAAGTTCCTAAAACATAATCACCCAAGAAAAACTATTCATTTATACATAAAATACAAATGATGTGGTTTTTACCACATTATCAACACTGTAAAAATCGGAGTAGTTTATCCTCATTTGTGTCAGATTTAAGCTTATTCATCATAAGTTAAATGAAAGGGTTTTTTAACCTAATGATTAGCTATTTCTAAAATATTTAATTGAGTAACCTCAATGACTACCCATCAAGTTTATTAGTAGAAGTAGTTGCTTTGCTATGTTTATTACCATACTCTTCAATGAACCACAACCTTTGAACAGAGAAAATAAAGCAAACAAGAAGAAAGCAGAAGGAGAAGCATTCCAGTACAAGTGCAAGTCAGCTCTAAGTACCTGCCACACAACCTACAGCTTCCCACGAGTCCAAGCTGAGCAACACCTTCCTTGGGGAAGAGCATAAGTAGCAGCTTTCAAAAAAAACTATTTTCACCAGTGGAAAAAAACACAACAATTATTCCCTTCACATCAACTACAAAGCATCAGTTTTCAAGTATTACTTATTAAAATGCTGGTTCTTACCTAAAAGATACAGAAGGTCTTATCGGTGCTAAGACCTAAGACACAGGTATTGTGCATATGAGAACACACATCGACACATTTAAGTCAACTTGTCAAATGTTACCCCTCTCTGACTTAGATTCTACAGCTGCAAGTATGTTCTCTGCTTTTTTCAGAATATATTAAGTGGGTCTTCTGAGATCACCAGGTTTGGACTGTTTCAGATGGAGTACTGATCCTCACAACACCATCTTTTGGACAAAATACTATCTGCCTGCACCAGCGTAAGGTGAGTGAAAGCCAATGAACTATGGGTCTGAAGTCAATGGTGTGGTGTAAAAGGAGGAGAGAAAAAAAACCCTCAGAACACAAACCTTTAGAGACAGCTAAATAAGGGATAAGAAGCCCACTAAATCAACAGTGCTTTGAGGCATGATCAGTTTTTTTACACGCTACCAAGCACTGAAATCAATATTCACACATATCTAGTTGCACAATATTTGCTAAGTCTACTGTTCTAAATTACATCAGTTAAACTCTGCTCACATTAGGATTCATTTTAGAGAAAAATATTTAGCATAGGCATACCATGTAAGATGCCTTGCTTTCATATGATAATTTATTCCTCAACACACTGAACCGGATCAAAATACAGCACACCTTCCTATCTATGCTTGTAATTATGAGCACTGTATCACTTACAAAACTTAAGTTAAAAGGAAAAGTAGCACAATTAGGTAGAGTAGAAAACTTCACACACTATACTTATCCATTTTTTTCTTGGTATGCAATTTAAAATGCAGTGAAAAACAACCAACACAGCAGACATGAGCAACTCACACTCCAGTACAGAACATATGAAATAGCATTTGCAAGGAAGACACAATATACTATTTCCTGAAAATCACAATTTTTTTAAATAAACTGCCTCAACTGTGCTAAAACCATTTCAGAACAAAATACAGATCTTAGCAGATAGTCACCAATAGAAATACATTGATTTTCTCTTGTTTCAGGATGCAACTTAAAATATGAGTAACACCACACTGTATCAGACAGAGAAAAGCATCCACTGGCTGCACTGTGAAGCTGAAAAAGTCCATAACATGTCAGTGTCAGGAAAAAGAACAAACCACAACTTAACATCAGGTCAAACTTTATCAGTCACATTAGCAGTACTCTTCATCTATCACAATGCACCAAGTTGAGGGCCATGAAGGCCTTCCAAGTGGAACAAACACAGCAAAAGGTGTTGAAACACAAGAGAAAGCACAGTCCAGACAGACATTTTCCATCAATAATCCCCCAAAGTGCAAAGGATGGAGAAGCACACGTTAAAACACAAAACAATAAATAAAAGGGTAAGGGCAGGCAATTCTGAAGAACTCAAAAGCACCATGCTAATCTAGTGGTATTTCCTCAGAAGCTAACTTGATAAGTTTAGTTTAAAAACACACTTATGGTGTGGGTTTTTTTTTTTAATGGTGTTGACAAATACATGTTAACTTATTACACAAGCAACAAACTATGCAGCTGTTTATCAACAATTTAAACTTAATATATTGTACCTTTAAAGTCAGAGGAGCTACTCAGCCATGAACTCTGGTATCTGTAAGCCACAGTAATTCACACACCCAAGAAGTATTCAGACCAACAACATGTCTGATTAAAGCATACTCTTCACAAAAGCACCCACAATCAAAGACACCATGAAAGGTTTTAGAGTAGTAACTCTCTGACATATGACCAGCAATAACTTAAATAGATTAGAGATTCAGTGACAAAAACACCTCCTGATGCATGAAAGACAGTATCTACGCCTCTGCAGCCCTCATGGCCACTGTGATATGGAAAGAGAAGGCAGAGTGAGAGAAGAGCTAGAATCTTTTAACACGTGTTCAGGGGAAACATAATTAAGAGGCAAATCACGGTCTGTTATTCATTTGTCTGATTGTATCAGACAATCCTAATCAAATCTTGTAAACCCCAACTGTTTCAGAAACTAAAATGGAAAAAGAAAAAAGCCTTTTCTTGCTGTGTCTTCAAAGGAAGAAAATACACTTTTCCCAAAAAAATATTTCATTGAATCTTGTGTGTCAGCTACAGATTTACTCTATCACACCAATCTATCACCACAAAAATGTAACATTCCTATATAAAAACAAAAAATGTATCATTAGTGGTTTTCAGCACATTTCATGTCCAGCAACATCTACAGAGAATAGATTTAATTTAACCAGACCAGGATCTTTTCTAACCACAAAACCAAGCAACAAACTAATTTCAAAATCACACAGATCTGAAGTACCACTTTTTCACACGGATAAAAGAGTGAATGCACTTGACCAAAGACTGCCAAACTAGACCACATGCTGTCCCACAACCCAAATTTCTATTTCAGCTTTAAGATCAAATACTATAAGATAACATTTAAATTAGAGTTGGTAACTTAGATCTGTAGAATACCTTTGCTAAGAAGAACTTGTGAACAAACTTGGCTTAAATTCACTGTCAAATTTTATATAAGTTTTGCTAGTTATCTAAGTTATTTTGTAATAACTTGTCTCAAACTTTACAATACTCTTTGGACCTGAAATGAGGTCAAAGTGCTGAATTTGACATCACAATCTGTTGCCCTGGAAATTATTGCAATGTTCAGACAAAGAAGTTTGTTATAAGATCTAATAGGATTGTTTGAGAGAAAATGTTTTAATTCTCTTCCTGAAAGCAACACAAGACAGACAGACTGGAAGGTATTTGAGTAAGGACTCTTCCAACATTTTAATACAGAGCCAAGCTTATTCCCATTAATAGTACGTGTTCTTTTTTCCAGGGTTTTGTGTGAATAATTGGGATTTCCTCCCAGCACCCCATACAGTTTTCTTCAGCACAGAATTTTCTTAAGAAACAGAAGCCACAATTAAACGTCCACTTAGACTTGCATTAATTTAGGAAATTTCTTTTTCAGTTAACTTACCCTGCTCTTCTGTACATAAACTTCAGCAGCTTTTCTTCTAAAATAGCTAAACCAGCCATGTAAGTTATAGTACTAACAAAACCTTAAGCCTGCTTATATCTTCTCTACACTGGTAGCTGCCCAGAGAGTTTATTTGTACTTCGCTGTGAGTGAGCAAGCACGCCCAGCTTGCTCTCTGTAGGTGAAGAATGCACAAGTATCCACTCAGACACCCGCTTTCCTGCCAGCAACAGCAGCAATCTGGCAGCCTTCATGATTTCATCTGCACTACTCAGAACTGAGCTCAGTAAACCAAAACTCCAGTTGCTTCCAAATCCTACATATTTTTTCTTTTGCTTTTTATTTAATAAACAAAAGGGTTTAGCTTTTCTAAATGACACACGCATATTTAGCAGTAGATCTATTTTTCAGCACTGTATTAAAGTTCTTGACTACATCATCTGCTTGTAAACATTCAGCTCATGTAGGAAAAATGGTATATCTTATTACGTAAATATTTGCAAACCGTGTGGCTCAACCAAAAAGACACAAGTATCTAATTATGTCTTTGGTAAAAAGGCTCAGTGAAGTTTATTCTGAAGCTATGAAACATGCCCTGATGAAGCTGGATTCTGCAACAACATATTTGCATAGTTTTAGTTAGCACTGTTCTACACCACTGGACCCTCAATTCCTGCTTGGAAAAAGAACTGCAGACCATTCAACAGCAGTGATACTGCTATTCCTTCCTCCCTCCCCCCCTAAATCTCCTGTCCTCAGAATCTTTCCATCTTTTATTGAACACCGGTGTCTTTAACAAACAGTGAAAAGTGGCAGTCATTATTACCTTCATTTGACAAACATGGTTTCTTCTGAGCTTCTGCAGATGACAAACTCATTCTACATTGAAATCACCCTGCAAGATGCATGCAGAAGAACACATATATCCGGAAGAAATTTTTAGGTAGCCTCTTCCTCCTTGTATTCTTCCTCCTGCTGCCTAATACCAGCTGGTGCAAGACTTGCAAATAGCGTTCTGATGAAAATGTTTAAATACTCAACAGAAAGAGATTACATTCCTCATATCTTTTAGAGTCCAGCATAGAATTATATTTACCCAGAGCAATACTCAGTCTTTTACTCGAGCTGTGACAATACATACACAAGAAGAGTCTTTCAACAAGAGGAGGGTTTCTGTGTCTGTCCTTTCTAGTCACTAAAACTTTCACTGGTTTTCAGCATTTCTGCTATACGCTGGGCCACATAAAAATAATGTCTAGCTTCTTCACAATCAGGTTGCCCACTTCCAAGTATTTTTAAGGTACTTTAAAAAATGTTACCTTGTACTTAAGATTCTTAGGAAGCAACACTTAAAAAGATCTCCAGATTTTTCTGGAATGTGAGCTGTAGATATTCAGGTGCTTTATCTTTCTCTGGGGAAGCTCTTGTGCTTGGACTCAAACTGTTCTTCTAAGGCACAATCAGCTAAATTCTGTAATCTGTACAGAAGAACAGGAAGTTCAACTTTCATTAAAAAAAAGAAAATACCTAGGAGCATTGCTCTGAATATCCTGGTATCAGACAAGATATCATGTGGACATGCTTCAAAGGATCTAATTTTACCCCAGTAAATCCAGAGAAATTCCCAGTGCCATCCAGAAACTCACAAACATACCAAGCTACCACAGTGAGGTAATCTACTTGGGAAACTAAAAACACTAAGTTACTGACGGGGTTAAAGATATTTCATTCCCAGATAACTCTCACACAAATGAATCACACAAGGCATATGTGTGGAGAAGTGAAGAAAACGTCCATCACAGTTCTTTCTTGCTACTCTGCTCCTATTTTCTCCTCTACAACGCATTGCATACACTGCTTTAGTTACCAAAATATAACGTGTTAGAATAAAGCAATAAAGAATCAAAGTCAAATATTATTATTTCTACCAACAAATTTTCCCTTACATTCAGAAACTGTTACAGCTGAGGAGTTTTGCTCCATTCCCAGACTGCAAAGTACACTGCACAGAACCTGTGAGGAATTTTCTGAAATTGGACAGTACCATTTAAATATCAACTTTGAGTCCATAACTGAAAAATAACCACATCTTAAATACTGTTATTAAACAACAAATTGACATGTTCCCTTATAACTTCCAAGCCAACACACATGTAGTATTAGGAAAGAATAAATATAGAATATCCAAACCTGAGAAGTGGTGGCAGACAAGCTAGTAGAGAGATCTTCCAGCTGAAATTTTCCAAATAAGCTGTTTTTTGCAATGCTATTGTATAGAAATGCTTACCAGAAAACATTAGCTTCTGACAAGCACCCTACTGAAACACGACTAGATAAAACAAAATTTAAAAAAATGTCACATTGACCAAAAAACTTTAACCACTTGAAAAAGCAGAAAACTGCTAGAAAAGCAAGAATCAAAAGACCACAAGAGGCAATACAGCTATGTTGCAACACAGCGATAATCTAGCCTAAAACAGAAAATATGCATCAGTCACTTCAATAAGCAAATTTAACTAAAAGCAGAAATTTGTCACAATTTAGGGAGTTATTATAAAGACATTTCCTAAAAAAATATTTTCTCTCATATGACCTTAACACTACAAACACACAAAGTAAAAATTTCTTTCAAAAAACACAGACAGCTACTTTACAGCAAAGTCTTTTTACAGTTCGGGTTTTTTTGCTCCTTAGATAATACAGCAAAAATTCCATCTACTAGTGCTACCATGTTCTCCTGTGAGGGCTTTCCTTAGAAGGGAGAGTATTTATTGCCTTTGTGAAAATAGTTCTTCAAAGGAAAGCCCTAGAATATCCCACTTCCAGCTTGAATTGTTTGAATGAAGTTATAATAGGTGCTTGCCCTGATAAGCTGCCATATGTTACCATTAGACTGAAGCCAACATATCACTGACGGTGCATGCAAGACCACACCTGGAAAAATGTCTGACTTGCCATAAAGGCTCTTGAACATCCCACATCCCTGGAAGCTTCAAAAAGGTGAGAGTAACTGAGGCTCTGAGACACCCACACTGATCTTCACTCAGCCATCTCAGGATCCGCCTCAGCCACAGCTGGAGTACTTTGTGTTCCCCTTTTCTCAACCCATGTCTTTCACTCTTCAACCATTAGTGACCATTTCTAGACCCTCTGCTGTTTCCCCCACACTCATCCCTCTTCCTCTTGTACTCCAAGGCTGCTCCAACCTGGGTCCCTGAAGTGTTTGCCTCATGCAAAGTTTATGACCTTAAAGGAAACATACAGATCAATCCTCCCAAATTTATCTTAAGTAATCAACACGCTAATCTTCATTAATTACAGCAGGGTAAGAAAAGATTGATAATCCATGACCACAGCTCTCAAAACAATTTGTCTTATTAGAGCACTTTGAAGTAAAACACACCTCATTAACACCAAGGTAATCTTTTTGAAGCACTTTCTATGGTTTAGAACTGCAGTCCTCATACAGGCTTCCAGTGTTGCTTTCAGCCGCAAGACAGACCAAATCTAAATAGAACTTGGGATGTATCACTGCCTGGAGATCACAAGATTGCCTGCAGAATGTTACTAATAAATTGTTCTTACCCAAAGGTCAATGCAGGTTAAGAAATACTAATTCAGACATATCACCAAGTTGGAGGAGGACCAGTGCAATTTAATGTAGGTTTTGTCAAGCCTAGCAGAGCCAGTTGTCCTCAGAGCCAGCCCCAGCACAATGTTTAGTGGTGAGGTTACCCGTGCTGATGGAAATGTCATCTTTCATGTATGATATAAAACCCCTTCTGTAGCTACTAACAATATGCTGGCATTGTTTGCAACATGTAGGGTGTTGTTCTGGCTAATGTCCAATTCCAGTAATAATATTCTATCTACCTACAGTAACCACAAGAAGGCATCCTTCATTTTCAGCCCCAAGTAGTTTTGCAGCACAGCAGCAAGCTCCTAAAGAATTGCCACACTTCACTGAAAGTTCTGCATTTCACTGTGCTTTTATCTGGCTGCACAGATCAGGCATTTCTCCAAAACTGTAGAAACACCTTGAGATTACTAGGAATAAAGGAGCTCTTTTCATATGGCACAATTAGTCATATCAGCACTGATACCTATTTTGAGCAGCACCCATTAATCACTATCATTAGCAGGATTTCTGGTGTACCAGCATTCATTGTACCAAGAACAAATCTTTTCCTATTACAACACTACTATGTTAACAAAAGCAGCAGTACAATTTCTCTTAACATAATCCTGTTTTGAGCAACAAGAATCAAGCGGCAGTACTTAAAACTAGTAAATTCAGAGTATAAAGGTAAGCTTACTTAGACCTTACAGGACTGCAAAATTAGAGTTGTTTTGCTGAAAAGGGAAACTGCCATTTGAATGGTGGGGAAAAACAGGTGTTTCAAAGTAATAAATAGTGGGAAGAACTGGGTGGGGGAGCACTGAAGCTGAAGACAGCAGAAAAAAAAAAAGCAGAAAAATAAGATTCAGGTGAAAAAATATTAATAAATATTAATAAAGTGATCAAATACAAGCTGA
This sequence comes from Apus apus, assembly GCF_020740795.1. Classification (NCBI taxonomy): domain Eukaryota; kingdom Metazoa; phylum Chordata; class Aves; order Apodiformes; family Apodidae; genus Apus; species Apus apus. The sequence continues at coordinate 9,591,779 of NC_067292.1, read as the reverse complement.
TACCTAAGAACTTGAAGAAGCTTAGACTTCTCTTTTAAAGGATCTCTAGAAGATACTTTCATATTCCTTTGTATGAAGGATTATTTACATGTTAATCAAATTTTAGCATCTCAGAAAAGACAAACTAGAAAAATAACCCCTGTATTCATTGTTTCTAGTTTCCTAACAGCCCTGAGTAACTCCCAATTCAGAATGAAAAACGCCAAGAGAAGGATTTTTTCATTACCCTGTCCTAGGAAGAATACCACAAGGCACACTGGAAGGAGAGGCTCTGGAACAGCCCAGTTCCTCACACCCCAAAGGTTCCACGAAGCACCAGAAACGCTTATGCTGACCTGAAACACACCTTCTTCACAACCATACATGAAATACTTTCCCTCCCTCAAGGAGGGAAAGTACAGAACAGAAAATAAAGGAAGAAAGGAAAACCTTGTGCAAGTCTTGAACTTTAAACAAACAAACAAAGCAATTCTTTACAGAAGCAGGGTCCTTCTTCTTTTCTGTAGAAATGCTGCCCAGCAGAACCCTACAGCGAAATCATGGCAATACCCACAACACACAAATACCACCTGTGCACATACCAAGATGGGCCAGCTCTCCCAATCCCACGAGCTGCATACCGAAACCTTTCTGTGACTGGGAGCTACACAATACCTACCACATACCTCAGAGAGGTGAGGGGAACATACCACAGAAGCTTCAGCCAACCGTCACCCACAGAAAACAGCAGTTCCTCAAGAACACCACAGCCACTTTGCAAGAGGGCACTGGGCTGAGAAAACAGAAACACCAAGCAACAGCAGCCTTAAAATCCACAGCGACCTTTCACCCAACCTCTAGATTTGAGATTATCCAGCAACCACGCCAGTGGTTACAAGATGCAGAGCCATTTTGGGAACCAAACCTTAGCCTGCTGCCAGTCGCACGTGCCTCCGGAGCCACAGGCTGACGGCCACTGAAAAGCAACGCAGTTTATTGCAGCTACACACCACAGACACGCCGCTCTTCAAGACACCCAGACATCTGTTCCTCTATAAAACCAATAATGATAATAATAATGGCAGACTTACACCTGGCACTAGGTTTATAACCTCACACGAAATAATCCTTCCGATTTCTCAGCCAACAGCCACCTGACAAATATATACACCTGTGCTATTTCTTCTCCATTCAAATGATAAAACCCCTCAAGCAGAGAGAAGCAGAGGCATATGACGAAAGTTTTAAGCTACAGCCCAAAATCGGAGCTATTCCCTTCTGCCTGCAGCTACCATATGCCTACAAGGTACTAGAGAGAAAGCCAGAAAACAACAAACATACTTTCAGACAGCATCAGGTGAAAACGCGTACAAGCACAGCCCACTGCAGTGGCCAAGACGGAGACACTCCCCCCCGCAGGCCTCCGGGCCGGGGGGCGCGAAGGGAACCCCCCGCGGGCACGGTGCCGAGGTGAGCTCCCGGGGGGCCGCCGCCAGAGCCCTCCGGAGGGACGGGTCCCTCCGGCACCGCCCGACAGGCCCGCACGGGCACCGCCGGGAGCTGGCGCCGCGCCGGGGAGAGGCCCCTGCCGCGGGGTCTCGGGGCCGGGCCGGGGCAGGCTGGCGCCCCGGGCGGCCGCGGGTCACTATTTAGCAGGAAGGTGCGCAGGAATTCCCGCAGGCGCAGTCTCAACCCCCGCCGCGCTCCCAGGGCTGCCCGCACACGGGTCACGGCGGCGGGAAGGGGGGGCGGGGGGGAACGGCCGCAGACCCGCCACCGCCCTGGGCTTGGCGACCGCGCCGGGGCTGTCCCCGCAGCCCCACGGGCCAGCCCCGCTGAGGGAGCGCGGCGACAACCCCCGGGCCGCGCCCCGGGGCGCCGCCGCCGCCCTCTCCCCGACCGGGGCTCCTCCCGGCCCCGGCCCCAGCCCCGGCCCCCGCCGCGGCCCAGGGTGCTCCCCCGAGCGGCCGCACCGCGCCGGCTGCCGCCTCCGCGCCCGGTCCCCCCCGGCGCCCGGGGAGGGAGGGAGGGAGGGAGGGGAGGAGGGAGGAGCGGCGGTAACGCCGTCCATGCCAGCCCGGTGCCTCGCACCGCCAGGGCCCCGCCAGCCGGGCTGCGGGGCTGCTGCCGGTCCCCCGCCGCCCTCGGGCAGCCGCCGGGGACAGCCCGCGCCGCGGGGCCGGGGGAAGGCCGGTCGTGCGGAGCAGGGCTCGGCGGCGGAGCTCACTCACCTGCCCGCGACAGCCCCAGCCGCGCGGCCAGCCCCGCTCTGTGTACTCCGGAAACGGCGGCTCCTCCGCCGGGCGCCGGGGAGGGGCCGGGCGAGGGGCGGGCGGAGCCGCGAGTGACAGCGGGAAGGGGAAGGCGGGAGAGGGCGGGCGGCCGCTGAGGGGTGAGGGAAGGGCAGGGAAGGCGGGCGGGAGAGGAGGGGGCGGGCGGCGGGGCACAGGGGGTCCCCTGGGGGCTGCCGGGGCCTGGCGTGAGGCGAGGCGAGGCAGGGCAGGGCTGTCCCGGGGAGGAGGTGACAGGGACCGCCCGGGGCAGGCCCTGGCTGCGAGGGGTGCGGAGGAACGAGGGTGAGGGACTGCCAGGCAGAAGGGGAAAAAAAATTATCCGTGAATATTTTATATGTGCTTAAAATAATGAGGTTTCTCGTTTTGTTGTTTTGTGGAAAGGTGCAGTGTCCCTCCTCAGCGCAGCAATTTGCCTGTGATGGAGATGGCCAGTGGCACCTGCAAAACGCTCCCTATTCCTCCTCGGTTCGAAGTCGCTAGCTGGAGAAACTGCAGAATTCAACACTGCTGTTACATGGATTTATTTGGAAAATAGGTAAAATGCAAAAAATTATCTCAGATTCATCCATTGGATATATTTGTCACGGTGCTACCAGCTTTAGGAGTTGTTCGGGAACAGGCCTTGTCTGTGATGGCTTTGCTGTGTGAGTTTAAACTACTGTGAGGTTTGTTATTTCTCACACTTCATGCAGGCTTTATACAGAAGTGTTTGCTGTCTGATACAATGTATTTTCAAATCTTATTTCTATAGAAACAGTCGTCCTGTCTTCCTTAGTAAAAGGTGATATTTTTCTTTCCAAGGCTTATTTAGAATCTTACATTTAAAATGGAACACACATTTAATAACACACAGAAATGTCTGGTAGAAGTTAGAAAGTAAGGCAACGTGTAATAGTAGGAGAGCAGCTAAAAATGCTCAGAATATATATAAGCAATAATTTTATCTACAGGGCTAAGCATCCCATCATCTGGCTCTAATAGCCCCCCAAAAAAGAAAAACTCAAACCCACACACTTGGATATGATAGTAATGAAGTGAAAATAACAGCAATTTCCACCAGTTTCGGTGCTGCTAATCAGAAAACTCCGTGGGAAGAAGCGAAATTGTCAAATTATTGGACACCTTCTAGCCACAAGCCAGAAATAGTCCTCAAGTAGTGTCTGTGGGGAGCTGCCTAGGAGCAATCTGTGGCTTTGTTTCCTTCTCTGTAACAGATGGTTGCTGGCAGACTGGGATTCTCATCAGTGCATTCCCTCCGAACTTTTCTGATTCCTGTATGTCTACTAAGCATGTCTCTTCCTAGTAAATTTAGTCTGCAAATTAAGAGATACCTGGGAAATACTTGGAAGGCATGCAAGGGAACAGAAGGCTGTCACATTGTTGGCTCCTTCAGGAGAGGGGTGTGGGAGTATTCTTTGTACTGGAAGAGTGCAGTCAAGGCCTGGAGAAGGTTCTTTTTTGTTCTTTTTTTGTTCTTTTTTTTTTTTCTTTGTTTTCTTTTTCTTTTTTTTTTCTGCTTTTAACTAAATGGTAGATGAAACATCAATTAAAAAAAAATATAAAGACTCCGATGGGGTTTCAACAAGTTTTTGATGGGAAGGAAGTATATGTATTAAGTGGAAAAACTTGAGTGTAAAGGAAGTCAGAAGGAGCTGAAGAGGTAGGGAAAGAGAGAAGAAAATACTGGAATGGATTTTCCTTCCTCCCAGGCGAGATACTGAGGGTACACCTTAAAAGTAACAAAAAAATTTCCACAAAATATGTCTTGGTTTTGCTTTTTTGTGTGTGCTGTTTGGTGTTTTTTAAAATAATTGGGAGAGAGAGGCTAGCATACATGAACAGACATGTATTTTTAGGTATACTTTTCTTTCCAGCAGAGTGGCTAGTCTGGAACTTCTTAGCTGCAAGAAGCTCTTCAGGAGCTCAAGTGTTGCTCTTGTGCTGAGGTTGTGTCCTGTAGCCAGCACAAAGCAGTGTCAGGGACTGTTGTAGGAAGGAGTTACTAAGGCAAACATTACCACTCACACTTGAATCTTGTTGCCTGTCCAGTCCAGGCCTGTCCAAAAAGAAACCTAGCACCCCTGGTGAGTTATTAACATTTCCCAACTGCAACCTGTCCTGCCCTTCCAGAAACCCTTCTGTTCTCCAAGCCACTTGCAGTTCTTGGTCATATGAAGTGTGTGATATGGTACTTACAGGATCACAACAATCTCCTGCCCTGATGAATAGCTGGCAAATTATATTGCACTAGCTGATGGCCATCCACCAGAGCTTTTTCTAATAGTGCTATATGTTTTACCAACATGCAGTTTTACCAGTAGATCACAAACTACATAAGTGGTGATGACTAAAGCATCCTGTATGCACAGGCAGATGTTTGTTCCACAGACCTAATCTTACAGTTCAACACAATGCATGAACATGTTCTTTCACACTATCAGGAGGTGTCCAAATCTGCTCTGTATTTTGTTATCCTAGTGATTTAATTGTATTCAGTGGATCTGTACGGAATTTCGTTCTGTCAACACTAACAGTGGAGTTACACACAATAAGCATATTTTTTATTTTGAGTTGCCGGATTTATTTACATACTATTATAATTTTTTTACAATGCTGTGTAGCAACTTTTAACATATAACTGTCTCTAAAGAGCAGACATTTCATCTGAAATTTGTTACAGATGAAGTTTGTAGATTAAAGCATAAAGGCACTGAAGACTGGTAAGAATCCTAGCCTTAAAGCTGTTATCTCTTAACCAGATGGTAGGAATTTAAGACAGATGGAGAAATAAATAGGAAGTTCACACTTCTTAATATGAAAAGAGTATGAAAACATTCAGTTCAGCAGAAGTGCATAATAACCAGTGCAGAATAAAGATAAAAAAACTCTTAAGGACTAGAAAATATGTAGTGTAGATATCTATTGTGACATTGTATATTAATATTATTTTCCTGAATACTTACAGTGCTATATTTATACCGAATGTTCTGTTTATTTTGTGAATTCTAAATATTATGAAATGTTATAATATAATTTACTATTTAGTCAAGTCATATGTAAATCAGCGTAGTTGTTTTCAGTTTTATTTATGGTTTTCCTATTGATGTTATGTATATGTGAAAAGAGCTTTCCAAGGCCTTAATTGAACAGGAAGGGAAGGAAACCAGTTCACTGTTTAAACAAAAAATGTAACAATGTTGTTTGGAGAGAGAGGAAACCAGCTTTGAAATGTATTATGTGTGCAACTTGGTGTCATGGGCTGTAGGAGGAAGAAATCATTAGCTCAGAAAAAAAGCAGCACTGGCACAATAGCCATGTGTAAGTGTTAAGGATATGCGTATCAGCAAGGTGTGGGATAAGATTAGGAGGGTAAATGTTAATAATAAAATCCCTCAAGAGTGGGTTGTCTTGTTGAAGGAAAAAGCTTATTTACAAGAGATTGTTGTTCCTGTTAATCAGATAGAGATATGTTTAGGAAAAGGAAACGTGGGGAAAACCAGGGTGATTTTGGAAAATGGACTTAGAATCATAGAATGTCTTGGGTTGGAAGGGACCTCTAAAGGTCATCTAGTCCAAACCCCCTACAATAAGCAGGGACATGTCACATTAGAAAAGATTGCTTAGAGCCCCATCAAGCCTGACCTTGAATGTCTCCAGGGATGCGGCCCCCACCACCTCCCTAGGCAGCCTGTTCTACTGATCCACCACCCTCATATTAAATAACTTTTCCCTCATGTCCAAATTGTATCAGCAGTGGTTTTCCTTTTGTGGTAACTAATTACTGTGGATGCTGTACTGATAGTATGTTGAAGTACAGGAAGAACAGCAGTAGTGTTGCTTTAATGTTTGGACTGTATATTTGCAGTTGGAGGGTGAGAAATAATGAAAATGCAGGTTTATCTCTAGATATGTTGTTCAGTTTGTACAGTACCTCATAGTCTTCGTGGCTCATGGCCTAACTTGCTATTGCAGCCTGAATGTTTGACAGTGCAGGCATACACATAGGCAAGTAAGACTTCTAAAAATACATTTCAGAAATCACCCATTCCAGCTGTCACAGTGAGAACAGTCCTTTTGTCCTGCAGCCCTGGACAACTAAAATCCTGTTTCAGACAAGAGAAATTTAGTTATTTGCTGCCTGACGGGAAAGCTGCTGACCTGCGCTTCATACCCCTCAGTACATTGACCGACCATTGTGTCCAACCTGAGGCTTAATATGAGAGTTGGCCTCTTGCCCAGCTTCTTTGTAAACACTACCAAATGGCAAAAGAAATGAGTGGGTAGAGCCGCCAGCCTGCTGTTTGGAAAAATTCTTGCCCATTACCTTGCCAGGGTAAGTCCCACTTTGGAAAGAGTGAACATGACTGACTATATATGGCCAAATAAAAATAGGGACAATCACCATTCCTTGTCAGACAAATCAAAGATCCAGGTCACCTTAAAAAATGCTAGGCTGCAAGCCAATGGCTATAGGGAAAAAAAAAAGCCCCACACATAAATCTCTTAATCCTACATGGATCAGTCCAGTTTTGATCGAAGTGAATGGAGGCCATTGACTTCATTTGATGTTGGATGTGTCCCATGACCTTCTAGTTTGTATATTTAGACTCCCCATACTAATCTTCTCTTCTACAGGTCTGATGTCATTACCATTATTATAAGCAGAACTTGTTACTTGATTGATAGAAAATAACCTTTCCAAAAAGTAACCAATGAGTAAGAATGTTTGGTAAGAGTGACATATGATCATGACTGCCTGCAGTCCATTTTTGTTTACAGGCAGTGGAAGAATTTCAGATATTTTTAAGGTCAATGTCCCTAGTCCAGAGATGAAGAAGATGTGTTTGTTTTTAAATTGCAGTTCTGCTTAAAAACTGTCATCCAGTTCTGCTGAAATGGAGGTCTAGACTGAAATAAATCCTTTTCCTGTTGCAACCAGCTAGATGGGCACAGAAATGGGAGTACTCCCAACTACATGCAGAATATGGTCATTGGCATTCCATAATTTTTGCTTCAGGAAATCAAGTACTTAAACATATGTATAATCTTTTTTGAATGTCTGGTGATTCAGATGTCTGGGATCTCATTTTACTTGTTTTCTTGAAAACTTTCACAAAAAGGAATCAGCTTGCAAAACCACAAAAATGTTCTCAGCCAGCTGTGGTAAAAGAGTTTGCATGGCCATCTAAATACTGGAGAAACTTTTATGTTTGAAAAATTTATTCTGACGAGTAGCAAATCGCTATGAATTCATTATTAGGTAGCCATTAGCAGTTGGCTCAGAACTGTTCAAAGTATGCAGCAAAGATGGAGGTGTTGAGAGAATATTTGTGAGGCACAAAGAACTGGTGTTGACATTTTGTAATACTAGATCTTAGAAGATTGTTGTGAAATGGAGATGCTGTAAATGTGTGAATGAGAACTAGGCTGAACAATTTTTTTCTTAGAAATGAATATGGTATTCAAGTATATTCTATTGTAGGGTTGTGACTAAGAGTAAAATGTAATTATATATAATCAACCCAAATTATTAATAGGGTATTTAGGGCTTCTAATATAATAGAGTCTAAACACTATTTAAAAAGTGAAACAATTTAGAATTAATGCTAGAACATTTATAAACAGCTATAGAAAAATGGTATCCCTTTTACTAAATGTTTTAAATTAGAGGCTACTTGCCAAATCAGGGTTTTTTTGGCTTAACTTTGTACAACTGTTGCAATAAGGTGTTATGTATGTTTCAGACAGTAGATTTTACTTTATTACAAAGTGTCTTATATTGGACACATAATTCCTATTTTTATAGTCTATAGTTAATATTTTACCATATGAGTAGTGACTTAAAGATTATTTATTTTAACTTTTGTTTATATAAATACACAAAAAGATGTGTGTTTATAATATACGTAAATATTTAAAGTGGTCTAGAAAGAAGCCTAAATGGTAGTTTTTAAGAATTTCCGTGTGTTAGTTCCTGCAACACAGAATAGTTGCAGGAGGCCTGAGCAGAGGACTGAAAGCTCTTGCATTGCCTTGGTTTCTGTTAGGGCACTATAACAAAGGCAACTTAGTCTCAACTGCCTTAGCAGTACTATTATTACCTTTTGCCTATACAGATTATCTTGTATTGTGGAAAACTGCCAAATAAGGAGTAATTTTGTAATGGAGAACACAGAATTATGAAAGTAGGTCGAACAGAAGGCTAACAGAGGAACATGTAAAGCAGTATCTTATGGTTGAAACTTTGCTGAATTACTTGATAACATACAGAAAAGCGCAGCGGATAAAGCTGTGATCTGATGCAGGCATGACACATGAATTAACAAGTATTTTCTTTAGAGTTTCTTCATTAATTACAGAAGTACTCAGAGGCCCTGATTGGGATTGGGATTTAAGTAATCCCCTTAGAGGAAGGCATTTCTCAGGAACAACAAAATAGGAGACGGACAAAGCTTCCTTGATAAGTGACTCTTGCTAAACCCCTTGATACAGAGCCTCTTTTGAATGTCCTATCCAAACCAGTTCAGGTCTCCTGGTGACATCATGAAATGTGAGATGCCTATGAGCTAGTCTTTGGCCATGATGGAGCTTTGGCCACCTGTCTGTCCTATGCTTGAGAAGATATTCAGGATGTTGACAGAGAAAAGTGGGGTTTATCTACCAAACCTTGGCAACTCAGTCTTGTCTGCTTTCCAAGAGACCAGTGCAGCTAGCAATGCTTTATTGGCTGAGTACCATTTTCCTCTGGCTCCAACAGGAAAGCTAACATAGCTGACCTCAGTGGCAGGTATCAGGTTTGTGATTTCTTCAGTCAGCTTCTAGTGCTTTCATACTTTCTATGTAACGGCAGCCAAGAGTGTATTTGGTTCATTTGCTTTGTGGTCCACTGCCTGGGCCTGGTTCTCCTTGATAAATCTGACATCAGGTCGGAGGAGGTCATTCTGCTTATCACTAAGCTAAAGCTGGTGATACAGTGCCCTGTAATTTTTTGCTTTTTTGGAGCCAAACTAGTACACAAGTGGCTGTGTTGTTAGATGCAAGCATCCTGCACTGCTGGACACATGCCAAGGAGGCAGGAGCAGGTCTCACAGTATTTATGGTTCAGTCTACTGCTGTCTTTTCCACAGACTACAAATTCCTCAGTTGGGTATTCATTTGCTTGAAGTTTAAGGACTACCAGAAGTTATTTCTTTGGCATCCCACAATAATTTTACATCCTTCACCATCTTCCAAATACTCCAGGGAATCTAAGCCAGGTAGATGCTTTTGTGTATGAGCGGACTAGTTAAAGGTGGTCTCTCCATCCTGTGTTTCAGTTTCTATGCCCTCCTTGTTACAAGAGGCACATGCAAACCTCTTTACTGTGGTTTGGCTCCAAAGGTCCCAGTTCATCTGTCATTAATATAAATTGTGTGTAGCTTTGTTGAAATAGATAGTTGTGGTGTCCAGCTCTTTTGCATGCCATCTAAGCAACTGCAGTATTGTAAAAGGAGATACAGAAAGCTAGCAAGTCTGTATCAAACTATCAGATCCCAGTTCTTGCTGTTGTGAGAGGCTGGAATCAAAACATCAGTCCCATAAGAACTGTACATAGGCAGCATGCAGCTCCTGTGTACATTGTTGGGTCTGTCAGCACGAGGGACCATGAGGCAACAGCTCTGTGGTAGCAACTGACATTCGAGGTTTGAGGGGAAGAAAGATTTTCAGCTTTGTGTGTGCACTGCTAAATAATTCAAGACACAAATAAACAGCACCTACGGGTGTGTTGTTTTTTTTTTATTTCACACTGATTAATCAAGATACTGTAACACAAATATATATACTTCAGATCCTTTTAGGCACATAACATCAAGCCAATAGTTACTAAAAGATAAGGGAGTAATAAAACAATCTGTAGGCCATATAAATTCTATACATCAGTTGTTTTCTGTGGTTGGATTTTGCATGTGTTTGTGGTTTTTTTGGAATTCCAAGAGTCAGAGTGGGGAAATGATACGATACAGATCTTTCAAAGTTAAGCTTTCCTAGGGATATTGAAGGTCAACACACCATATATACATCTGAAGGATTTTTGCAATTCCAAGAGTTGGAAGATGAGAAGGCAGTAAATAATACGATACAGGGTACACTCTTTCTTTTTTAATGGGAGAATATTTCAGACATGGTGATGTAGTTGGCAGATGTTCAGTTTACTATAAGAGAAAAAGGGGAAGAAGAGATTGAAATGCATAGTCATACAGGAAGTAAAAAAAAAAAAAGTACAGAAACTAATTAGTAAGGGAACCTATTGTGAATTTATCTCAATAAAGTATCTTATGCTTAGATTCCTCTACATAAGCTAAATACAGGCTGCTTGAATATGAAAGAAAGGTAAGATAAAATGATAAGCCTATCATTTTTGGTATTTCACTAATGCTAGCTGTAATCAGTTTTTATCCAGCTGAATGACAACCTTCAAACAGGCCAAGAAACACATGTACGCCCACAGGTACACACATGTATTTGTCTCATATTTAATTGTTACTACACATACTGTGAGAATTAAATGAATTACCTATTTTTACAAAGATTGATATGATAAAAATACAGGGAGTTGATTTGTCATGTTTATCTTGGTTTTTAACCATACTGAAGGCTTAAAGTAGAAGAAGATGGTAAATAGCATAGCATCAGGGCTTATAAATAGCATTCTGAGCTGGGGACACAATGCAGATCTAATTATTTTCTCTTCTGTACAACTTTGGAGCCAATTTTGTTCTGTCATATATCAGATAATACTCATACCATTAATGAAACTTTTAATATTGTGCTCTTAAATTAAAACGTACAACATGCACATCTCTCCTCCAATCTACTCAGCATTGCTTCTAAAGAACAAATAAACAGTAGAGTTGTTAAGGTAACGTGCTTTGTTGTTTCCTGGAACATAAGATGTGAGCTTGACCCCTGTGCCAAATAACAAACTCTTAACTGGACACAGTGACCCCAGTGATGGTTTCAGAAGAGCAGGATTTGGGGATTAGACATATTTGTCCCTGACAGGAGTTGTGTTTTTCTCCTCATATAGATTAAATAACATATTGACAGTCTTCAGAGTTGCTAATTTTAGCCTTCTCATATCAAGTTCCATGCAACTTCATGTTTTGCTTCATCTCACAATTCTTGGTATGGTGGTTTTCTGAGAAAATCAAGCTTGTAATACTTTGGCACACTCTCTCTCATGGTTTTTGTGCATCTAGATTTGGCAAACCAGCACAGTGCATAACCAGAATTAAGTTCACATGGTTTTATACCCTATGTTTTTAAGAGTGTGTAATCATTTTCCCAAAAATATATAAACAAAAATCTTTGTAAAACTCACTTCTCTAACTGCACAACAGTATATGTATAATTTGGGGATTTCCAACCGTAACTATAGTAGCAGTAACAAAAGATATGTAGAGCTTGTTAGCCTTGGTCATGTTTTTACTTAATAATTTTCAAAATAATGATCCTGATCTTGCAGTTGGATGCATTTACACATATATCTTATTGAAGACCCAGGAGTTGCAGTTAATATGATTCCATACTTTGTCTAATTGCCATTTTACATACAATAAATGTGGGCATCTGTTTTAAGGTCAGCAATTTATGTATTAAAGCTAATATTAATAAACATCCTGAAAAGCTAATTCAATAGGAATTTGAAAACCTCAAAAATACAAAGAGCTGGAGAGTTGTCCCCCTGCAAAATTGTTTGGTAGCATGAAGGATGAGGTACAAAGTTGTATTTGTAATTTAAAAGTCTGCAATTACTTGCATTGTAGTCATTTGTGCACTCTGTATGACTACACCCATTTGAATGCAAGGAGTCTGATAATACATACAAGCAAAAAAAATGCAGACAGGTCTTTCAAACAGAATCTGTAGAGAGAACAACATTAACAGGAACATCTTTTTTTACAAAGATTCAGTTTACAGAACTGGGATTTTAAAGAGAGATACTGACAAAAGAATTGGGCTCATCTGATATGCATGGGAAAAAAAATGTCATCCTGAAGGGCAGACATCTTCTAAAGCAAAGTCTACATTACCACAGAACTTCCTTGAACTGAAACAAGCTGCAAGATGGGCTGATTTCTTAAAATATTAATAGTAAATTTCAATGAGACATTCTCATTATCCTTACCCTGATGCAAATTCATTAAATTGCCATGATGATAAATCTTGGGAGATTAAGTTTATAAATTAATACCAAAGGCTTGTTTCTGGTTTTTTCAAGACCCCGAGATTTGTTTGGCACGTAGCTGAACAGTCATTTATCTTTGCTGACAGCCTGGTTTATGTTACTAGACTTTGTGCTGCTGTACACCAAATGGCATTGTCCAATTGGGTTTTATTTTTAGGCTGCTTTGTAGCAGATGCAGACTGGCACATCAGTTCTTACTCCAGTGATGTGTGTTGCGTTCCCAGCAGGAGTCCCACTGAGAGGGGAGGAAGGAAACTAGTCGCAGAAATGATAGCAGTGCAAAGCACAAGTCTCAGAACTCTGCTTTAGTGGGTCAGCTGCCAAGAATTACTGCATGTGAATGGTACTTTAAAGCTGTCTTTGCTTCCCATTAGAGACTTGACTTCCAATCGAAAAATCATGCATAGGGAATTTGCTAGAACTTTGAATTAATTTGAATTAATATGCACATGAGCAAGACAGTTAAAGTCACCTCCTCTTTGATACTGCAGATTCCTAAGCCTCAGATGTGTATGCAAAATACACTGCAGCAATTATGAACATTTAAAGTAGTGAGCATATTTTAACAAATAAATTCCGAGGGCTTGGTTCTGCTGCTTTTAAAATGAGCAGCAATCTTTGTGGTAAACTTAACAGGACTAGATCAGACCCTATGACTGCAAAAAAATGCATTTTTATAGAAACCAAAGTTACTTAAAATGTCTGTATTAAACCATTTCCATTGAGAAAGTACTTTTAGTCTGGAAATATGTACAATTTTCTCTAAATAGTATGTTTTAAGATCTTTCCTCTCTATTGCACAATATATGTGCAAAATAAGTGCAATATGTAATATTTGTATAATTGTAATTACACATCATAATAATTGTTTCATGCTCATATAATGTATAATAAATATAACAATTACCTGAAAAAGTAATAGTTATGGGAACTGACATAATTCCACTAACATAAAAATTAATTTCCCATTGTTTTCAGTGGAACTGTATTTCACCTAACTGATTGGCTCATCTTACAAAAACAGGAGACAATGATGCCTGGTTCACAGACCTGCAAACCAGACTTGCACAGTGATTTTCTCTGTGAACTTGGCAAGTGCTTTCACTGTGAGTATAGTCAAAAAAGTACATGTAATTTAAGAACTTCACTATCCTTCTACATGAAAAAAAACAAACCTGCTTTTTAAATTTTTTTAATGAGTATTTTTCCTGCTGGTTTATCTTATCAGTATGACACCATTAATGCAGTTATGAAAGAGTAAGCTTCCTGGCCATTGCATCATTGGAAAAATTATTAATTGTACTTCCTGAATTTCTATTAATTTTTATATTTTAGTCAGCAATAGTAACTTTTAAGATTAAATAGGCAAGGCTGGCAACTAGTAAATAAATAGACCTTTATTGAAGTTGCAAAACACATGTAATATAAAAATCAGAGAAGGCACCATTGCTGTTTTTCCAGTCACCTGGAATCTTCTTTCAGTTTCACTGCTTGTGAAGGGAAAGCAACACTGAATTGCAAAAGACTGGGTGAAGTTTACATGTAATATCTAAAAATACCTCAGAAATAATTTACCTGTCAGTACTGATTACACCAAAAAAAAGCAGAAAAAGCATTTTGCATGCAGTTGTTTTCCCAGAACACATGGAAAGAACATGTATGCTCAGAGCTGCTTTTGTGTAGCCAGTGGGACCTGGGTGATTGCAGGCCCTCCATCACCCTGCACTCTGGTCAAGCAGAAATCTCAGCTGCTTTTGAGAGGGGCAGCCCCACCGTGCCCTCTGCCTCAGACTTTGCTCATGGTGTACCTGCAGTCATGTTCTTGATTCTATGTGTAAGCCAGATGATGAGGCTTGAATAAAAAACTTCTGCTGTGTATTATCTTGTTTTTGCCAGAGGTATTTTGGAAAGATTGTTCCATGGACACTAAACTGGAGTCCAAGTAAGAGGTCTGATGCTCCACAGTGTCATCTGTAGCTTGAAAACAACTATTGCATGGGGCTAGGTTTTATTGCCATTGAAGTAATTGGTGTCTCAACATTTTTAGTTGTGTTCCTATATTAATGTTTATGGCACAATTGCCAACTGACTGTGAAATTCAACTCACAGTTGAATTTCCCCAGTTACTGTTCCTGACCACCATTAAGATTTCAGATTTCTGCAGAGTGGCCATTACTGAAAATTCATAGTTCTCTGCTCATTATTCAAAAGAGTAGCCTTGCTTTCTGTAGTATTTTATATAACACAATGGCGTATTATAAATTAATTTCCTTGCCTTGTTAAAATCTATTGCATACAAAGGAATTATACCCAAGATGAATGTACTCCTATGCTACCAAAACACATTTAAATCTGGTAGCCAGTAATTGTTTCATATAACAAAAAATATCAGTCTTTGTTAGAACCAAGACATTTTAGGACACTGTGACTTGGTAGCTTCTGCAAAACAAGAGTTACCTGAGGAGAATTTTTTCTGTGCTAGTAGAAATGATACTGTGTCACAACTCTAAGTTCAGGAAGTATATCTTTTCAATGTAACTCTTAAAACAACTATACACCTCTATCAAATGTAGGATTCTACTGTTGGATTTTGCTTCCATGATCATATAAACAGTAGGACCTGTGATTCTCTCAAAAGAAATGCAGAGTTTAACTACACATGCATCTTAGTGGAGACAAGAGACCCAAATGTGACAAAAAGGAAATTGCTCTCATCTTACAGAGTTTGATTAAAGCTTTAGGCATAGAGCTTTTAAAATGACAAATGCTCAATGAAATAATACTATGCCTTTATACTCCAGAGCACTATTAATCTGAGGTTTCAGGACTTTAAGAAATGTTAATTAACTAGTTACCATTCATGTAAAGTGTTAGCATTGTGGTCGTTTTGTGGGCTGATAACTGAAGCTTGGAAATATTAGATTCTTCTGAAAGGATGAGGCTGTGGCTCTCTTCCCGGTGTGTTCCCTGTCTGCTTACAGAGATGATAACTGCTTATGCAGTAGTGATCTCCATGGATCTTCCATGAAGTTAGCCCAAAAGGAGTAGGAACAATTTTGGGAGAGACTGAACAACTTCAGTTGTGCCCAAAGCAGGATGTTAATGCAGCCTGAAGCTTTTTGTTGGACACTTGGGAGCTGAAATATGATAGCTAAGAATCTAGGCACTGTTGTTAGGGATTTAGGGGGGGGGAGGAATCAAACTATTGAGACTTGAGTTTTTTACATGTATTAAAAATAATAATAATTTGGTGCTTTGGACAGATCTCGTATTTTAAAGGTGATATTTTAAAAAAATGTTATTAACAGACTGCCCAGTGAAACTACTGAATGTCCCGTTCCTTGCAGTGGGTGCAGAGATGGGGCCAGCCCAGGCAGCGCTCAAAATCGCTGCCTCTGTATATCACATTTTTTTACCCGAACGATTATGTTTGTGTGATACGATTACGAGAAGAGTTTGGAACTAAGTAGTAACCATTTTGCAGTTCCCCGGCAGGGTCTGGGCAAGTCCCTAGGACCGCACGCAGACCGCGAATACTCGGGGCAGTGTTGCCATCTGTTGGTAACTGCTCAGCAAAGCTGCAGAGGAACTCGGAGCCGGTGGACTAAGCTGCCTCACTGTCTTCCTGAAGATCATGACAATTTTCTGCTTCCCAGAGGCTGCGTTTCCTTGGCAGGGCGTTTGCTGCTTTACTGGGGAGCTGCTGGAGGGGACACGGGGCATTTGGCCCAGGTTGTTCAAACTCTGCTACATTTGAAGCTACTACCCAGAGCAAAGTCTGCGAGGACCAGGCAGGTCTGTAGCAGGAATATTTAAGAATCCCTCCCACCCCTCTAAGGGGGAAAGAAAAGGGAGTGGAATCTGCAAAATTGGTCTATATGAGTTATAAAACCTGTAAAACCTGTGACAGATAAAAAGCATATTAAAAATACATTGTTTGCCTATCTTGAATCTAATCAGTGGGAATACTTTTTAGTACAAAAGATAGAGCTCAAGACCTGGAAGCAGGAGTGTGGAGTTGCAGTTCCAGTGACTCATTCAGAAACCCTCAGAGACCCATGTAGAGGGTCACAGTTGGGCAGCATGGCCAAACTGAGATGCTCTGCCACAAGTTTCAGGATTGTCAAGCACCTGTACAGTGGATTCCAGATCTGGTACCTCTGCACAAGATCCATCAATATTGATGTCTCCTAAATATGCGCATCTCAAATTTTCTTTTAAATCTAATGAACCAAAAGTCTTTGTGAGAATTATATGAAGCAAATTATTACTACAACCAAACAATTAATACATAGAGAAATTAATTCCAATAGACAAGATCTAAAACATAGGAAGAATTAGCAGTGGGAGCATTAAACAAAGTAATCACCATCTTCTGTAATTGCTGTCCTGACCATCAAGAAAGACTTAAAAAATATTCTGAAAATACACCCCAGGAACAAAAACGACAGGGCAGAAAAAAACATCAGTATAATGGAGATACTAATTTTACAATAGATTGACATTTTCCATGCACATACTACCTCGTGGCCCAAAGGAAATGGTAACTGCAGTTTACTCCACTGTTGCAGATTCCAGATATCCTTTTTTTTTTTCTCTCAAATTGTTTAACTGATTTACCTAGTAAAGTTAAATTCAGAGCAGTTTCTTCCTGTCTATCCTTAGCATGAAGTTTGCTCTCTCTGTGCCAGAGCTGAAGAAGAGTTTTTATCTGACTATCACAGTCTGAATAAAAAGATCACCTCTCCTTGCAAGCCATCCCTTTCTCAAAAATATAGGGCACTTAAATTTATTAGAAATACTTTAAAATGTAGGTATAGACAATCAGCTCAAGTATTTCAGAATTAGTGCACTGACACAGTCAGTCCTGATCTCAGATTGCTATGTGCTTTTCTCCTGAAGCCTGCTTCAATTCTCTGTACTGAGTGTGTGATCATGTTTCTCCCACTGCTAAAACTAAAAGTTGATGGCTGTGAAGCACTCTGCAAATCTAGCTCCTTTTTTGTAATTGAAACCTGGGACTGTATTTGAAAATCTGCTCCCATTTCTTATTATCAGTCCTCAGAAGAATCCATTCTACTACTTTCTCTGTGGCCACTCAAGTATTTTGTTTTATTAGTGGAAAATGAAAGCAGGATTCAAGACTGTAGTTTTGTTTGCTTTCATATAATAAAATAACTTGGTACAATGGACTGAAGTGGAAGTGGAATTATATATGAATTTTTTTTCTCATGCCAGAAAATTTCAATTAGGGGAAATTAGCCACTTGGTTCTTTCTGATAAATTAATCATAGAGATTATCTATTAAACGTGCCACTTAACCTTTCTGGCATAAGTGCCTGAGGCAGTAGTATTTAGGCTCTACACATTAATTTGGAAATATTAATTTCCATGCAGCTGTCTTCCAAAAGGGAATTTTCACTTGTCTTTTTCATAAGTAGGTCATTGTACAGCTGTTGTTAATGGAGACTGGCATTTGTAAAATGGTAAATCTACCATTGTACCCTATAGGTCACAAAATTGATGTCCATCAATTACAGAGTATCCTTTATTAAAATGCCCTTTCTCAGCCTCAAAGGGTATAATCCCTTGCTATGATAGCCTTTGGTCTTTTTGGAATGGGAAGGTGTTTCAGCCAGATATTTTACAAGAGCTGAAGCACCACTGTGTTCCCACTATCTGTCTTCCATTAGTTTAAGGTTTTACCTTGACTCTTCATTATTGCTTCCATCTACATTAGAGCTGCCTTAACATTAATCTTGAGGGAAATTAGTATGACAGCTATCAGCTGTCAAAGAACCAGCTGTCAACTGCTGAACCTCCTAGGTCCAAATCCTCCTTCTACCCTCTACACCAGAATCAATTGGTCTTTTCAGTTTAGACAAGGCCTTACTGTCCCTGTAGTGGTCAGCTGTTACACAGCTTATAAAGAGACAATCCACCTCCTGGAACAGCTACAGACCTTATCCTGTGGTCTTTAGAGATTAGAATTAGGACCCTGGCCTGGGTATCTTTCTCATATGTCATAAAATTTGCATAGTCTGCTGCAGGAAGTTTAAACTTGAGAACTCTGTGAGGTGTGTATGCCTTGTATTCTAGGGAAAGGGAAGAGGAAGTAAGAAAGGAGTTCTGAGAAAATGTGAATGGCAGATACTTTATAAACTTTGAGGTAAATGAAATGAGAGAGAACATCTCAAAATCTTAGAATGAAGTATTACAAAAGGAAGTAAATTGAATTGACGTGATGTGAGCAGCAAGCACATTAGTTATGGGTGACAAAATTAGTGTTTCAAAAAGAGGAACTGGTAGCAAGACACTGATGTTACAGTCACAGTTTGTCCATACTGTAAACTAGAATGAATACATTATTGATTACCTAAGCCTATACATTTTTGCACAGATACAATTAAGTATGAGAAGAATGCTTGTAGATTTGGGATGTGAAGCCAAGAAAATCCTGCTGGCTTTCAGTCTGGGTCAGATAAACTTGTAGATCCTCAAGGTTTAAGAACTTGAGGATTTTGAGACAACTCAAGTAGTGCAAGGACCATGATAAAAAAAGAAAGTGAAGGGGAAACAAAATTCAAGAGAGCTGTGTTGAAACTTGGACTGAGGTACTTGAACTGTGGTGGGGCAGTTGTGCTGCTTAAGGACATAGGATTAAAATTTCATAAGAAAAGGGAAAGCACAATTACGAGTCACAATTGCTGTGTGATAAGAGCAGTAAGAAGCTACAGAGCGGTACTGTGGCTAGGTAGTTCAGAAAGGAAGTGGAAAAGTGAGGTGGCCAGGAATGAGAACTAGTAATGAATGAGGATTTAAGAAAGGAACGGTTGAAAGACATTTTAGCAGGTCTAGTAGCAAGAGGGAGTGAAATCCTGAATGTGAAGAGAATAACCTCAGAAACTGCCCAAGTTTTACAGGGAAAGGCAGGACAGGGGAATTTTCAATTTTAGAATAAAAAAGGCAGAAAAGTAGACACAAAACTGAGATATCATCACTAGTTTAAGAAACAACAGGATAGCTGGGAGAACCTGCAAGAGATGTGAATGTAAATTTGTATACATGGCAGGCCTTTGTCTTGTAGCTAATCAGTAGGAAGAGATAAAGATGCGCTGAGAACTATGACTACTTCTGACATCAGGAGAGAAACTCATTAAAAATATATTTAAGGGATCCCTGGATTTGATAGGGATGTGGTAAGACAACTTTAATGAAATCCCATTTGCCCTGATTTGAGAAAAATCAAACAGGTGAGTCAGGAGCATTTCATGGCTGATTATCAAATGCTATCAGTAAGACATTTTTAAAAGGGTATTTGTTCTTGCCCTGTGACTAATAGGAAGTATTTATTAGGCCAAAGAACTTTACATCCTGGTTTACCATGTGACTATGAACAGGACTCTAGGATTATTGAGGGTTTTATCCTAAAGACTTTGAAAAGGAAGGAAAATGTGTAAAGTTTACATGGTGTTATACATGATGACCCAAGTCGCTTCTTAAAGACTTACTGGACCCTTGTGTTCTTCTTTGTGGGATCAACTCCATAGTTTCATTTTTACTTGTGATTTTATTTCCCTTCCTTACATGAAGGCATGCAGGGGACCACAGGCACTGATGGATGGTCAGGTAGATTAAGCAGCATGAGAGAAGCAGCTTTGCTTTGGAGAAACTGCCCAAGGGATGGCAGTGGCCTCCAAAAATGTTAAAAAGTGTATAAAGTGATTAAGATTTATTTTACCGAAGAAAATGGCTTTGACCTATAAACAGTTAAGTCTGAAAAAGCAAACTTTAGAAACAGGCAAGCGTGAGGTAAAGAAGCATCTTTTTTAGAAAGTTTATTAGCACTACACCTTAATATAATCAAGGATCAATTGAGAATGTTTTTCGTGAGCAGCAAGGAAAAAATGGTGATTCCAGTGCTTAAGACCTGGGCTGCGAGCTCAGTGATCGGAGCCACGTCCGCGCTCGGTGACTCTGGTTTAGGCCCGGATCCATAAGGGGGCTTAGGTGCTTAAAATATTGCTTCCCTGGATTTATTCACCTAAGCCGCAGAGTGCAACCTCTGGAATTTGACAAGCTCCTTTGCACGCCCACGCCTGAACAACTTTCTGCTTTCTGCCCGGCCCTTTCCGCGCTGCCCGCCCGGGCCTGCCCGGCGCTGCGGCCTGCGAGCCGGCCCCGCGGGCGGCCGGATGGTGCCGGCGGGCAGCCCTGCGGGGGGTCAGACGTCCGGGGCAGGTTTCGGGGGCCCCGGTGCCAGCCTGGGGTCACCAGAGCCGCATCCCCGCCTGCTGCCGGCGCCGCAGAGCGAGCGGGCATCGCGGCTCCCCGCGCCCGCCGCAGCCGGGCAGCACCGCGCCCTGGGGGCGACCCGGGATAAAAACAACCCCGAGACGTCATTTTTAACCTGGCCAAGTCCTCGTGCATCTACGCGAGCAGCGGCCCTGAAGCAGCTGCGGCTTTTGCCCGCGGGCTGGCGGGACGACAGGCCACGCTCCCCGCGCTGCCCCGCAACAGGTGCCCCGCACGGGCTGAGCCGGGGCGGGCTGCGCGGCACCCAGGGAGCAGCCCGAGCCCGAGGCGGGCGGGCAGCCCCGGCCCCGCCGGCTGCCCCAGCAGCGCCGGCCGCAGCGCCCGTCCCGCCCCGCGGGCCCCGCCACCAGGGAGTCCCCGCGCCCGGCGGGGCGGCCCGCAGAGGGGAGGGGGCCGGGGCGGGGCCGGCGGCAGAAGGCCGAGCTCGCTGCTATAAAACCGGAGGCGGAGGCGGAGGAGCTCCCGCCGTGCTCGCTTCCGCGCCAGCCCCGCACGCCTCCGCTCTGCCTGGCCGCTAACATGGCGCTCTCCGGAGACCCCCATTTTAAGAAGCTCGTGGAGTGGCACAAGGCGAACTCTGCCAAGCTCGTCCTGCGGCAGCTGTTCGAGGCCGACAAGGATCGGTTCCAGAAGTTCAGGTGAGGCTGGGCGGCCCCCGCGGGGGAGCGGGGCAGCAGCCGCCCTGGCCCTTCCCCGCGGCCGCCGGGCCCGCCGGCTGCCGGGCGGTGGTGCGTGCGGGGCCCGGGGCCGTGTGGGGCTGGCGCCCTCCTGCCCTTCCTCAGGTGGGCGCTGCGGGAGCCACGGGGCCTCGCCGCGGGCGGGAGGGAGGGATGCGCCCGGCCGGCGCTGGGGCGGGAGCGGAGCCCGGCGGGAGGACACCGCCCACCGGCGGCCGCTCGGCTCCCGCGGGCCCGGGCGGGCGGCTGCCGCTGGCCGGGCCGCAGCGGCCGCTCGGAGGCAGAGCCCGAGCTGGGCACGTCCCCCGGGGCGGGGGGGCCCCGCCGGCACCCCCAGCAGGGCGGGCGTGCGGGCTTGTCCTTGAGTCATCCTTGCGGCGGGGTACGTGCCGGGAAGCACAGCGCCGGGCTGCGGCTGGCGCAGCGGCATTGTGGGTCCGGCGTGGCTCAGGCGTTCGTACCGTGTGCTTAGTCATGATCGGCTCCGTGATAAGATCCCCAGGAGCCGCCGTCCATCCCCGTGCCTCTACCTGTCAGTCCTGTGGCGCTGCCCACCCTGCCCTGCAGCGGGGAAGGGGGCACCTTCAGCAGCTCCAGCCCTCCCTGCCTCCTGCTACAGAAAATGCAACAACATTTTTTTCTAGGGAAGGAAGTAAAACGTGGGAGCAGTAT
The DNA here is from genome assembly GCF_020740795.1 of Apus apus. NCBI lineage: Eukaryota > Metazoa > Chordata > Aves > Apodiformes > Apodidae > Apus > Apus apus. The sequence goes on along the minus strand of NC_067292.1, from coordinate 9,569,613 downwards.
AATCGTGTTCAGTGGTTTCAGCCTGTGAAGTGAGACTAGTGCTTTCTGTGCACTGTAGACTGCTGAGAAGCCATGTGTGTAGTTACCTTGTTGGGCTGTACCAGCGATCTGAAAAGCCTGGTGCTATGTAGATGCATCACTGACTTGAGTTTTACAGGGAGCCTGGTAATACAGGTACAGTGAGCTTCTCTTCCCTGGTGTTGAGATAAGACTTGTTGCACACATCAAGCTTTTCGTTAACATCCTAGGTAAAGTGACTTTTCTTTCCTCTTGAAGTCATTAGATATTTATAGTAATGAAATACTGTCTATGAGGCCCTGCATACTAGCATGCAAGAGTTAAAATGCTGTTTGCATTGATAGAAAAATTGTGCTCGATCTTTGCAGTGTTGACTTCATCTGGCTTTTCTAAAACAAGATTTTCAATATTATCTTAAACAAATCTACCAGCTCTTCTCCCATAGAACTAGCTTAAAAAAATCACGGTATAATCAAGAAGTTTCTCAGGGAGTCCTTTCCTGAATGGCTTCAGCAAGTACCCTTTTGGGGGTAACACTGCATTTTAATCTCATTTGCTATCACTTTAATGTTAACCAAGGTACTTTAACTACAAAAATATACACTCTCAATCTCAAATATTTTGTGTTTAATTGCTTTTGTGAATGTGTAATATATTGAAGACTTTTAGAACTGTTATACTGTCACTGTGCAATTAACCAAAGAGAAGATACTTGACAATGTTGTTTCAGGCACACATACTAATCTCTTAACACATTTTCTCCATCCTGAAAGTAGACAAGTGTTTCTCCTAGAATGTATTTGTCTGATTTTTTGTGAAACATTCTTTACCAAGTTTGTGTCTCAAATAGCTGCCGAACTTAATGTCCTTATCTGCTGCCCATAAGGATAGGAAACAGTTGAAGTGTTTTAAGTTTACTTAATGTATCTTCCTCCTCTCTTTCAATTATTTAAGTTCTGTTTCCTGGTAAACTTACACATTCTGGACTATCAGGAGAACTTTCTCATAGCAAAATAGTATTTTAGAACTGACAGTCTGGGTTAGTTTGACAGATCTGCTTGTACACTTCTTGCTGATTTACACTTGATGAGTTTCATCAGCAGGGTGGTGGTAGTTAACATGTGTTGAAAGCCTAAGCAGTCTGGAGGTTTGGCCACAAGATCCTCTCTATATATTTACCTCTCTCCACATGTGTAATTAATCTCTGTGAGTTTTCAGTTAGTTCCGTTAGGTATATAAAAAATCATTGACTATCTCTCTTCCTTTAGAAGGAAAAGCAAAACTTATACCCATATAAAAGTGCTTCCTGATACTAGTCTGGAGAAATTTCAGACTGGTGTGAGTAACTTATCTCTGAGCACAGGTATCTATTTACTGTTATTATAATAACCATACATGTACTGTGTCCTACAAAATACAGATAGAAGATCCTTCTTCATTTTGTTCTTTCTTAATTCGTCAGAATTTGTGGATTCTGTTCTGATTAGGAGTGTAGTCACTGCCTACATTCCTGCCAGTTGGCTTGTCCATTATGAAGGAACAGACACGGCCTCCAAACTGAGTGGAAAGCATACCACCAGGGAATCTCCTTTTATTGGTTGCATACAGCTTTTTTTTTTTTTTTTTTTTTTTTTTTAGATGGAAGGTAAAAATCATTCTGAGATGCAAGTGAGCTTCCAGTTTAAAGGCTGCATCACTTATATGTGGATGTGACTTACGTGACAAGTCCCTTGTTCCACCTGGGTAGTGCTGCCATTAGCTGCTGCATTGCAGAATGGGTAGTGTAGCAGAATGCAACTGAGCTTCAGGGTTTAGGGCTTCTGTTTAAATAGAGGGTGGATCTCTTGGTGTAAGGGTTTAAGATAATAGAACATTGCACGCTGCGTGTTCCACCTTGTGTCTGTGGAAGTTAGATCTGGTAGCCTTTGCTTGCTTTTCTTTGCATGGAATGTCTTGGCATGACATCTTTCTGCAATCTCTTTGAATGAGTAGTGATTTCAATCCAGCCAGAATTTGAGGAGATACTTTGTCTTCTGGGCCTAGAGAGATTGACTTTTATTTCTGTAAGTAATGTAACAGTGTATGGTAGAAATAAGGCATGTGTCAGATAAAGATGGTAAGGTTTTAATGTTCATCGAGTAGAACACAGGGAAAGACTATCTTTCTATATTAAACTGTAGTATGAGAATTAATTTTTCTAAACTGAAGAAACATTAGTATACTAGTGGCCTTGCTGTATCACTAGTAAAAATGTGTTCAAATCTGAGACCTGTCTGTGAATAAGTCACATGTTATCTCAAACAGAAAGTTGTGGAGGATTTGTTCTTATTTTTCTTCTGTACTGAATCAATAAATAACAAATTTGGCAGGTGAGAGGTGACAGTTGTTACCTGAATTATCCATATTCCAGGTATCCTTGTGCTGGATGGTCAAGGTGTCAGGATTAATGTTTGTAGCCCACTGATGAGAAGGGTGATTTACTGTATTGATAGTACTTTCCCTACTTGCCTTTTATTCTCACCTATAAAGAAACACCCTTCTAAGATTGTGTTTGAAGACACTTTCCTTATTCAGTGTCTCTTATATTTTAAGACCAGAAAAAAGGATGTGTTAAGTGTGGTTTTTCCTCAGGTTAATGAAGCCACCCAAATGTCTAGGCCTTGCTGATTATTACTGTTGTTGCAACTTCAGCTCTGTTCTTCCTTTCCAGGATCTTGTCTGCTCTGTCACGTTGTGTCTATTTGGAATAGCAATTATGCCATGGTTTGTCCCTGTGAAGACTCTGGCATACATGGTCACTAAAATAACAGTGCATATTTCTGTGCTCAAGTATTGGGAAAGAAAAAGCGGGGAAGATAATGAACATTGCAAAAATACTGAATTTAGATGCATGCAATTTCCTGTGGCTTGTGGGTGTGGAGCAGAAGTGAGTGCAAGATATCAAAGGCCTTCTGTGCTTTTATAGAAGGCCTAGTCAATTACTTGCAGGACTTTGGTTCTTCACTTTAGAGTAAAGGTGTGTATTTTGCTGTAAATTACTGTGAAGAGGAAAAGGGTGGAAAATGGCTGTAAAGGACTGGTGGGACTGCAGAACTTGTCGTATAGATTACAAGCTAGTAAACACAAACAGGCTCACTTGTTTTCTATTGGACTACCATTTCTGTGTTTCATCTCGAATGTAAACCTGCAAGTCAAGTATTAAGCTATATTTTTTAGATGAGGTAAATAGTTTGGAGACTTCCACCTAGTCAGTGAGGACAGTGAGAATACACCATGCATGATTGGGGTTTAATTCTCCATAGTAGTTGACAGAATGTCTCTGTACATAAAGATGTACAGAACTTTAAATCAAACTTGTTCATGTCTCTGTGTAAAAGAATGACTATATTTGTTGAAAGGATCTGTAGGAATAATTTAATTTTTTAGCAGCAGAAGAATGTGCTAAGCTTTTTTTACCTATGATATATTAGGAAAAAACTAATTATTGCTAGAGAATGCTAGTGGCTCAGTAAAAACAATGCAGTTGTCCAACTGTGTGCTAAATATACTTGATTGTTTTTGGACTTTCACAAGGAGAAAGTGGGCACTATAATTTAGCTTGTTGAAAACTGTGGTCTTCAATTAAAACAACACACTAATAAGACATTGTATGAAACTTATGAGACCCTCAGGTCATCTGTATTAACTTAGTATAATTAAGTTTCCAATTATTTTGTAATCTGTAGAGGAGTTCCCTTGTCTTGCTTAAAGCAGTCACTCTTCAGGAATAGGCAATTAAACTACTTGTTTATTTTGACAGCTTGAATCTGAATACTGATCATGGTGATATCTTACTGGATTATTCAAAGAACCTTGTTACAGAAGAAGTGATGAAAATGCTAATGGAACTGGTAACTCTTTAAAATGTTGAATTACTAAACCAAATAGTTTGGTTTTTTAAAGTCTAAGTTTTGCCTGCAACTGATTTTAGCATTGATTATATATGTTTAGCTTTGAATTGGAGACCATTAAAGTTGTTAAATGCATCTGTTTACAAACATTGGCACTTTCCAGACTTGCATTGACCTTTAGCCCCAAGGTACAAGACCATTTTTTCATGTGAAATTGTTTCTTGTTCTCACTGAAAAGATCTTTGCCTGTGTAACAGACCAGCTGGTATATAGCACTGTTACTGAGGTCTGCAGTGAAATGAGAGATTTGTATGAAATTGCATGAGAAGGTGATGTCTTATGTGCCTGCAAATGAAACAGAACGTCACATGTTTGTGTCACTAACTTCAATTTAGTGTGGTGTCCATATTTACAACTCTTCCTTAGCGACTGGTTCAGCCAAAGGCTTAGACCAGATGGGACACATACTACTTGTGCTACTCTTCAGCTTAGAAAAAATAAATTTGAAGCTGTTACAAAGAAGAATTGAAGAGTCCTGTAGCAGTGTGCCAGGACTTGTTGTGTCTTGGTCACTCAGCATGTCACTGTGTAACCTCTTAAAGAAATAAACAGCCTGCATAAAAATACTTGCTTTAAAGTGAAAGAATCAATTTTTAAGCTAGAATCTAGTGGGTCTTTCAATCTAATATAATTTTTTTTCACTGTCTTGTGTTAAATGTTCATACTCTTTAATGTAGTTGCACCTTTGTAGACCATGTTGACTTCTTACTATTTTTAAGAAGAATCTATTTTTACATTTCTCAGGCAAAGTCAAGGGGTGTAGAAAGTGCCAGAGAGCGCATGTTCAGTGGAGAGAAGATCAACTTCACTGAGGTGAGGCTATTTCTGTCCATTGCTCTTACACCTTAGTTGTGCCTTTAAGTTATGGATGTTCATGCATCTGTGTAAGAAAAGTCTTGAAAAAACGTAGACTAGTGGCTATTCTGAAGTTATGAGTGGTTGTAGTGTTTGCTTCACTAGTTATGTGAGAAATTATTACAGCTCTCATAAAGACAGAAGAAAATGTGTGAATAATGCTATTCAATCCTCCCTTCAACAGCTTCACTTTTTTAGATATTTTGGTGTATATTTTTTCTTGTTTTCTTCCCTCTTTTGTAGAGAGGAAGATGAGTTAGATCTTGTAAAGGGCGTGGAGCAGAGTATTGCATTCCAGGTATCCCTTACATGCTTTTGCCTAATATCTGTGTTCATAAAGCTTAGTAAACCATGTACAAAGTTTTAGTGAGGACTGTGTAAGACTTTCTGCTTTGAGTTGTTCATATTTATCTTTGGGTATGTTTAACAGTGGAGACTATAAGCGATCTTGGGAAATTAGTCAGTTAGTAGGAGGATGAGCATCTTCCTCTTCTTGTGGACCTGAAGATTGTAATTATGGTTAAATCTTCACTAAAACATACAGAAAACCAACTGTACCTTTGTTCTGAAAATAAAAATAGGATGAAAACTGGAAGCTTAATAGTATAGTGTGATTTATTAGTCTGTCTAAAATATTAAAGGCTATTTATAATTTACATTTGATGTAAATTCACAGATATCAATATTTCCTTTGACTTTTTTATTTAGCTGTTGCACGAGCGCTGTTTTCTTAAAATAACTCAGCAGTTGGACGTTGTATTGTTTGCAAATCTTTTATGTTTTATAAAAGCACAGAAACAGATCAAGCTTCACTGTAGAAATGGTTTCTCTCCCTTCTGTATTAATGCATTCAATTCACAGATGTAACTCTAGCTAGTGAAAAAAGGAAGCAGGAAAAGAGGGTGGTAAGTCTTAAGTCTGCCTGGAGGATTGGTTTCTCAGATATTGCCTCTAACTAGCCTCATTTAACACCAATTATTACAGGGGAAGCCCATCTCTGACTATATATTATGGAGTTACTCTTTATTTTCTGCAAGAGCAAATGTAGTGACTGAAGTCTTCAGAAGGATGCAGTTTTCACAGAAAGTACTTACACAATATTAAGCTGTGTTTGACTTACGCTGCTAGCTCCCTGTTTTGCTATCAATGTAGCAACTTCATGTAGCTATTACCTGCGTGATGAGTCTAGAAACATCTTTTTTGTAATCAGGCTGTTCCTTGTTTACAGTCAAAAGTTAACTTGGAATTAGATTTGGTTTGTTAAATTTTTTATGGCTTCTTTATGAAGAATATCAAATCAAGTTTTGCCTCTGGAACATGAGCATGTGGACAATGTAAAAATGTCATGAGACCTTAAAAACAGAATTCAGTCAAACTGAATAAACCTAAAGCAGTAAGACAGAAGGGAGCTGCTTAATGGCAAGAACTGGCTTGTCCACTATTCTTGTTCTGATTTAAAACATTTTTAGCCATTTGTCTTAAGTATTTAAGGCTTGTTTGTATTTAGTGCTCTAGGCGTTGGCTGCATGGTGTGTGTTAATGTGGAAATTCTTTATAGTGCACCCAAGCATGTCATTGCCAGGTGCTTGTCCCAGATGAGTTAAAACTTGCAGCTTCATGTCACACAAAGGCAGTGTATTACAAGGTAACTCATCTGACCATTCATGGGGACAGTCTTCATAGCCTACCTGGGACTTAGAAAATACTTCTATTGAACAGTAGACATCAGCTCAAGTATGACAGCTTCTCTTGATCAAGACAGTTTTCTTCAAGCCTGATAGTAAGCAGTAGCTCCCAAATAATAGCATCCCATGGCTGAATGTTGCAGAGAATTTGCCCATGTTCACTCCAAATTTAAGTGGGTACACTTTGATAATTAGGAACTGAAAGAACTTTTTCATATTCCAAGACAGTAACCATAAATTCAATGACTTTTGGATTAGCATTTGCTATTTAAATCATAACTTGACTGTTCATATTGTCTGTGGTGTCTTTGTCTCACAATGCCTCTCATTGTAGTGAGGAACAATGAGGCAGAGCAGACTAATTTTTTAATTTGTTCATTAGTATTGACTAATTCCTCCATTCTGGAGTAAAGCTGTTAAGCTCCTGAACAAGCGAGTCACAGGCCAGATTTTAGCACTTTGACTTGTGTAGAACTGAAGAATTAGTATAACACAGTGTGTGCTAACTTATTTTTTTTCTCATAGCTCAGCTACCACCTACATACCTGGTGTGCAAGTATTCAGGGAACATCCAGTTGTGGGCAGGGAATAACGTTGCTATTATAGTTCTTCTTTGGTCAACTGTTTAAGTATATGTTTGTCTCATGCTATATTAAATATACTACTCAGGATAATTGAGCAATTTTTGGAGAAAATAATTTTGGCTGCTTGTTACCAATATTTCAGTATTGTCATTAGTAGGAAACCACTTGTATATCTGAAGCATGCCAAAATCAAAATCACAGAGTACTGCGTATTGCTAAATTCAAAACCTTAATTATTAAATGCTTTTCAAGGGATTTTGTGCTTGATTTTCAAGGTAAACAAATAAGCTATTTATTGACTTACATATTAAATGCTTTTGGAAGTGTCCTGCACTGATTCCCTTTTGCCCCTTGTTTCAGAACCGAGCTGTGCTTCATATTGCCCTGAGAAATCGATCCAATGTACCAATACTTGTCGATGGGAAGGATGTTGTTCCAGAAGTAAACAAAGTGTTGGACAAAATGAAACACTTCTGCCAGGTATAAAGTGCCCCTACAGCTTATTTTGGATACATTTTTTTCTATACCCAGGCAGGTTCTTGCAGGTGCTTTGTGACACATTGATTGTAGGTTGGTTCACGTGAATTATTGTGCCTTTGTTTGAGGTTTATAATGATCTGGCTCAAGCATGGACTTGGAGCTGGTTTTAGCATGATTCACTCTTCTCTCTGTTCCCAGCTGGGTTTTTCTTTAATGGACTTTTTAGATCTTGCTCTTTTAGCAGCAATCTTGCATTTACTTCAAGTCTTGTAAATCATTAAGTACTGTCCTTTTTTCCTTGCTAATGTTTCATCTACTTTGTTATCAAGTAGAAACTGCCTCTTAGAATTTTTGTAAAAGCAAGAGAGAGGTAGAAGCTCTTGGCTTAATTGCAGTTTGATTATGCTCTACTTAAACTGTTCTAAAGATCTTCTGGTTTTAGGTCAGATTCCTTTATGATTCTATCCTGTTTGCAGCTTTAGCAGCATGAAAGTTTGTTTCCCAATTAAATACAGCAGTTAACCATTATCTTCAAACATCATTAATTGTTCTTTGATTCTCTGCATCTCTAAATATAGGCATATTTCAGATCAGTTGAGGAAATGCTCTGAAGAACCTCACAAAACACAGTAACAAAGTCAAATTTATGTGTAATAAAACTAATCAGAACAAACTCACCAAATAGTTTTAGTGCATTTTAAATGTGGCTGTGAGGAACTGGACCTGCTTGATTGCTATTGTGTGTCCTACCCAGGTGGTAGTGGCCGGTATTCCTAACAACTCATACTTGTTAACCTATATAAAATGGTCTGGTCATGTCTGGTTCCTAATGGATAAATGCCAAAATCACAATAACTGACACTAATTGGTCTGCATTTGATAGTTTCTTCAGAGATTGTAAGAATTGAACAGCTACAAAAAAGTTAGTGCTCTGGAACCCCTGTAGAGTTTTCAGTTGGTTAAGTTTTTCATAGTGTAAAATGAGTTTTCACTGGTGCCACCCTCTTTATTGGTAGATGACTTTAATCATCAGAGCCTATGAATATCACTTGCCACACACATGTATCTTCCGTGCTAAATCAAAATGTTAAGCAGTTACTTTGGCAAGATTAACAAAGATAATTGGGATTTTAAAACTATGGCAACATCATCTACAGGCTACAGGAATGGTGTATACTAAAAATAGATTTTCCATTTGGAAAAATAAAAAGCTCTAAGTTAAACATAAGCAGGGAAAGAGCAGCACTATCAGCACAACCAGGTGATTTATTGTAGAAAAATTGCTTTAGAGTTGAGGAATGTATGTAGAAGTGTACATGATACTAGAAATACTCCTTTTATGATTGAAGCAAATTTAATATGTAGATGGTACTTAATGAACAAAATTCAATGCAGTGTTTTGGTATTAATGATTGTACTTTTGTCAATAACTGTTAAGAGAGCAAGAACAGGGCAGAAACCTATACAACCTGCTGTTAAGGTGAAGCCCAGAAATCAATCTTAATGCAAAACATATGCAATAGAAAAGCTTTTAGAATGTTTGGTTTGTCAAGAAATAATCTATCTCCATGGTTTTATTAATATATATGTCTTCCAGTTTAGTTAGCAAAGTTGATTCTAATTAAAAGACACTTAAATAACCCCTTCAAACAGTTGTTGCAAATAGCTGAATGCCCAAGTTTTTTCATTTTTAGCTAGATTTCTTTTGCCTTTGCCAACATTCCACTGTTAATGCTATAGCAGCCCACACAGGAGGAAAGTTTCATCTGGCAGTTTGATTTTTAAGTATTTGTATTAGACTTCTAACACTTTAGTTGTCATTTAGACATAACCAATTGTCTAATTAATGATAGTTGTCTAGTAGTTTGAGTGTAGGCTTTAAAGTCTAGAAGTTTGAAAGTTGTCTTTGGAGACTTCTAGTCACAATACCTGAAGACACATCCTCTTCCCAGTGCTAGAATTACTAACTTTAGTGTAAGTATAAAATAGTAATGGCAGTATTTGGTTTTTTTTGCCACAGAGGGTCCGTGGTGGTGAATGGAAAGGCTACACTGGAAAGGCAATCACTGATGTGGTCAATATCGGGATTGGTGGCTCTGACTTGGTAAGCTCCCAACTTGTATACATCTTCCACATCTTTTTGTGTTTCTACATGCTTGCAATGGAGGTAAAATCTAATTGTTGCTTCTGTCCAGGGCCCTCTGATGGTAACTGAAGCCCTGAAACCATATTCCAAGGGAGGCCCTCGTGTTTGGTTTGTATCCAACATTGATGGTACACATATAGCCAAAACCCTCGCTGAGCTGAAGCCAGACACTACACTCTTCATCATTGCATCAAAGGTATGTCTGATACAAGCACTGAGGTGTGACTGTAACTGTGAAGGATTCAGCTAGAGGCATGTCCACAGGAAGATCTAGACCAGGGAATTCTAGTGTGTATTATTTCTGAAAAGGCCTGTAGGCCTGTTGTGATTAGTCCAAAACTTGCAGTACAGGCTTGTGTTGCTACTGCAATACTTAGGGATCCAGGAATTAAGTGTGGAAAATGACTTAAGCAAGACACATGAGCAATTTCATGTTGTACAAAGTGTAGTTCTCAGCCAACACAAATTCAAGCTTTATTAATGAAACTATTTTACTGTACTTCTCTGTAGGTGGAATGTAGGATCCTATGTAGTTATTTCTTTGAAATTTAAGATCTTGTTGTCTTCATTCCTTAACTTGTATTTAAGGTTACTTTTGGTCCTTTATCTTAAGCCCAATGTTACTTGTCAAGTGCTTGGCTTTTTTGCATTAATATTTTCCATTGATGAATAGCATGTCGTTTGAGAATTTTTATTCTGGTTTAGGGTAGTAACCAAATGTCTCCACCAAAATAACTTAAATGCTCTGTTCCTTGAGCACTATAAATACAAAGCTTCTTTGCTTAAGAAGAGGTAAAGTTAGTCTGCAAGTAGTTTCTACCTTAATATTAAGTCTTGCCATGCTATTAACTTATTCTGTAAACGTAATTGCTAGGTGCCATATTCCTTTGAGGAATGCTTCTGTCTTGGCAGGGGAAACTGATGAAGACAAACTTCATAGTTACATAACTTGAGTCATCTTCATCTGTCAAGTGCAGTAGAACCTTTTTCTACAGAATCTGCAACAAATGGGCATGTGTAATGCTGGCCATGCTCTGTGGTGGTGCTCATTATCTTATCTTGGCAGAACGGCAGCTGAGCTACAACTTATGGAACAATAAGCAAACTTCACAAAGTAATACTTTGAATAAATGAGTTCAAGGATCACGGTTCAAAGGCTTAGAAAAGACTGCCAGACTGAAAGAGTAGCACTTCAATTTCTGTTTGCCAGACTGTAGTTAGATAATTGGATATATTTGGAAGAGGATGAATGGGATTTTTTTTTTCCGTAACAGGCTTGTATTTCTTAATTAAATATTTCTGGAGATGGATGAGAGTAGGTTGAATCTAGTGTTCACCCTTAAAGCTAAATTTTGATGGTTGGATAAATCAGAATGGTTGTAGATGCTTGCAAAACTGCATGACTGAACTTCTGTGCACACTTCATGAAGCAGGAAAATAATTTCCTTGAATCAGCAAAACAAAGTCATGGCAAGAGTCTTAGCAGAAATGGATGTTCCTACATGAAAAAGCAGGAATTGAAGAACAAGAGGACAGTCCAGCTAGGTTACCCTGTTTTGATGCTGAATTGGTTGCTTTTTAGTTGAAGGGCAGCACTTCATATTTAGTGAAAGACTGAGGTAGAAATTCTCTATTTCAAGGTTTTACATAACAGATTGGGAGACAGAAAGTAGGAAATAGGGGACAGTTTCTTCAGTTCCAGATATATGCTAGTTTTGAACTACATAGGTAAATCTAGCAACACCAGTGTTTCCTGGAGTGGTAAGCTTTATTTCTTCTGAAGTTTGACAGTAGCTGTCTCTTACGACCATCTAGAATCACTCTGCTCTGATTATCTGCAACGTAGGATGTTTTAGCAGCCAGAATGCTTCTCAGTTAAGTTCAGTGTTTTACACACTTCCCTGTTTTCTGATGTGCAGACTTTCACCACTCAAGAAACCATCACCAACGCAGAAACGGCTAAAGAGTGGTTCTTGCATGCTGCTAAAGATGTAAGTCTAAGGTTACGTAACAGAATGCAACAGCTTTTTGTTGTACAGTTTGTGTGCTGCCCCAACTGTGCTGCTGTATAGCTCAGCAAATATTCTACATATAATGTTTCAATGCTTCATGGTTACAGACAGGCTGTTATGTCCAATTGAAGTGATAAAACTATTATTTTTTTCTTTATATATAGGTGTCTTCCATTTTTCCCCAAAATCCTTCCTGTTAAGTAATAGACTGTAGCATTTGCCTTAGAGGTAGTTAATAATTTGGTGGAACCACTAATACAATAATCCAAGAATATGGTGTCTATGTGACATTAGCTTGCAATTCTTGGCAAATTATGAAAAACTAGAAATGAAGCTAGGGTTGGAGTGATATACTGACATTTCTATGGCAGATGGCTGTGCTATGAATAGAAACCTTGTATTTGGCTCATTCTTTCTTATTTCTAGCCTTTAAAAGAAAAAAGCAGATATTGCCTGCTCAGATAATGAAGATAGTCTTTAACCTGTTCCAGTCATGGTACTTTGTTTGAAACCTGGGCTTTGAAATTCTTGGTTGCACTGTTTCAGACAGCTCATTTTTGTTCACCAGAACACTTACTGAGAGACCAAAGTCTAAATCTCAAGCTTAAGATTTATCAGTAATTCCAGCTGTCTTGATCTTTTTGCCCTAGCTGGAAGGGTAGTGTGTGTACAACAAACTCCATCTGCTCTGAAGTGGTGTTAGTGATGTTCCTAACTGGTAACATTCTATAAGGAAGTAATGGCTGCTCCAAGTGGTGACTGCTTCCACATTCATGGGGTGAATATCAGAATGATACCTTCAGACAGACATGCTGCCAAATCCCACACTGAAAGTGCATGAGATGATTTCAAGTTGATAACATAAAAATGTCAGTAGTATTTCATTTAAATGTAAATGGTAGCAGATCAGATTTATGATCAGAAATAAACATAATTAGCATTCTAGATCTAACAATGTTTATTTTTTATTAAGGCTTCAGCTGTGGCCAAGCATTTTGTTGCCTTGTCTACCAATGGTGTAAGTTTTAAAAAATGTTTTATTTTTTCTGTGTACCTTTAACATGGCCTTATTTTAAAATCCAGTAAGAAAGCCTGTCTTTTAAGACATCATTACTTGAATGCCAATATTTTAGCTTTCCTCTCGAAAATATATTTTCTTCTACTGAAAAACAACTAAAACACCTCTAGAGTAATGAACCGAGCAAGGTTTTACTTTTAATATACATTTCTGCGTTTTCTGCTAAAGCCTTAAATCTGAAATCAAGATTTGTTGAAATTACTGCCCTGTTACTAGCATTACCTGTAATTGCTTAGGTGTGTGTGAATGCACAAATATTACTCTTCTAGACTTCTTAAGTAAGTGCTGAAGTGATGCAGATAGTTTGTGTGAATAATCTGTAGCATATGATGAGCCTAGTGTGCCCTGATGTTGTATTTCATGCAAAAGTATGAAATAGAAGGACCAATAGCAATTAGAAGACTACAACAATTGAGGGGCTTTCAGGTATTGGTCCTTTCTTCCATTACGGTGCTGTTAAATGTAAACAATGTCAGTCCAACTCTTACCTAGATTGCCACTTACATGAATCAGAAAATGAGTTTATGTCATGGATTTTATTTGAGACTACTGAATAGTCATAGTTAGCTTTAGTAATGAAGTTATTTTTCTGTTGGATGCTGTGTATTTTTAAAATAGAGGGATGTACCTGGCAGTTGTGTATTAAAGAAGTACCCAACTTTTGCATTTTTTTGCTAGACATAAAGCTTTTCAGGAATGCTGATTTTGCTTATAGTGTTCTTACGTGCTTTTCTTATTCTAGCCTAAAGTCAAAGACTTTGGAATTGATCCAGAGAACATGTTTGAGTTCTGGGATGTAAGTAAATGTCTAATGTTATATAATAGATATTAACTGTTAGAATAATCTAACTTGCTTCAGAAAATGCTAACTAGATGTCAGGAAAATGGTAAAACACCTAAATTATAGCAGTCATATTCTCTCTTCTGAAACATCTGAAAACTTGTAACTAACAGCAAATTGGGAATGTCAGGCAAGCAAAACAGTCTTGGCTCTTGACTCTTCTGTTAAAATTCTGGAGTCAAAGATCTCAAGAGGAGCCTTGTATGTTCTTCACTCTCATTAGCTGTTGGGTAACAGGAGATAAAGTCTTGGCTTATTTATCTGTGTAAGTAGTTATTATAAGCTGTGACATTTGACTGTTGGGTTCTACTGTATATAATCTAGGCCTGTAAAGGTCAAACATTAGAAAGGGGAACCTGATTTGATATCTTGTAGCAGATGCATATTTTAAGTATACTGCCCTTAGTCTTGGCCCTTATAGTTAAAGAAATACAGCTTGGCTCATGTCTCACTATGTCTTACAAACTAGATTTTAAAGCTGCTGTTTCAAAATTATCTAGAGTGTTACCTTTCTCTAGATAGTGTCAATCTTGTAGAAGCAGGCTTTATCTACAGAGTAGTGATATTAGGAAAGCAGTTAATACAATATGCAAATTTAATATTTGGAAGTGAACTGGAATAAGGCAGGGATCTGCTTCAACAGATGTTATGTAAATCAGACAAGGTAACCTTAGAGTCTCAAAATGTGTACTTACGGATTCAGTAGAGGACTACTATAAGGTGCAGGTTCCATAGTGCCATGTAGTGTGTAGTGAATTGTAGTCAGAAAGGAGGTTGATTTGGCTAAAATGAGTCTGAAGACATGCTGCTGTTTCCTTATAGTTTGAATAAGTTTGAGTTTTAAAGCCTTGCACTTTCACTGTCTAAACCAATCTCTTGTTTTCAGTGGGTTGGTGGCCGCTACTCTCTGTGGTCTGCCATCGGTCTCTCCATTGCGCTCCACATTGGTATGTATTCCTGGGATGTAACAATGCCAAGAATTAGTCTGTTTGCTTCAGCAGAATCCTTATGGAATGCATTAATGATAGCAAGTGGATTGTGGATCAGATTTGGGGCAAATCTTTTACCCAGCTTACTCTGAGTGGTTGGATATTTGTGCTGAAAACAATCTGTAATGCAATGGAAATGTTGAGATTTTAGTACTGTAAATGCTGTTTTGGAAACCACCCAGACTTAGATACAAATAGTCAAATTGCATCTCCTTAGCCACTAGCCTTGCCAGAAGTGTCAGCTTTATGTAAAGCCATGTCAGTGTTGGAAACTAGAGCTTGTAACTGCTCTTCCTGAACTATTTGAGGAGGGTATTTAGTTTCTCTAAGTACATACACACTAAGCATCAAAATCCTATGTCTCCAGTGCAACACAGGAGCTCTATTTAGCGCTGCTCATTACTTCTCCCATAACATCCTTTTGCCCCTAGTACTTGTTTTAGGCTATAGGGCCTGATGATACAGGAATAAATTGATCCCCACCTACTGGTATTATGTGGTAGCTAGCATTGACACTTCTGATGCAGATACCAAATGCAGGTGGGAAGTAGACAGTGAATGTGAAGGAGCTCTAGGAACTGCCATTTCCTGGTGAGGAATTTTCCTCGTCACTTCTTCCAGAAAGTCAGAAACAATAGTGTAATTTATTTTTCTAAATAAAAGCTGGAACTCCCTTAGACAGAGGTTAGAAAAACATTCTTTTGGTGTTTTTGGAATTATATGAACTGTAGTTTTCATGTGTAGAAAAAGCTATGTGAACAGCAAAATAAACCAGTCAGACACTTATTGTTTTGTCTGCAATGAAGTGTTCATCCCAGCTGTCAGACAGATTTGGTGATGGCTGCTGATGTGCCAGTCTAACTGCACTGCTTACTCTTTCATCCTTCACTTCCCAAAGCTGAAGTCTGACCATAGTTAGAGCTGCTGCTTCAACTGCCAAACACTTCACCTCCATTTTTTTCCATACAAGAATTGGGATTTCTGACTTTACAGGAAATGATAGTATTAGTTAAACTACTCATTAGTGAAAATGAATGGTGTTTTAAATACCCTAATGAGAGAGCAAAGAAAAATAATGTAAATTAGGAGAACAGGGAAGCTTTGTCTTTGAGAAGACCTTATTATTACAGTTGTTTCTCCTCTGACCAGCACAGAATTCCCTGCTGTACTAGTGTTTCCCTGCTATCTCTCCTATTGTGACTGAAGTGATTAAGTATTTAAACTTGCTGAAAATTAGCTTTTAATACAGAACCTGGCTTAAATGCTTTTGCTTTTCTCCCAGTTGCTCTTTCTCCTGAATGGGGATTTTAGGCAAAGGTTTTTGAAATATATTTAATGAAGTTGACTTGCTCTGAAGTCCAGGTTTTAATCATAACTGAATATGCTGGCTTATGGGATGCAAATTTCAGAAGTCAAAGTGCAAATCTGAAGTCAATTAGGAGTTGGGAAGCTTTGCTGTATACAAGGAATCTCAACTGTTATGGTTGTCTCTACAATAAAAAAGTAAAATTTGAGTTGTAATAGTAAGTACAAACTACTTTTTCCATTGTTAGGTTTTGACAACTTTGAGAACCTCCTTGCAGGAGCCCACTGGATGGTGAGTGTGGGATGTCTATTTCAGACTTGCTCCTCTTAAGAGTTCTTAGTAAGATAACTAGAGGCAGGTTTAAGTTCAGCTCCCCATATCCTCTCAGTGCTTCTAAAATGGCCCTGCATGGGAAGCTCTTCCTGGATCAAATCAACAATAAAAACAATTTAAGATTTGGGAGGGATGATAATTGCTTTATCAAAAGTTAAATTATTTTCCTTTGTGTCACATAGGATAATCACTTCCACACTGCCCCACTGGAGAAGAACATACCTGTTCTGTTGGCCATGCTAGGGGTCTGGTATATAAACTGCTATGGATGTGAAACCCATGCCCTCCTGCCCTATGACCAGTACATGCACCGCTTTGCTGCCTACTTCCAGCAGGTAAGGCTCAGGCAGAGTCAAGATTTCAGAGACAAATAGGTAGATGTGCTTCTGTCCTGGCTCCTGGATGCATGTTTTTAGTTTAAAATGGCAATCACTTAAAACTCATGTAATCAAGGGCCTAAAGAGACTGGTGTCAAGATTGAGATCAGCCAATTTGCCCAGTTAACTTGCAGATTTCGCAGAATTCCAGTATCTTGGTGTCCAGAATCTAAGCAGCTATATCCCTGGTACTTAGGAAATTTCCATAAACAAGTAGCACTTACAGTTGAAGTATGAATGGAAACTTGTGCTGATACTGTGGTTCTAAAAAAAAAGTGATACTGCCCTTCTGTCCTTCTAGGGTGATATGGAATCTAATGGCAAATACATTACCAAGAAAGGCTCTCGTGTGGACTACAATACTGGCCCTATTGTGTGGGGAGAGCCTGGCACCAATGGGCAGCATGCTTTTTACCAGCTCATTCATCAAGGTAAACTGAAACTACTCAATACCTTGTTTAGGAATGAAATTCTGCTTAGCTAAAAACAGGGAAGAGTCTGCAGAATTATCACTGGTTTAGAGACTGAGCTCTCTTCTACCACCACATGGCTGTGGTGCTCTTAATGGCTACAAAATGCAGGTTTTAATTCTACAGTAAGGAGTGTCATCTAAGGCTGAAACTACTGAGCTGTATGGTCACTTCTCACTGCTGTTAATAAAGCTTTTTTGAAAAGCTTTTTCAAAGTGGCTGAGTCTTCCAGTAATTTTGGAAACGTGGTGAGAGATGAAGATTTTCTAAGACTTTTCTGTTGCAGAGTGATTAGCATGGCTTTTCTTACAGGAACTCGCATGATTCCCTGTGACTTTCTGATCCCAGTCCAGACCCAGCATCCTGTGAGAAATGGCTTGCATCACAAGGTAAGAAGTTCTTTATCAGGACACCTGCATTGCTGTGACTGAAGGCACTGAAGCCTACTCAGTATCACAGTAAGAGATTTTTAGAACTCTTTTGGAAGCTATAAACACTGTGGGAACAACAGGTTTGAAAATATCCTAAGTATGATTACATGTTATGTTTCATGTATATAATACAGTGGTATTTTTGTTCTTGAAGTAATTGCAGCCACACTTTTTGAGGCAGGTCAGTGGTGTGGTCTGTTGGCCTACTGAGGCTGAAAAGAGGAATTGTAAGGAGTATGATTCTTGCAGAGTATGAAGAAGCAAATTCCTCAGCGATGCTGCTGCAAGTCTTGAAGTTTAAGACAAAATTTAGCATGTATAGGACCACAGCTAGAGTGGTAGTCTTTCACACAGACATTTTTTAACCAGTCTAATTTTTTTTTAGTTTACTGTGTCATCCAACTAAGGATTTTCAGCAAGTCGGGTCTAATAGTTTTCAGTTCCATAGGTGGAAACATGTCCAGATCTACTACTTACTGCATACTTCAGAAAAAGCATATTTCCTAACTAAATTCCAGTCTTGTCATGTTTTCAGATTACAAGTGCTGTTTTAATTTTGTAATAGTAATTTTTGGTCAAGTAACACCAAGTACAGGTGAAAGCTTTAGAAGATGACTTTGCAAAAGAAGAGGAGAAAAGGTTTCATTTAACTGTAGATACAGTAAGAGTTTATGTTCAGTGTAACAGGTAGGACAAAACCACACATGAATTTGCAATCTAACATTAGGCCCAAAATAGGAAGCTAAAAACTTCTACTGTATTGGTATGGTATGCTGTGGGCATTTTCTTTCATATAGAGTAAGTACATCTTGGTTGCCTTTGACTAATCTTTGCACCTGGCTTTCCATGCATATGGTGTAGCATGGGATAAAAGTATAGACTATAATAGGTGAAAGGGGGTGAAATCCTGGCTCCTTTGTTCTCACTTGGAGGCTTGCTGTCAGTTTCAGCAGGGGCAGGATTCTGCAAAACAGTCCTGGTTGTCTTTGGATACCTGCATGATTAAAATAATAATCAAGGCTCCTGTGTTAGAGTTGTAACTCCAGACTAGGTCTAGATTCAAGCAGTAGGCATCACTATGCCAGCTAAGAAAACAGTAGCTTGAGTTGATGTTTTCATTTCTACCTGCTAGATCCTTTTGGCCAACTTCCTTGCTCAGACTGAGGCGTTGATGAAAGGAAAGACTGCTGATGAAGCTCGTAAGGAACTTCAAGCAGCAGGACTGAGTGGGGATGCTCTGGAGAAGCTTCTTCCCCATAAGGTAACCAGGCTTTTGGCACTTGACAGTTTTCATCTAGTTAGTGTGGTGGTGAGGGCATTGAGTTGATCTGCTGCTCAATGGAGTTTGCTGATGGGGCAGTGCCCTCCAGTGGCTGTTTGGACAGCATGAGAATTGTGTTACAGGTTGTCCAGTGGAGTGGTGTGTGAATGACACTTGCAAAGCATGCTGATCTGGTGGAAGGGTTTTGAGGCATTTCAGAGAAGATGAGCTATCTTATCACTGGCCCTGGAATATTTGCTTGTGTTTTACTTCCTACTGTAGCCCACAGTAGCCAGTAATGGTGCTTGGAGATGATGTTTTGCCCTTGTGTTTGTAATAAAAGATGAAAATCACAGTTTTGTAGTTGAAGTTGCTATCCATCAAAGCTTTCAGGATTTTGTATATGCTGCTAATACAAATAATCTAATGTGGGCCATAAGGAAAATATGAACTGCAACTTCTGTATGTGAATTTGCAACATGCTAGATAACAACGTAACTCTTGTGTTGAAAGGTCTTTGAAGGAAATCGACCAACCAATTCTATCGTGTTTACAAAACTCAACCCATTCACTCTGGGAGCCATCATTGGTAAGTAAATAAAACTCTCATTGGTGAATGCTTATTAAGACTTCTTGATCAAGTTTATTGATAAATCTCTTTCTGCTTATAGCCATGTATGAGCACAAGATATTTGTTCAAGGAGTTGTCTGGGATATTAACAGTTATGACCAGTGGGGGTAAGTCTTCTTGATCTGTTTCCTGTATACTTACTGACTGTGGTATTCCTTAATATGTCATGACTTAGATAAAAGGCAATTTAAAAAACCCCAAATTGTTGTTCTTGGAGCAAATGATTACAGGATAGATGTAAATTAATATAGATTTTATGGGGATAAGTCACCATGTATCCTTGTTCAGGCATACATAATGACTTTTAAGATACAATTCTAGCTAAGGACCTGTGTTTGGGTTGATTTTTAAAAAATACTATGAATACAGAAAAGAGGCAGTAATAATGAGTAAAACAGTCAAGTAGGCAGAACAAATGTTCTGAGAATTAGAGAAGGAAATTAATTTACCCTATAGAAGAAAAAAATACTTTACTTCTGGAAACATTTAGCAGACAGTTTGGCATCTGTTAAGCAAAAGCATGAGTACCCCTTAATTTTCCTATACTGGAAATAGAAGAACATTCTTGGTAGATATCTTCGTATATAGGAGCCCTAGGTCTAATGCAAGGCTGCACCTCTGACCAAGGTTCATGGTAGAGCTCCAAGTGGAAAACAGCAGCTTTATGATGAGTCTGTCACTTTAAAAAATGTGTAGACTTAACCAGGAGCTAATCAGATTTTTTTAAATCTGTAGTAATATTAACTGCACAACACACTGAAGCCTTATGTAGGAGAAAGAGGGATTAGGAAATCAGGAAGATTTTTCAGATGAAACCTGCCTATGCTGTGAGGGGTTATTTGGAAGAGAAAGTTTGATTTACTGGCCTAGAATAGCAGTTTACACTATGCCCTTTCCTTAGGCTGAAGGACAGGTCTGTCTTAGTATGTGTTCTTAGATCTTTGCAACCACAGCACAGATTCAACTAAATTCAATGAGCAAAGCACAGCTTCAACTAAAATACTGTAGTAGAAACTGAAAATTTAAGGCTGTTTAATAGAAGGTTGTCTATCAAGAGTGGGATAGGAGTAAGTAGAGCTTTTTCTGCAACGCATCAAAATCTAGAATGGCATCCAAAACTATGGAATGTGGGGATACCATAAAACTGGCCTAGTTTCTTGCAGCTGTTGAAATATCCTGGGGTCTTGGTGGCTGTGATGCTTGGATAGCATGCTGTAGTGTTGGGGAAGGCTTCCAGGCCTGCAAATCAACTGTTGTTTATTGTCTTATGTTCTGAGTGATGTCATGTTTAACTGATCAGTAGCAAACTGAATGCATTCTGCATTGAGGCAGGCTGTGTAACACAGATGAGTACTGAAGGGGAAAAGACTCTGTTTAACTTAAAACAAAAAGAACTTTGACTAACCTGGCCTAGTGGAAAGTGTCCCTGCACATGACAGATTGGAACTAGATGAACTTTAAGTTCCCTTCCAACACAAACCATTCTGTGATTCTAAGACTTTGTAGAGACATCCTGTAATATGAAAGCTGTCTGTTCAGCTAAGGAGCTGTGAGAACTCCAACTGTTAATGAATTCATCATAGTGCTCACTGTCAAATTACTTGTCACTGGCACATTTTTAATGTCAATGGCTTAGAGTAGATATTGTAAGTTGTTACCACTAATGTTTTTCTTCTTTTCCTGTTTTTACAAATGCAGAGTTGAACTTGGAAAACAACTTGCCAAGAAAATTGAGCCTGAACTTGAGTCAAATGCTCCAGTGACATCTCATGACAGCTCAACAAATGGGCTCATCAATTTCATCAAAAAACACAGAGCCTAAAATGAAAGATATGGAAAACACCGACAATCTAACCACCAAATCCCCAAATCTACCGTAATTGTGCTTTTTTAGCCATGTCTAACCAAAATAGCACTTTACAGATGTAGCTTCTTCACTTGCTGCAGTTAATCTTGTTGTGTCAAGTGTTACAAATGAAAACTAGTTCTGTGAAACCCAGAGATTGTGTATAGTTGCTTTCCATTTTTGTGGCTGTTTAATCTGTAAAGTGCAGCTGGTACGTTCCTCAGTTTTTATCCCTCACCTTCCTTAAAGATGATCACATACTGATATTAGAAAATAAAAGGTATGATGGATAAGTAAGATTTCTTCAATGTATCCTTAATGTGCAGACCTGGTAACACTTGCTTCACTGACTAAGATCCTTTGAAGCCAAGTAAACTAACTTCTGTCTTTTTGGACTGGTTCTGCCGTAAGCTGGAAACCCAGAATGTGGTCAAAGAATCCACTCTACAGCTGTAGATTGTTGAGGTTGTATGGCTTGATGTATTTGAGCAAGATACAAGTTATTTTTAATGCTGCTGTGAAAAGGGAAGTTTACTAGTTTTTGGTAAAAGATCTGCTTTCTCCATAAGCTGTGGAAACCCTGTGTGAACAGCTAACTCAAAAGGAAGATTCCTGCAGTGACACCTAAATTTTTCAAACAGTTGAACTCTTGAAGCAGAAGCTCGGGATCAGTTGCAGAAGGAAATATATCTTTAGTGTCTTCCAGAGGCAGTTTCTATCACTTGTCAATTGGCTTTGCTTTTCTAACACAGAGGTTAGTAGAGGGTAATTAAACTATTTGTAAACAGCTTGCTTACCTGCTTTCATTCTCTATCACTGTTGACCCTCTCTGCTAGCAGACTAGCATGCTGTGGCTATTGTTCTGTATCACCTTTAATAAAGGTAAGACACAAGCATTGAAAAGAAAAATAAGTGTTAATTGTGAGTCTCATACCTCAAATTCTTTGTGACAAATGCTGCTGTGGCTGCACAGTCTGAGCTTGTTATTCAGTGCATGTTTGCTGCACAGATTCATGGACAGGGTCAAAAGCTTGATCTCATGGGTGTGACACTAACAAGTCCATAGTGCTTGGCAGTCTGGCTGCAGCGATTCGAGTTAAGTGTGTACGTGCTGCTTTTGATCAAGTTTGTAACACAAAACATGATCACAAAAATGGAGCCCACTAGAGGGAGGCATCATATTTTCATATGGGGTTTTACAACCTTTCATCAAGCTGTATAAAAGCATGAGCTGAAGCACAGCTTTGTCCTTTCCCTGCAGGCAGGGGTGAAGTGAGATCTTTTCTGTAGATGCCCCTCGCCCTTGGAGTGGTAACTCTTATCCCAGGCTTTGAAGAAGCCCCTTGTTTTGTCTCTGCTGTTGTTTCACCTTTGGTTTGTTCTGTTCTTGTAAATTAGGCCCTAGTAATATTTCTTGGAGAAGGAAGGAAGCAACATCTATCCTCTCTCAGGTTATCCTCTGCCCCTGGTCTTGTTTCCACAACGCTTCTTCCCTGCGGAGGGCACGCCGATGTCAAACACCGCACACCGGGGCCTTTGCTACCACCTTGTAACCAACGCGGGGCCGTTTCTGGGCCACAAAGCGGGGGGGGAGGGAGCCGCAAAGCGACTGGGGGAGCATCTCCCCAGCCGCGTGCTCCGCGACCCTGAGCGCCCCGGGCGCCCCTTCCCGTCCTCGGGAACCGCCGCGTCTCGCGGGGCCCCCGCGCGGCGGCGCGAGAGGGCGGGGCCCCGCGTGCGAGGGGCCGCGTGCGCAGGCGCGGGAGGGGCCGCGTGCGCAGGGCGGGCAGCGTGTGGCGGCGCGAGGCGGCGGCGCGCGGGGCGCGGGGCGGGAGCCGCTGGGAGCCGCGGCCCCGCGGAGCTGCCCGCGGCGCTCGGCCCCGGCCGGGCCTCCTGGCACGGGCAGGAGCTCAGAGGACTTCGGTGCGGGCGCTGTTTGCTGATCGGTGCCGAAATTACGGGGGTGAGTGAAACGTCACTGCCCAGCAGCCTGCTGGTTCGTCAGCCTGCAGTGTGAAAATGGCTGCTCTGAGGAACCGGGGTTCGTGGCTGCAGTCAGACAGGATAAAAATGGTAAAGAAGTTTGAGAAGATTTTTTTTTTTTCCCTCAACAGTTGAAGAGGGCGTGATCGGAGGGGTCACAAATCATGTGCAAGGGAACAGAGTGTGGCTGTTGTGAAGACTGCACAAACCCCTCATGCTTCAGGGAGTCACTTTCTGTGACTGGAGTTGGAGGCTAAGAGCTTAGAAAACTGATGTCTGCTCAGGCCTTCCCTTTCCCTGGGTGTGGCCTGACAGCTCTGTTGGAGGTGGACAGTGACCCAGCTGGGTCCTTGGGCTGACCCGGTTCTGCTGGTCTTACCTTCAGCTGGGACATACAACCTTTTGATTAAAAACCACAGTTTTTTGCTCAGTTTCTGGTACTTGATGTCCAGTGAATCAGTTTAAATCCTTCTGTGTAATATCAAGCCAGCCAGGTCCTCCTGCAAGAGCAAAACACAGATTTCTTCATAAACAGGGTTCTGGTAATGAGAAGGTCCAGCCTAGTGAAGTCTGACTGTGAAAGTGTAATGGGCGTGGCTGAGCTACCTCGTGAAACTTTCCCAGGCCACACCAAGAGCTTCTGTTGAACCTGTTGCTGTTCTGCAGGAGCAAAAGATAGTTAAAAATCTGCAGCATCAGTGATGAAGTAGCCAGGGTGCAAGTCTGTATAGATCAGTCAAGTAAAAAGAACATGGGTTTTCCTCATTAATTCTTTTTTATCCTTACATTCTTCCATGCAAAGTGCTTGTATTTCGATGTTCTTTAAAATATTCTGCTTTGGAAAATCCTGTTATCTTTTTGTAAAAATAAATGGATTTTGGAGAGTTGAATAGATAAGTACAGTGTATGGTGGAGCAGTGAAGTTTAGAGCATTGAAGTTTTGCATAAATTTGGTTTTGTGAAATTTCATGTAGGATAGTGACAGGGTGTACATCTTGTCAGCTCTTATGTAGATAAAATTGAACTGCCTTGCTGGCTGTGTTAATAGAAGTATTTTAGGGACTAGAGAATGTGACAAATGAAAAGCAGTTTGGCTTCCAGAGTTAAGCAACTTGGATTATTAATGAAAATTTGGCATTAAAGAGCATACTTTTTAGCTGCTGTTTCAGTGAAGCTTGAATGCCAGTAACTGTATTGTTCTGCCTTCTTTGAGAGGCTTTTCAAGTTTTTGTTAGTTTTGTGGCATGTGGGGATTGTCAAATCGGTCAGATAAAAAATAGTCCTAGAGCTAAACACCTCTAAAGGTCTGGTAATGTACAGATAACTTCATTGTGCTCTGAATTTTCCTTTTCTGTGTTATTTTTAATTTTGAGTTTTCTGATGGAGGAAAACCAGAAAATTCAGAGACTCTCATACAGCAGAACGTAATGACAGTTCCTAAACCTGCTGCATGCACTTGGAATTTCAAAAAGCATACTCTCAAAAGTATTTGTAGTCAGGTTGTCAAAGTCACAGAATCTGGTTTTTACTTGTTGGTTTTACAAGTAGACACATTTCTCAGTATTTCTCTAAATTGTATTTTTTGAGATATATGCAATGTTTCTTCTAAGGAAAGAAATATTTTTGAGCCCAAACTTGTGGACCAATGAGTCTCATGTGGAGAAGACAGTGGGGCTGTCGATTCAGTCCCTGCTGAATTGGGCTATCCCAGGCTGTGAGAAATTAAAGGAGCTAGGGAATTAATAGTTCTTGCAGAGTCTGGAAGCGGGCTGCATGGTGGACTCAGCTGAGGTAAGAGCTGGATGTCAAGAAGCCTGCTAAGAAGTTGGCCTGAGACCATGTATCTGGAGCATTCACAAGTATGTGGCAATTCCTAGAAAGGCTGAGTTCTGCCTTTCGTCATTAGCAGCCACAAGGGACAATATCTGGTAGGAAGATACCTCTCACTTGCACATGCTAAAAGCATAGCATATTGTTTGTTGTTGGATAGACTGAGTGCTAGTGAACAGTAAAAAAAGAAATCCCAAACCCCTGAGTAACAATTCCAGTAGTGTTTTGTTGAATATTCCTGTGTGGTTTTAGACTAATTAAAAACACCACTTTTGTCTCTTAAGTCAGTAAACTGGGTGACCAATATCTAAGCAGCAAATCAGTTTTACAAGTTCAAACCTTGAATATAACTTTTAATAAAGATTTCAATTTACAGTGTAATTTAATCTTGAATTTCATGCAGGGACTTCTAGTTTAACTAAAGTGCTTTGCTGTGCTATCAGGGCTGCTCTTCATTAGACTGTCTCTCCAGGCTTTTCAAGAAATGCGTCTCTTAGCTGTACTATTTTTTAACTATACAGCCAAATCTCTCTGCAGTTTTGCTTTTTTTTTTTCTCTTGATGCGTTATCTAAGAGATCTTTTTTAATATTTGCTTTATTCTCCAAAATCTATTACAGACATTAACATTGCCAACTGCCCTTTTGTTGTCTTAGCTTTGTGGCTGGATAGTCTGTGTTCTAGCAGCAGTGTTTCCTGAACTTCTTAAGAGAGGCAGTATTACAGGAGACAGTACAGGGCATCATCTGGAACCTCACTGGAGTTCTCCATAAATAGTATCAGTGTTGATCTTCAATAGCCTTTTAACATTAAATAATTTTGAGTTGGGAAAGTTAAAATTATCTATTGCCTAAGTTATGTTTAATTTTCAGGATATACCTGTGCTACCTGTATGAACAGATTTTAGGATGACAAAGTGTTGAAAAGAGAATGGGTGCAGGGACTTCATCCATTCTAATCTCAGAAATATGGAGCACGGTATAAAGGCAACTGCCCAAGGTACATGTGTTCCAGTTTAGGTCAAATCATACTTGGTTCTATTTCCGCAGGATTGAGATGTTACTGAGAAGATTTGCAGTCTCACAATTCTTAACTAGGATTTAATGGACCAATGAAAATGTCCCATTGACTTCAGTAGACATTGGTCTGTATCTTGGACTATTAACTGTAATCACAAGGGGATTTGAGTGACCTAGATTATTTGGTGAAGATATTTTGGGCTATTTCAGCCTGGCTACAGATGTTCTGTTCCATGGAGTGAGAGCTAAAAACAAGTATCTGCATGTGCAAGGAACTTAGTGTAGCCTATAGAGTCTTTCTAACCTGGCTTCATAACTTTTTTTCAGAGGTTAGCAGTGTTCAACAATAAAAAGCACCAATTTTATTTGGAACATATATACCTTTGGTGCTAAATTTCAGTTACAGGAGGGGAATGGCATGGTAGAAGAGGTCCTACAGCAATGTTCTTCCTTGCTAAAAATATTTTGCCATGGAATAAGTCTAAGATGGAACAAAATTAATGGTGATGTCCTTAAATTTGATGGTGCCTATAATTAGGAAAAAATGCACATACAGGTGTTTAAAATATACATATGGGTTTTACATACATAATATATTAAACTTGTTTTCCTCTTTAAAGCCTCTGAGATCTTCCTCCTGGGAGATACTGACATTCCCTTAATATTGGGTGGATTTACCACAAGGAAAGCTAGAGGAAACTTAAAAGTGTCCGGTTTTATTTAAAACCTTGGTGGTCTTTAACGGCTGCCCCACAGTTCCAGCCTGGTACAAACTTAAACAGAGCTCTTTGTTGCTCTTGAATGTGACATAATCCTTTCATCTGGTATGCTGAATGAAGTATGCACATGGCTTTTTTGCTACCCCTGCTGGGCTGCCTTGTTACACCTTCAGAGCAAACCACCCCCCAGTAAAATGCTTGGACTCTGTCATCCACCCTAACGCCAATAAACAACAGATAACTATGGCATCTTTTGGCTTTAAAATGCTGCCCCTCGTTAAACTTGTGTGTTGAGGAAGGAAATGGTTTCCCACATCATTGTTTCTTGCAGATACAGAGTACATTTTTTTGTTGTTTGCATGTTTGCTAATTTGAAGCTCTTTGAAGAATCCTACAGGGAGATCAAAGACAAAAGATTAGAACGTTTTTAATAAAGTGAAGAAGGATCAGGTTAGATCAAAGGGACAAGCTGACAGGAAATAAGTAGGTGCCGTTGTTGGCTGACACTTGCATGCTGTAGGGTGATTTCTGTGTTAATGTGAGGTCAGGAGGAGGATTGCTTTACATCTTATTGTCTCCAGACTTTGCTGACTGGGTGTGTCTTTGTACTGCACTTTAATCTCAAAAATTAAAACCCATAAAGTCACAGTTTGGCTAAGCCACATGATTTTTCTAGTTATTTGGCTTTGATTTTGAAATAAAAATAAAATTTGGAATGTACCAGCAGGATATGGAGGTAATTAATTGGCCTGCAAGGGGATTCAGCTACAGAAATACTCATTATCAGAGACATTGGGCCTCAATCACCCCCAGTGTCATTTTGCTGACTTTAAGGGAATTAAATCTTACTCTTCTCAGAGGAAATGTGTTTTCTTTACATATACCGGTGCCTTGTGTGCTCATGTGTCGTACCACTGTGATTAAACTAGTACAATGAAATTAATATATCCTCTTCACTTTGGGTGCAGCTTTATTGGTACAGAGCTGCTAACTGAATAGAGTTTATTCCCCTGAGAGGTCAGAGTGACAGCACTAACTGGAACAAGCTCGCTGGCCTCCTTGCCATCTTCAGCATGTAGGTTTTGGTGGATGCATGGTAGTCTGTGACATCCTGGCATATGTATATCAGAAGTAAGGTGCAATATGCCTTTCTCCTAATAAGAAATCACTCTTCTGCCTGATGTACCTAGAATCTAGTTTGGGGGCAGCCACAGGAAAACAAGCTTATTTCTTTATTAGGTGATAGGTGATTTTGCAGTTGCACTGAACTTGATCTCACCGTGTATCATCATGGGTGAAGAAAATAAGCAAATGCTCAAGAGGTTTGTCTGAATGTTTCCATTAGCAGGAAACCTCCTCTGCCTCAAAGGGTGCTTTAAGGCAAAGGTGGAGGATTGGTCCAGAAAACAATACTTATTTTGTTCCACAAACAAAAGGGCTAGTAGCAGTAGCTTTCTGCTCTACACAAGTATGCCTGCAGCTTCTTGTTGAGCACTGGGGTTTTCTGCTGCCCTGGTGCAGAGTGGCACTCTGATGGTTAGGTATATTATTCACATGATGCAAGCAATAATTATCATATTTTATCCAGTCATGTTAAATCAAAATAGTAGGCCTTGAGAGACCTCTGCTCAGTCCCTTGCTTGTTACTACTACAGATACCTTTCTCTAATG
The DNA here is from genome assembly GCF_020740795.1 of Apus apus. NCBI lineage: Eukaryota > Metazoa > Chordata > Aves > Apodiformes > Apodidae > Apus > Apus apus. The sequence continues at coordinate 9,541,100 of NC_067292.1, read as the reverse complement.
AAGTATAATTATTATATTTTTATAATCTTTTGTTATTTTTGTCTTGCAGTCAGTTATGTAAATGAGCGGTGACTCCACGAAACCAAAGGGAAGTATTAAATGAAGTTACTGAAACTTGTTGGGGTAAAGTAAAACAAATAGGAAGAGAAGGTTAATTTGCATTTAGGAAACTGAGGAAAGTTTGTGAGCCTCAAAGGGATGTTAGAAACAGCACTGGGTTTGACTGACATGCACCAGTGGGAGAAGGCATTCCTTCTGACTGCCTGTGCTGTGGCTGAGCAGAGCTACTCTTTCCTGGTGCATGTGGCTCTAAGCCAAAACTCCACATACTGCAGTGTTGTTCGCTGCTAGCACATATGCCTTATCTAGGGTTCCTCATAAAAAGCTGCATGGCAGACTGTTTGAAGGGCTGCTGTTCTGGATGAAGTCAGGATCATTTCATGATACAGTCAGGATTTAGTTGCAGGAGAGGTGACCCTGGGGATGCAGTACTATTAAGCCAGCAGCTGAGAATTGCATGTGGGAAGAAGATAACCTGGTTTGATTTTGAGCACTGTCTCATTTTCTGCATTTGGTTGCATTCCATGGAGCCTCCTGGGCCGTCAATTCTGTTTATTTTTATGATTGGTAGGCTCTAAGTAAAATTCCTCGTAAGTCAGAAATATGCAGAAAAAAGATTAAAGGCTCCTCAAATACTCAGAGTGCTTCTGAGTGGCCATTGTAACAGCACATCTTGAGACATTTGCCTCTGTAACCACTTAGTCCCAGTTGAATCACTTGCTAGAGTTGGCTTCAGTTGGGAAATATGCCCTGAGATGCTTCTCTAAGCATTTAGAAGTAGCAGGTCATTCTTTTTGAAATTTACTTGTCTAGTTAAAACATTGGATTTTTGCTTAAATTTTAGACAGTGCATAGAACTATTCTACTATAAAGTACAGTAATTGGAGAAAAGCTGAGGCTGACTGGAAAAATTAGTACTGATTGGGTAGCAGAAAAATAGAGATTTGGGGAATCTCAATAGTGGACAGAAATGTATAAATCCTGCTGAAGTTTTGAGGATACTAATGAATCTAGCTGGACAGAGGCTCCTGGATTATGAAAGTGCAGGAAAAAAAACAGGCTGCCTGCAAAATAGGAAAATATGGAGTAGTAAATTGTTTTTTTTTAATTTGTGTAATCTTTGAGTATATACAACATCATAAACCTACAGGCATTGCAGGGAGTATGATAGGACTGGAATGTCACAGAAATTCAAGTTACTTAAAGCAGCCAAACAGTATGAGAGAGAGTCCTTTAATAGACTTTGCAGAATGAAGATTAACTACTGAGAGAGAGGTGCAAAGGGGGGAATGAGGATGTTGACAAAGTGTTATGGTAACAGAAAATTTAGTGATGAAACACAGAATTCCCTGAGGGAATCATAAATCAGCTCTAGTCTACAAGGTATGTTGGTTCCAAAATCAGCAGGAGTCTGGTACCTAAATAGCTTTGCAGTCTAGTTCCAGATGCTTTACTTTGGACTTTGCGCTTCCTTTTAGGTTTCATGTGGTTTTAAATTTAACAGGGTACTTGTTTCCTTTTGAATGAAAGCATGTTAATAGTGTCCTTAATGTATTTATAAAATGAAGAGTCTTGAAGGATAGCTTGTGATTTTTCAGAGTTCTGAGATGTCAAGTGTTTTAATATACATAATACATCAACAAAAGAAAACTTTCCGTTATCCCACGTGAATGGAAACAAGAGGGCTGGAGCAGAGCTGCTGAAGGAGCAGCCTGTCCCCGCCAGGTGGTAATGCTGGCTGATAAATGCTGTTCCTGCAGTGCCTGGCGCTTTCCTCTCTCTGGGGCCTTCCTTGCTCCCTTCTGCTGGAAATTTTGAACATTTATTACTGAGAAACTTCAGATCTGAGAATTTACAGCATTTTCAAGGCAACCAGCACCTAGCAAAGCTTAAGCTTTAATATGTAGCTTGTGGTAGTGCACCTACCTGTACATGTACCTCAATCAGAGGTAAATGTTATAATGTCTAAGCTTTGGGATTACTTTTGAAATGCAAATTTCAGGAATTTCAAGTTTCAGAAGAGGATGAGAGGGAATTTGGTTTTAGTCTAGCTAGAGGCATGACTTTGTCTTCTAAAGCTCATAGAAAACTCAGTTGATCACTTGAGTTTTTCCTTGACTTTACATTGAAGGAAAGGGAGCAATTTGAGGAAGGTACCAAAGGGGCTTGGGTGACAAAATCAAACCAGGCAACAGGAGCTCAGAGCTCTCCAGCTTCTACTAGCACAGTGATAACTTGTCTGCCTTTGCCCACAGCCTGCTATTTCAGAGGAAATCTGCTTTTTGCAGGGATAGCTGCTAACCTTTTTGGGCCTAACAGTATATCATATTGAAGATGCTCATATACATACCTCTAATGTTGCGCCTTCCTCTTCTGCTTTGCCTTCAGGAATTAAGGCATTTGTGGTGAACACATGGTATTTGGTTTAAGGACTACTTAGCAAAGCCAAATAATGCCTTTCAAAGCTGGAAACCCTAAGTTAGACTCTCAAATCCATGTTTAGGCTGCTGCTTATGTTGGCTGGTTTTCAAGAGCATGGAGATACCTCTGGCTTCAGTGGTGGCTGCTGAATGCAAAGGACTATAGCGAGTCAGGTGTCTCTTTTCAGTGATGTGGGCACTTGTTTTAGACAGTTTGGGCAGAAGGAATACCACAATTATGTGCTTGTAAGGACTTAGAACTGAAGTTTTTCTTAAATGAGAATGGGGAAAAAACCCCAGAAAAATATATGCAAATGTAAGATAAAAACATTTTGAAGTGAAGCCTAAGCTGTAGGTTTTGCATAATGGGAATTTGGAGTACATGCTGAAATAGAGGAAACATCTTATACTTGTACACTTAACTAGCTTTTCTTGCATGGAATTTAGCAGGTTTTCCTGTTTCTGAAGACTGATGGTGCAATTACCTCTGGTTTCCAAGGGAAAATGTATGCTTATGGCTGGAGAGTCCCGTGTGTTGTTTGTACATTTTGAAAGGATAAAATAATACTAATCATCTACATTTTTTACAATGAAAAGTATAGTTGTCTCTGTGTGTACTGTGAAACAAAGGATTTGTTGCTGCTTCCCCCAATAATGGGTAGATAAATCACAGGTTCTGTTGTACTCTGCATTTCCTGTCTTTTTCTAGGTACATGTAATGTTTGCTTAGAAGACAGATGAGAGGAGAAAACTGACCATGAGCACTGAATGTTTTACAGTTGCTCTGTACAGCTGCATTGCTATGAAAGCAGAGATTATCTTGACATGTGCTGGTTTGATTTTAAGTAGTAGTATGTGTTTTGTAAAAGGCACTGAGCATATGATGTTAAATTGGAACTAGACTGAAGCAAACACAGGCTTTCTCCTTTGACAAGCTTACAGTCTCATTAGGGTAAATTATCTAGTGAGCTCCCTGGTTCTATGATTAGATGGTTATTGGGATCTAACCTAATTAGTTTAAATCTTTCTTGGGTATCTCTACACAGCACTTGTTATTTCTGTGCTGCTGTGGAGACATAGACTAATGTCTTTGTTTGAAATCCATTAAAGTCAAAGCAGCTCTTTCTGTTGGTTGAATTAAATTTGCATTAAGCTGAAAACATGTCAAGAGTATGTACAGAAAACAGATGTGGTGCAGGCCTGGCACGCCTGTTGGGATATAATGCTGTGGGGAGGGTGCCAGGGATGCAGGCATGGGGTGGCATTGGATGGGGATGGCAGGCAGAGGGCAAGGGGCTCGGAAGAGCACTGTGAGGAGAGTGGGAGAAATCAGAGCATCAGGGAGATGAGGGAAGACTTCTGAGGAGTCTTGCCAGTGGTGAGAGAGACTTGGAGTTTGTGTGGAGGGGGGCAGGAGGGCAGCCCAGCACAGCTGAAGCAGCACCCAGTGGAAAAGTGCTCAGCCAGTGTTTCTGGGAGAGGCGGGTCAGCAAGGCAGGGCTGACAGCATGCCATAGGCAGCACTACAGAGAACCAAGGGAGGTATAAGCTTGGTGGGGAAGTAAACAGCACAACCGATCTGGTGGTAAATATGAAAGTCTTTCCTTTCCCAGTGCATGAAACTATTTGCTGCAACTGACACGCTCTTTAAAGAAATCCAACCAGACAGGAGTGGGGGAGCAGCAGGTGAGCCCCAGGGGCTGGAACAGGCAGTTGCTTTTCAGACTGGTGGAGACATGAACATGCTAAGGGGTGATACACTTTTAAAAAAAAAAAAAAAAAAGTTGAAAAAGCATAGCAAGCATATTTTAGGCCAAGATGGAATGTTTGCTCAATTAACTAGTCAAAACAGGATTTCTTTGTGTTTCTCACAGTGCTGCAAAGTGAACTCCCTTTATGAGAATCAAATTCGGTGCTCATATCTTCATTACCCAATGTATACTGTTTTCAGGAGCTTTACTATCATTAGCTATTCCCACTCTCTTGTGGAATAAAAGAGCTCTATTTTCTCCTGTCCTAACTGGATGCAGAAACAATAGGTGCAAAGTTAGACAGCTTGCTCAAAACATATGGAGGACTTATTATCACAATTCTGTTCTGCTCATGTAGGTAGGACCGTAAGATTAGAAGGAATGACCTTTTAATCAAGCCTTCCATGCTGCCACCAAGACAAAGCTATGTCTGAAAGTCCAGAACGGTCTTCACAATACCCACTCCACATGCTTCTACAAACTGCAAGTTACAAAATGCACCCTGTAACAAACAAAACTACTAATCTTACATAAGAGGTCAGAAGCTGCAAACTGCCATGTCCCACTGGAAGAGATCTGGAGTAAGAACTTCATTCTACTCTTAGATCCTTGCATTAAAATGGAACTTGTTAAGCTACATTCCCAGATTATCTGGAAAGCAAACTATGCACTACAAAACACAAGAAGACAAAATTATTGTCGTGTTCCTTAACACTGATCTGAATTAAAAGCTTTTCTGATTTTGCCTAACCCCTTGCAACAAAGTTGTTTAATACCATAAAGAACATGACTAACCTGGTTATGCCTAATGTTTTCTACGTTAGGGAAAAGGCATACATTTTCCCTCTTCCACCACAAGTGCTAAAAAGCCAAGTTAAACGTAAAAGAGAGAAATATGTAGTTACCTAGCCTATTCTAGTCAACAGGGATACAGCACAAATGTAATGCAACAAGCACAGTCGTCTTAAGATTAAAATACCAAATCAGACAAGAACAAACTGAGCCGACCAGCCTCCCTCAGCCTCTCACTTGGTGTCTTGTATTGGTACTTGACATTGTCTCATAATTCTTTTCTGAATCTTCTCTCTTTTTCAAATTTCTTTTTTAAATTAAGGATATCAGAATCATAGCATTTTTTGCAGAGTTTGCACCAACAGAGAGGCCTGTGCCACAAAATGCAATCTAGGCTGTGTAACTGATGGGACTTATCCTGGACTATTCCCTGACTCGCTGTAGGGAAGAGCAGCTCTTACACTGGGCACAGGGTCAAGGCCAGAAAGCCCTAGGGACTCCAGCCTTTGGGGAGCTTATGGTGTGACCAGACTGGGTTTGCTGCAGCCTGCAATAAGCCATTTAATCCCTTCATACCTCATTTTATCCTTGTGTTTCTAGATGCTATAGAGCTGAAAGTAGACAGAAGACAGGATGGGATGATGTAATAGTGTTGTCTGCTTTAAGAGCTGAAAGATTTTAGAAAAAAGCATGAGATGATGCAATACCACTGCAATGAGAGCAGTATCTAAAAATGGACATATTACCTTCTCTGTTAACCATCTATTGAAGTCTGTACCCTTCAGAACTGAAGTTTTAGCCTCCTTCCTGCTGTACTGCAATGAATGGGATGCCTAGGAGACAGGAGACTGAGCTAGAGTGGATCCTGAGACAGAAGACTGACCTATACTGTTACATACTCATTATAGTCCTCAGACCTGAGGCCTGTAACAAAAACAACTTAAGCTATTGCTACCTAGAGCCAAGTCCAGATTGTTATTGATACCGTGCGAGACTAAGTGGTGGCTCCTGGCTGACAAAGGGATAGCCTTGTTGCTGTAACAACTGCACATTAGTAAAGAAACTAGTATTTTTTGTGTCATTTTTGCATGCAGATAGCCCAGGCAGTACAGTGTAGTTTGTCTGGCCTAGGATGCGCAGAACCCCTTGCTTGTCTGGTTTTTTTTGTGTTTTGTTTTTTGGTGGTTTTTTTTGTGTGTGTGTTTTTGTTTTTGTTTTTTTTTTCAATACTGCAGCTTTTTACTTTAATGAGAACGTGGGTGCTTTTGCCAACAGCAAGTGAACAAAGTGTAATATTGAGTATGATTACAAAGAGCCTGGAGCAGGCTGGCAGGTAGGTGGTTTCCTTCCCTAGTACATCAATAAACAAAAATGTGTGTCTGTGGCCAGAGTCTGATTTCAAGTGCTTGCAGAGGGCATGTGGAGAATGGTCACAGAGCAGTCAGCCTACAGACACTTAGTGAATTTCTAAAATTTATTTAAACCCTGTCCATATATACATTAGATTATAGCAGCACAGCTGTTTGATATGTGGGCAATTGTATGCCTAGTTAATGCCGGTGAGTAAGGTTTATTACATAGAAAGCAGAAAATAAGTGAAAAGTCTTTTCTAGAGTCATAGCAGAAAGCTGTAGGGAGCTGGTGGTAATGGGATAAGCAAAGTCAAGCTGGAGAGTTGCTAGAGAATTTCTCTGGGAGTGGTGGAAAGTGTACTGAGCTGGAGATGTGTTGGTGGGTGTGCACAGCAGGGGAGGATAAGGTTGGAGGTAAGGGTAGAGGTCCTGGGCAGAAGCAGAGAGATAGGTTTTCCTGAGACACATGCCTAGCTGAACAGGTGGACTTGGGATTTGTAAGGTAAGCATCTGTTTATTGTTACTGGCACTGAGTATGTATGTATATCAGAGGAGCAGGGTTTGAGTATGTTCCCTTTAAATAAAGAGAATTGCAGCAAAGACACCTCATGGCCATTTTCAGTTTCTTACTCTTGAGCTGAGCAACTCAGTGCAAAGCGGTTAAAATGTTGGGTTGTTTTGTTGGGGGTTTTTTTGAGAACAAAAATCCTGTTAAATTGGCAGTTATATTGATTTTTATGATCTCACAGGTAAGCATTCTTGGTCCTTCTTCTCTGTACTCCACCTAAATACCCTTCATGCCCACAGATATTAAACATGGCTTAGCTCTAATTAATTCAGAAGTGAGTGAAGTTTCCAGTGTCCGTTAGCTGTAATATGGGAAATAGGTAAATCTTTCTAATACACTTGTTCTTTAATTTATACAAACACCATTCTGCTAATGCTGTCTGAAGACATAAAATTACTTATTATCTTTGTTTTGGCTTCACTTGAGTATTTGAATTTTTAGATAAAATTTAATTAAGGGAAACAGTGGCTTCTAGTTGTGGCCCCTTGACAGTTGCTCTGTGTGTTGCTCAATAAATATTGTATTGTTTCTTTGATTTAATAGAACCCTTTGGACTAATATGAGTTTGAAGATTTTTTTAACTTGTTTTAATGTAATTTAGTTTCTTTCTGGTTCACATTCTTTCTGACATAGCCCCTGCTACCTTTATAAACATCTGAACAGTTACTCTGTTTTCAAATACAAAGAACAATAGCACCTCGAGTGTAGTGAAAATACCAAATATTGATCTGTCCCTTGAATGCCAGGAAAGCTCAGCAGGAGGTATACAAAATATTTCTGAAAAATAGCTTATCATCTGCAGACCTAGAGATTGCTCTCTGTTATCACAAAGACTTGCTGGGGGGCTCCAGTGACCTTCAACACTCAGCTATTTGTGTCTCTTCCAAGATAGAGTGAAAAAAAATATCAACCTTCCCCACAACATTTTAATTCACCTCTTTTCCTATGTCTTTCACCTAAGTTTCTGGAGGTGCACTGAAATACATCAGCTGAACTGACACAGCAGCATTAAATTCTCACAGCACTGGTGGAAGCTGATGCAGGGGCTGCTTTCAGAGTAAAGATTTGGCTTGTTTACACCTTTGCAAATATGCCTATAGCTTAACCACGTAGGGTGGGTTTTGACAATGTGAGTCTTGCTATATGAAGTTGTTGGATTCCTGTTTAAAACCAAGCTACACCTGAATGCTAATTTGCACTGTGTGCTCTGATGTGCTAATTATTTCCCTGTTAAAAACATGCTTGCATTACCCTGGGGATACCAGAAATGTTAATGCCGCTTTTCCAGTCAAATTTGGCCCCATGGGGACAATGGGGGTTTCTGAATACTCTCCACGGCCGGTAGGGCGGCAGTGGTGATGAACCACTGCTGAGCCTATCAGGCCACCACAGGGAGCTCAGAAGAGTCACTGTAATCTCCGAAGTCATCCTTTTTGTAGAAATAGAGACTACTTCTGCTTTGGCCTTTGCTTTTCCTTTTGGACAGTTCATGTGTGGTCCCAGCAGCCCATTTCCCCAGTTTTGGGGGTTCTGTCCCCAGTGTTTCCCAGAGTGAGAGTGTGTCTGAGCTACTGATCTCTAGTCAGAGAATGAAAAATATGGTGATTGAGTGAATGAGTAAGGAGCGCTTGAACCCTGAGCTTGTGGCAGAAGGTGAAATAAAAAGTGATCTGTGAATGATGAAGCTGCAATGTAGAGGAATGTGTGTAAGAATGCCCACACCAGATAGCCCTTTGGGACTATGCTTGCAGGACTCAAATCTTAAAGTGCACTGTCCTTGTGTGTTGTGGAAATGGGTGGTACACTGCTGAGGTAGCAGTGCCACTCTGTGGCATCACACAGGTTTTCTGTCATGCCTTCATGTTTTTCTGTTGTGGCCATGAGGTAGCAGTGAGTGATGGTAACTCTCAGTTCCTTCTTTTAGCTTCATCAATCTGGGTGACAACTGTTACAGCAGTTCACCAGACATTAAATCTAGCTGGAATAGCTAACTTGAAGTTTTGTATGGGTTGGGTACATGGTGGTTTTCAGTCTGTGTGTGTTCCTGGCTGGGGAATGAGGTGAGGAAAAAGCTTTGCTTTTTTTTCTCCTGGGAAAAGATACGAGGTAGAAACTTCTTAATTTAACAACTGGAAACTGAAAGTGTGCCTGTCTCTTGTTCCACTTGTAGTGGTGGCTATGCTCTTGGTCTTCCGTTTTTCCTGAAGAGAAAATAGGTGGAAGGCAGCATTTGGGATGGGAAAGGTGCAACAACCTGCTTGGTAGGGACATTTACCTGATGAGCAAAGGGAAAAACAAGAGCTGAGCACAGATGAACTAGGTTTCCTTACATGCTTGTGAAACTTAAGGTAACAGAAGGTAAACTGCTCTGAGAATTTTTTTTTTTTTATGTCTTACAATAGAGGGAGCTCTAAAGAAACTTTTATTAAAGAGAATGCATCTTAAAAAGTGCTTGAAAAAACAGTATAAATGTGCATGTAATTTATGATGGGTATACATGCACACATTTGTGTTTCAAAGTAAAGTTAGGCCAACCTTGAGTTCTTTACCTTATAGAGTTTTCACTGATTGCTGTGTAGGCGCTAATCAGTAGCTCTGTCTTGCTTGATGGGAGTCACCCTGGATAACTCATTTTACAGTACTTACCCTCTCAGAATGCCTGGGGTCTTTACTGCTGGTATTGCTAGACCAGGGAACTAGGTGGTCTTCATTAATAGAGATTTACAGCAGAGTATATATATCAGGATGGGTGTTTTTATATGAGTAAGTGCTGAACCTGCAACTTTAATGGAAAGGTTAATTCATGCTGACTGGTTAGAAATCATGCCCTGTGAGGCTGGTAGTGACAAGTGTACTAGTTATAATAAACTGTATTGACAACAATGCTGAGGTGTTCCTGTGTGGAAAAGAAGACCAGTGGGCTGGTTATGGTGTTGGCTGGAAAGTGGGAACACTACTCTTGTGTCTTTGAATGTTTTGTTTAGCCATCCTCTTCCCTGTGTACAAAATGCATATCAAAGCAGAGATAAAAATGCAGGCTGGTTCTGAGCATCTAAGTGCTGTTTGTAGACACTGGGTCTGCTTATATCAAGTCGATCTGTTGTCAGTGTACACTTGATATCTAGCAGGGACCTATGGATTTTTTTTAAACTGTATTTGTATATGCAGTACCTGGAATCACAAGCCCAAGTCCTTAAAAAAATTTTGATTTACATTTTTGGGAGGAAAAAAGCATAACATTTCTTCTAATAGTTGTTTTACTGTGACAGTGCAAATCTGCATTTGACTGTGTTGTTAATGCCTTTTCCAATATTTTTTTTTCCACAAACACAGAAATAGATTTGAGAAAAATGACAAATGTCATCCAGCCTTGGTACAGTATTGACTTTTAGAAATAGCTGGGTGTTTTTTATGGACTTGGTATACTTTTGTTTCTGTAAGGTAATCTTTGCTGAATTCTTTGAACACAGGTTTCTTATTAGCAATCACACATTCAGTATCTTTTAGAGACTGTTGTACTAAAATGAAATTATTATTTTTGGAAAAAAAAATAATAATTAAAAACTTTGCTCCTTTCCCAGTCAACAAGTACTCTTTAAAGTATAATAGGGTCCAGCAATCTGTACATCCTGAAATATCTCCAGGAGTAATGTGGGAAAAAAGACTATATATAAATATGGTGGGTTTGTAAGTTCTGGGGTTTTATTTTTTATTTTTTTATTTTTTTAGTCTGCCAGCTCTTGACACAGCAGACATTGATGGTAAATGTTTGTCAGATGGAAGGTGACCATACATCAACGCAAAGAATTTCAGATGTAACCGCTTCAGCTTTCTACTTTTGGCCTGTGAAGTCTGTAGCATTTAAAAATATGATCAGCTTTGTATATTGAATCATATGATTGAAGAATACAAATTTCTGTTATGCTCAACTGATTTAGAGTTTTCGCCCTGCAATGGTAATTGTGAAAGGCTTTTATTGTTCTCTTCAAGTCAGGCTCTATGGAAGCAAAAGGCAGACTGCAGACCTAACTTTATTAACAAAGGAATTGCTCTTAGAGAATGTTTTGTTTGTAAAGCGATACAAGGTAGGGGGCTTTAAAAACAAAGTATTTTTTTACTCAAGATAAACTGCATGTAGTCTTAGCCATTTTGTCCATTGTATCTGTATGTGCAGCCTGCAGGAATGGGTCTTACTTTGGCCATAGGTGTCTCCTGAGTGCTTGCTTGGAAGTATCAGGAGTGTGCTGTACTTGCACAGCAGCAGTTCTAGAGCTGTGTTGAACCTGCACCTCACAGGGTGGAAACAGCAGGAAGGCTTTCTCTGTGATCCTTATCTGGCTAGATGTAATTGTAAAAGTTTAGTTTGAGACAACTAGTATTACCTCAGCTTAAAGTCTGTTGAAATAGTCTTAGGTGATTCCATACATTTTGTCCTTGAAATCTTGGTGGGCTCTTTAGTTCATATGTACAGTCAAAAACCCCAAAACTTGTACTGAAAGTCTGTAAGAGCAAATCCTGGCCTTTGTATGCTTATCCAGGCAGGAGTAGGAAACATGAATGCAAGTGGTGGATTCAGGGGAGAAGGGCCAGCACAGCCTCTAATGCTGATCTCTAGTCCTCTGTACCACCAGAAGGAAAGTTCTGACTGGAAGATACAGCAATGGGGGAATTTAAGACTCCCCAGTTATCCTGAGGAAAGGCTTAGCCAGGATAGTTTTTTGACTGTCAGTTAATAAGCTGTTGTGACTGTGACACATGACATCCACTACATATTTTAAATTCACTACTTCATTGTGCTCAACTGACTTCCAGTTTAATAACACAGAGCTTTTAAGGAGGGAGCAGTGGTACTTTAATGAGAGGATAACTTGAAATCGGTCTACAGACATCTGTCTAACTATGCAAAACAAATCTGTCCAGGAGCAGTGTACTCTGCATACGGTCATTTGTGTAGTTTATAGTAACTAGTCAGTTCCCATAGGCACAAGCCTATCAGCAGGGTTTCAGACAAAATTTTAAAAAACATAATAATAATAAATCCCAGTTAGCAAGGAATCTCTTCTTTTAACCTCTTAAACTATTTCTTTTCAAGACCACAACAATGCACATATTTGCAGAAATAAATAGGTTTGAACTAAGTCCATCTTCTTTGAATAAAAGGTTTCCTTCAATACTAGAAAATAGGAGTAGGTAGAACTCTCTTCCAAGTAGCATGTTTTAAATTTCAGTTTGCTTCCAAGGGAAAATGGTGATACCAGAATATGTCTTTCATATTTAAATATTAATGCTGTCTGTATTTTTCACATGTGAATAGCTAAACTTATTTATATTTGTCCACAATACCCATGAATGTCAGTTGGCCTAATTCTTGCTTTGACAAATTTACAATTAACATGAGCATATACTTTATAAAGTATACAGATAAGAGTCCTTCAGACAATGTGTAAACTCACATATGTATTTGTTACACCAGTGACATTGCTTTCAGAAATCAGCTAGTAGGTATGCAATACAAATGCAAAAGCGATCCTGCTTAATAACTTTTAATAACTTTTCATACTGAATGTCTGTGCAATACAGGAAAAGGTTGTTCAAGAAGCACGGTTGTAGTGATGATGGGAGTAGGAAGAAGGGTGAGAGGTCTACAACTGTGGGTTTTTTCCTCTGCTGCAGAAGGTGGATGTCAGGTGTGGAGCATGGCAGCCAGATCTGCAGACTCTTCCCTATCCTCTAGCTGTGATCAAGGCTAGCTCTGATATGGGGCAGCTGTGTAGCCTTGGTTAGACAGGTGTGAGGAAAAGCTGTGAGAAGGGTCGTTGAGGGTTTTCTTCCTTTGTTCAGGTCACATTTAAGCTTAGCTTCCTGCCTGAGCTATGCTCTGTGTGTGCCTGTACCTGTTGTATGTCTTGCTGACCCTCACCTTGCCGCAGCTTCCTGGCTTGACCTGGGATCTGCCTCATCACTGCAAACTTGTCTGGTGAGTGCAGGACTGTGACTGACCTCCGTTAATATGTTTAGATCTGCTGAGCTTGCTCAGAGATTGTGGGGCTGTGTTGCTTGCTTGCGAGGCTCCTGCCTGCTTTACTTTGCCCCTGGCTCCCATCTTGCCTCCCTGGGCAGAGGCCTTGCTGCTCCCAAGTATTATATTTTATTTATTTTTTTTCCCCTCTGTTGACAATAAATTGCTGTCCTGTTAGTCTGTGTGTTCATGAGAGAGGGTAAGTTTGCTTTGGAGGACAGAATGGTGGAAATATGTGAAGAGTAATTATTCTGCTGGGGTATTGATTTGATCCTTAAAAAAATAGTACTAATCTGTGTTTATAGATGGTGCTTTATGTCAGAATGGTAACTGTTTTGTGTCTTGGTGATGTTAAAAAAATAAAAAAAGGTAATTGATGATTACACTGTAAATTCTTTGGTTGAGAGGCTGTATCTGTCTTACGATCTGACAGTGGGAGACTGTATCATATATTACAATTTTTGTTGATTTAGTGGATTGAAAATTCAGAGCTGAAAAAGGACGAATAGGTACTGAAAGTTTCCAAACTGAGACATTTTTCACTTAGTAGGCTGCTTTCCATTGTGCTATGAGCACATCATCCTCACCTGTGCAAGTCAATGAGCTAATGCTGCCCAAGCCCACAGAAGAACTTAACGAGGTCCATGTGTGCAAAATATCTGATTTTAAAGAGCATGATAAAATATTAAGATGGTAATAAGAATTTGACATAAGCTCAAAAATAATCTCCTAAATCTTGAGGAGTAGCATAGTGCTTATTGTCTCCTAAATACAACCCATTTTTTCATAAGAAGCAATTCTGAAATAAAAGGGTACATTGATGGTTAAAATCCTCCTGTGTTGGGTCAAAGATCTTCCTCTGTTGTGACTGGCTTGTTGCTCATGGTAGCTTCTTTGGCAGAGTAGGATAGAGGAAGGAAAAATTCCCCCCTGCATACCAAACTGAATATTGGCAGAGCTGCTGAGCTCCTTCTCAGGCTGAGCTTTCCACACTTCTCTCTGTCTGGAGGATTGCCTGCTGGTAAGGGACCTGAGTTGCGCTGCTTATCCACAGGGCATTCAGAACAGCATCTGAAGGAGGATGTCTGGACCCAATAGCCACAGTCCAGGGTGGAGTGTCCCAACCTAATTTATTAGTTGAACCTTTCTTGAAACAAATGCTGCTCCTGCTCTTGTGCTTGGCTGGCCCAGGGCTGCTCTTTTCCATCTGACCTTCCATGCTAGAGACACTTTCTCCAAGGCTGTTTCAGCACTCTCTGCTGACCCCTCTGCTCCTTCCCTGGCAGCTCTGGGTCTGGGACTAAACTTCTGAAGGACTTTGAGAGCCACGTGGGTGCCACTGTACTGCACTCATGGCTGTGGACATGAAACCTTCCTGGGTGTTGCCCTCATCCTGTACTGGCCTGTACCTTGCCTGCTGAAACCTAGCTTGTTCTGCATATGTAAAGCAGCTAGAGTAATGGAAACAGTTATAGGATGTAAGGTGGTAACTACAGTATGCATAATAATTAATAATAATAGTCACTTAATTGGAGACTGCACTCAATTTTCAGCTTTGACAGGTCCTTATTAAAGGACCAGACATGTTTTAGAATGGCCGAGTGTAAACATTACTTCATGTCTTTGCTATGAGTACTTGGTAGAACTCTGCCCCCCCTTATTTTTATTTTTTCTTTTTCCTTAAGAAAAGAGGAATGTTTTCCCTTTGTGAATAGGTGTAAAGTACTAGCTTGTGCCAAGATGCCTGGTATTTGGCCTCCTCACATTCTTGCAGGACATGGGTTGCATGTAAAGCAGGGGAAGTGTAGAGAATTGGGACAATGGATAGTAGGGAGTAAATGAAAGATTAAAAAGAAATCTCAGACATTGTAGGGAGACAAAGATTGTAATGAAAATAAAAGCAAGGGAAGGTATAAGGGGAAAACTTTGTAGGGCGAGATAAGCGTTGCTTTTTGTTTTCCAGGAACAGACACAACCGTGCAGGTTTTTTTCTGTGTCTTGGCAAGGATGTACTTTTAGTATAACAGGAGCATTGCAGTGGAGTTTTTGGTAATAACTTAGGTTAAAAAAATAAAATTGTAGTGGGACCCTGACTCTTTCTTGTCCTGTTCATCCCCCTCTTCCCCTTGCTTAATTATCTGCAAGCAGAGTGATGAAAGGAAAAGAGAGATACAGGCAACTAAATGGTTTTCATCCTTCTGTATTAATCTCATTTGAATTATTATTTGAAATCCAGATAACTGTTTTTTAAATAGCTCAGACTCGAGGCCAGTTTGAAACTTCGCATTAAGCAAGTGAACAAAATCTCCTCTGTTTTGTGGCTTAGTTCAATAAATAGATGTTCCAGTTTGCTTGTTGCCCTGTGATGCACTGTGTTCCTTGATCCAGCTGAACAACTACCACCTGGCAAGTTTTCAAGTCAGCCGGAGTTTGTGCATTACACCTTCCTGGGACAGAAGTGGGAGGCAGGAAGTAGGTCAGTGCCCTCGCTGTGGGTCAGAGCAGTTAAAATCTTGCTCTGGAGTAACTTGAATCCACCCCCCTTGATTAATTTGGTAGAAGGGTTCCTGGTTTGCTGAGGAGTCAGAGGCAACTGGAGCTGATACTAGCCCTACTGGTTCTTCATCTGCTACAGAAAATTGTGTGGTTTTAATTGCATCATTGCACACAGCCACATAGTCTAAGGATGTTTGTCTGTGAAGTAGAACAGCATGCTCTGTTCTGTGTTAAATGACTGTTATGAAGGATGAGAATAATATGTGGCCCTAACATGGTATCCTAATGATGCTGAGTGGGGAAGGCCAACTTGTTACCTTTAAAGGTTTCAGAAATAATCAGAACTTGAAAAATAATTGAATGTGGGGGACTATCTATGCACAGATCAAGTATTCTTTCTGATGTTAAGGGACTTTTGTCCATTTCTGGCACAATTAATTTACTTTGAAGATGAGATTTAGTTGACATACCAATTTCCACATAGCCTTTTTCAGAAATCTTGAATTCTATAATAATTTCTTAATAGAATTTCCCTTGACAAATGAGTTTATACATTAGCAAAACTGTGCAAAAATTAAATAAAATTTTTCTTCAGAAGAGCATTGCTTTAGAAACACTAATTATTGTTCAAGATATCTCAATTTTAAAAGTCTCTTTCTTGCTATTGACCATACTTTTACTCCACTTCTTGAGAAGAGTGCATAGCAATATGTCATTGGATTTTTTCCCAATGCAGAAGACTTCACAACTACTTTAAGTAAAAATTAGTACAAATGTAAATTAATCAGGACACCTACCAAGTATAAATCAACAATAGTTAATGTTTACCTTTTTTGCATAGAAAGTGTTAAACTTTGAAAAGCTCAGGAGTATTTAATAAAATAACAATTTGCCTAACCTTAGTATCAAAAAAAACCCACAAAAAACTACTGCAATGTAATACTTACTAAGCTGTGCCAGTGATGCTTTGTGTTACAAGAAAAAACTTAATGCAACATTGAAATCCCCAATTTTCACCCAGATCTCCCCATTCACAGGAATCTTGAATACATTTTTTTTGTTTCTTACTGAAAACAACCATCAAGATTTTCTTTAATAAATAGAAACCAAATTTTTCTGTAGCTGCATTTAATAAGCACAATAAATATATTTTTAAAAGAAACACCTGCCTTGTAAAAAGAAAGAGGCTTCAAGGAGACCTTATTGAGACCTTTCAATACTTAAGAAGACTTATAAGAAATAAGGGGACAAACTTTTTAGTAGGGCCTGTAGCAATAGGATAATGATTTTAAGCTAAAAGAGGATAGATTTAGACTAGATATAGGGAAGAAATTTTTTGTTATGAGTGGTGAAACAGTGGTGCAAGTTTTCCAGAGAGGTGATAGATGCTCCATCCCTGGAAACAAAGGTTATGTTGGAGGGGGCTCTGAGCAACCTGATTTAGTTGAAGATGTCCCTGCTCGCTACAGGAGGGTTGGACCAGATGACCTCTAAAGGTCCCTTCCAAGCCAAACTATTCTGTAATTTTAAAATTTATTTTTTGGACACTGGGATGAGTTTTCCAAGAGATCTACAACTCTTATTTTCCATTTGCCTTTCATTTATGAATATTTGGTTGACTAAGGAATCCACCTTTTGAAATAGAAACTGAAGACTGTCTGGTGTCCAGGTGTTACTGAAATACATTGTTGTTATTTATATTTTTTTTAAATAAGCAGTCAGTAATGGGATGCAGACCAGGACATACATTCAAGCTCAGGAAGGTTTAGTAGGTTGCTGCTGTTCCCCATTCATTTATTTAGCCCCTCCTGCCTCTCAGTACTTGGGCAATATGCACCCCTGCCCAAAAGCAAGATGGGGAATGAGACATCTTCAGGAAGTGTTCTGTTAAGGTGTTTCAGTTTGGAGCAGCTGCCTGCCTTTGCCCTGTCTGTCCAGGGAAGCTCCAGTGTGCACCAGCCTGCCAAATGGACACCTGTTGGCAGGAAAGTCCTAGAAATATTTTTTTTCAGAGATCAAATGGAAGATTATTCAGAAAAGCTCAGCTTGATTGCAGCAGTCTGACACAGCATCAGGAAATGGAGGTCACGGCTTGCTGCCATGATGGAATTCTTTGAAGATATTGCTGCTCAGGAGATAGGAGGAATGAGTTATAAAGAAGGCATCTAATGCTTGCCAAAGTGGATCTGAAAATGATGATGTGCTTGATCTGCGTTTCAAGACTTTTTAGATGCCTTTTCATAAATGCTATTCTGCATTTGCAAAGTTCAGCCAAAGCCTGTGTTGTAAGCATCACTGATGAAGTCTTATAAAAATTATCTTAATGGTGTGCCATGAGTGAGTTTTGCCAGATTAAGAGTGACAAATACTTCCAGGAATACAGGCCTAATTGACAAGAGTATGAATATGAAACCGGACATAATAATTTGAAAGCTTCACACAGTAGAACTAATTGTATTGACAATCAGGAAATTTAGGGACAAGAATGAGAGATTAAAATGCTACTTGGCAGAATGGATGGTCCAGATTTGCTTGACCAAGTAAACAGATTAGCTTCAGATTCTTTCCTGAAAGGCTTGGAATTGGAGAAGCTGTAACCTCTGTAATACCATCCCTTCCTCTCCTGTGGAGTCCCTTCAGCGGCTGCTTTGTGGGGCTTCATGTTCTGCAAATGGAAAGGAGGTCAGATCGCAAGGACAACATGTGCCAAATTTAAGCATCAGCCATGTGTGCTGTCCTTGTTAGAGTCATGTGAACATGAATAATGTGACTTGGTAGGCTGAGGTGATTCTTTTTCATAGCATGTTCCACCACTATATCACTGAATGCTGAAGGACAGCCCATTGAGACCAAGATGAGGATGTAATACACCTCCTCTACTTCCCAGAGGGCTTATTTCTAATTCCTCATCTCCACACACCTAGAAAATCTGGACTGAGTTTCAGTGCCTTGTGCACAGTAGGTCCTTGGTCATTTACAAGGGAAAGAGGAGATGTGACCCTCAGTAGTTATGTGTGCTCATTCTGGCATCTTTGTGAGTTTGGTATTTAATGTTAGATGGCAAATTTGTGAAATACCAGCATGTAGGACCATTTATGGCCATAAGATGTCATTGTGTCTGTGATGGGATAAGGTATGAGAAGCCATCTGAGGGTGTTGGATCTCCAGGACTGTAGATGTAGCAATGGGAACTGCTTGGTAGCTGGACTGACCAAAATAAGTATCTTCTCCACAGAAAATGTGAAGGACTCTAGGCTATGATGGTAAACAGCAGGGAGGGGGATTTTGAGAGGAAGAGTGAAATTAATAAAACTGCCTCATCAGCATATCTCAGATGACAGAAGGAAATGGTGGGGAAAATGAGGATTGGGATCTGTACGTCAAGTTTCCACCTGTCACCAGAAACTTTGCATTTAGGAAGTAATATAAAGGCTGTGCCAAAGCTGAGAGCTAAACCCGTAGTTAGGAAGTACAGAGTTAAGTTTGGACTGTCTCCCTGTGCTTATACATTCTTTTTAGCACATTCGATGTATACAAACTAGACACCACTTATATAGCTGTGGGTCTGATAGGGTCTAGCAGAGGTGGTGTGGGGTTTTTTTGGTTTTGTGTTTGGGTGTTGTTTTTTTTCAGACTGCTATGGCATTCCTGAAGAAATAACTCCAGAAACAGGGTTTATGCCGTTGCTTAATCAGTGTCCTGTATAACTTCTGAATTTTTGGCCAGTTTTTAACCAAGTTTGTTTTTTTGTAAAGTGATCTGAAAATAGTTGGGGAGAAAGTGGAAAGGAACTGACTTTTTCTGGGGCAAAAACTGTATTAATTAGGGAATCCTCTGAGGAATTTAATTATGAGACATAGAATCTATGAGAAATAATACTTTATTTTGTTGCTCAAAGAGCTATTTACCCTAACATCTTAAAGAAATCCTTAATAAGTTACATTTAAAGAGAATTGTCTCTATAATTTTGAGGTTATTAGTCTCTTGTGCGAGAAATGTTTATGTGCAAGACTGGTTTTGGCAGATCATTAGGCTCATTAATTTCTTCAAAGCTATTTGCTATTAAGCCTGTGCATAAATACTTAAAAAGATCAGCCCATTGCTGAAACTACATAAATGCTGAAAAGAGCTGTTTAGTGTGTTTGGAATTGTATGTCTTCAGTGCTGATGTGTTGTGTCTTCCAGGCTTGTTATGATTTTATTTTTTTGAATGAAAAAGGAAAAATTGTAACAATTCAGCTTGCTTGTGATACGGTACACTCTGCTTCATAAGTAGATGTACTGGCCCTCTGCTCCAGCGTAGTATAGCTGAGAAAAACAAATTTTGAACAATTTAAAGAATTCTGTTTTTCTGAATTATGGTAGTAGGAAAATGCCTGCAAAAATATAATTTGGTTTACATAGTTTAAAAAAGATTGGTAAATGTTCTAAGGCTATTTTACACAAGGGATTTGGAGCTGAATCAAATGTTAACAAAAAAAAAGTCACACAGTTGCTCTTGATTATTTAAAAAATATGAAAAAATACCCCACTCTGATGTCAGACTGGCACTATTTTTTAAGATTTAAAATTAGCATTGAACAGTTTGTTCTGGGAGCCCATGGTTTCAGTACAACTTTTTTTTCTTTCCACCACAGTCAGCACTGGATTGACTAGTGCTGTTCTCCTTGCCTCAAGTACTGTAACTGTTCAGTCAGGAATGTAAAACTAAAACGAACAACAGTGAGGAAGAATTATTAGGATTGTTTACAAATTTAGATTTGCATGAGGGAGCAGAGATGTTGACAGTTATACTTTTAAGAATCGAGCTACTGCAGCTGGATAAACGTTTATTGGATATCTCAAGGCCTCTCTCTCTCCCCACCCCCATGGCAGAGAATGAACCAAATGCAAGTCCAAGCTAATCTGAAAAATAATAGAACAGCTTTCAACAAAACCTATTTATCTATGAGGTCAAAAAGCCTCAGCCTAGTTACACTCCTAGATAGGCTCTTGACAACATCATCATACTATCTAGGAGGCCAGGAGTTGTAGTGTTACGGACCACCCAGAATTATTGCTCCCACGAGGCAATGATAGTGGTGGTATGATTTCACTGCCTACAGACTTGAACTAACCTTTTAATAGCTTGAGTAGTCATGGGAAACATACTGCATTGTTCTGTTTTATGGATCACTTTTCCTGGATGCTTTTTAGTCACCAATAAAACCATGCTGGTTGATTGAAATGTAAAGAAAAAAATATAAGAAAATAAATTAAGAAACAAGTTGGTATCAGCATGCAGAGCTTAAGCAAAACTAGCTGTCACAAATAGGTTTTATCTTCTTGGGCTTAAGTATGTTTGAAGCCCTGGAATTCTGTCAAATTTCTTGTAGAAGAAGACCTGGTGTTTCTTAAACTACAAAGATAACAATCTGTCCTCCAGAATGAAAATGTGAATGCATCCCAAACGCAAAGGACTCTGTTTTCTGAAGCTGTAGACAAAACTTCTGGGGCCTTTGGGTGCATTAGTGATGTAAGTCTGAGTGCAGTCTCCAGGAAATAACTGCTTGTGAAAGCTTTACTGACCTTGCGTTGAGAAAAGATTATAGAAATAACTTCCCATAATTCCATTCCAATTGCTGAATGATCTTCAAGTTGATGGGCAGTCCCATATGTAAGTCTGTTTTAAAAACAAACAAAAAAACCCAACCAAAACAAACAACCCCAAACAACCTTAAGAATGTTTTTGCAGAGGTTGGGTTTCTATTCTTGCTTCCTCTCAAGTCAAAAGAAATTGTGCCGTAGGCTTGAATGGCAGCAGATTTAGCTTAAGAAATAAGCAGCTTTCATGGGAAAATGTTTGTATACATGGAGATCTGTTTAACTGCTGATTTACCTACTCAAATACCTGTTTGCATGAAGGAAGCATATTTGGGCTCAGCTGTTAATAAATACTGCAAGGTGTGCATAACTCTCCTTTTCTTCATTACTGCTTGAAGTAGTCTGCTACTATCTAACTACAGTTTAAAAGTAACATTCTTGTCTTCTCAGGCTCCAAGCTCTGCCACCCTCCCCAAATCCAACAAGATAATTATGAATTATGAAAACTATCATGTTGCTTTCCTGGTAAATCTTTGATATCTACAAACAGCTTGTAGATAAGGTTACCTTTCTTTTTGTTACAGTCGTGTACACCTGAGTAATGAATGTTACCTGGTAGGTGGAGATTAATCTTCTTATATAATGTTTGATTGTGAATAATTAATAGCAAATACTTGAATCAAAGGGCTTTTTCTTTTTGTGGGTTGTTGTGTTGGGTTTTTTTTTATTTTGGATGGTTATGGTTGATGTTTGGGACTTTTTTCAGTGCATTAGGGTGTAGTGACTAATGTCTGTAAGTTTGTGGTGGGTTTTGAGTGAGCATTTTGTTTGTTTCATGAGACACATTTTCAGTTCTGATTGCTGAATACACATCTAGTACCAAATGGGAATGGTGCCATCATTGTTTGCCCAAGAAGCTCACAAACTTGTGACTGCAGTTCTACTCTTTGAGCTGTAATTTATCATAAACACAAATATTAGCAAAAATACCATATAAAGCTGAATTGTTTTTAGGCTCCAGTAGATCCTCCATGGCCACACCTTGTGTTGTGATCCCTAATGTATGAGCAGTTGTCTTAAAATCTGCTTTCCAGTGATTATTAGCTCTGGTGTCTGGGAAAGCACATGTGGAGGAGGCGGCAGGGAGGGGTCTGGTGTTTTCCTCCTAGCTCCTTCAAGTGACTTTGATCCGAAGAACTCTCAGAATTCAAAACCCTTCATCACCTTCAGTGGTTGCAAAGGTGAATAATCGATATCAAACACTTTATGGTTTGAACTAACCTCTTGGAGATAGAGATAAAGGTTAGCTGCCTATTGTCAATAATGCTTCTGTATGGCTAGAAACAGGTTTCATGTATATCGGGATACTGTAAACTAAGGCTGTCTTTCCAGAGTCAATGGGATCCACTTTGAACACTGCAGCTCAATCTTGTTTACCATCTTGCTATATACAAACCTTGCCACAGAAACAGAGATGTTTGTCTGATTTAATTTTTTTCACTATATTCTATTGGTCATAGGTTTCTTTGGGCTTTTTTTCTGTTTCTTTTGTAAACCACAGAGAAATGTCCCATTCCTTTTGTTGTTGTTAGTTCTATGTGCAGCATGCCAAGAGATTGAGTTGTCACAGAAACATCTCCTCCTATCGGAGCAGATGCCTCTCACATCCAGAAGAGCATGGGATGTGCTGTTCTCAGCAGCCTGAGTCATGTAGCCCAGGAACTCAGCTCATCCAAGTTCTGGGTGAAGTGTCCTGCTCTGCTCACCTTGGCACAGCCACTGGCTGGAGACACCTGAAATGTCACCTATTTCATATGAAATCTTAGACCTAACCTCACCACCCTTCACAATACAGCTGAGTCTCCCTGTGCCATTTGAGAATATCCAGTACAGATGGATCCAGCAAACAATCTGTGAATTACTCCTCTCTGTGCTGCATTATCTATTCTGATGTGTCACTTGAAAAGCCTTAAGAAGCATGTGTGTTTTCCAGCTACCAGTGATCATTGTTCTGGGTGTGAGTATTCTCTTCCAAAGGGAGAGACCGATCCCGCCCATTTCCCAAAACACCAAGAAAATGTCTGAGGCTTCCTAGTAATTTGTCTGCAGCTCTAGCTTAGAGAGTGCAGTGGTGACATTGCAGGTCCTCAGACCTGAAACTAAATCCTTTAATATCTGAACTAGGAAGGCTAGTAAAAATACTCTCAGACATGAGAGGAATAAAATGATTACTGCGATTTTTTTTTTTCCTCCTTTTTGTTTCTTATGTATCAGCCTAGCTTTTATAATGGTTTTTTTTTCTAATTTTAGAATGGGTTATATCTAGTAGAAAAGGCAGTCATTCAAAAGGGAGTGTCAGATTTGAGATTTGAGAAACCACTGTGCAAGAAAAGGGGTTAATCTGTGGCCCTAGGGATGTCCTTGATAAATTTGGTCAATTTTTATTTTTTTAAGATGACTGTATTATCATTGCTCTGACTGAGGAGTATATTTCATGTTTTTGAGGACTCTCTAATGCTTTGCTGAAAGCTCTGAATCTCTTTTTTTACTTTGGAGTTACTCAGGTGAATTTTTGTGGTTAAAGCCAGGAGGACAATCCTGTCTTGTGCCCTGAAAGTGTCAGCAAGGACATAGCTGTTGCTTTCCCTCTTGCACATAAAGGTTCCCACCACTGGAAGAGTAGCTTATTTGCCTCACAGTGTGTCTAAGTGGGGTTTGGGTTGGATTGTTAGTTTCTACCAGGAATGGCAGACCCCTTTGTTGCAATTGCCTGCTCTTGCTGTTGATTTCTCATTTATCAAAAAAGTCTGTGGCCAGTAGCCTTGGAGATGAATCTTGCCTCAGAGCTCTGAATTTTTAAGGGGCAGAGCGGGTTTCTCTGCAGTTGTCCCAAATAATGCAACACCAGTCAAGAAACAGGCTGATACATGAGATTACATCACATTGCAGTATAAACTTGTTGTTCCCTTCTTTTTCTGAAGCATCTGTCTCCATGGAAGGGAATGTGCTGCACTGCTTTAGGTATTCAAGGATAATAAATTCCTCAGTGTAAGTTCATAGAAGTTAAATTGGGCAGTGGATATTTCCTGTCCACCAGACACTTAAACATAGAGAGTAGGAGTCCTCATATTCTAGAATTTAATTAAATGAGCTCAAAGGCATCAAATTTAACCACTATGTAACTGTAAGTCTGAAGGACTTAGTATCATAGAATCTGGTTTTGTTGGAAAAGACCTTTAAGACTTATTTATTTAAAAGACAAGAAAAATATGCATCTAGTCTTCTGGACATTTTTAACACTTGTCCCTCAAAAAACTGATTTTGCCTTGGAAAGGACAGTTGTGTTTGTCTTCAGAAATCTGCTCTACGAGCTGTAAGCACTTAATTTCAGTTAAGATTTGAGTCAGATGAAAGAAAATATTTGCAAATAAATGTTCTGCTAGGAAATGACTTTCAAAATTTCATCTGATGATGGAAAACAATATCTCTTGCCTACAAGTTTAACAGATTTTAGTTTAAAAAGTCAATTTCCTACTTAATAGCAGAACAGCTGCATTTTGAATGCAAGTAATTTAATGTTTGCTGTTTGGAAAACTTGTATTCAATAACATTCCCACAGTAAATGTAATAATTTGTTATGTTTCTCTGTTTGCCAAATGTAATGTTATTTCATTACTAATATTTGAATTTTGATGATTTGGGTGTTTTGGCTCAGTTCGATCAATACCTGAGTAATGGCCAGGTAAATGTGGAATTTGTATTAAAGACTTTTAAAGTGTTGAGTAGTTTTGATGTAAGATAATATTAATAAATATATTTTAGGAAAATATGGAGGGGGTGTATTTATTTTTAAACACCATATAGTTTTTTCATTAATAAAAGTATTAATTGTACTAAACTCATGGTAGGTCTGTTTCAGGCAGTGTCCCTTGTACAATGAATACATACATTGCACTGATCCAAAATTTATTTTGAGATCCATGGTAAAAGGATCTTCCTAACCTTAAAACTAAGATTTTTGCCCGTTTTACTTGTCCATGTGGATTTTATTCAGCAATTCTCCAGCAGCACGCAAATTTGGTGGTCTCCTAAGTAAATATTCTGCTCTTTGCTTTTGTATCCAAAACAATAACTTTTCACACAGGACATTCAAAATGATGTGACCACAGGGAATAAGGAGAGAAGATAAATGCTAAGATTAGAGATTGTCAGACTATTTTGGGCTGAACAAAATGTAATAAAAATGTATCACTTCAGTGGAAAATCTCTGGGACAAGTGAGGCAGAGGAGAAAGCACTGGGGGAAGAACGATTTCTTGCACTTGGGACATGAGAAAAAAGTGACCCGTATGTCTGAGACAAGGCAAAGTTTTTCACTCCAAATCACTGGAACAAGATGAGTCTTGAATGTGGCAATCCCACATCCCAGTGAAGTCCTAGCCATGTACTCTTTTGTGTGTTTAGATGGCCATTCCTGTTTGTTTGTTGAGATTAATTGTGCCAAAATACTCATGCTTTGTAGAAGTTCTTTATGCTTTGTGGCATTAGGGGAAAAAGAAAAGGAGTACAAGATACAGATCTTTACAATTGCCACAGAAGAGGCTTGTTGTCCTTTATGTATTCTGGTCAGAATTGAGTCACACTACTCACTAGATTTGGAGCTGGCTGTCTTCTTTGAGCATGATCTCTGTGGGAGTGAACAGAGCTCAGCTGCTCTTTGGGAGCTTCTGGTTAGAGTAATCTTGGTAATCACTCTGTATGTATAGTATGTTCCTCTCCTGCAAGCCTTGTGTTCCTTCCAATCTCCACCATTGGAAACGTCAAGGAAGAGATTTATTTCTGGTTTTGCTGTCATTTTTGGGACGTGAGAGGGATGGGGATTACTGAGCAGACAGGTTTCCAACAAAGTGAACCTGAAACAATGACAGGGGCAAGAATTAATGCAAGAGAAACAGTAAGGAGAATACATGTGAAATATTAGCAACAAATTTTGTGCTGTAGAAACCCTTGTGATTTATCTCAACTGTTCCTTTGCAAGACTTTGTCAGTTGTCCTTAATTGAGGTAAAAAATGGTGGTGGATGATAACAAGAATATGCCAGTGAGTACCCATAACTAAAAACTGTGCCAGATGAGCAGATCAGAAGTGCTTGCCCCAGGTGCTCTTCTATTATTTGCTTATTTTTTCATTCACTGAAATGAATGACTTGCAAGGCTTTCAAATTGTACCTCCCTTGAAGTCAGAGTAAATGCTCATGTTGCCCAGCCAGTTTTCAAGTCTTAATGGGGGTTTTAAGAGGTGCAGCATTCTTTTTTTGATGGTGTTGAAGAGCCAGCTTGCAAGTTTTTGGGGTGTCATTTGACTACAGTGAGGCACCACTCTCAATCCTAACAGGAATAGAGCAGCAGGAATATGCTGGTATCTAAGGCCAGCAGTTCTGTGGAAACCTGTATCAAAGCTCTGTCATGCACAGAAACTTCTTGTGAGTCTCACTTCTAACATTTGCTGTTATTCTGACCTTACTGATTATGCCATAAATCCTTCCTCCTTAAGTATCAGTTGTGTGATTCTCTCACATGGTATGTGAGGGTCTTTACTAATGGGGAAGATCTTTACCTTGGTTAATCTTCACACAAAGTTTGCTTGCTGAAGTGCAGTCCCTGTGTCAGCTTGACTGGCTCTCTTCTTTTAACTTCATCTATGTTCTTAGGATGGAAGACATGTCCAGGGCAAAACACCCTCTTGGTTATCTCACAAGCATTGCTGAGGATGATATAATGGAAAGTATAGTCCTTGTGTTTGAAAAATTTGCATGTACTTTCTGTTGTAGTTCAATTCATTCAGAAACTATTGTTTTGTTATATTTACTAAGTAGAAGTTCTCTGTTAGACAGAGTTGGATTTATGTAAGTACTAAATATTGTATGTTTACACATTCACAGTGTTTTTTTTCCTCCCTTTACACAGACATCTGTTTCTAAATCTTTCTCTGATGTCCATTACCACAGAGTCAAAACAGCTTACAGACGTCAACAAATTATTTCTTGTGATACCACTGGGAGATAGATACTGCTTTTTCAACTCTGTGAATGGGTTACTGAGGATTAAGCAAATTGCTCGAAGACAGACAGTGAGAGAAGGCAGGACCAGAAGTGTTAAGTATTGTCCTTGCACCCACTCTTCAGGCAGTGCTGCACAAATGAGCTATCCATTCAGCTGACAGGAACCCACTCTTGTGTGTGACACTGTCTCCCTTCAAAACTTGAAAGTATGTCAGCAGGCCAGACATCCGTGGTATCCACAAAAAGACTTGGAAACAAATGTCTCTTTGCACTTTGAGCCTGTACTCATTTTGGAAATCTCATATTTGGAAACTTGTTCTGCACAGAATTAGAGAGAGACTCAAGTTTCAAAATGCGGTTCTCATCTTTTTTTGTCATTTTGTTGACTTTTCAGCTTTGAGGTTTGGTGTCAGCTTGTATGTAGCCATAGTAAGATTGCAGAGAAGTTTTTCAGTATGTGTGCAGGCTTTGGCAAAATATCTTGCAACATTATGTGAGGTTTTTCGCTAACGGAGCAGTTACTTCTCTTCGTATAATACTTAGCTTCATTCCTAAGAATTGCTGTTACTTAATCTATTTATTTTGTTGCAGAATATAAATTTTACATACTTTTAGAGCCACAGTGCTTTTTGGGTTCTGTGTGTACATATTGTCCATACATTCTCTTTCCCAGTGTAACTATGTGATCATGGTTGTAGGCTCTTTGCCTGTTCAGCTTCTTATGGTGAATGCAATTACAAATTATGCTGTATCTGAGAGAGTAAGTTCTCTGCTGATGATAGCATTAAGGTACCTGTGTTTTGCTTTGTTTGTGAGAGGTATGTGTTTAATGTTACCTGGATAAATCTATAGACACAACAGATTTATTGCTGCCTGGATTCCAGCAAGGCTTTGTTTTCACTCTGGGAAATACAAAGGCTTAGCTTCTGCAAGAACCTATTCATGTAGTTGAAACCAGCAGCTATGCATCTGCTCAAATTATTTACCCCCTTTCAGATACTCACTAAGTGGTGCTTTGATGCGTGAGCAGGATATCTTTGTGATTTCTCCTAGACTCTTCTCTTTTACAGTATTTTATTTTTTTAACTTCATAAAAACATCTGCGCTAGTGTCAGTTTCTAGAGTGAGACTTCAGAAGGTCAAGCATGCAGAAACAAATAGAAAACTTTAGGGGGGTCTATATTTGGAAGTCATTGATTTTACCTTCCCATTTTGTCTTCAGGCTTTTCCATTTAGTCATGGGGTATTGAGTTATCTTGTAACAGGGCCATACCAACAATTACTGCACAGATGTGCACATAGAGTCTGTACTTGCACCCCTAGAGACAACCAGGTGGGAGAAGTGGGAGACTTTTGTCCAGGATGTCACCAGATTGCTCTGCTGAATACGGACCTCTATATATACATTGAAATTCCTTTTCCCTCCCTTGTAACGTTTCAGCAAAAAAAATGAATGTGGAGGGGAAGGTTTCTTAGACTTCGTTTATTTTTTTATTTACTACTCACGAGCCCTATGAATCATCCACAACCATAAAGAGACTTTGCCAATAATTTGAGGGAAAGGGTGTGGGAAAAGAGGCGTTCTGATCTATTTCAGTCCTCCAAGATGGCAAAAAATACTCTTAAAACTGCAAAAGTAATCTGGAGGTAGGAGGTTTACCATTTCCCCTTGCATGCCACCACTGCTGCTCTGGAGACTTTTAAAAGCTCTGTGCAGCATGAAAGATAGATGTGACATTGTGCAGGGAGTCATGGATGGTAGGCTCTCACAGGCCCACTAAAGTAAACTTTCTGGGGGCAGCTGTTCTGTATCACTGCTGTCAAGCTGTTGTTTAACTGGAGACCGCAGTAATGGGAGGGAGATGGTGCTGCACAGAGCTGCTCACTGCTGCTGGCATGGAAGGGAGCTTCACCCTTCTTCAGTGACTGAGTAGAGTGACAAATACGAAGGGAAATATTTATCAAAGTGTTCATGTATTAACTGAGGACTCTGGTTGTTTTGCATTACTGTACTCTGCTGTGGGACTGTCTCTCAGATGTTATGAGTTATAAATGGGAAACTCCAAGCCTCCTGACTGCTGTTTCTGAACACTGTTGTCTTTCCAACCTCTCTGTTGCTTGCGGGATGACTTAGGTTAGGCTTTGGTGTTCAGAAATGGTGGTTGTTCTGGTTGCTGATAGCATGATTCGTAGGCGATACTTTAGAACTGCATCTGATACCCTTTTTTTTTTTTTTGAGAAAGAGGGTTTTGGGGGAAACTAAAAAATACTCTGCTGCACCTGATTTGCTATCATTGTCCTTCAGCAATAAGGTGCCATTTAAAACATCTCTGATAACACATTTCTCTGTTTCATTGCTATTGCAGACAAACAAAGAACAAGAAAACACAGATATTGTTATTAGTAAATTTGACTGAGGTTTAAAAGGTTTGTTGTAAAAACTTTTCTTACTTTAGAGCATAAAATTGGAATAGCTGCTGTGCTACAGGTATGCCAAAGGGCGTTTTTGGCATTACATGTATAAATGAAGATTGTATTACTCTTTGGGTTAGCATTGCTCTATCTTATTTTTAATAGTCTATTATTTATTCTGTTTCAATATTTAGTCTACACAGTGTACTTAAAGTGAAGAGCAAAGTTGTAGGAACTGTTTTGGATTTGGTCAAAAGGAACATTTGTCTTCAATGTTCAGCATTAAAAATGACACTTCAAGGAATCATTTTGTTTTTACTGGTTTGAGAAACAAGACAAAGTGAAAAAAAAAAAGTACCAAGCAAGTAAACTGGCAAAACATAAGTTGACCATGAATTAAATTAGTATTTCCATATCACTAATACAAAACTGGTGCTTTACATGGTCCAGGAGAGCTAACTTTCCAAAAGCCATTTTAAAGATTACTCTCCTATTCAAGACAGAGCTGAATTGCCCATGACAATACTATATTATGTAGCCTTATATAGGAAATTGAGATTGGGGGGGGCTTTCCCACTGAAACCTCTGAAATAACTGTGCAAAACTCATCAGGAAAATGCTGCAGTTCCCCTGGGAAAGCACTTGTGAGTGCCTCTCCTTGCTATTCAACTGCAGCATGAGGACTGGTGTTGGTTCTTTCATTTAAACACTGTAGCCATTTACTATTTCTGTGATGTCCTTCTGATCTGTTATTTGAGGAACTGAATTACTGTAAACACAGAAGACATTCAGTGATGTTCTAAATTGCACAGTTTTGGCAGCAGTAAGCTTTCTGCTCATAGCTGCCTGGGAATTTACAAATCAGTCACATCTGAATCTGTTTTTTGAACCTTACCTGGTTCTGCCCCTGCCTCCCAGAGATGGAAGGAAAGAGAGAGTAGGTATGTTATCCGTTTGCTGATGCTTCATTACAGCTGAAAGGAAGCAGTCATATTTTAATGGTCTGATTACAACACCTTGGGTGGCAAAACATCAAGTTTCTTGTTGGAAGGGAGGACTCAGTGAGTCAGTTGTGCCTTTTTGTTGTTTCTGAATTAATTTTTAACTTTCTCCAGGTGATTTTTGCTAAGAAGAGAGGATAAGTACTCAAGAAATGGAGAATGAGTCACTGAGTGGGAGAGAGATTCCTGGCACTGCTGTGAGCCGAAACTGGAATAAAGAGGGCAGCAGCGAGTCGTGATCATACAGGATCAGACGGGATGGAACTGGATGTGCAGGTAAAACCGTAGAAACCTCTTTGGGAAGACTTGAGTGTTCAGTTATACTCAAAACAGTGTGCCAAGGTTCACAAAGCAGATGTTTGCTGGTGAAATGTAGGCCACAACAACTCTTCCTGCAAAATTATAAAAGTTTGTCTGTAAAACATGAAGGCTTTTCTGTTGTAGTATTTGACAAGTTGTTCTGTTAGATTCAAGTCTAGAAACTGACTTTAGAGCTTACTAGTGGATTGATTATTATTCCAGCTCGGGAGCTCTGGAAAGGCACTGCAATTCTTATAAGAAGTACGTAGGCTTCTTAGTCGATTCATTGCTTTTTCTGTCTTCAGAAGAGTTTCCTCACTGATCGTGGCACTCCAAAATTGCTGTATTATTTGACAGTTATAGGAAGATTGCAGGTTGTTTGATTTTGGTGTTTCTGTAGTTCTAGGTACAACTTGTTTGATGTGAGCAGCCACTTACTGATGGAACTAAATGCTCAGTAATGAGGAGAGTTTGAAAGGCTCATTTCTT
The DNA here is from genome assembly GCF_020740795.1 of Apus apus. NCBI lineage: Eukaryota > Metazoa > Chordata > Aves > Apodiformes > Apodidae > Apus > Apus apus. The sequence continues at coordinate 9,509,797 of NC_067292.1, read as the reverse complement.
GGTAACAGCTTTTGGTCAGCCACAAAACCAAAACCAGACTAGCTGAGCCTGGATTTAAATCTTTGGATGCAGGTGTTTTTATAGCCCCACTGGCTTCAGTCAGACCAGCCACAGAGGTATAAACCTGTGAGGAATTGACAACTCATGTTGTTTGCGTTTCCAGAGTTTTGGGAGGAATCTCATGACCCATTGTGTCGCTATGGGCTTTATTAGAAAATGTGTATGTAGGTATTTACATAAATATTCTCTAAAACGTAGTGCTTTCCCTCTTAATTATTTTTGAACTAATCCTTTCAAGGCTGTAAGTGACATGGAGGTAGAGCATCTACTGTTTTTTTTACTGAATCTAGTTTATTAATATCAGTTTCTAGTGGGAACAGAGTATCTTAAACTCTTTGTAACATTCTTGATTTTCTCTTAGTCATGAACACTTCCAAATGTAATTCATGATGTAGCCTCAGAGAAGCAAATGTTTTACAGATACAGAAGACATCTGTACACCTGCAAGACTTTTTTTTACAAAGAATTGGGTATTTGTTTATAAATAAGCTGCTGGGTTTTGTCAGCTGTTCTCCCTTTTTTTATGGCATGAGCATTTTGCTAGTAAAGTTTGAGGCAACCTAATGCTTTACAACAAGAAATGGTGACATTCTGTACAGTGTAGTCCATCTTCACAGCAATTTACAACAATACCTTTTGTTACTTCCCTGCTCATTCCTGCTTAAATCTTCAGATAAAACCCTGGTTTTATTTGGGAAGGTATTGCATCTAATTCACACCTTAGTGAAATTATTGTTCACACAGCAGCTTTAAAGCCTCTGGGTTTATCAGTGGAAAAAATGCTTGGAAATGAGATATCTAGTACTTAAATTAGTTCTATAATTGCTTTTTTTTTTTTTTTTTTTTTTTTCCCTCCTCCCCCCTCTGGGACTTGTTCTCACAGAACTTCAAGCTGGATTATTTGTGTTAAACTTCCTGACTGAATTCCGAACAAGTCATCTTTCCCCACAGCACTGACCTTTAGTTTGAGGCCAGAATAATTTTAATTTGTTTCAAGTTTCCCTTATAAGCAAGGGGACAAAAAAACCATATCCCTCTAAGACCTGGTTAGCTAGCTGCATGGCAAAATATTTTTGAATTCTAAAGGGAAAAAAAATACAAAATTGGATATTCCAAACTGACATCCAAACAGCATGCTTCCTGAGAGGGGTTAGCTCTGCTGTCTTTCAGGCAACCAGTCGAAAAGCTATGGGAAGTAATGTCTTTAAAGAAAGGTATTATGCAACTAACCTGTCTTTAATCAGAGTTATGCCCTAGTGGAGGCATCACAAGGCATATTTCAGACTATTACTGGCTGTTTCTGGCTGTGATGGAGGCAGAGATGATGACTTGGGCTGTAGTTTGCTGAATACATCAGGCCACCACTTTGCTCTGGTGTTGCCCCCTGTCTCCTGCTGGCACAAACATCTATTTGCCTATGTGGTGAACAGGAACCAGGTATTTGATCTGGCTGAACACAGACCTTTTTTTTATTTGCTCATAGGTTTTAACCCAGCTTTGTTCCCTAAGCTGCTCCACTGCAAAGCTGTGTGATTGCCTTGGCCATGGGAGGAGGTGGTGTGAATGTAGGAGTAAGTGACTTGTAAGGAGCATGCTACCCTTCTGTTTTATAGCTGTGATTAGATGTGAGGACAGGCAGTCTCAGTGCTGTGAAGGCAAGGAATTGCTGAGAAATGATAAGGATTTGACTGAAGCAAATCTTGGTAGTTCTCTGTGAGGAAGAGAAGAGAGCAATGTCTTCAGAGAGCCTGAGCTGGAAGAGCTAGCTATGGGGTGGGTAGCTCAGGTACCTTTAAAAACAAGCAGATCTACTTGCTACTCAGCTTAGCCCAACAGTACAGAGCAGAGATGCCACAGATAATAACCACTGGAGAATCAACTGTCAGTAGGCATGTCTTTTGTGGGATGTCTTTAATTTTTCTTTGTCTGGATAAAAACACATTTCCTATGTGCACAATTTGTCAGACATCTTGTTCTCAGACTCACTGCTGCCCATAACTGGTAGTGTACTGTCTTGGCTTTTGCAGAGACTTGGCTTTTGTTCCCCCTCCTTGCTGGGCACAGTCTCAAATACACTTACGGGACTACAGAGGATACTTGGAGAAGTGGAGAAGTGATTTTTTTTCCAGCACTAGGTGGCTGTATGGAGTTCTGCAGATTCCTGTGTACAAATATTTTAAAAGTTGGGGAATGACATTCTCAAACAGAAAAGCTTCTGCCTTTTCATACTTCTCCCTCAGTATGATTTAAAAAAAAAAAAAAAAAAGTTAGAGAATAAAAGAATGAAGACACTTTATAAGCTTATCTCTGGCTACAGATACCTTGATCTCTGTGGTGCCCAGGTGGGTCTGGTGTCCACCACAGAAATGATTCTGCTGACTGAACTGTGATGGCTGCAGTTAACTGATGTTGCTGCTCTGCTCTACTTGGAGGCCAGTTAGTGCTCCACAAGGGACATGAGGACTGTTAGGCAGAGAATATCCACACCACCAAGGGACACAGGGCAGTTGTAGGTCCCTAACTTCTGTTGATTCTCAAGTTCCTTGATGGATGCAGAGGTGCCCTAAGCTTTAATGAAGGACTTGCTGATGGACCAATCCTGGAGAGGATTAAGTTATCCTAAGAACTGGCTCTACCTCTCCCCAGGCTGAGCGGCTTCGCCAAAGCCAAAGAACTGCCCCAGGAGCTATGCTCGGCGTTTGTTTTTGTTCATGAAGCCCAGCCCTTAGAAGCAATTTGTCTCCAAATGGAAGGCAGGCAGTTGTTTTCCTTCCCCCTTGCAGTACTGTCTTCTCTCCTGGCTCTTCCCTTAAGTCCCTGTGTGTTTCCCTGCCTAGGACAGCCCTCTCGTTTGCAAAGAACCAGACCAAGAACTAGGTTTCAGCTTAGATGGGAATATAAAATTCTAGTGTAGTGGCTTGTGAAATCCTACCTGTACAAAGCCTGACGCAGCAGGGGTTTGGCAATACTCGATGGTGCCTCTGGTTATTTCTTTGCAGGCAACAGCAGTGAAAGAACCTTTCAAGTACAAGATCCTTTATGTGTTTGAGCTTCACCTTCTGAATATTTTATAGCGATCGGAGCTACTGTAATTTTTTTCTTTTCCAGAGTTCTCTGTAGTTTATGCAACTCTGTACTGAAAAATGCAATTACACAAAACCTTTATTTTGCATTCTCATAATGGCACATCCAGTATTATATGTATTTTTAAGGGACAATGCCTAGCTAAGGATTAAAGATGGTGTGAATGTAGTTGTGCTCAAAGCTGCTGTAAATAAAAAGGGTGGGACATCTAATGAATTATCAGATCTGCTAAAATGAAAATATTTACTAAGCCATAAATTCTAGGGGTTCAATAATACGTTAGGTGTCCATTGTGCTGGGGCACTGTATGTGGATAACAAAAGGTTGGTTTAGACTCTCGAATGTTTTTGTAACTGCTTCAGTTTTTTAATGATGTTGCTTTGCAGCCTTGTTTCAAGCTTCCTTTCTCTGGGTGATCTTGAATGAAGATCCCCAGGACATAGGAGTAATGTGCAGCAGCATTTGTCTCCAGGTTTTTGCACACTTGATCAGACATGAAAAGGAAACACTGTAGTGACTCATCTGACCTTGTAGACCCTAGGCTAAGAGTGCAAACCGTGGTCTCTTGCTAAGGTCCCCATCACATGAATGCAAAGCATTTCAGAAATTTTCATCAACGATTCTAGATAGTGGTCAGCAATTTTCTCTCCAGTGTTGTCTATAATGGAGATGGAAAGCAAAAGACCAATTGTGTACGATATTATGAAATGTCCTTATGCTTAGCAAAAAAGGGAATGGCATTGCTAAAGATAGTTGTGATACTTTTCTTGTTGTTTTGTTAATAAGGACTAGACATAGGAATACTTCCTATAGTAGAACACTAGGCCTAAAAGATTTTGGCAACACTGAAATATTACTTGGTGTTTACTTGTAAACTTAGAGTTCTAGAGTTGTAAGACCTGTCTTCCTTGTAATTGAAGAATAGCTTTTTGCCCTCGGAAACTTACTGTCCAAGGTGGTAGTCATAGTGTGTTACCAGCTCTAAGTGGCTAAATTTATTTAGATATCACAGCAGATGAGGGTATTAGGGAGGGATTTAAAGGAGGATAATGCGGTAAATAACTGCAGTTCCTTCTAAATGCCGATCCTTTATAAGCAGGAAGGGCCTAGAAGGACAAAGCAGATGTGAACATGCAGGCAATAGCAGAGGGCATCCTGGTAGCTGATAGTGTGGTTTGGGCTGTGTCACAAATGGTTACAAGTGACTGCAATGTGATGTGAGCTTCCAGCCTGGCCGGGGTGTATCAAATGGTGCTGTCAGCAGGAGGGGAGGGGAAGAGAACAGAAATGCTGGTTTAGGCAATCCAAGCCATACATACATCTAAATTACTATCTTGGAATATGTAGTTGGGCAAGAGTTTGGGGTTGGTTTTTGGGTTTTTTTTGGGAGCAGGAAAGTCAGTTGGTTTCAGTGTCTAATTTTATATCAAAAGCAAACTTTCTTGTTTGCCCTCTGAAGGCAGCAACTGAGCATGATGGGTCTCTGGGGGGGGCAGCAGTGCTGGCCGGAAGCAGCCTGCCCAGGCTGCTCTGGGATTTGTTTTCTTTTGATTATGGGAAAAATAACCCGAGATATTTCTCTGCATGCAGAGCATTCTTAATGACTGAAAAAGCTGTTGTCAAGTAGGGACAAGGGGGAAGTGCCTTCTTGAAAGACAGCACAAATGTATTTGGATTAGGTTTTAAAACCCAAACAAACTTATTTTTAGTGACTTCCAGAAGCTTCTACTAAAAAAAAATAATATTGAGATAGTTGCACAACTAAACCTGGACTTGGAGTGGTGGAACTTAGTGGAGTTCACTGCAATCCCCAACAGCAGGTGCAAGAGGAGGGTCTCTTCCATAGCCTCCCAGATAACAATTTCTGATCTCCTGCAGGCAAGAAAGGTGGCAGAGGTGTTGTTGGGTCTCCTGGGGCTACACAACTTGGGGGGGGGAGGCTGGTTGTGCTGCTTGTGCCTTTCTAATGCTTGCTTGGTAGCTGGCTCTGCTGTCTACCCTGAGAGGCACTGGGAAGGACAAGGTGCTATTCAGGGGTATCTGTTTTGAAATAACTTAGATATTTCCACTGGAAAAGGTCCTCTGGTGACATTCCCGTGTCCTTCAAAGTCAGTGCACTTGGCACCATGCAGGAGGCTGAGTGGTGGCCCATCTGTTCCTCAAACTGAGCCACTAGTTGGGTCACCTCTGACTCTCCCACCTTTTGGTCTTTTTTATTTTAGTTAAACATTCTGCAACTTTTTTTTCATCTGAGACCAAACATGACAAACCCCAGGAGGATGCCTCTTGCTGTGCTCACAAACCCGTGCTTTGCTGTGTTGGGCTGCAGAGCAGTATCTAGGACCAGCCACCCAAAGCAGACAGGAGATGGACCCCCATCTCTAGCCTGGCCAGGCCCTGCCACAGCTGCAGTGGACAGAGCTCATGGACCCTGTTCCTGCTGTCTGCTGCCTGTCCTTGAGTGTATCTGCAACATGGACACAGAGAATTTCCGTCCTGGTAAAACAGGCTATTTAGTAAACTTCAACTGGACAGGGAGTAAGGAATAAAGTGCACTGCTAGATAGTGCAAGGAAATATGCTTATGTACATGCAATTGTTGTTATCACCTGCCTTCAAAGAATAATAGTGAGATGCATTTTTTACATATCCTCTAAACCTTTGTTAGTGAATTTCACGGGGCCTCGGTCCCTCTAAATTGTGATCTTTACACCAAATTGGCCCTTAAGCCCACTTAACACCTCTACATGTGGGTTTATTATTTATATATATATTTTGTATAGTAGAGACAGGAAGTTCTTATATATGGGTCTGGGGCTGCTCAAAGAAAAGAGCAGTCTTTGATACCTGCTTTTCACTCCCTGACTGTGCTTGCTAGGAAAGCCTTTATGCAGGAGATCCTTAGACCTGGGGTGCAAATAAAGTCGTAGACGTTTTGGGAAAGGAGATACGGAAATTACTGACTGCAGTGTAGCAGGTGCTTAGCTTCATATTGCCTTTTGGCTCATCAGCAAAGGGAAATATTTCAGCTTTGAAGATACTATGATAAATGGAAAAAAAAAAATAATTAAAACATCCAGTCAAAGTTCATTTATATAATGAAATCTAGCATGCTTTATCAAAGCATTGTCTGGTGGCTGCCAGAGACAAGAATTGAGTAGGTTTTGTGCTGTATGTTGCAGAATAACACAAGAAATATTTAAAGAAAACATTGTTTAAATATTCTTGTTTTTTTATTCTGTTTGGAAGCTGCAATGACTTTTTTTCAAGGACTTCTGCTCCATTTCACAGACATTCACGGGCTCTTCCATATAGACATTTTTATTAATTTTTTCCCATTCTGATGGGGCTTCTGGAAAGCAATTGGCCAATTGCATATTAACTGGCAGTAAATTTATTTTTTAAATAGTTCTTTCTAGCTTTTAAAAAAATACGGTTTTGATCCAGAGCTTGGAAAATGTGCTGTAAGAGAGCAGCTAGCAGCTGATTGCAAGGAAAGTAAGGTATTTTTTAAAAGGTTGCAAAGATTTTTTTTAAAATACAGAATGAAAGAACGTTTATAGCCAACTAAAGGCAGGCCTTCTACAGCTGAATGTCTGTCACTTCTGCCATTAAGTGTGGTATATCAGGGTGATAAAAGAACAATGGGCCAAATAAACTCTAGGTATAGCTTTTATGGGTTGGGAATGTAGGTAGCAAATGATCTATCTCAAATGGCAAGACATTGCTAGAAGAAATAGTATGTATTTAAAGTGACCATAATGATTGTTGGACCAAGTTGTGCATTTGGATAAAAAGCATTCACGTGTGACAGAGTGATCCATGGCAAGCTGCCTGTGCTGAGGTGGCACAGCCCTGGCAAGGTGCCCTCTTCCCCTTCTCCCTTGCTGGGAAATGGCCAGATAAAGAATGGGAAAGTGAATGGTGCAGAAAGCGGTGATGATTTTTTTTTCTTTTCTGTTATTTTTCTGATACAGGAAGGAGGAGTGAGGAAAAAGGACCAATGCTCAAGTGAGCCCAGGCACAGCCGGGTGTGGAGGAGTGCCACCACTCTCCTTTTGGAAGACAGTCAGCAGTTCCTGCTCTTTTCATATTCACCACTTCAGAAAAACCTGTGTGGAAAAAAAAAAAAAATGTCTGGGAGCCATGTCCAGTTGCAGAGGTAAGTGCAGCTGAACGTGTGGCTGCAGGTGCTGCAGGTCAGCCCTGTTGCTCTCCCCATCACACCTGGCCACATACAATGTTTTCATTTTCTTCCCAACTCCGTCGCTGCATCCGTCCTCACGCATTGTGTGACCTCTACAAACTTCAGGTAAAGGCACTTGGCTGAGAGCAGAGCCACACAGTAACTGACCTTCACAGAGCAGGATGCATTGCTGCTTTATTTCCCTTCAGGTAAGCTTGTGTTTGACTCAGGAAGCTTTCAGCTGCCAGATTTAGGTGGTAAAAGACAACTTGATACAATAATTTTCTTTCCTATCCTAATGCACTGTCTCACAGAGGGCATGAAACTCTCATTTAGCGTGAACAACATCTTCTTTGGTTTCAGTGGCACAGACCCATTTACACCAGTAGGGAGCTGTGCATGTCAGCTTCCTTACTGTGCCTGGAAGCACAGAGGGGCGCCTCTGGCTTTCATTTGCCTCACCAGAGCAGTCAGTAATTAACTGATCAGTTGGCTTTAACATTCCTGCAATAGTTTAAATGTGCCAGATTTTTAATGAACGGTTTTTTTGGATAGTTTATTTAACCACTTTAATTACTGTAACTAACCAATGCAGTACTTGTTTTTTGAGGTGATGACTTCCCAGACATGTACATACAAATGTGGGGGTTTGTGGATATTTTTTCAGCCGTGACAAACCTTTTAAGTATTTGTTCTTAAATGTGTTGCTGGATTATCACTTCTGGCAAACCAGCTCTCCACATGGTATGTTACTTTTTGTAGTTTCCAGTTTGTGCTGTGTGTGTGAGCACTGTGATTTCTGCTATCTGATGGGACAGAAACTGACAGCACAGGGAAAATGCAGGTACTGCAGAAATGTGCTAGTTCTAACTATGTTCACTTACTAAGCAATATGGCAACTTACTTTTGCTGTCTTAGTGTTAAGTGAAGAGAATGTGAGAACTGCACTGAGCAATAGGAGAGGATCTTAAATAAATTTTGAACAGAAAGAAAGTTATTTTGGTCTTCCGTAGTTTTACCAAAAATTGTGGTTAACTCCATAGCTTTTAAAATACCTAAGTCAGCTGCTGATGAGCCCAGCAGTGGTGACTGAGGGATGACATGCAATTTATTTAAGAAACCAGTGCCCTCTGCTTAATGGGTGACACTTTCATGTCCAGCTTAGGGCCTCCACAGAAGACTGATGTCTTCCTCCAAGTACAGCTCTTGCTCATTATTTCTGGACCTTGCTTTGTAGTTCCTCCTTCCAAGTTTCTTATCCGTAAGTGAAGCCCAGGCATGAGGTTGTAGCACCAGCTGTCTGGCAAATTCAGATAAATTCAGTGCTTGTTAAGGCTGCATGAAATCAGACCTGCAAGTAGGGCAGAAAGCAGGAAGAAGCTTGCAGGTTGCTGCTGCCCTAAGCTGCCTTCAGAGAAATGAGGTGAGTTCTTGGATGGGAAAGTGGATGTAGTTGCAGACTACTGCTGTCCTTTGCTTTTAAATAGATTTCACAAGTAAAAGTGTCTGTTGTTGTTCCAATGTTTAGTATAGAATAAACCAGTGATTGAGAAGTTTTAGGAAAAAAAAAATCACAGCTGTTGCCTGTGCAAAAACCCTGCCATGCTTTTGCAAACTGCAGCTCTCATACTTGGCCAAAAGTTGTTTGCTTTGTTTTCAGCAGATCGCTAGTTCTTTGCCCTTTTTTGTTTCCTAGCCTCTGCCACCTTTTTGTCCTGCTGGCTGGTGTGAAGTTAAAGGCATGGGATCCAGCCAGCTGGTGGCTTGGAAAGAAACCTAGAACACTGAATGTGAACACTGAGAAGCTCTGCTATTACCTGTTGGACTGAGCTGATCAAGATATACTCTAATGGCAGCAATGAGACTGCAATTCCAGCTTCCCCAACGACGCATTCAAGGGAATATTTAAGGTATTATATATCTCTGTATATCTCTATATAATCTCTCTCTCTATATATATATATATATATATAGGCACTATAAACACACATACATGTTTTGCTTTGAGTGTGTCTGGTGTTGGTGGGCTGTTGCACCAGATCACCTCCTGAAGTTTTGTCCAACCTCCTCTACAAGTCTATAAATTAGGGGGAGTGAAAGCTGATTAACAGGGATGTGAGCCTCATCAGCCTAGTTCACATATTCTTAATGGTTCCCAGCACTAGCCAAGTGTCTCTGGTTCAGCTTTGAGATGACTTGAAAAAAAAATAATCCTTGTTTTACTCAATAGCTGCAAGACAAAGGGTGCAGACCTGGGGATGGCTGGTAAGGCTTGCTAGCCAGGCTAGCAAAGCCCTCCTGATAACCTGCAGGCCAGGTTAGCAACCATGTGTCACCAAACTGCTGCCTGTTCCACACCGGGGGCTCGGATGCTGGGCCAGGGAGTCCTGTGACACTGCAGCCATCTGTGGTGCTCCCCTTTGGGAGCTGCATCCTCACTCACAACCTCTGTGCAGTGAATGGATGTTCATTTTCCAGTATTTGTTTCTTGCAAGGAAGGGCAGTTCATATGTTTAAGTAAGTACTCTGCTCTTTAAAACCAGGCTGGTTATGGGTTGGTATAAACTCATATTGCGTTGAGAGTATGTCCTAGAATTTATTGACTACATTTGTGCCACACACGTGGTGAGGCACTATTAAAATGCTTTGAGTTGACCAGTCTTTGTACTTTTTTTTTTTTTTTCCTCCTTCCTTCAAGGACATGAATTGCTCATTTTAAATGATTTTTTTTTTTTTTAATTATGAGAGTGAAAAAAATAGCATATATGTGAAGGCCCTATAGAAGTGTGGTAAATCTGTTTCAGAGCATGTATGTGCAGCCCATGTCCCTAAAACAATTATGGCATTTGTAACTCTTTCCATTCTGACTGTACAAAAGAAAAAAAAAAACTGCCAAAATAGCCATTGTGTGGAAACCACCACTGAGTTTCATTTCCAAATGTAAAGTCATTTGTACTTTGCAAAGCCAGGGTGGCAGAGCAGACCTCTTTGCTGGAGAGGGTGGCATCACACTGAAGTAGCAGCTTCTGACTATTTGAGGTCTACAAGTCACTGAAGGGAAGAGCATCCACAAGGATGGCAGACTGACCAGCTTAATGGAAAGGAAACCCTCTGAATATGTGGAAACCAGGAAGAAAATGTTTTTTTGCCTCTTTCCCCAGGTACCCTTTTTGGCCATAGCTTTGAGACAAAAGCACTGATGCTCCTTTAGGCTGACAGATGCTAGAGCTCTTGCAGGACCACTGCATGCAGAAGGTAAATATGACTAAGCTCCCACCTGTGCCATGAAGCTGAAGACAAGAAAGTAGCAAAGAGCTTCAGAAAGGTAAAATATATTTCAAAACATCTTTTTGATCCTATCAAAGCTCTGGATTACTGTGACTTAGCAAAAAAAAAAAAAAAAAAGAAAATTCCCCAGGCCAGGGTCTGAGTGCTTAAAGCTATGCAAGTTCACAGCCCAGGCAAGCACTTCTCTTCTGGAACTCAAAAAAATAATGGGAGTCTTGAAAAAGAAGTGTTCCTCAGTACTGACTATCCTATATGTGAACTGGCCAGACTGGTTAAAGCTTAATTAAAAATTGCCAGAGTGGTTAAATTATTTTCTAAGTGCAGCTGCAAAGCATTAGCTGTGGGCACATTTTAGACCTTAATTAGTAACACTTGCACTGGAGGACCAAAAATCTTTCATGAATGCAGCTGCAGTCAATTAATATCAGTTAGGCACTTCTGTAAGCAATACAAGGGTCTCCTGAAACTGGTTTTAGTTCCCACCTAGATTAAAAAAAAATAAAATACTTCCATGCAACAAACTACAAAATCAGAGATAACTACAAAATGTCTTTATTGAAAAAGCAGATTACAGCATCTAAGGTTAAATGAAACTTCTGACTTTAATATTAAATAACTTAGGATGATAGCAAGTAGCTTCTTCTTTAGATAAATAAATCTACATTTCCCAATTTTTTTCTTCAACAATCAAGGAAATCAAACACTGAAACACAAAACCACAAGTAATTCTAAAGACTAAAAGACAGAGCACATGGAAAGGTTTTACAAGGATATATATACAAAAATAGTTAAACTAATGTATATTTTCAGCATGTAAACTAGTTACATGATATACAAACTGGGAATTTATATATTTCCTACAAAATAAAAATCAATGTTGGTCCAAGTTCTTGGAAGAAAACTATATTCTTTTAAAGAAAATGAAAATATTTCTCAAATGAAAACTTAATTTAAGTCAAATTATATACTCTAGTTACGGCATTAGTTATAGGATGAATCACAAACTTTTAAACTTTTCTTGAAACACAAGAAAGCAGCTTTTGTCTCCTTTAGAGCTTTGGTTTACTTAACTACTCTGGAATTTCTGATCTTAAAGAGCTCCTCTAACCATGTTTTCCTTTTGAAGCTCCACCTTACAAAATATATACACACACACGTGCACACAGGTGAAAGGAAAAGGAAAGAAACCCAAACAAAACCCCTCACTGAAAGCTCAATTATCTGAGTGCATTGTTTTGTTTTGAAATTATTATTTTGGTCCTTTCTTTGGAATCTGTGATCCAGTGCAGGAGAGACTCTGAATCGCCTATGAGGGCTTTGTGCTGCAGGGACTTTGTCAGATTCCTTACCAAAATGGAAAGGTGTAATCCTGATGCAACTGAGAACTTGTTATTGTTTTGACTTTATGAAAATATTCTGAAAGTGTAGCAAAGGCTTCTGAAGAACAACTGGATCATAAAATGAACTCTAGGAAGTTTGTCTGTGTTGAACTGATTTAACATAAGAATACTCCTTTAAGAAAATAATTAAAAGAAGTTTTCTCATTTACATACTTTCCCAGACAGGAGGCAAAATGTGCAGAAACTGTCACTAGCACTAAAGACTACAGCACATCATTATTTTAGATTTGCTTTTATTTTTCTCTTTCCTTGGGAAAAAAACCAACCAACCACAAATACTGGTAAATTTCCCTCAAGGTCCCGTTTTTGTAGTAGATGCTGGAAAAACAAAGCTGTACTTCATTAGAGTAATGGAATGCACCTGCCTATAGAAAATACTGGAACAACTGCTGCTTTCTGGTTTTAAACACTACTTATTCTATATTGCAATACTACCTTTTGATATTTTTACCATGATGATACTTAACACATTGGATCTGTGTAGAACTATGAGAGACTGACAAATGAACATGTGAAATGAAATTAAATATTATTATGCTCTACAGTATGCCCGTGTTAACAAAAGAAGTCAAGGCGTGGTATGTACATGTTGAATCGTGTGCTGTCCCTTGGAAAGTGTGTTGGAGGGGAAACTGAAACTTGACACTGAAGGAGGCAAAGTGCTAAGGCAGGCACTGGCAGAAGGCAGGACTGGACACCAGAATCACCACCACGTTGAAGGTTTTGCTTCTATACTGGTAGAGCAAAGCATTTTTCCAGTACGGTGAGTACTGTTCACAGGAACCTACCCAAACTATCTCCGTGTATTTGAATGATTATTTTCTTCATTTGGATTCCTTATTGTAAAGACAAGCAAGTAAAAATGCCTCAAAGCTAAATGTGGTCCAAAGCACCTTCCTTAAATGGAAAAAGTATTACATTGCAGCTGATGCTAAAAGTTTATCCTGAAGCTCTGATATCTTCCATGTTTGTAATAACCTGAAGGAATTGACCTAGTGATACAAAGCACTTTAAAGCAATTTTTTTTTCTTCTCTTTTCTAGCACTTGCTGTTTTGAGTGAGAGGCACATGTTCTTCCACGTCCCTCTGAGGCTGGGCTGCTGACTGTGGACACAGAGGTAATGTCTGCGAAAGCAGAACAATTGTGCATGCACCCACTGTCCTCTCTTTTGCAGGCCAGGCCTCATAGGTCACGCTGTAGAAACGGCACTAGTTGCACTGCAATTCCTTCAAAACAGGACTATCACATTCAAAACATGACTATCACATTAAATATGTTAATTATAAACCGGTCTGTATTAATTAGGAATAACTTTTTAAAGGAGCATCTGACTTGCCACAGAGCATTCAGTAGCATGGGTTAATCTAGGCCAATGGAAGTCTGGCAAAAGTTCAGGAAACATACCTTTTGTTCTTTACTAACAGAAATAAATAGTTCACAGGAATTTTTCCTGCCCCCTCTCATCCCCCATAAGGAAATTCCAGACTATCAAAAAGTTCTGTTAAGGGAGTTAATTATTCCACTTAGAAATTAGTGTCCATTGGCTGCTCTTTGTACTTTTCAAGAGCACCACAAATGGCTTTAAAAAAATCAATGGAGCATAAGAAACCAAACTGCAATGGTGTTGCCAAATAAGTAATTTCATCAGTCTGTGTGCTGAATTTAACATGGGATCATTTCCAAATGGATTGGTCAGATTCTTGATGTGTCAAGGACTGGCATGGAAATGTCCCCAGTTTTCACATGTGGAGAATCTGGTCTGGTATTTCCACTTCCTCTGGAGCAGCAGAATTTTATTTTATTGTAATTTTGGACACAGTTGAAGACAGCAATGATGGATGTATTTAAAATATAAATTCAGGAAGGCTGGATCAATTCTCATGAGAATGCAAGGAATTTTTTAAACATACAGATGTGTGATTTGCATGTAAATCATCAACACATGGTAGAAAACAAACCATAAAAACATTTGTCTAACTTCCTATATGGAAGACACGTATTTCCCCAGAGCTCTGAGGTTACTGTAAAAGCTTATGCAAAATATGAAAGTGTGTACATTCTATGTACATCTAATACTTGTTATAAAACACCAATGTTTCAGTGGTCTGGCTCTCTAAATTATTATTTCTGCTAAACTGTACTTTGTTTCCCAATGAAGACAATCACCGTAATCAGTTCAAAAAAAGTACATCTAGAAAAGAACACAAAGCTGAAAAGATAATACAAAAACCACTGCCCCCCTCTTTTTTTAACAATGTATCAACATACAATCATAAAGCAGTTGCAACAAATGAAGTCTTGTACAAAAACAAGTAGTATAAAGACAAGTGTACCTTTGCATAGGAAGGGGCTGCCTAACCCTACTGGAAAACAAGTTTTAAATGATGAATTCTTTAGTAAGTGCCAAATCACCACGTTGCTACAAATGCATTTTGAAACCATGGCTACATTTGTACATGGCAGGCAATTACAGAGGTCTGTAACTTTACGACCTTGCACGTGCCATTCTTTTAGACATATTTTATGAGATGCTTGCCACATTTATTTGCAAGTTAAATAGTCTTTGGATGACTGTGGAACCTTGCAGGATGGAAAGCTGGCCAGATGCTTCTTCACAGAATGCCATTGTTTAACCCATGCTGAAAACTGTCACTGCTAACAACACTTTTTTTCTTCCTATTCACTACTTCTGGGAATCTACATTTTTTAAAATGTGACACTGTATTCTCTAAGACCAGAATTCAACAAAACTAGCTAAAATGCTAGCATTTATCTTACCATGCTTGCTGCAGTATGATAAGGTGCTAACTTTTGGAAAGTAATTCTACACTCCTTACTTGGGCAAAATCTCCACTGAAGGAAAGTGACTAGGAAATGCAGAACAGCCCTTTGTATCATTTTTTTTAGAAATGCTGCCATTTACAGTTACAGTTTAGTGGTGAATTATTTGTTCAAGTAGACAGTGTCTCAGTGAAAACATCAGATAAAGAATGCATATGTACAAGACCTGAAAAGGACCCCTCACCTCTGATTTAAAAAATAAATAGCTGGTTTAGATGCTTATTACTGGAATCTCATCTTTAAGGGAACAGAAAAGTCATTTTTTTAGATTTTTTTTTTCTTTTCTTTCAAATGGCTTACTGGTCGTGGAAATGTCTTTCAGAGTTCTGTGACATGCATCGGGTAGCTCGGAGGTGGATGTGACGGCAGTTTAATATTAAGGCGCCTGATGTGACAGCTGTGGCAGAGCAAGTGGCCCTCTAATGGGTAACAACGATGGCCTTCCTCGTCATTGAGCTGCAAGCCACAATCCTAGAAGAAACATACACATCCCAAATTAGTGAGTGATTCAAGTAGGTCTTCTCCCAGCAATGTTGAGCTATCCTGCAGAAGCCCGAGAGCTCCCTCCCATGCCTCCAAAGCCCGCAACCTAAAGAGTTTTTGGTAGGTGGACCTTGACTATCTCATATTAAGCAAAATGACATCACTGAAATCAAACAGCACAGTGTAGAGGAGTACCCAGCATTTCCCCCCTGTTGTTTCCCATTCTGGTCTCTTCCTCATCTAATAAGCATTGATTGTGCTAGGATTTGATGTTTCAAGTATGTTACTTAAAAACTATTGCTGTGACCAATCCTGACAAACCAAAGATTCTAAGTATGTATCTGCACACTTAATAGAAAGGAAAAAAACTAACAACAACCAACAAGCAAGCTGAACAAGTTGGGCATACAGGTAATTTTAGTATTGAAAACCGGTGCAAAGTTTTTAATTGGACACAAAGTATGATCTTTCAGCTTTTATAGCTCAGGTTAAAATCCTCAAATTTTACAATGCTGAAATAAGAATGAAAAAGGGGTTTTAAGAGTAAGCTTTAACACTGGAGTGTTACTTTTAGAAGGCTTTAATCCAAGTTTCTACCAAGGTAGTTTTCTGTGTGTTACTATATGTTGTATAACTTTTTAGTCCTCTAGGTAAGATTTGTCATTTAATTTATTGTTAGCATCTGACAATATCAGATACCTTACAGATGTGCCAAGTGTTCATACCTTGTTCCCTCTATAAAACTGTATTCCTTTTCTGCAATGAGAAAGCCTGCCTCCTCAGTGGGTTTCAGTTTTAGAATGGGGTTCTACTGCTCTGCTAACCAGCTGAAACTCCTCAGCAGAAGGTAACTGGTTGCAGAAGAAAGAGATGACACAGAAAAGCAGCAAAGTTTCCAACCAAAGCACAGATTCTGCATGGCTACCAGGTGACGATGACATTAACAGCATTTCAGAAGTGGCCACGTAAGTCACAAAAGCCTCCATGTGAGTACCTCAAAGTACTGGCACTCATTTTTCTAGCAGTATCTGGAGAGAGTGTGTACAGTTGGAGAGCCTGATTGGAGACCACTAGGCAGGGTTAACAGGGTTACCTACCCCTGTAAACACATGGTTAACTCCCTGATTCTGTACATAAATGCCCTCTGGCATGCTGGGCAGATGTGGAGGGAGCTTGATTTGCCTCAAACTGGAAGGAGAATGGAGAAATGAATAATGAAACAGAACTGCAAATAAACCCCCATTGGGACATTCTAATATAAAGTCAATAGCCTGAGAGAGAAGGGGAGGGAGCTGTCATCTTAGGTGAAGCCTGCACAAAGCAGTAGATGGGGGGAAAAGGAGGAGGAAAGTAGAGCTCTCCAAAATGCTGCAATTTCCTGTGCCAATTTCTCTTTAAAAATTAATAGAGAAGGATGAAGTATTGGATATCTCTGTTGGAACGAGATACCTAAGTGGATGGGGGTCTTCCTTACATTTAGGCTCATATACATTTCAAGATAACCTGAATTTTTTAATTTTTTCCCTCAATTGGAAGTCTCTGTAAAACCTTTCTGTGCAAAAGCACGTGGAGGATATTGCTGCATTTTTTGCCTCTGGTGCCAAGAGAATTACATAGCACCGTTAGGAGCTGTATGGGTATTTGCTTGTTGCATCATTGTGCCAAACCAACAGCAAAAGGAAGTTTTGGGGGGATCCCAAATTAAAGAGTTTGTTTCCCTCATCATGCTGCTGGATGCAGAGCTGGAACTGAGCTCAGTTTTCCTCTCTGAAGCAAAAGCACTAATCCCTCAGCTTGATCTGCCCCAATAAACATTTAAATATTCTGCACAAAAAGAAACTCCTCCCAAAAAGGTCACAGAAGATCAGTGGTATCCCTGTCTCCTTTTCTAGTAAAGAATCAATATTCATTCAGAATAGAAAAAACACAGATAACCTAGAAAAGCTTTCCAGTGTAGGAAGGAGGGTCCTTCCCTGCACAGGCAACATGAATTCAGGTCTCCTCAGGTCACAGCTATACAAGTTGTATCCGAAGATGAGGAAAAAGTGAACTGGTACCTACTCGTTATTCTCTCCCCATCTGGAAGTGCTGAGAAAATTTATCCCAAACAATCAAACACAGCTTTGAAGCTGGGGGAAAATAGAAATTGATTTGGTACAGGGGATGACAGCACCACTTGCAGCCCAGCTAGCACTCATCCCTTTGCCTCCCTCCAGGAGCCACGGGGCAGAGCCTACCTGCCCAGGTGTGCAAGAGCCAACAAGTGCACCCTGGGGTGTGAGTTGGGCACCCACCACGAGGCTGCTGGTGATCAGCTGAGCTTTGCTGCTGCCTGGTGCTTACCTCGCAGTGATAGCACTCCACGTGGTAGTCTTTGTCCATTGACACCACCCGAATGGTCTCCTCAGAGCCCTGTTGGGGAAGCAGAGAGAAGGTAAGAACGGGCTTGGAAGAAGAGTTTTCTCACTCTTCTGTCACCTACTGCTTTGGTGAGGTCCTTCCCTGGCGGATTCCCTCTGTGACCACTGAGGGTCTTGTCCCTTGGTACAAGAGCACTGCTTGTTTTGCTGTTCAGCAGCAGTGTGGGTGTCTGACGTTATCTAAGCTATAGAGGTCATTTGGGAAGTGTAGCCAAAACTTCATCCTCAAGGGACAAATTAGTCTGGAAATGAAAAAATTTTCCAAGGGTACCCAGGATCTGAAAATTAACAGCCAAAATTACTTGATTGGGTAACTTTTCCTTGCAGAAATCCTGGCCTGAGTTCTGCAGGACTGGTACTCCCCTCAAACCATCTGCTGCACAGCTATTTTGCACCTGTACATGTCACCCTACATACCCCACAGGGATTTACATACCAGTCTGGCAGGTAATTATGTGCACAGACGAAAATCTCAGTGTGAGTGGATGTGGTACAGTTGTGTCATTCCTGGCTGAGCCCCAGACCCTGCAGAGCAGCCCATACCTTTCTTGTCACCTCACAGGCTCTTTCCCTGATCTACTCTGAAGACAGCTCTTTAAATTTGTTGCCTCACATTGTTTGCAGCTCCAGGTGTGGTTAGAGCATCAGATATGACGTAGACTATGTCTGAGAGAAGCTGTGGGCAAGTTAGTGCCTGCACTGCTAGACTTGAACTAACCTAAACCTCCCTGGGAAAGAACATGGAATCTCTCCTATTAGATGAGTCAGCACTCAGACTGCCTTTTTTTTTTTTTTTCTTCAAGTCATTTTTTAAGACACATATTCAGTGAAATTTACATAGGGGTTTTCTCCTTGCATCCCATAACCAGAACAAGCAGTTCTGGCTCAGTTTTTATAAGGTTTTTAATTCTGTGAGATGTGGCCATTTAACAGAAACAGTAATGACAGAGTAATGTGCAGTGATGGAGGCTCTAGCCATGGGGGCACAGCAGCTTGCAGGATGCAAGCTCTGGCTCTATAAACATGACAAGAGAAAAAGGAGGGAGGTGCTGAGGCCCTTGCTTACAAATGAGCTGGTCAGTGACCTCAATAGGAACTCTGAGTCCTGCAGCCACCAGAGCACAACAGGCAGAAGAGATATGTCTTAATGCAGAGGTCTTACCATGCTAACTGTACTGTCAGGACAGGCTGAGGTTACAAGTGGGTCATTCATCTGGCTTTCCTTTTAGCCAACTTTTCTGTTGTCTTTTGCACCTCTTTCAGTACTTTCATTACCTTGCCAACCCAGGATGACAGACTGTGTGGCCTTTTAGCAGGGTCAGGACAACCCTCGGATGTCTGTTCAAGTTTGGGCATTGTAACAGATCCACATCAGAAATGCAAAGGTAGCAGACAAGGAAAATTGCTACTTGAGCTAATGAGAGATTCTAAAAATAAACAGGACTTTACTTCTTGGGTTGCTCTTGGAGCCCCACTCAGAGCTTTCAATTAAATTAGATTTGTAACAGCATAATTAAGATCTGGAAAGCACCCTAGAGATACAAAGTAGTATGCTGTATAAGTACTGTGACTATTACAACCTCTGGGAATGTTTGGGAGTGACATTATTACTGAGCTGTATTTAATTTTGTATCTGACATAGCACAGATTCTAGAAGAGGGAGGGAAAAGCATCTAACACATTTTTGGAAGGCGTTGATTTGCCAACAGCTGTTTAGATAGAGTCAGTCTGTGTTAACACATACCTGTGCTGGCAGGATCGGCTGGTTACAGGAAGCACATTTTGGTGCAAAAACCCTAGAGTGAAAGAATAAAGTGTTCAAATCGCAGTTAGAGCTTCTTCAAAAAGTAGAAAAAAAGAAAGCTATTCTAACCATGCCTTGTTTTTTGCAAAATAAAAGTTCCATGGGATTTGAAACACCTCTCAATATTTGATGAGACTGATCTACCCCAGCTTCACTGCTTAGGCCTTCCTGATTTCTAGGAACAGTGAATCTAGCCCCCTTCCCACATAAGCCCTTTCTCTTACCTTCCTTTACTCATTACAGCCATTCAAATTCTTCCAGACACTTGAGACTGTCACCATCTGACATCAGGAAGGCATATCCATGCTAAGTAAGAGAAGGGCTGATGGTGGCTAGAATCTACTTTAAATACATCAAATGGTCCTGTTTTATCCACAGCTGCATTTTATGACTATCCTCCTAGCATGGTCAACTTGGTACCAACAGAGTTGAGTTCAGACTGTTTTACTCTTGCTGCATAAGCTGTTATTGGCTGACTGGAGCTAAGAGCATTCACGTTGCCTTTAAGTAGGAGCAGAAAGGAGTCCAAAAGCAATCACTGAAACCATGAACTGTTTGTCACGTGAGGCTAAAATAATTCTAACACCAGCTCCTAATTACATGTCCACCATCCAGTCTAGGATAACCTAACTTACACTCACCAGTCTCATGCATTAGCAGAACCTCAGCTCTTAGAAACCACCAGCAGAACCTAACCACTTGCAGAATTACCTTAATCTAATTAGTATTGAAAATCCTGGAAGAAGCAGAGAAACAGCCACCAGAGAAGTACATCTTCTGACACAACTCAATTTCCAAAATCATCTCGTTAGTGTATACCAACTGGGCCCATGAAGTTAATATAACTTTAAAATACTTCCCAAATGCAACGTGAGAGACTTAGAACTTGAAAGACATCTGAGCAAATAGGAATAACCCTTTTAATCTACTACAAAGTGTTTACCTACACTAATAATTTGACTACTATAATTTTTCCAAGCACACAGTGCATTTGTGTACTTACGTATGGTAGTCTTTGACACAGTAAATATTGTTCTCCACATCTACAGTGAAGGGGACTCCATCCAAGCACTCATTACACACCACGCAGCGGAAGCAGCCAGGATGGTATGACTTTCCGAGGGCCTGTAAGATCTTAAGAGGCAAACAGCAAAATAAGTGGATGCACATACATGAGATCCCCCCCCTCCATATTCTGCTGTGTCTGGTTCTTACTAATGACAGTGAGAAAAGCACTTCAGGATGAAATTACCACTCTGCAGATCTGTCAGCAAGGGGCCTTTTAAAACAATCAACTTGCTTATTTCAGTGGGTTTCAGTAAAGAGAGAGAACTGTAAAAATCAGGCTCACGCCCCTCAGTCTTAGCTGGGCAAGGCCACGACTGCCAACAGAAATTAAATACTGCTTCAGAGACCACTGCTTGGAAAATCTGTTGCAGCCAAATACAAGTTACTGGGATACAGAGTTAATTCACAAAACTTAACAGGCTGTGACAGACAGAATCAAAACCAGTCATTACTCAAAATGTAAAATTACAAAACAAGCAAATAAATTTGTCTTCCTGTATTAATTAAGTATTCTAATCCACCACAGTTAATGACTGGTTACAACTCAGTCACAGGAGCCCATTGGTTTCTGTTAAAATTCCATCTGTATCCATGTGTTAGGATACAGATCCATCTATCTGCCAAGGCTTTTCCCATGCTGACCTTCCCTATCACATTTTAAAGGTTTCAAAGTCCTGATGCAGCCTCAGCTACACTGCTACAGAACAGAAGCCCTCCCCCCTGGCATCCTTGTATGTAATGCTCAGTGTGGCACTGGGACATCCAGGAGGATGCGCCAAACCTCTGCCAAGACCGAGACATGATGTCATGGTCAGGCAGCTTTCAACAAGCTGTAGCACAGATTGCATACATTTCAGGTCTAAGAAATACTTTTGGAAGATAATTTCTAAAAGTATCTGCTAGCAACAGCGTTCAGCTTGGAGCTGCTAATAAACTGGAGATGAAAAATGTCCACAGGCCAAGCTCTCATGGCCCTGCAGATGATTCTATGAATGAAGTTCAAATCAACAAGAAAAGAAGTAGCGCATTGGAAAAATGCACAAAAGCAACTGAATTTAACCTTTTTTCTCTCTGATGAAGCCTGTAGGTCTCTGATCAGTTAAGTGGCATCAGGCTCCGTTTGGTTTGCAACACGTTCCTCGCCAGAAAGGTCTCTGTGCAGGCGTTGCTGTCTCAGCAGCTACTCACAGCTGGCCTGGCTGTGCAGCCTCTGCTCTGCACAGCACCTGGATCGGGCACCAGCACCGCGCAGGCTCCTTTGTCCTGCGCGTGTCCCCGGAGGAACACGAAAGAATTAGCCGAGTAAGTGCTTAATTCCTAGAGATCTCAGCACTGTGTCCTTTTCTCAGAGCACACTTGCTGATGAGAGAAAGGCAGACAAGCACCTGCCAAGCTTCCAGCTACTGAGCTCCACCAACGAGATATTATGGACTCCTGCCTGGGATTTCTGCAATTAAAGGCCAGCTCAAAGCAAGCAAGTCAGGATATCCCTCCCCCTCCCAGCATGACACAACTCTAGAAATTTGCTTTTGGGCTAAAATGAACAATATCCTTGTCCAACCAGTGGTGCCAGGATATGAGCCAAAATCCTCATTAGAAAAGTCTCCGTTCCAGCTCCTACCGAACCTCAGTGTTTGCAGTGCAACAGCTGCTTCTATTAGGCATGCTGGGGTTCAAATACACTTTAAAGCAAGAGGAAAGTAGATGTACTGCATGATCTGCACTTGTTCGATGTGCAAGCCACTTCGTTTTGTTTAGGAATTTCTGCTTAGGAAAAACAAGACTAAATTCTTCCTACTTTCACTCACCAAAATGCTGCCAGCCCAATCCCATAGCCCTTTGATTTTTTTTTTCTTATAAAAGTAACTCTGACTACTGGCTCCCTACCAATCCCAGTAGCAACAATGTGTTTTAACTGATAAGGAGCAAGCAGCAGAAGGTAAAACAAGTCACAGAGTGGGCAACAAACCTCAGGACTCTTGTTAATGCACCACCACATTCCATCCAACTGACAGAAATTTGCTATTCTACTGTCTCACAGAGCAGAGCCTGTTTTCCTTTACCATGTCCTCATAACAAAGCTGTGCTGTATTTTCCCCTTTTAGTATTAAAATTCTTTTTTTTTAAACTGGCATGTGGCAGAACAACAGCCTCCCATAAACTCAGGTAGAAAAGAGGCCCAATTCACTGTACTTAACAGTAATAGAGCAAGAAGGTGTTTTTGTTTATTTAGTGCCTGAGTTCCACAAATTACCCTGACAGCAGTGAAGACACAAGGACAGTCTGACTAGGAAAAAAGCACAATGACTCACAGTGCACTACCAAAGTACAAGAAAAGCAAGCTATCCTGCCATTAGGAATGTAAGGTGTCTTACCATTTCCATTATGAGGTGTCCACAAACAAAACACTTGTCTGCCGTTTGCTGAAAACCTGAATACTGTTCAAACAACAGGAAAAAAAAAAAAAAAGGATTATTAGTAGTCACTCCTCTAGCTGCAGAAATACGTTCTGAGTGAACACTGAGCTATTCTCCAGCCTGTGCTGTATATGATAGTAAAGTATACAAAAAGTTTGTGAGACAGAAGCCTTGCTCTGCCCTTCCAGCATGCTCAGATACCAGCCTGCCCTTCTGGTCCTCTGCAAACATTGACATTTCCAGTGTAACAATATTAATTTTGATTTTGATTTTTGAAGCCTATTTGGCAAGTTCACATTTGGTATGCTGGAATTAGCTTGAATTCACTCTTTTGATTGTTGTTGTTGTTGGGGAAGAAATTAACATAAGACTTACCTCCTGATTCCTGCTCAGATTAGTGGCCAGATGCTTACTGACCTCAGATTTTGGACCTACATTTAACTCAGTGCTATGTGCAAGCTGCAAAAATGAAGAGAAGCCCAGGGAGGATTTAGCTTCCTTGTGGATACGAAGCTTTATATCCAGGGAGGAATGTAAAATTCCAGTTGTAGGAGCTTGGGCTCCTTGCACGATAAGGGCAACAGTTAAGGTAACCTCAGAAAGATGACACAAACCCCAACTCTCAGCCCACATTCCGGCTACGATGGGAAGCAGGAAGGCTGGGCAGTGGGGAAATACTTTGCCCACTTGGGACTAAAGCTCCAAGTGTTTTTGACCTTAACTTTGTACTTGCCTCCCCAAAGCAGATCCTGCTTCAGATGCCAAAGTCTGTCTTTAGCCCTGTAGTTAGAGGTATACAAAAAATATCAAGGTTATCAGGCTAGATGACTGACCTACCAAACAATTACCCCACAGGCAAGAGGCATTTGCCCAAAGAACTACAACCATGTCACTTTGAAACTGGTATTTGCAGTGGCTGAACTTTACCCTCACACACTGCAGTCCCATACAAACCAAGTGCTGTGTGTGCACCCCTGCCACAAAGTGCCCAGTTACTGTACAGTATTGCACAGTGATGCTTATTTCAACAATTAAGTTTGTAGCAAAGCTCACCTGAAATGTACTTTAATTGCAGAACATAAAGGACAGGGAACAGGGGGGTATGAACGTAAACTGGACTCTTCTCCCAGAGCACAGGTTAATTGGCTCTGGCATCTAATGCATCCTCAGAGCCTCAGCCCAACAGAGTTTATGGCTTGCTCCATTCCCTCCTTGGTTTAGTGGAGATTAACTGTCCTCTCATTTCAAAAGCCAGTGGTTCTCAGCCCAGAGCTACCATTTGTATCCCTTTTCATTGGTGAAAGGGGCTTACATGTTACTTCAGATCAATAGGTTGGAGACAAAATTATTGTTGCTATGCAACAAATCAGTTATGAAGGAAAAGTTATCCCAGACACTCTGACAGGCTGAAAAATTAAGTAAATTATGGCATGGCAGCTGTCACAGCCCCAGATTTACTATGCACTGAGGAACACAGCTCATGCAATCTGAAACTTTGAAACTTCATCAAAAGAGATCAGGGTGTTGAGGAACAAATAGAGGTGGGCAGTCCTAGCTGGCTACTTCTGCAAGAACACTGTTTGCTTTTTTTCTTTTTCTTACTGATGCAGAAAAAGGCCTCACTGCTTGGGAAACTTTTTGGCCGCACTGTATCTGAGTAACCACCTGGCTAGACTATTTCCTAAGGTTGTGAAATCAAGGGTTACTGGAAACAGGTGGGTAGATCCTGGTGGCGCAGACAGCAGAGGATTAACAATAGTATAAACCCAGCTAATTCTAAAATCCTCCTGGAATGAATTTACCAGTACCATCTGGCTGTCATGTGATAAGGAATGCAAAGGAGCACCTACCCAGCTATTGATTAAGAAGGAACATTATTCCCCAGGAACAGAATGGCATACTGGTCAGATTAATGACATTCAGTGCTAAGTAGACTGTCATAAATTACACTGCTTGTCAGAAATAAAGGTTTTGCCGACATGAAATAGCTCTTTATATGACTAACCCTATTAACTTAAAACCATTATTTGTTTTTAACACAAGAATTGTTATTTGTCAAAAATATCCAGAACTGGATTACCCAATTAAGAAGAATTCACAGAATAAAAGTAAGTCTGATAGCAGTGATAACATACTTCCTGGGCTCAGGGAGCTGTCCTTTACCACTCTTTTCTGATCATAGGATTGACCCCAGACAAACTGGAGACTTGATGGGTTTGGATTCAGCTCTGCTTGTGCTTTCAATGTATTTGGACTGGAAAAGAGCAACAGCTTTGGAAAACAGCTGCACTGTTTTCTCCATGATAGTAGTACCATGGACACTGCTGTTGAAAGGTAAACAATTATTTTCTCTACATTTTGTAGCTCACCTGTCAACTTCTGCTTTGCAGTGTTTGTTCTTAGCTTGGAGAGCTCAAACAGGGCTGTTGTGTTAAGTTTTCAGTTTTAGAAACAGAGCTTACAAACAAAGTCTTAAAATACTAATTAAAATTGGCAACCTCTGTCTTTGAAGCGCTTGATTATTATTAAATTTCACAAATCCTGTGTGTGCAATGAGAGAGAAGTTGTGACTTGCTCCAGTCTGCAGACAAGGCAGAATGGCCTCTTTATTATCTCTCAGCACACTTAGGAGCCTCCCTGATGGTGGGTTTCCAATATGGCTGGGTGGAAGAAGCACAGGTCCCCCAGAGCTTGTGAACTAGGTAACTGCAAGAGAAGAGGAGGTTCTGCTCGACAGACTTATAGCTTCTTTTATTACTGACAGAGTTGGAGGGGAAAAGAGCTTTTGTGCACACCAGCCTACCCTAGTAATCTGGAGACATGAAAAACAGGTGAAACAGTGAGGTAATACAGGCTGATGGGCAAGACTCTAGTGGAGAAGCCAAATCACAGCTATGCTTCCTGTACACATGGTATTCTATACATATAGTTTCATTTGGGATGTAAGCAGTACTGGGCTCAATACTAGCCTTACTCTATAAGGGTTTCGTATGTGCCAGTTTTTGTTGTTTTTTAAAATATATTCTGTTGGCAGATCAGTAATATGATGTAAACACAGGGCAATCTCAAATCTAGACAGAAATGTTCAGAAGTCTACAGACAGTCTGTACCCAGGACAAATAAGAAGCCTAATTCTGAACTTTCCCATATGTCCAGTATGCTCATTAAACATATATAAAAACATTGAAAGAAGTTGTTATAAAAAAAACAGCTCTGAAATTCAAAACTGAAAATGAAGTGTTACTCTTTACTCCCACTTGCATGGCTCAGAAATAAGATGCTAGTTACCAGGATGCACAGAAAACAAGTGCATGTTGAAGACCTGGTGAATTATTTTTCCTGATTTGTTTGGTCCCAGCTGTTTTCTCCCATATTTAACTTGTCCTTAACTTCTCCCAGGATACTAAAATTTCACTTTATGTGCATGAATCAAGACCTTGTAATCAAGCTCCCCAATGATACTTATATAAAATAAGACTCTGGGATAAATAAACCTCAAGAAATATGTTGATTATATTAGAGTAGCAGAATAAAGTAGAAGACTTGGCTGGCTGAACTTTTCTTTTGTTTCCTGTCCACTATACTTTGATTATCAAATGGGCAAAAAAAAAAATAATCTAATGATTCTGTCCAAGAATGCAATGTAAGAGGAAAACAAGTCCCCCTCTGTCCTGAATATTTAGGCCTGCTAGTGTACTCTTGTGATAATCTTGGGGTTTATAACTCTTCTGTCTAATGTGCAATATACCCAAAAGAAATTAACAATGAATTTTGAGCATATAATGATCAATTATGCATGGAGGATAATCCCACCAAGTACTATGAGAAACAATTTCTCCTGTTTGTCCTCAGTCCGGTAACCAAACTTGGTTGTCTACCCAGGATCTTTTAAAATTTGATGTTCTCATCATGATTTTCAAAAGCAAAAACATTCAGAAAATAGCATGCCTGAAAAAGGCTTCAGGACCCAAACTTTCTACCTTAGGCAATGTCAGATCTTTGAAAAAGACTTTGCTGCTTCTCCATCTGTGCCTAAGGAGAGGCTGATGCACTTCCCTGCTGTTACGCACTCAACAAAACAAAACCTTCCTCCTGGAAACAGACCCTGGAATCTCATTCAGGCCCATTTTCTTCTTTGATGAGGATGTTCAAAACCTGCTAAAGGTTTGTGCATGCAGATCAAGTGGGTTACGTTTCAATAGGTGTGGCAGGTGCTGCCCTGGTAATGGAATGAAGCCATAAAAACTACAATTCATGGTTACAGCCCTGCAAGGTCACCAAATGTGATTGCTCAGCCCAGACTTGAGATTCCTATTCTTTTATGCTTTAAGGGCTTTTGAGAGGGATGATCAGGAGTTTTTGCCAAAATGCTTCAGGCATTTAATTCTGAAAACCAATTTCTGAATTGGGTGCTATGCTAATAATGTATTCCAACCCCAGGCTGCCTGTAATCCCTCACAGACTCTCTTCTCCTTGGTTTCCCATTAGCAGAGCATCTGTCTTCTCACTGCTTTATTGTTTGTGCTCTGCATGGGACCCTTAGTACATGGGACTCAACAATGCAAGAAATTCATGGGATCACGTTAAGAGAGGGAGAGAATATCAAATTTGGTTTCATGCAGATGGGGTTTTGTTGTTGTTGGGTTTTTTTACACACACATTTAAATGCAGCGATTAAAGAGAACTGAACAAAATGAGGCCTTCTCAGGCTCAAAGACGGGGGAGCCTCATGTCAGGTGGCAGAGATTAAACCAAAGGGAAATAGTCCAGAACTTTACTCTTCATCTCACTGAAACCCTTTAATATACCCTGTTGCTTCAGCCTGTCTTGCTGCCAGTGAGGAAACACTACTGCAACACCTTATCTTCTTGCTTCTGCATCTCTACTTTGTTATGTTTGAAGGACACAGTAAGGCAAGGAGGGACTTCATGTTCTGCACAGAGGTAGCTGTTGGTCTTGCTACACACAAAACTGCCAAAAATCTGGAATTCAGCTGGTAGCTAACTTTGCCTTAGCCTTAGTCAGGCATTTTATAGCCTCTAAGAAGGGAATAGCCATTTACTTCCTATAGAGCCTTCAGAGAACCCTGTGTGAGCACTCACAAAGGCAACTTTCTGTCTGATTAAGCGCCAATAATTATCTTCTTACCTAGATCTTCCTTAAACAAAGTCCTGTGGAAGCTTTACAATGATGATGATCAAGAAAAAAACGGCTGAAGCAACTTTAACTCTGCATCATATCATACAGCCCAAAATCAATTAACTTGATTCACACTGCAGAACACTTCTCATTGCACAGCACTGTAAATCTTGCTTTAGGTTGTTTATTGTCACTGCTACCATCTATTACCTACACTGCCAAAGAAACTGTCTACAATAGAACATACCTTCCTGGAAAAAACAACCTGGATTTTGTTCAAAACAGTTGTTGAAAGATTTCAATTCAAAACATAACAGCAACTAATACCAACGTTTACTACAGAAGTGGAAACACACCCCTTTCTCACATTCTTTTTCCTAGCTCTCCCATAGAAAAAAAAAGTAATGCTGTTGCTTACAAGTGTTTGACAGGAGTTACACGTAATTAGAAAGAGCTCTAGTTCTTTTAAGTGTGCTTCAGTTATTGTAATTTACTTGTCAATGTAATATAAGAAAACCAGGATAATCTGACTTCTTGGATCACCATCTCAAGAGGAAATAGGGGAGGACTGTCTGGCATGAAACCAACTGAACTTTCACATGCTCTTCAAACCATTCCACTAGAAAATGCAAAGTACAGGATAGTTTCAAAAGCTGCTCCATAGTGATACATATCAGAAATCATACATATTATTTTGTCAAAGCCCAGAGAGTGATTCCCGTGACCCATTTAGCAATCCATAACCCTTGTTCAAGGAATGCTGAGCATCCTTTTAGTGAATATAGACTTTACTCATTTGACATTTCATCATAGTGTGTTCACCTAAATTATCACCTGGCCCTAGGTACTGCCTGTGTATTGCTCTTTAAAACTCCAACTCCAGTTGGTCTCCTATTTCAAAACACCAGTTTTCTTCAGCTAGGAGACCTGCAGTTTGCCATGCCACGCAGTGTCTGCAGCATCCTCCAGCTTTAAAAATTTTAAAAACTCCTGGGAGAAAATCCAGACCCTCCCCCCCTGAAGTCAATGGGACTTTGCCACCAGTTTCAATGGACTTGTAACTTCTTGATACTGCACACAGCACTATAGAATGAGAGGTGAACCCAACTGCCAGCTCTACACACTCTTCATGCTGATTTAAAGAGACCAATCAACATTTTTCTATCCCTAAGTATTTTAAAATTTGAACTTTAAGCCCATCTGTAGGTTTGATGCAATACTTCAATTCAGAATGCCTCAATCGATCATCATTACTGTCAAATTAATTTATAAAATAAAACCAGGACCACTGGCATACTACAAACTTAGCAAAAATCCAGGAAGGAAAGTATTTGCATTTTTTTGGCAGTGAAGGGCTGGAGCGAGACACACAAGTAACAACATGAACACCACTCCCCTGTGTGTCAGTTACAGTAACACACAATAACCCCTTTGCCTTTGTTTTCAGTTACAGTATTTGGGAGCACAGCAACACTCAGCATTCATGATGTCCCTGGAACTTGGAAGCACCTCCTTTCCCAACCTAGAGCCATCAGTGCCTTTACAACGCTCACAGACTTCCTTGCACTTCTGTACATCAGGAATATTGCAGCAAATCCCTTTCTAAGCTTTGGTTCCGTCATTCTGTTAAACACATCAATAAACACCCATGTCTGTTCTCTGATGAGTCTCCTAAATACAACATCACCACAGTTATCTAGAACTCCATTTGCTCTGTGATTCCCATTAGATATGAGATGGACACAAGTTGCAACTTTAATCACTTACCTTTTCCATTTTTTCTGAGAGTCTCTCTTAGCAGCAATGGGCTCTCTGACTAATGCACTAGTCCCAGTGCTCACCTCCCAGGGGGGAATCTCCAAACACTTATTCTTGCCGAGATGGAAAAATCAAACCTCTGACTCCAGCTGAGACCAGCTTCCATTACACTACATAAAAACTATCTTCCTAGGGCCCCAGCAAGTGGGAAGGGCTATTTCCCACTCTCTGGGCTGGGAAGGGCAAAAAGGGGACATCCAACAGCCTCCTGGAAGACTGCAGTATGTCAAGTCTCTCTTTATGGTTGGCATGTGCAAAATGAAGTTTTTAGAGCCTTTCTCTTTGAGGATTTATGGGCAAAGTGATAGATCTTCCTCCAGTCTTACTCACTGAGACAGATGAACAGCTTTAGATGAAACCTTCAACAACTAATGATAGCAAAGTTAGCCAGAGGCAAAAACCTAACGTGAAGTAGTTCAGCCTAAATGATTAAATTTGGCAAGGCTATGCGCCAGTGAAAAAGATAATCTTAAAAGGGGAAGTTTTGGATGACCTTAATGCTATGCACTGCAGCTTGTGGTGTCTGCAATAGGTTATTTCCAGAGCATCTGAGAGTCTTCCAGTAGTGCATTAAGCAATGTAACTAACATCTGTCACAAGGTTCATTTTCCCTCTCATCTCCTCCCTGGAGGGAAACTCTCTCATTTCTTAACCTCTACTGGACCCCCACTCAATAATGTTCATTACCTCAAAAGAAAAAGCCTACCAAAAAAAAAAAAAGAGGGGAAAAAAAAAAGAGAGAATAGATCTAAGATTCAGGCTGCTTTGGTGACATTTTAAAAGTCTTTTTTGCCAAGAAAAACAGTAATTTCTTTTAAATTTCTTCAGTTTAGGCATTGAAAAGGAAAGACATTAAAATTATTGAGCTATTTTTCCTTCACCCATGATTATGCAGTCATTTATCAACAAAATGGAGCAGGAACATCTAACTGGGATTATTTATGATACAGTAAGGCATTTATTTTTTGCTCACTTCACCAGGAACAGTGTCCCTGTTATGGCTAGTTAGCCATCTGTGTCCTAAGAGCTTTCAGGGAAAGATTAAACTGTCATTTGTTTTATTTCCTTTCATGAAATAACTATCCTAACAGGGCTGAGACAAGACTAGGATACTGCTGGACTTGCTACCTTACGGTGGCATGAAAAAGAGTAACTGGATCCTCTCTGGAGCTCAAGCAAAGCCACTAAAAGTTTGGGGTTTTGGTTTTGTTCTTTTTTACTCCTTCCACTCTAACATGCACTATCACTACTGATGTGCTCCTACTGGGAACTGCAGAGACTATGCATCTCTACACCATGCTTAGGCAGAAGTGGAATTATCTGTGGAATTTTTAATTTATTTTAAAAATCTGATTCATTCCCTACATTTAGCCCATAGGGCTTGGCTTTAAGTACTGGGAGATTCTGCAGCTAATCAGGGCTGGAAGCAGGAGGCTGGCCAAAACAAGGAAGGGAGAGGTATGCCATGTCCTCCAGGTGGGAAGGGTTTATACCAGCCCTCAACCATTGACTTGCAGCCCCGCACACGCAGGCTGGCACCATTCTCAGGAGGACAACTCTGGCCTGTGGCATCCCTTCCCCATCTACAATTCCACAAGTGGATCTAAAAACTTCTAGCACTTCTTCCCTGGAAAAAATGAGCAAAGTGAGCTGCCTGGTTCAGAGAAAGATAATCTGTACCCTCACTAAGAGCAAAGATGTGGGAAAACTATTTGCTAGAAGAATGCACCTTGTGGCTATTGCCAAAGGTTTTGATGGTGCATCTGTGCTTTGGATAGTTTTATGGCTGCACAGTGGAAATTGCTCATAATGAATGATAACATCTACATTTCTCTTACACCTTTCATCCAGAAATCAAAAGCACTTTTCAAAGAAAGGCCCAGATTTTGAATGCTTGATGCTAGCAGCTCCTCATGTGTCACTTATAAGGACCCATTTTTTTGAAACAGCTTGGTAGCCAAAGCTCTCTGGCACTCACTCTGCTTTCAGTGACAACTGAGCTCTTAAAAAATGACCCATGCAGCATTTCACCACTGAAGTGCAATTGTCCCTGGGGTGGAAGAGACACACCCTGGAGTGGCTGTCACCAGTGCTGTGCTGAACTTGGAAAGGGACAGCTTAACCAAGGAGTGCAAGCCCTGCTCTTCCAACAGGTGCCAAACATCTGTAAGGATCAGCTTTTCTCAAGGTCCTAGCTTCAGGAACCATACACAATACTGCAGTGAGTTCCACGTATCACCTTTCATAGAGAGAAACAGCTCATCTGCCTTGTGTGAGTGGGAGTTAAAGAACCAGGTAGCACGTATGAGCCATCAACTATAGCTCTGGAGACTGCTCCAGAAGAAGTATTACAAGAGAATTAAAATATTGACACCTATAGGATGCTAAACATTTATAACAAGGAGAAACCCATAAATATCATATCCATTCTCCCCTAAAATTTCCTAGATTGACTGGTCTGTTTACCTCCCCAAACTAAAATAATCTTTCTTATCCTCTTACCTAAGAATGAGACCAGAATGTGAGTCCCTCTGCCTCTGACTGCATTTACTGGACAGGAAAAGGCTGCAACAGTCTAAGACACAAGCCTCCCAGCACAAGGATGGTTGAAGGTAGCAGCGTGCACTCACACAGGATGGGTCAGAGGGAGGAGGCCTGTCTCTGTGGAGCACCTGGGGATTCAAGGCTATGGGACAACTTCACAGGCTGTTATAATTCATAGCAGCTCCTACAGCTCTGCTGGCACTCTGTTCTTGGCCTGTGAAGCTTGCATGGTAGTGGTTAGAGCACAGAGTGCAAAATAAACTAATTCACCTTCAAGCAAATTGTCCTCCCTCCCAGTCTTTAAATTTCCTACTATCCCAGTCCCGTCCTGTAAGCAGGGAATCCATATATAAAGCTGCACTAAGATTTGGAGTTACAGTAGAGACTGAAATTCTCAGTTATAAAGAAACAGCATTTAGCTACTGGAATTCCTGAGCAGTTAGGAGTAAAACCAGGGAATACGAAGTAGTAAAAGTAATTTCCTTTTTAATTGCTACTTTGTAGCTTTTTTCTCCACCTATGAGAAAAGCTTTGAGCTTTCTGTGTTCACAGAACTCTAAAATAGGCAAATTTGATTCACTAGGGAAACGAGGTAATTCCTAGTATTCTTGCTATGACGTTTGCTCGGGGCAAGTGGAGAGAAGATGAAATTTCTTTCTGAGAACCAGCTGGCTTAACACAGGCAGTGACAATGTCACAATTTTATTTCTTTTGCTGACATATGCAACAGTGAGTCCCATGGCCTGCTTGTCTTCCATCCCTCTGCGCTACTGGTAATCTGCTAAGAATCTGGACTTGTAAATATGTGCCTTCAATGTCCCACTAGTTCCCTAACTTCCAGAAAGTTTATTCCTATGAGGTCCTTAACCTCCATTTTCTTGAGAAAATCACTGCAAGTATCTCCCTTCACTAGCCTACTACAGAACATGTCTACGAACAAAAGAGGGTTTTCCCCCAACAAAGCTCATGTTCTCCAGAAGACTGAAATTTTTAGATTTAAAATTCTTATATGTAGGCTGAAATTACAAGCTAATAACAACAATCATGTCATTAAGTCTGGATGAAAGGGCTTGATCAAGGGTAAAGTACATTCCAACACAGTCCAAAATAAAAACCTCAAAGGTTTGAGCTCCCCCATCTCACATGCCACCTCTTCTCCCCCTCTCCCTGTGCTTCTGCAGAAACACAGGAAAGAGCTGAAAAAAGCAAGTGAGAAAAAATATTTTTCTCTCCAAAATGCAAGCAAAACAGTGACACATTTAAATTATAACAAGAAAATTATTTTCTGCACAAAGTTCAGTTTGCTCTTTTTAACAATCTCCATGTGTGGTAGGCTAAGAGTAAAGGTGCAACACATGAAGGCAAATATGGATTAAGTTTTAAAAAGTGCTATTGTTTTTATGGATTGAGTTGATGAGAAATGCATTTGTGCACTGTGAACTGCCAGTAACATTTTCTGTTGTGGGATATACTTTGAATAATTCCTTTGCAAAAAGCATGGCCATATATTCATTAGAAATGGAAAGTCTTTCTGGAAGACCTGAGCTTCTAAATGAACAGTATTTCAATACATAAATTAAGGTGGTATAAAATCAACATACTGATTCTCAAATCCATCATCCCCTAAGCTAAAATATTTCATTCCCCTCTAACTTCAATTCCCAGCTATGCTGTCCTCTTAATTATAAATAGTCTGCCACTTATAAAATAATTCTCTGTGTGCTGCACAACCCTCACCCTTAATTGCACAAATATTTTATTTTTGGAACAACACAGCTCAGCAACAAGCTTCATTTTTCTTTTCATTACTCAGTCTCTATTAAAGTAAAGCATTTATAAAAGCTCTGGGTGCATGGAGAGAAAATTAGTTGCTCCTCCGTGGCTAACAGTTTTTAGCTAATCACAATGCAGCTCCACAGCACTCTGAGCAGAGCAGTGATTAAAACTGCGCCTGCAACAAAGCAACATTGTACACAGGGATGACGTGCTCCAGTCAAAAACGTCTCCCCTCTTGTTATGATTGGTATTCCCCAGATGTTTGACTTCGAGCTCTAGCTTGGCAGGCGAGGCTTTGTGGCTGCAATTCAAGTCCCAGGCTTGAGCAGCTCCAGTGTTTATTCTCATAATTTACACTTTGTGATGGCTTATGGACAGTTATGTACTTGGTTTCGTAGCCACCACTTCAAACCAAGGGCCTGATCCTGCCTTTATGGATTTAGTGGTAAATGCTTCCCAATTACAGCACTGGCAGGAGGCCCCAGATGACTAAACTGTCTCTCAAAGCAAACAAGCTGATATAAAAGACCAATTTAGTTTAAAAAAATTTAAAAATGCCTGAAATCTTACTTACTAGGAAGTCTTCTTCACAGTACACCTTGCCATTGACATTGTAGAACGCTTTTCCTCGTAGTCTTCTCCCTGTTAAAAGATGGTGCTGTCAGAATTTTGTGCTTTGCCCTCAAACCCATTCAGAACACCAAGTGCAAAGCAGGCCCTGCTGCGCCTGTCTCTGTGGTCGGTTCCTGGCCCCTCTGCTCCACAGAGGGTCCATCCAGAGATGTGGGTCAGTTAGGCTCTTGGCTCCATCCTGACTTAACAAATTCCTTATCAGCTAAATGTGACTTCTAAGCCCAGGTTACAGAACCCAGCTGATACCAGTTTCTGAAAACTTTGAATCTAAACAAAAAAATTAAAATTCTGGGGGAAAGGCTCATTTGTAAATTGAGACCATTTTCTCAGCAGGTGAAATCACAGCAGGCATATATCCACTGCCATCAACATCAGTGAAGAGTCTGTCTCCACAGGACCAAACAAGGGATACTGCATTTGCATGTTCCTGTCACCTTTAAAAATATTAATACATTAATTGATGCCACAGCAGCTACACCCACAGCTGCCTGCGATACTACAGCAGTAGAAGGCACATGTGACAGAGAGAATGGCAGAAAAATCACACTGAAAACAAGACATTTAATTTTCAAGTTTGAACATTTGCCATTTCCTTAGTGCTTGCAGACCCCTATTGACAAAGCCTGTGTGATCATCTTTAACTGGCGGCTCCCTTTACAGCAGAAATCCACAACAGACTCCAGAGAGTCCCAACTTAAAGGATTAAAACCAGGAATCAGAAACCACCAAACCCAACTATCTTTAAGAGACAGCAGATCAGATCTGTCTTATACCAGAGCTGCTCCCATTGAAAGCAACACCATTGTATTGAAAGCAACACCATTGTATCAGTGTAAAACTAGAGAGAGACAAATCAAAATGCACTCATACTGACTCACCTTATTTCCAACACTGTGCCAATGGCCAAAGCTCCCAGCTGTTTGGGTGCTCAGAAGCCATTTGCAGCACTGGCAAGCAGATGGCCTGGTGCCTACAATGAGCCCGGCTGTGTACCAGCTGCCATTAGCAGGAGCACAGAGCAAGGAGAGGGCCAAGAGGCTCTGTATTTACAGGTCACCAGACAGCCCCTCCCAGGTCACTGCCAAAGCTGTTGCACCCAGAATGAGCCTGGACATCTCCTGCCGAGGCACAGTATTGGCTCCACCTTAAATGCCGCCAATCTTTGTGGAGGGTTTGACTCTGAGGGCTGGTGAGCTGAGCCAACTGGCCAAGCACAGAGTGCTCTCCACGGTTTCCATAAACATCGTTGAGGAAAATATGATTAATTTTCAGTGCTTGAAAGTGCCTTTTACACATTGCAACTGTGATCCAATCCTGGGAAACAGTGTGTGGCACAAAGAAGTTGGGATTTGGGCTGATACTTTTGGGAAATCACATGCTGCATGTGGTTGTCTGGCGGTTTTACTGTTGTGGCCGAGGGAAATGCTTCTTTTGTGTGCACATTCTTGGGCTGTCGATCTCACAGGCTGCTGTCTCCATACTGCTGGTAGGTGGAGTCAGCTCTTGTTTGTCTTTCTAGCTGCCTGGTAGCTCTGGTGGGGACCAGGAGCCTGGTGGTGTGGGCAATGCGCTGCGACTGTTCCACCTCCTGTGAGGTTAAAACTGGTCCATCCACACATCACCAAAACAAGGCATGAGGAGATTGGGACAAAAAATCAGGGGGTCACAGGGCCTCTCTTGACTGATACAGGAGTAGCCACCTCTAGATCTTCTCTCCTGCCTATGCAAGCTGTTTTTAAACCTCTCCAGTGAAAGCAAAGGAAAGGTAAATGGAAAGGAGGGCAGTAAAAAAAAAGAGGCCAGAATAGGTTTTTAAAGGACATGTTGGCTCTGCTAGACCCAGCTTTAATACACTACTTGTCTTTAGATAGCGGAAACAAAGGGGCTGTGCCCAGGACAGGGACTTGCCTTGGATGTGCTGATGAAGCATTTCCACCTTGCTCACTCACACAGCTGGTGCAGAGCCAGGGTGTTGGTTTCAAGTGGAGAAGCACTGGCCATCACCCTCACCACACACCCATTATGGTTAGAAGCAGCAGAGGTAATTAGGGACAAATCCTGAACACTGCTGGAAGGATCTCTGCAGGAAAAGAATGTCCTGCAGAGCCTGGCAGTCCTCAGGTTGACAGAAACACCCCAAATTCTGTTCCTGTTGTTTCCTTAGCACAGCATCACTAGCAAAAGCTAAGAGGGCCACAGCTTCCTGGACTGGGAAGGAATGGATCAACTACAACCCAAAGCAACCAAGGCAAACCCAATGTTTCAGATTGGCTCTCAAAGACACGTTACTAGATGCATTTGGCAGCTAATTACCCCGTGACATGAAACCACCTCACCCCAGCACAGCAAAGCTGCAAATCTCTAGTCCTCCAACTCAGCCACCACACAGGTTGTGAGACCCTGCTCACTGCTCACACCCAACTCTGCAAGCCTCCCTGCCTGCCAAACATAAACAGCTAGCATGGTACATACATGTTTTACACAGCATTAGCAGAGAAATACCTTTCAAAACTGAGGGAAAATACCATTTCCCCCATTTCACACCTGAAAAAAACAAGCCACTTAATAGAAAACTGACTTGCCTAAACTCATAAAGCAGGCAAGCAGCTTGCTCACATG
The DNA here is from genome assembly GCF_020740795.1 of Apus apus. NCBI lineage: Eukaryota > Metazoa > Chordata > Aves > Apodiformes > Apodidae > Apus > Apus apus. The sequence continues at coordinate 9,472,217 of NC_067292.1, read as the reverse complement.
ATAATTACTACTATTAGCAATAATTAATTAGATAGACAGGCCTTTTACCTTGGAGGATTTCATTCAGGGATCATACTATAATTATCTCATAAACAAGAAACAGCAAGTTATCACACAAACAGCCATGACTGCACCATATTGGCTTCTACATGCTGCATTTTAGAAACAGAAGCAAAAACATACATTCCGTTTGCCGTCTGCAAGAGTTTGCTAAATGACAGCATTGAACACGGTTAAACACCAAACTCCATAAAGTACGTGGGCGCCATATGAAAACTGCAATCAAGAGGAAATCAAGGCAGTTGCAGCCAGGGAGACAAAGCATTGATACCTCCCAGCCCCAGGGCAGCTGTGCAGCAGGACAGGTGCAGCACCTCAACATTAGGGACCTGCCCCAGGCTTGATGTCCTGGACAAGGTGGTTTCACTTCTCAATGTCCTGGAGTAACTCAGGATCCTGCACAGCCCCAGCCTGCTCTGTGTAGTCATAACCTATTATTGTCAATCAAGCAGAAATTAAAAAACCCTAACATTGCTTTAGCCAGCTGAGTCAAATGCCTGGCCAGCTAGACATGGTAGCACCATCCTGCCCACTGGTACACAGAACCTGCCACTTGGCTTTCCTTTGAATGACTGAGTGTAACCAAGCCTGGGTTACTATTTGCTTTCATAATATTGAAACAAAAAAGTCAAGAGTTTCTGACAAAACTTGATGCAACTTGCCAATAGCTCATTACAATAATAATGAGCACTTATAATGAGCAGCCTAGCTCAGAGTTCACAAGTACGGGATTTCACAAACACTGTTTCTTTCCTCCTTCTTCTGGGTACCCACCTTGGCACGTCTGCCCCGTCAGACCAGTTTTCAACAGTAGGGAGGAAGAGGCTATTTCACACCCGACCAGAAGAGCAGCAGGTCAGCCAGGAACACACAGGAGGACCATGGGAAGGGACAGAAGCTGCCCAGCCTGCAGCCCGCACACAGGCACATAACGCTAGCTTTTATAGAGAAGCCCTTTTTTCGCTGAGTGCTCTTTAGAGCTTTGTTTTACTGTAGAAAATGACGCTTACAGTGACAACAAATGCTTCTTGCAACTAACTTACATTTCTTGACTAACACCCACACATCTGAGGGGTAGCAAGAACTAGGAAAAGGGAGTTTCACCACCTCAGGTAGGAGGCAGAGATCTTGCAAATGCTCCAGCAAAGACTGCAAAGTTCCCCATACATCATCTAGATTTTAATAAAACACAAGCTGGAAATTACTCTGTCTCAAAGAATGATCACAACTGGTGTTTGCAACCAAAAGGACAAATACCTAAAAGAAACCATGCTTTTAGAACTTCTACAAAATGTATAAAATCTGAATTAGCTCTAGGTTTTTAACATCAGTTTCCACATTTAATCAGCTTGAGTCTGGTATTTAAGTTATCTAGCAACTACTTCCTGCACAATTCTCCACTGTGTGTTGCAAATTAAAAGGAACCAGAGAGCTGTTGCTTTAGCGAAGGACTCAAGACAAAGATTCAGCTTGCAAAAGGGAAAATGACCCACAGTTGACACAGGGTGTCCACAACTCTTCTCCCCAGTCTCCACAATACTTCACTGGGTGAAAACACACTAGCCAGGAAGCTAAGATGAGGTAAAACTTCTCCCAGTGCTGTTTCAAAAGCTGCTCCAGGCCCTCACAGAACAAAATGTGAACCAGACCGGGTTTTACAGTCTTAAGAAGGTGCTTTGGAAGAGTGCTGAAAATGTCCTGCCCCCATCATTAGCCCGGAAAGCATCTTCAAAGCTCTCCCTGCTGGTGCTGGCAGTGGTGTATTTGCCTATAGGGAGGTGAGTTTATCAAGTCACAGCCTTCAGTGGTAGATCTCCAGTCTCACACGGGATGATGCAACTGCATTGGGGGCTATCCCCCCCCCCCTTGCCTTTGTAAGACAAGAGATAGCAATGCCTCACTGTCACAGCATGGTTATTAGACCTAATTACTGTTTGCAGTGTGCTTTGATGTTGAAAAATGCCAAGCATTATTATAATATTTTAAGTACTTTGATGATTAAAAACATGCAACCGTTGGGTAATAATAATGATTTACTAGCATTGTAGTGTAAGCAAGTTCATGTGAGAAGCCTGCATTGTCTCAGTGCCTGACGCTACTTAAAAACAAGAAGCTCCCCTCTGACATAATGGGAATGCTGCAGCCCCAGCCTTGCCTCCTAGATAACGCCCTGTGTGTCCCTGAGACTACCAGCACGCTGAAAAAAGTACACCAGTGTACCTCCTCACCATGATCATCTCCCTCAACGTGCCTCTTCTCATCACTCCATGCAGGAAAACTTCAGCGTTAAGAGGGAACAAAGTGTGAGATGACTAATAATGTCCTCCTTATGCCTAACATTACTGCTGCATGGAACAAAAGGATTGTATTTTTGTCAGAAAATGTGATTAAAACCTCCCCATACAGAGTGCAACCAAAGAGTTCAGCTGTAGGTATAGCTGCTAAAGATAAGAAATTTGTTAAAGCAGAGCTAATTAAAAGCCAGAACAGCCCAAGCTATCGTCACGGAGTTTTATTCAAGTACCTGCCTTTCCTGTTGGCGGGGGACATGCCTGGGTAGGTCTGACCACACACAAGCGCAGACCTCGGCTCTGCTGCTGCTTCTCCCATGGGGGCATAGCCCCCCTACAAGCCCCTGTGCAGGCAGTGAGCAAGGTGCAGGCTGCAGCTGGGCTGGGTGGGAAGGCTGTGGCTGCCCTGTGCAGTGTTGAGGGCTGGCTCGAGCCCCCGGCATGGCCACGCACTGTTACTGCTGGGAAAGTGGCACCACAAGCTCCTGGCTTGTCTCACAGAAGCAACACAAATACACAGTACCCTTCTTTAACAGCTCTTTCTGGAGAAAAAAGGCTTATCACATTGCTTCTCATATTGGGATTTCCTCCCCTTACTTCTTATTTGACAAACTGACAGTTCTAAGATTGAATAGGAGACTCAGCACTTCAGAAGCTTTGGTCCATGGCTCACACAGCATTCTGAGCATGGCAGCCCTTGGCCCTTCATGCCTGACTGAAAAACTGTGTGTATCTGTTTTAGTTAGCAATGTCAAACATGAACCTAATTGCTTGTTAACTGCTTCAGACACCATCTCTGCAGTGACTGATATGACACCAGCATCGTTTCCAGTCTCATGTTAGCATCTGAAGTGAGAGACTCTCAACGTGTTCAGACTTAAGTGACATGTAAACATACATGCAGCATTAATACACAACAACATTTGCTCAAATATTTCCCAGCTATCATAAGAGGAAAGGAAAATTCCCAGATACTGTCCCACAGCCCTGTAACAAGTGAAACTAAACACAAGGTGGCTTGGGCTGAGCAAACGTATCTGCATGCCTGCTGCCCACTTATGGCCACAGTCTCCATTACCGCTCAATGGAAATGTAACTTTATCAGGCCAAACCAGGTAATTTTATTTTGCAAAAGCCCCTGGCACAGGCCTGGAGCTGCTCTCATTCAGAGCTGGCCTGCAGTGGCCATCCATGGGCTGCTCACACTCCCAGCTGCAGACAGCACCAGACGTACTTTCACATCTCAGTGTGTCACCCACAGGCTGGGGTGGGGTCCATCAATCACCAAGCCCGTGCAGGTGCCCAAGTGGTCTCCCTCCCGTATGGCTTGTGGACACCATAATGACAGCACAGGGCACCACGAAGGAAATCACTGTCCACAGCCTTAAACTAGACTCTGGCACAGACCCTACAAGCTCTCCTTGCATTGCAAGGTATGATCCACCCATTGAAGACCACCTATGACTCTCTAAGTACATGTTCTAGTCACTGAGAAACTGGGACCAAAGTAACTCAACAGCTGAAGGGTGAATGAAACATCCAGAATCCCACCTGTTCTCCACAAACCCTCAGGTTGGACAACTACTATTTCTGAAAAGCAAAAGCTAAACTTTTAAGTTGCCAGATTATTTCAGGAGCTGAAACTTCAAGAGAAATATGAAGTTTTACAAACATGGAATAGATATTTGAAAATATTAAGTAATAACAACTTCTGCTACCTCCTCTACCCAGTTATCTCTGGAGAAAACTGATGCAGAATTTCACACAGGAGATGTTTTCTTTCACTTGGTAGAGGAGGTTCACCTGACCAGGAATTAAGGGTATGCCAAAAGAAAACAAACAAAAGCTTCCAATACTTTTCATTTGTTACCATTTTTCCTTTACTCACATGTGAGTTTAGGCCCACAGTCCTCCATCTCTCCCTCTGGCTAATGACTGCCTATCTACACAGAAGTATATTTTTTTTACACGGGGTTTCTTTCACTCCACCCACTTCAGAATGGGGAGCACCGAGGCTGCTGTAGCCCCTGAATAACTGTTAATTAAATTTTTCTCCTCTGTCTCCTCCACGGGACTCGCACAAAGCCACCAAGCAACTTGAGTACAACCTCTTCATGACAGGGTCCCGCGTTCGAGCCGCAGCCTCGGTCAGGGTATTGGTGGCAGGAAGGGGTTGTGAGGACTGTGCTTCAGCACCAAGCCCTGGGCTTGGAGAAACTGCCATCCCCTACTGCCACTGCCCTGTCCCCCCCGCACAATGCTCAATTGCTCAGGCTTTGTGAAAGGAGGGATGAATTTCTTGGGCTTTCAGGGTTTTTAAGATAGAAGCGGGGGAAAAAAAAAAATCAATGCCAAATTCCTTTGAATAGAAGATACTGCATGTTGGCAGAAGCCACTTTTCACAGACTCCAGCCGTTTGAAATCTGAAACACTGAAAAGTGGCTACTGTGGATGTGCTGTATTCTTCTTTTCAAAGCAATCTGGCACACAATTTTGCTCCCCTGTTTCAGGACCCAATCCTGCATTCCTTTCACGCTCAGACTCCCATTGACTTCAAGGAATGCAGGATTGGATCCTAAATGTGTGCTTTACTCACACAATAGCTCCTCATGGTTACGATGTATTGAGAACGGCACACTTTAAAAACCATTTGGAATTGCAGGCTCATCCACCAGGCCAGAATGTCTGTAAAGATCTTCCATTATTTCAGGAAAAATGCTCGATGTGTTTATTACACACATTTCCCCGGTTTCAAGCTGCAGGCACAACTTAGCTTGAGATGCATCAAAATATTTTGAGCACCAGCCTGATAGCTCATAAAGAAACCACGTGTAATCTTAGTTTTTGAAAAAAGACAAAACTCCAGAGGAAAAAAAAAGCCACCAAAGCAAACATATAAGCAGCTGAATCTTTAGGACGGTTTTTCAGAGAACTTCTGTTAAAATCCTCTAAAAGACTAAGACAAAACAGAGCCTTGCACTGCTGTTTTTGAGGATGCTGTATATTGAGTTACGAGGCTATTACGATGCAAATCTCAAATGTACAAGCTTTTTCTTGGCCATAAACACAAAACAGTATACATTGTCCTTTCAGAAGAAAAGGTTTGCTGCTAAAATAGCAGAAGCCCTACGTAAATAACCAACATTCTTTCTGCCTGAGGTCACTGACTTGGCCTATTCAATTCCGGGCTAGTCTGGGATTTGACAATCTAAGCAGGGGAGAGGCCCTTTCCTTTTTTTGAAAAGAATGCTGGGATTTTATTTGAAATTTAAACTCTTGCAAACAAAAGGTGGCATCGTATGCTAGAGGCCTATGAAGGTGGAGTACAGGATGTGTATTGTTTTCTCCCTTTACACAGATTCTTTCAGGAAAGAGTATTCAGAGTCTGTGAACAAATTCTAATCAAATATTATCATCAGGTAGGCAGACATAGCAAGATATGAAGGAACACTTTTAAGAGATCAGGAGATTTACTTTCCAAAAATATTGACGTGGGGAAAGCATAAAATTGTTTAAAAATATAAATTATAATTTAAAATTATTTTTTAAATCTTAATTGAAAATTCCTTCATCGTTTAAGCTCCTTTACTAGTTTGCATTTGTACACTATAAAGAAGAGTTTCGGCTTAAATGAACTGTGGCTACAAAGTCAGTATTCATTCTCTATCTCAAGCTGATCTGTCCTGGAGAGGCAGATGGCAGTTAACTATTCCCCCCCCCCCCATTGCCTTTGCTTGGACTCTCGCAGAAGTAAGCTCTTGTGTAATACAATTACCATTTCAATTTCTAGGCTGTTACCCAGCCTCTGCCCTGCCCTCTGCTCGGTGCCACCTCCTGCGACACAGACATGCCTGTGCCACACATCTTCTACCGCAGGCAACTGTGCTAAGCTGAATTTGCAGCTGATGTAAATTGTGATAGCACTACTGAATTCAGCACAATTTGCACAAGCTGCAGACCTACCCCAAGGTACTATCTTCACCAGAGAAGTCTGTCTTTGCTATGCACTCACTAACATGTGGTAAAATCCAGATGAAAACAAGGCAGTTTATCATTTTGACATGTTTGTAGCCCAGAGTAAACTCTAGACTCCCCTCTGCAGTTTACCTTAACAACCATGATGTCAAAATGAAAAACTTCATTATCTTCCCTAGGATTTAGCCTTGTGTCACCTATCACACTGCAGGGAACACCCTTCTGTCCAGAAAGCACACCTTTACAGCCAAGAAACCTCACATTTCTGCAGGGAGGCAGGTAACGTGTCTTGTTCTGACCACTGAATCATCCGCCACCACCGAAGCCAGCAAGCCCAAGACTGGGTGGAGAAAACGTGGAGGTCCATTTCTGCTCCAGCCTAGCTGCATGACTTAAACTGTCAGTCTCCAGCAGCATTATGTAGATAGATAGCTAATATCTTTTGTTACCTTGCTGGAAAACCCCACCTTTCTTGGCAGGGTATCCATAATCTCCCTGCCATGTTTACTCTAGTGTGGAATTCTCTCTTCCTTTCTCCCTCCTCCAACTCTTTGGTCAGGTTATTTAACCAAAAGGTTACTTAATGCTGCAGGGACAAGAAGATCTCTGACCTCTGGTACTCAGGCAAAGCGTTCCTGTGCAGACCATATTACAAACCTAGCAGATACTTTCAAGCTTCCATATAATTTGCAAAAGTTAAAATTGGCAGATGTTTCCTCTCTCTCCCACTTCTGTATTTATTCTATCCCATACCACCCATCAATTTCAGAGTTAAGGCATAAATTATTTCCATGGAGCTCTGACAGAAGAACTTACATTGAAAAGGAGTTTGTAACAGCGTAAGTCAAGTCTATATTTTAAAACAGAAATAAAACAACCTGCATTCTAATAGCTATTTTGGGCCTATATATTAAGATGTATCTTAAAAGTATATTTCTTAATAAGCTAGCAAGTGGATACACTAACAGTGGAAATGGAAAATACAGTTCCAAATGTACTTCAATTAAGATTTTTTATTTTATTACACATGCAAAACACCCCCACTTCCCCCCAAAAAAACAACAAACCAACAAAACCAAAGAATGAGGGCAAAGCAACACAGACCACTAGGTAGAAAGCATGAGACCTCCCTGCCACGCAGGAAGCTGGGTGGGAAGGGGCTACAATGCTTCCCTCAAGGTAGCTTCCAATGTGGGAAGCTTTCATGGTTGCATCACAGACCCTGCTTATTATCAGCAAAGAATTCCACTTTTTCAGCTGCTGCCTATAAGCCAGGACCTAAAAGAGGATTTGTCTTATCACACTATCCCAGGGTCCCAGTGCCAGCCCATTCTATGGCAAAATAAATCTATCTGCAAACTGCAGCCTATTGCAGCCCAAGTCTTCCTGACTCCGCAGGACGCAACCTTCCCGAGCAGCCTTGCTGGCCATCACTCCTGCAACGTGGTGGGTGGTTTTCATTCAAGCTCTAGCAAGAACCACCATAATGGCAACAACGAGGATCCATCTAGCGTGTTATCCTGTCTCCAGCTTTGGCCAGGAGTGGAAGCTCAGTGGGAAAGAGCATTAGAAACCAAGCTTGCACAGGCTCATGTGTTCCCAAGAATAACCTCTCAGCTTCCAGCAGCCAGCACTTAAGGCCTTCCTGCACCACGGGTTGCATCATAACTATTATGTTTAATAGCCTCACTGGACCAATCCTTCTTTAATTTGTCTAATTCCTCTATGAGATCATTTATACTTTTGGCCTCCACACTGTCCCTATGGCAGCAAGTTCCACAATTTCATTATGCACTGTATGAAGCATTCCCTTTTGTTTTAAACCTCTGCTGATCTCAAGCTTCTGTTGCATCCTAAAGAACACAGCAGCCTCTACAGCCATCACCACTAGACTAGAGAAGTGCGTTGTGAGCTAAACCTTCAATCCTGAATTGCACCTGGAAATGAACAGGATGCAGGTTACAGGCACAGCTGATATTTTTGTCTAGCAGCTTTTTGAGATTCCACTCAGATCCTTGTTGTACAATACAGAAGTGGACACATAAAAGTGAAACTGATGGTCCCTGATGCAAAAATTTCACACTATCCATGTGAGCTCCATGCAGGAGACATGACCAAGTCACCAAATTCTGCACTGTCCAAAGTTAATGCGCAGCCTTCATGAGAAGTGAAGTACTATAATACACAAAGGAGATAATTTCTATGGGTTTACATCCAAAAGAACCCACTGTTATTCCAGTAACGTTAAAGAAAGAAAAGATCAAACAAAATGTTTGGTCCCTACTGCCATCTGATCTTTCAGAGCATGGCAGGAACCCATCAGAGATGCCACTTGACAAACTTAACTAGCAAAAGTTAAGTACACTTGTTGAACTGAGGGCACTGCAAACCCCTCACCACTGCTACCAGGTTCTTTCTTGCAAGTAATTATTCTATTTCTCATGCAAGTTCAGCCTCAACTAAAAATAATAGCTTAGTCTGGTTCTGAAGAAGAGTATCAGAAAGCTGATCAAGAGCTGGAATGGCAAGTCAGTTTGCTGAATGTCCCCTCTACACAGAGATGACAGCATCACCTTCTCTCAATAGTTTATACATATATGTTGAAATAAAGGGAGTGGACATAACCCAATCCTGTGGTAACATGCAAAAGAGCCTTAAGGGAGATGAGCAATTTCCCTAAACTATCTTCTGCATTGTCTCATGAAAACAGGAACGAATTTGCACAGCAACATTTCACTTTCTTCCTCCCAGCAGCATCGTATGTGTCAGCACCTCAGTATGAGCAGCATCACAGGGCACTGCTGCTGAACCTGAACACACCAGCAAGGCTCGATTTGAGTCATACCCAGAAAGTGTTCAGCAGCCAACACCAACGGCACCCGCGTGTTCATGAAATCAAGCTTACAGTGCTCAGTCCTAATTCCCTTCAGGTAAGTCTTCACAACAAAGACTGTTGAGATCCACCATACCTAGAGGTGGCATCTTGAGTAACACCTGTAACACTTTTCTTGATGTGAGAATGGAAGAATGTATCAGGGAATGGTCCTGAGGACCAGAAGGGCTAAGAAAGCTTTGAAAGGCTAGTATGAAGCGGGATAAAAATGAAATATTCTCAGGATGGTAAAGTATGAAAACATTCTGCCAGTTTTGAAGCATGTGCTTTAGATTATTTAGCAGTAAGTTTGAAAGAACTGCACAGAGAGACAGCTCTCCTCTTGTTCACACTAATGAACAATTACATCAATGTTACTAACATTACTTTAGATTTATTCTGTGTAACTTTGAACAAAACCTTGCTAGGACCTTAGATACAGGTCTTAAATTATAAAATAAAACTGAAAATTACAGTTTTACTGAAATGAACTGGGGCTTGCTCAGCCAATTTGAAATATAATCAGAAATCAGCCCTCCAAAAGAGCCTGTCCTTTATGTTTTGTGGTGGACTGACCACAGCTTCCTGCAGCAGGTCACATTAAAACCACAAGAAGCTTCCAAGACAGAGCTGAATAGATAGAACTCTTGATAGTACACTCACTTCTTTTGGCACTCAGGTACAATAAGGATATTGTTCCCTTAATGCTTAGCTTTCCTTTTAAGAAGTATGTGAGATTTCAGCCAATTCTCCCCAACGATTAGTTCAGGATGAATGTACTTAACTCAGGATTCAGCTGGAAAGAGCCCAAGTAGATGCAATCAATTTTCCACTAAATCCACTTCCTTCCTCTCTTCCCTACCCAGCATGAGACATCAGCTAGCCACTACAGCCAGTGGTGACTAAGACAATAAAAACCTCTGCCTTCAGCCATGCTCATATCAAATTTGGTTATTTCTTCTTTTGATTTTCCCTGGTTTTCTGCTTTTGTATATCCTGTTTGCTAGCCCAACATATGGGCTTTACAGAAAAGCAGCTCTACAGCAAATATGAAAAAGCAGCTATACTGAGAACTACAAACACCCAATACTGTAAACCCCTAAGTTAGTAACTCAGAACTGCACAGAATCACCTACAGAACTTCACTGATAAAGGGTAACTTTGTCTTTTGCATATATTTAACTGGAAACTCTCTGAGGTTTCCAGGTGCAGGTACTGTATGTCTGCATCTACCAGCATCCATGCTGTGCCATCTTTGTGTCTAAAACCAAATTTTCTTCACCATCATCATCTAAACACCACCGTACTTCTAAGATACAAGCCACTTTACTTGAACCAACCTCATGCAGCACTGCCTGGGAAAGAACTGTAACAACAGGGATGATTTGCTACTAGAATTTAACCAGGGTAATAAAAAAACCCCTCTGTTCAAAAACAAGGCTTAGAAAACATGACCTCTGGCTCTCACCTACATGCCTTTTTAGGAGTTTAAGTAGATGACTTCCACCCTCGCTTCTCCAAGAATACATGCTCTCCTTTGCTAAATGACTTACAGAAACAGCAAAACAAGTCCTAGTGGCTGTGTATTCTTTAGACTTTCTTCCTCTAGAAAAGCAGTCTCCAAGCTTTTTTGATCACGCTCCTCAATCAGTAAGAAATGTTTGAGCATGCACCCCCAATATTTGTATATTTATTTATAAATTACATGCATCTACTACTTAAGTATATTCTTGCTGCACCCCAATGGACGGTGTGTGCACCCCATTTTGGAGATTGCTGCTCTAGCAACCACTACACTGTTAATACTGATTCAGCAAATTGTTTCTATAGGTCTAAATTTACACTGCTGCAGTTCCTAGGGTCAGTAATCCACTCACACAAAGAAGTTATTTGCATTATTTCCAGGAAAAAAAATTGCAGGGTACACAAGTGGAAGAGTGACAGTGCAGAGTACCCAGGCAGCCAACTGAGTTGACTGAGGTTCCATGACTATATCCCATTTAATTTCAGGACATATCACACTTGTGTTTTAAAACACACTGATAGACAATCATTGAGACACAGCAGCCAGTAATCAAAATAGTTGCTAAATCCACTCCTGCTTTTAAATACACATTAAATCATACACCTTTCACTCTGCACAGGTACAAGTAAAAGAGCTGGCAGATATTAGCAGCTGTATCCTGCATGTGCGCTGGCACCGAATCACCTACACCAGTACAGTCAGTTGTGTGTCAGAAGCCAGCAGCCACTGCTGATTTTATTTCTTTTTACAGGAGATACTTTAAAAGTTTCCCTCCTCCATTTCTTTGCCTAGCTCATCATTCACTTTAAATGTTAATATTCCACAGTGCAAGTTTACAGGAGCGTGGCAAACAAAGAGTCAAGGCTCAGTGTTTTCAGACAAGAAAAATCAGCTTGGGGGCTGGAGGAAAGGGGAAGAAAGAAGCAAGCCTAAGGAAGCATGGAGAGCAGGGAGCACTGCTGGAAGCAGAGTCCCTGCCAGAGGAAGTCAGGGGGCTGGGCAGGCAGGATGTGGGAGCCCCTTCTCAAACACAGGCAGGCTGCCTTCCCAGCCAGGGCTGGGCTGCAGGAGCAGGCAGGGGATGGCAGTGCTAGGGTCTGACCAGCTGAGTCATGGGGTAAAAAGCAGTAACAGCAGATATGGAGATTAAATTATACAGGGTCCTAAACGGGAAAGGGAAGGAATACAGGAGCTTTTGCATCTATAAAGGGAGCTTGTGAAGTCAGAAAAGAGCAACGGGGTACACAAAGGAACAAGTGAAGCCCTCACCAAGCATCTGAGGCTTCTGTGCCACCTGCACTCCATGGGATGATTGGGCAAAGGGACACTAGCTGTGGGACTTGAGGCCTTGTTTTGTGAGCCTGCCTCTAACACCACATGGCAGTAAGCACTCACAGGGGACTTTGGGAATGACTTTGCAAAGCCCCAGTAACCTCACAAACAACTGAGCCTACCATGTGGTTTGAGCTCCATCTCAGAGGCCATGACTGCCAGCAGCCTCCCCTGCACCCTCGTGCTCTGAAGCACTGCCCCAGACTGCACAAGGCCACAGGAGTATGTGAAATACCCCTTGGCAGAAGCTGCCCCGGGAGCATAAGCAACACTTTGCTGCCTCCACTGGCTGCAACACCCCTGTAGTTATGTCACACGCAAACTAAAACCTAAATGGAAGCACACTGAGCTACGTATCTTCACCTGTCACACAGCTTTATAGGACATGGCACAGGGAGACTGGAATGGTGTTTGCCACTTCAGCTTTCAGGGTGGTCCTTTCATCACCCAGGAATAGCAATATTGTGGCCAAAATGCTGAAGTACCTGAGCCCCAGCTATCCCAAAACAATGGTAGAAGGTTGTACTGGCCCAAGGGCAAAAAACTGTTCCTCAAGTGAGAAGAGGAGCAAGAAGACCAAGAGTCCAGCAAATGTTTAACACAAGTCCCTGAGGAACACCTCCTCACTCCTTGGATGCCCCGAACCTGCTGGGATGTTTAAGGCAGGCAAGAAACACAGGACTACACCCAAAGTTATTACACTCACACTGCTTTCTGCACCACTTTAATGATTTATTACTTTATTTGAATGGCAAGCCAGGAGAGCTGATGAGCTCTCATGGGAGGGTGGATCATCAAGAGAAGGTCACTGTGTAAGGGACAGCACAGATCTAGGTATTGGGTATCAGCCCCAATCAGACCACTTTCCCTCAGCAGCCCAGCACTGACACTAGTGTCTCACAGTCTCTGTGATGGCTGCCAAATCACAGGGCCAGTGCTCCATCAGATACTGGTCCTGTGAACTGCCAAATGGAGCCAATAATCCTGTAAATGGAGGAGCACTGGATATGGACCTTGGCCATCATGGAGGTCATGGCAGGGTTTTGCTTCAAGTTTGTTGTTAGCAAGTATTTACTGTACCTAATTCAAGGTGCAAGCATAGAGATTTCCCATTTTTGTGTCAGTTCAATGAAGGGCACCTATATACAGGTTTCACACTGCTAAAATACTAGGAGTTTCTCCATAAAAACATAAAATAATTTTTCTTTCTAGCATGGTGTTCATAATCAAAGCTGTATTTCAAGATTACCTGCTTTTTATACAGGTAGAGGGAAGAGGTTTGCCTAGGGCAAACCACACCATTAATGTCAGTGTGATGGGAGCAGGCTCCAGCTGCCCAGCTGAGGGCTCATGCTGCTCTTGATGAAGTCAGGAATACTTTGACACTAGCTAAAACTGGATTTGGCCATTAATTATGATAAATCTATTTTCTGGAAATGTGGTATTTATTGGAAGGCAAAAAACCTGCTTTCTGGCTAAGATCAAATTTACTGTGTTTCTTCCTGTGCTGTGTTGTGAGGAAGAGACAGAGTAGTTTGGAACATGAGCTCTTCTCCATCTGTGTTAAAACAAAACTAAAATCTTCTGAGAAGTCCAAAGGTAGGAAGAAAACATCCACAGCTGGTAAATAACTCCAGAAAGTGACTTGTAGGTGTCAGTTTACCAGAATCAAACTGGTCATTCTTTAACATTAAGTTTATAAACAGGCAAAACATTCAGCTCATGTCAAATACCAGGGGTCACCAAAGCACTTTCCCTGGGCACTAGGGACAATCCACTGCAGCTATAATCAGCCAATCCTCCTGAGTCCTGCCATTTAAATGAGAAAAAAATTATAGTTGTTTATGTAGGCTTTAGGCCAAGCCTGTTTCTCTGATAAGCTTCTCTGGTGCATTTGTGTCTCACATCCGATTTAGAGTCCTCTGAATACTGGAAACAGCATTCTTTGGATACTTAAAATAAATTAAAAACACAACTTGAGGCTTGGATGGAGGAATGGGAACGTTATTCACGTGGCCCATGCACTAAGGGCTCTGGGGAGCAGTGCTGGGAAAGTAAGTCTTTTTTAAATCTTACATTAGTTCATTTATTTAATGACACATAATCCTCAAAATGGTCCTCCATAAACTGTAAATAGGCATTATTTGAGCATGTAATTATCTTTAGTAGCATGCTGCTGCTGCAGCTGTATGGCTTGGCTGCCAGACACTGCAAGTGTTTCCTCCAGCAAATGCATCTATTTCTGATACAACAATAATTATTTAATAATTTATAAAACTTCTCACTTCTCCAGTACTTTGACCTCAGTATCTCCAAAAAATTTCAAAACATTAATGAAACCTGCACAGTATCACCCATGTGAGGTGACTGAGAAGAATTATCTCCACCAGGGCAAAGCCAGACAGGCAAAGCAATCTGCCCAAGTTGACAAGGAAGCCTGTAGCAACCAGAGTAAAACCTTGACCACCAACTCACAGGGCAGATTTACCCCTTTGTGACCACAAACCTATTAATCTTCTCGGCTAAGAACTTTTCTCTGTCAATTGCCAAGATTCTCTGCCAGAAGAATGCCTGAAAGACAGAATGCCAAAGTTTCCTGCCACTGTTTATAAATGTGAAGACAACTTCACCAAAAAAATCTTTTATTTTCCTTTGTACATTGCAGAATTCTTATGGGAAACAGATTTGCTAGACCTGCAAGAAGTAAAAGCATCCTTAAGGTTAAGAGTGACAGTGGAAACCTTTTATCTGTAAAATGACTTTATAAGATAAAAACCAGACTGCTTTCTGGTGTGGAACATCAATGTGTTTTCAGGCCATACAGACAACTCTGCCTCGAAATAAGCAGTAAACAAGAGTTATTATTAGGGTGAATTCGTAACCTAGCCTGGAGAGGAGGCACAGATGAGGTGCAAAGCAAGAGAGCCCTTTTGTTAGACAGCACATGAGGATGCACGTAACAGCAGTGGCAAAAACAGATTCCCACTTCACACTGTGTCCCTTGCTGAGAGCTCCTGTCCCTGTTAGACAGGATTCACAGGGCAGGAGAGGTGGGTGTGTGGCCTGGCAAAGGGGGAGAGGTCTTGCCACCATGATGCAGAGTGTCACCAAGGGAAGGGACAGCAAGAAGTCCAAGGTCGGAGACAGCAGGAAAACGATTCAGTTGTAGAAGTACACAGAAAGTGTGGAAAAGGAGCTTTGCTAGTGAGGAAGGACAGACTGAAGTTTCCATGGCTGCAAAGAAGAATGATCTTGACTTCTTGGTAAGAGGATAATGACCTGCCAGCAGTCTGGAGTCTTCAAACCCTGGGAACTTGGGGATCCAGGAAAAGCCTAAAATGCCAAAACAGCAGATGACTGGGGTACAGAAAGATTTCAAACACTGCCAAGGGCAAGGGGGAAAGCTCACTGTTTTCTAGAGAAAAAAGTACTGACATGCAGTTAAGATCTTTAGTAAAGAAATCCATTGTGCTTACTTGAAATTAAGAACAAAAGATGCCCAATCAGAAATAAAGTCTGAATCCTTCAATATCAGAGCAGGCACGTGTCAGAGCAAACACAGGAAGACAGAAGATAAAATCAAGGGAGATGTAAAGCTGACCTTCCCTTCCTCACAGAGGATGCATCAATGAAGAACTGTTCAATCCTTCCAACACACCAAGAAAACAATCAAGTAATGGTGGCTCACTGACCACACTTTGGGTCAGTCCAGAGCAGTAATGCTGTGATCCACACATCCAAAGGGTAGAACACTGAGATTCAAACAATAGCAGAGTATCCAGGTGATAGATATTCACAGGAGAGGCCAAAAGCATGAGCATGGATGTGTTTGAGTACATGGACTGTTTTATGAGGACCAAACTTACTGATAGGCACCAGAAAAGAAATTATCAGTTTGCTGTGGGAGGAAGAATTGATTTACTGAGTACTGAAGTGATTAATGACAATTGATTGGCACATACAGAAATAGAGCTGATTTATTGAAGAAGTGATTACGATCTATATTAAATTAGGAATTATTTTAAAGAGCTATGATGTTCTGGGGCTCTAGTTTTCAGATGAGCAAAGGATCAAGGACATCACTAAAACATTTACTAAGCACTTTGCAAAACAGATAGGGACAACATACAGCAGAAACTAAGGCTGGTAAATTACAGGAAGTCAGCCACGTGTATCTCTCTTCATTAATTTTCTTCTTCACTTTTTTCCTCCCACCTATTTTCCCCTTTTTGTTTAGGAAATACTTAAAAATTGCAGAACCTGGAAAAAGGAAAATGAAACATCTGTTGATAATGTCAGTGATTTGCCTGTGCTATGTTCTGGATTATCTGGATTTCTTCCCTTTTGAGAGATGAACTCAACAACAGCCCAAGGGAATCTTTTCTCTTGGAGAAACTGAGATGTGTTCCAAGAAAAAAATTTAAATGGGCAAAGGGGAAGAGAAAAAAGAGCAGAAGATGAAAAAAAAACACACAAGAGATGTGGGTTTCAGACTAAGACAATTGAGACCAGCAGATAACAGATGCTGACAAGGAAACAGGGACATTTGAACAAATCTTCTTACATTAAACAATAGGTGGCATTCCAAACACAAAACTATGCAAGGAAGTGATTAGGTTCTCTGTGCTTTTTACAGAGAAATAAAAAACAGAGGCAAAAGCTTTGCTAATGAGAGTATTATTTTTTTGTACTGTGTTTTCCAACCCCTGAAAGGATCACAGGTGCTGTCAGTGATTGGTTCCACATGATTAATACAAAAATATTGTGGGAGGAATACAGCTATGATCAATCACCACATAGAAAAGTTTCCATCATTAGTTATCAAGCAACCCCTACCAATTAAAATAACCATCAAAAGCCATGCATTTTAATGCTGGAGTAATTATAGCAGAAGAGAGTTACTACCTTTCAAATAAACTAGATGACAGAGACAAACCACCAGCTTTCAATGCAGGCCCTCTGATAATGAGAAGTAAGAGAATGGAGACGTTTTCCATTTCTCTGCTGTTTAGCTACCTATCAACAGCATCTTTCCTGGGTGTCATCCTCCAGATCTACCAATGATAGCTGCTGAAGAAGCCCTCAAGAGAAGAGTGATACTCTGTATTAATCACCCCCAGCCAAATAAAACTTCAAGCACACACATCTTCAAGTATCTGAGATGGTCCCATGGAATTGAGGCTCAGAACTGAGCCAATCAGATGAGCCACACTTACATAAACAGGTTCTCTCCTAGAGTTGAGCTAACTTCATTTAGTCATAGAATTGAAAACCCTTCACAACATAACATCCACTAGTATTGTCTGTAGAAGGGACACAGACAATGTACTGGTCTATTTATCTGAAGTCAAGCACACAGATTGGTGCTCTGATGTACTAGGGCTAATTGGGACTACAGACAGCAATGCAGATAAACTACTAAATACCTCCTAAAATACAAAACCCAGCTAAATACAGTCTAAATAAGAGTTTCCTGTGTCAGTTTAATCTCAAACACTTCTGGTTGCCCTTCTCCCATTCTAACTTTTTTTTGTTTTTCTAAAACCTGGAGTATTATCAGATTAACCATAGATCAAGGAAACATTTTTCTACCAATCAGTACTAAAGGTACTTGGGCTTGTGCATGGGCCAATATCCAAGTTTGACTTTTAATTCCCAGAAGACAAGATTACATTCCTTTGCTGACACTCATTCATGGTTCAGAGTCTTATGCAAGGTGAACCCAAGCTGTCTGAAGCCAGCTGTCACCTCTTCCATCCGACTGCCTCTAAAGCAAGCACCTCCCTTTCTGTGAATTTTGCATTAACGGGTTTGTCTAGGACTGCAGTTGCAGACATACCTGAAATAGCTTTTAGCTATCTGTCTTGATAGGCGTTAAACGGAAAGTGTGGGGCTAAGTACAGGCTGTAACTTATCCCAAAGATGCAGAATGACTCAGGCAAAACTCTGCACTCCTGCAGCAATGCTAAGTTATCTCAATTACACATCCACACAAGCCACAGTCTTAGCAGCACATACACCAAATCCTTCAGTTCTTTCTCCTAACCAAACTTACACCTCTCCAAAGCGATTGGCTTTTCCCCATGAATCACACCTCAAAGTAACTGCCCTGCATGCAGCGCCTCAGGACCTACTGCCAGCTCCAGTTATGGCTTGGAAACCACCAAACATTCAGGTGGCCATGAATTCAATCCAAACGCAGGGTCTGAGCTGGGGATGAGTAACAATCGCAGTTATGCAAGTTGAGGGCATCCAGCTCTCACGCTCCAGGCCACAGGGGTCGGTGAGGAATGTTCCCACATGCATAGCACTGAATCACTGCCGGCTTGTCTTCCCCTGAGCAGCAGGTATTAGCCAATGGCTCTGGCAGGATTACAGACCAAAAATCCCAAAATTCCAGTCTGCTCTGGTCTGACAGTATGTGGTTAGAACCTGGCAGGGCAAAGTGTGCAAGGGTATTAGCTACCCAGCAGACTTTCACTGCATAGCAATGTACCCCTTGCAGCAATACTGCTTAGCTCCTCTCCCTTAAGTGCTCTTGCTGCATTTCCATGTGCTCAGAATAGTTGCATAAAGTGGCGGCAGTCAGATGAGCAGATACTGAACTTGCAATGGAGGTGTGTCAGCCATGAGGCACCAAAGACTTAAAAGCCACTGACACACACACATTTGTACCTGTAATTACCAGCTCTAACATTGGTGGACACAGTGTAGAGCTCATACTTTTGACATGGAACTTTTATTCCATGCAAAAATCACATTAACATAGAATTTAAAGCTACAAAGCAAGTATGGTAGTGTGCAATTTGGATGCAGTGACTCATGCCAAGCTTAAAAATACACTGTGGGGACAGAACAAATATGAATTGAAAATGAACCTTCCACTGGGAATTTGGGTATTTTAAAAACTCACCAACTGCTGATAAATATACACTGAAGGGACATAGCTCCCTTAAGATGTTCTGTGCCTTACTACCACCAAAAGCCAACAAAGGTTCAACCTAGGGCAGCATATAAGCGAAAGACCATGTCCAGTGTCACAAGGAACTTCTCCCTATAAGCCAGGACATGAGCAGCCTCCTATTAATAGACTGCTACGTACAGCAACACTGAGTGGCCTCAGACAGAAGGGAGCTGCTGCCTTTAAGACTATGAGCATTAGGGCAGGTTGTGTCCACAACCAGGAAAAAATTCCCCTTTCACATCAGTTGGCGGGCACTAGCTAATTCAGAACTGCTCTTTATACCTTCAGGGTAACACCTACTGCTACAGTTGTCCCACTTGTGCCTTTTAAAATGGCTGTGCTGTCAGCCCTTGCTGTGACCCTTCTCTAAAAGGCTTGTAGCAATGAGCTTGTGAAGTCTGTACAAAGGCTGGTGCTGAGGCAGTAGCAGCACCAGTAATCAACTGAACTGTGATACCTTTACAAGCTCTCCCTTAAATGAAACTGCTGTACAAAAGCCCCATGAGCACTCCAGTCTGATCAATGGCTATCAGGTAAGAAATAAGCTGCATACCTTTGGGATTATACAGTTTGCTTTAGGCTTCTGATTGATCTTGCAGTGATTTCCTGTGCCTTAAAACCAGTGGCAAAAGTGCAAATGAAAGACAAATGGTATGCTCAAACATTTGCCTTCATGTAAGAGAATACCACGTGTCCCTCATTTTTATGGTGAAATGTCTCAGCTTTGAGTGTACAAAGACTTCAATCCCTTACCTCTGCAAAGCTCATTCCCTGCCTATCTCCTACACCCTCAAAGTAACAAATAGCAAACCAATATTCCTCATTGCAAAGATTTTACTGCCATTTTCTACAATCATTGCCACTGGATTAAAATTTTCAGCCTGAAAAGATGCTGTGGAGAGTATTATGACCTGCAAACTGGAGGCACCTGATCAGTTATCTTCTGTCATGAGTATCAAATACAGCCCAGGACTTAGAGCACACAAGCAATCTGGCATAATTGCAATTACTCTTCAAGAAATCCTGTCATAGTCTGAAATACTACCAAGAGGGATTAGATGATGAGCTTTTCAGGCAGACATTTTTCAGCTCTTGTCTTCCGTAACCAAAATCTGCAGCTGAACTCCTGCCAAAGCTAAAATTTTACACTTAACAGAAGGGACAGATGATGATGTCGCCTGAATTAATCTGTTATTTAAGATTCAGCAAAGCATGCTTACCTATGAGTAACAGACATGTGCTTAAATACATTCTAAGTGTTTTGCTGATACAAGGCCTAAAAAAGGTTCCAGTGGTGTTAGGGCTGAGAAAGGATTTGGATCTACATTAAAACCATCCTAACAAGCTTCAGTTGTTTTCTCTAAGAGATTGTGGATAAAGATCTACATTGAACTATTTGATCCCAAGGAA
Organism: Apus apus; assembly: GCF_020740795.1. Classification (NCBI taxonomy): domain Eukaryota; kingdom Metazoa; phylum Chordata; class Aves; order Apodiformes; family Apodidae; genus Apus; species Apus apus. Next base: position 9,451,788 of record NC_067292.1, on the reverse strand, counting down.
ACCAGATCACTTTGGCTTTTACATTACCTGAAGAGAATTACCTGACTGAAAAAAAAGTTCTGGAGCATGGCTTTTTGCAGAAGGCAACAGAGCTTTACACAGAGACATAACAAAAAGTAACTGTCAGAGCAAAGTTCTGAAATGCTGAACTTGCTCAGTTATGGTAGCAAGGCTCAACTATCCAAAGCCCACTGAACACACTAAAGAGGCAGAAATACAGCATTTTATTTTAAAGTGTAAAATGTGTCTGCTAAGTAGGTAATTTCCTTTCCATTCTTCTTCTGACCTCAGCTCACTGGCACGACCTCCTTTTTTTGAGATCCTGCACAACTCTGAATCAATATATTACTGAGTTTTATCCTAAAGTTGCCAGAACCTAGGATGACAATGAAGCGATTTACCATCTGAGCATTTTACCAAAACTTCTAAAGGGGACAGAAGTTTCCTGTTTATTTACTGTATCTTGGAAATATTTCCTGATCTTTCTGCATCCATGTTCTCAGGAACTAACCACCATCGCTGCGGAAGATCCCTGAGAATCCATCCTTTCTTCCTCACACTTCTACACTAACAAGACTGGAGTTCTCACAGAGGTGCAGGCACCTGTGAGTGTATTTTAGGTTTTCCTCTTGATTACAAGCAAACACAAACCTTCCAGCAACAGTGTGATATATAATGGTGGGAGTTGAAAAGGAGAGCACTAGGCAAGTGCTGTATGCTCTCTGGGAGATGCAGAATGGCCCGTTCTGCCACATGCTGCCCTTTTCAACCAGGGCACCCTGAGAGATTGCACCTGGATCTTGTTTTTGTAAAAGTTAAACTTAAAAAAGTGCCTAAGAAAGAACTCTGACTTAGGCAGAATTTCCTGTTGAGGGTCTCTTTCAACTTCCATGCACAACTGCACTTGTCTTTGCTGAACTGAAAATACTCACTGCTGAGTGGTGAAATGAGGCCCTTGGAGGCTCCATCACTCATTACTACATTTCAGCCTGAGTGTTCTCCAAACCACAACTTTTCTCAAGGGTTTGAATTTACTTATTTATTTTTAATAGTAGCTGGTTAAATATTGGACCCTTATTTAAATGTAATGTCTTCAGGTGCAGACTTCTTCAGTCACTGCCTTCTATTTCTGGATTCATTACACTGAAAGTGAGATTGATAACCACTGGAGGACAGTTTGGATCATTCTTGTTGTTTGGGAAAAAGAGGGAAAAAGAAAGGCAAGCTTGCACTCTAGCTCAAATTTTTAAGTATACATAGGAACTAGTGTATCAGAACTGTGTTGGGTAGAAAGTACTCACATTTTTCACTCTCCTGTCAAAAGCTCAGAAGGAGCATTAGTCTGTGTGCTGTGACCTCTTGCCTAACAAATGTCATTAGTGATCAACTAGTTACCTATATACTGAATCTAAAAGCTTGACTCAAAACACTTTCCAAAGGGACATTTGGTCTTAATTTGAAAATAAAGAACAGAGAATCTGCCACTTCTCTTGGTATTTCATTCCAGCAGTTAATCATCCTCACTATATAAAAACTGTCCTGTTTCCTATTTGAATTGTATAATTTCAGCCCCCAGAAAAGATAACTTCTGTGTTTGCCTCTAGTACATGAGACCAATTTCTACTGCTGCTTTCTGGTAAAAGTGTTTACTCGCTCCAGCCACACGTACCTCCCATCACTTCTGATACCCTAAATACATCAGGCTCTCACTATCACCTTTCCTCCAGCCTTTAATCATCTGTGTAATTCCTTTCAGACCTTCTCCAGTTTTTCCTCATCTCATTAAAGGTAGGCACTAAAACTAGAGCACAGAATTCTCACCTGGGTCCCACCAATGACACATAGAAGGTAAAGTGAACTCTGTTCATAAACTGCAGTACTGTGAGAAGTTTCTGTTTGATTGTTTCAAAGAGAAGCTTTGTCAGCAGCACACTCCAGGATATAATTCCCATGGATGGGACCCGCCTGCTTTGTTCCCAAGGTCTGGATCCACCAGCATTCTCCTGAATCACACTGGTTTTCTAAAGGACTGCACAGCCCAAATTAAGTAGGAAAACAGAGTTAATCCAACACTCCCTTTCCAGTTATGCTCACTTTGGTACTATTTCAGAACTGAGTTGACAGGGAAAGCTCTGCTTTTGATTTGCACTGCATGTAGTTGAACTTAAGCTTTGATTGATGTGGCACTACTGCCACATTAGCGGCACATCCACCTTTTCAGTGCCTAACATAAGAAAGCCTCCAAACATTTCCCTTTCCATGGGACTGTATCAGAGGTTACAGACTGAAGGAAATCCAAGCCTTTCTTACTTGTGAAACAACCTAGTGGATGATAGCTGGCCCCTCAAGCCCACAAGCAGTACAGCACGGAGCTCGGAAGACAACCTGGAGCACTGTTTCCTTGTGTGACTCACAGAAAGCTGTGTGAATCACGAAATTCCACCAGCACCGTAGGGTGGGGCAAAACTACATTCTGAATGGACACGTCTCAAGTTGCCCCTATGGTAGATGTAACACTGACCAAACATACCACGCCAGGTCAGAAAATCTTGTTGGGCTTTTCAATAATTAAGCTGGGTTTGTATTTTGCAGTTAAAATACATTCCTCAGGCCCTATACATTCTTGTACGGAACAGAATGAGCTGTGTGCAGAACCCTGTGGCAGCAAACATGCATCCTGACAACTTAAAAAAAAACCCTTGCCTGCCACTGAGAAGCTGGAATTCACCCATGCAATTAGGTTAGGTTAATGCTGGCAAAGAGCGGATAGATATAATCCAATATCATATTTTGTAATCCGCCGCTAAGAAGGATGCTGTTCACTTTGGGAGCCAACAAAAAAGCTACTCATTCACTGTCAGACTTCAGCAAAGCTGAGAGTGATCCCTGAAGGTTTGAAATGAGTTTATTCTAGAACCTAGTAACAGTCCAGAGTCATTTATAAAGGTCACCAAATTCTATGTTCAGGTTGTAGGCTTCTTTAAACCAATATTTATCTGTACACATCTCAGGAGAAAAGACACCACTTCTCCTTTCACAAGTGAACTTTACAATGGTCTTTTCATTATCAACTTACTTGGTTCCATGCCAATAATCTTCTACTCTTTTTCTAATCCTTAATTAATCCTTTTTATAAACAATTTACGCTTGGCATATTCTGCTCAAAGTAAATCTTTTGCTATGTATCACAACAAGATCTTCAACATCCAGGCAAATATTTTCATATATTTGAAACCTAAATAAATGTGTGGGTATATCAATAAAAAATACCAGATTCCTAAAAATTGAGCTCTCATACCCCCCTTGAACTCGGTGGGAATTTGTGAGCTCTCAGCAGTTACAGACAAGACACAGAGGAAGCTTCCAACTTCAGTTCACAATGCTTAAGGCAAACACTTCTACAAGTGCTGCCCTGAGTCTTCCAAGTCCCGTTTCCCCTGGCAAAGCCATGACTTCCCCAAATCACATACAGAATGCATCACTTTCAGATCAATTCAGATTAAGAGAGAAGCCTAAAAAGATCCTAAGAACAGCAAGGAGGAGTGATTCATCTGCAAGTTTTCCTCTACAAAATAAAAAATTCTAATAGCTTAAGATGTTCTAACATGCAGTTTTCTATTTGTTCTTATCACATTCAAACATAAGAGAACAATTTTTGAGCATTAGGTATATACAGAAATTACAAATATACATACTTGACTATGAGTTGCATCTGCAAAAAGAAAGGGAAAATATGGGTTTGGCCACACAAATTTTATTTTCTGTAAAAATTATCAATACACATTACAGTTCCATAAACACAAATTTGAAAGTATGTAGTACTCATGGCCAGGTTGAAGCCAGTTTGTAAATGCAGCCCTTAAAATAAAAAAATACTGCTTTTCTGGGCTGTTGGTTAGGAAAACACCAAACTGGAGTCTTGTGTGGGAATTTTGCCTTCAGAAGCCGGCAAAATGAGGTTTCACTTTGTACACTGGTTGCTACAGGAGTACGTAAAACAAAAGGAAGCCACTTAATAAGGCTATGGTAGATCTGACTTACCACAAGAGCAGCACGTGAAGCAGTTGGTATGATAGAGGTTACCCATTGCTTGGCAAGCCTGGCTCGCTCCATACACACCTTTTCCACATTTTATACAAATACCTAAAAAAAGCAGAAAGAAAGGGAAGTCAGAATCCTCTGCAGCTCCTAAAAACAGCTCCAAGGTTTTGATTCATAATATGCATGATATCCTCCATCAGGCCTTATAACCAATGAGCTTCTTACCCTCAATAGATTCAAATACCCAAGACAGAAGGAGGCAGCTTGAGTGGAACAAATGCCAAAATAAAAGGGGTGGCGAAAGCCTCTGCTGGTGTTTCAGTGCATGAAGACTGAGGCTGACTAAAGACAGAAATCCAAAGGAGACAGGTGCAATGAGAGGGGACAGAAAATCCAGTCTCTGGAAGTAACTCAATTTGCCCAAGAAATCGAATGTCACCTTTACAACTAAGTGCTCCACCATATTGCATTCAATAATCACTAATAAAACAACAATTCAGTCCAAAAACCAGAAGACTTCTCTTTGCCCTTCTCCAACAGTGCAACATCAAGAGCACTGGTCCATGGTGAAAGCCATGCAGTACTGAGAAAACAGGTCTGTCAGTCACATTTAAGAATTGTTTAACTCTCCATGAATAAGTAGTACAAAACAGAAGGGCACGGCTTCTAACTTCCTAGAGTCTAAGGGCAAAAATTCTGGTTGGCAGTTTTGCTTCAGTGGAGACAAAAATTCAACTCCACTGCCTCAGGCTGTCTTGGTGATGCTGGGGATGACTCCTATGAAGTCCAGCTAAGACTAAAGCATGAAGAACCAACATAGCACTGGCAAATTCAGCAGTTAGCTCCACACACAGCAAACTCACAGGAAAGGTCATTATTTCAATAAACTCTATAAAGCAGGGTTTTCAGGGTCCTTTTTGGCTTGTTTTTTAAAAACTTTTTCCCCATAGTTAGAACTTCAAGAGTCTTCTGCCTATGCATTTATTTCTGCCTATACATAACCTCTCTAAATTCAAACCAGAGCAGTGAGATAATTCAGGAATCACTTTGCTTCTGTATGGTCATGAAGAAGAAACAAATTGCTGGAGAGTTCATGTCCTTCTGTCACATACTCAGGTCTATCGATTTTAAGTTTTTCTAAAAGGTCCATTGGTCTCTATTCAATTGTAGCATGACAGTACATCTGAAGACAATGGTGTGTGATGATTATTTATTTTAATACTACAGTAGAAAAAAAATTTGACATGTTTGCCTCTCACAACTCTATAATGAAACTGCTGTGCTCCAATGTCTCTGAGCCCCCACTTCTACAAATGCATGCACAAGCTCAGCATTAGTCATTAGCATCAAGAAAACTGTGAATGTACTTAAGAGCCTAGGAACTAGAGAACTACAAAACTGGGCTTTAATCACCCAGAATTTTCCCCTGCTGTGCTGCGAACATTTTACACAGGCAAACACGCAGAACATACAAATACAAGCAGTTTGGGAGATAAATTAGCATATTACAAACTGGTAGAAACTTTAATGGCAGAAAATTAAGCTAACAAAGCTTTTGGTATTCAGTTCAGTTTCCACAGGTCTTCCTTTTATTCACTCCCAGCATATAAACTGGTCTAAGCGGCCACATCAGAGCCAGAAGCACCATCTGTCCCTGGCAGGTAGAGATCTGTGGAGGTAAGTAAACCAGGGCAGAAGAGCAGTACCCAATAATACAGCTGAGACTTCACCCAGGCTCTCAACAAGGAAAGCGTTATAGACAACACAATGTCCATTAATACCTCCATCCCCTCCCAGCTCTTCAAAACATTTTGAAAACCATTATCTGGAGCTGAGCTGCTTCAGTTTAAATGGGATACTGTCAAGTTAAAATGTGTTTGAAGAAAAGAATCATCCTATGCTACCAATTTGAATATTAAAATAGAAAGACCTTTATTAACACATGGTTCCTTGGGGTTTATATCTTTAACTCCCTCATTTAAAATCATTACGAGATCTGCCTTTCATTCAATTAGTACAACATCCTGACACAACACCACCATTTCAGACCAATAATTTAAAAAAAACCCAATATATCTATTAATGATTACTTTTAAATCTTAAAACTGATTTCAGTGAAGCAGGAACAACAACTTTATCGGACACCAATGTCCCAAGCTAAGCATATAATACAAACTAGCTGCCAGCTACATCCATCAGTTCAGTTAATTACAGTCTGTTAGGAAAATGCTAGTCCTTGGCTAGCTCAGCTCTGACTAAAAATTTGAACTCCTGAAAAATTGTTGCCTTAGGCTGTTAGGCCTATTTATTTGTAACCAAAGGTTATGAAAAAGGTCTGCTATTTGCCATGAGTTAATGGTTAACTGCTGATGAAAGATGGTTATTGATTACTGCGGACACTGATCAGAAAAGGCATCCCATCAGCCAGCAGCTGCAGGAATTGCTCCCAGCAGCAGCACAGCATCCACAAACCTGTACTCTGTCCTATCACATACCACAAGCTCTGCAATAACCCTGGTCTCTCCTGGCCCTGGGGCCAGAGGGGCTGCACACACAGCAGAGAACATGGGGCGCACATTTCAAACAAGATCTGTTATTACAGCATCATGTCTCAGTGTGAAGTTTCAGTTCACTCTTGTCAATGGGGCCAGAAGAAAAACCTTTGAATGCTCCCCAACTATCCACACCCTTCTTGCCCATCTTTTTACACCAGCCAGGTACCCAGAACTTGCAGCTGCTGCTAGTCTGACTGTGAGGTTATGCTGAGAGATCTACCTTTTCCCATTTACACTTAGTATTACTCAAAAAACAGAAACACAGAGTCTGTAATTTTCTGGCACTTCTGTCTATGAGCTCTCATGCACAAATCTAATACAGTCATGAAGTGCTTTGATAAATGAAGTTACTGCCTCATTTATTTGCCATTGCTCCACTGAACTACTAGAAGCAAAAGAAGGATTTATCGTGGATGTTAAACTTACATTGGCCTCTCCAGCAAGTGATTCGTTATGAGCAGCTGTCAGTTCGTTAACTTCTCTAAGACACTAGTCATTAACTCCAGGAATGAATGACCACAGAGATGATTAGCATACTAAAAAAGAACATGCATAATTCCAAAAGCGTATTATGGAAAATATATAAGCAGCTGTGGTGCAAGTATAACGTGAGCTCATAAATGCCTAGGAAAAGCACTGATTACATACATGGCTGTTCAGGTCTGGCTTTCCACCAGTCACAGCCCAGACTGCACACTGCAAGCTTGTGAAAGCCTTGACATAACAGCTACATCATTTTTTTCCCCCAGATTTAATTTCAAAGCTTTTAAACTGCCTATGAACAATGTTCTGTTACACAGCAAGCATGTCTTATTTCTGACACTTAACTTGACAAGACTTCAGATCAACTGCTTCAGCCTTTATACAGCTCCTTGCCCCTCTGGACACACCTAAGCAGCCAACTGTACCTTCAGTTCTTGAACACAATGACAGCATTTCCATCCAAGTCATCAGCTTTCCTACAAATCTGGTGTCTCTCTTCAACTAGAAAAAGATGCTACAAGATGTTGCATACACCCAAAGTTTGCATAAACGTTGGCTGAGCTGGCTCGAGCACGGCACCACCACATTCTTTCGCTGCAGTGAAGAGATGTTTGCTTCCTCACACAGTGTTTAACCAAACATGAGAGTAGATACTGAACAAACTCTGTGGACCATGATAAAAGGCCACCAACAAAAATGATACTAGAAAGAGGAAGAACTCTCAGACTCCTTGCTGGAGTTAGCTGCATCACTTTGCCAGCACCCTCAACACCTTAACCAGTCAACTCCACTGAGCTTGACCACGTCAGTCAGAACAACATCCCTGAATGCAAGCCAGAGAAGTCTCCAGCACCTCATGGCAACACAGCCATCAGAAGCATGATGGCCTCTGGATAACTCGTGCATTAGCAAAAATCCTAGTATCAGCACCAAGAGAAAATAAGACAGGTATTTTCTGATATTGTCAATAATTTTGCTCCAGACTTAAGATAGACGCAACGCAATGCATTATAACAAAGACATAAGCAACAACCCAGAAAGGATACAAAAGCTATACAAATTTTATTGAGACTGCTATAACGTACTTTTAAGAGTTGCCTGTAGCAGCCTATGCATTAGAAATTCAGTTCAGGACCTGTATGTCAAACCCTGGGATGCTGTTTTGATCATGCCAGCATGGGCTAGTACTTCACACAGACTTCACGAAGTACCCAGAACTGGGAAAAAGGCAGTAGACAAAGGTTAAATGGAGTACGCATACCAGCAGATACACAACCACCTTTTGGCCAAGCTTTGTTCTCAAACACATGTGGAACTCTGTACCTGTGCCATCCTCACTTAACCTTAAGTCAAGGATTTAGCACAAATGCAAGAAAAATGGTACCACAGGGCCTCTCAACTTCAGTACACAGCAGCTGCCTGAGTCAGAGGGAGAAATCTGGCTATCGTGCTCCTTGACAGCAAGCCACGGCTCAGGGATGAGCTGCAGCTTTGCTGTCTTACAGCCACACCATATCTCTAGGATAACTGCTACATGCTGCCTACAGTAGGAAACAACCAAGCCCTGTCATCAAGAGTTATGGTGAAGCTAAAATTAACAACTAACACATGGCACAGATGACTCCTCTGCCTCTGCAGTTCTGTTCGTGCTGCAGTGCTGGGAAGAGGGTGGGTGAACATCACACTAGGCTACTTCAAAACCCCTTTTCTTCTCTTGGACCTGAAAAGACCATCTCTATGCAAGTCCCCAACAAGCTTTCTATGCCTGTGGCACACCAAGGTGCAGGGGCAGGAAAATGAAACCCTACAGCCATCAAGTGGGACAAACAAAGGAGGAGGGAAGCCTTAACTTGGCTCAAGAAATCAAATTGCAGCAACACAGACCAGCTACAAGAGCAGGAGGGCTGTGAAGGGGCTGCACCAGTCACCTCAGGTGCCACTGGCCACAGGAGGTGTTCCCACACAGGCTGCAGCACTTGCAGCCGATGATCTCACACCAAGCAGGTTTTACACAGGGTGTTGCTACTACTTTAAAAAAAATATTCGGCTAAGAAGCTGGGTAAATAGTGAAGCATCAGAGCTGCCCCAAGTCCAGGCAGCTGTGCCACTGCTGCAGCAGTACCTGCCTGAGCTAACAGCAGCTACAGCGCAGACATCCTGGACTGTGGCAGCTCTGATACTGAGAGGTGACTTCAGATGAGAAAAATACTCCCTTCCTTCCAACAACCACAGGAGGAATCTTCCAACACACATCATCTCCCAGTCAGAAGCAGATAAAAGAAACACGGCACCTACACAGGGCACAGGGACAGAGTTTCTTCCTAGCAGCCAGGCAGGAGCAAGGGAGGCAGCCCTGGTAAACCCCTCAGCCCTCACCAACACAGGTAGCTCTCGCTGGAAGGCTTCAGTTTGTCACCTGGTAGATACCTGGCAAATGTACCAAGACTTGAATATCCAACACAAAATCTGGTATGTGCAGGTTATAAATACTACCTGGACTTGCTCAGCAACAATGTCTTGTGGCAGGAACAATGGAGGGACTATCAGGCTAAGCTACCAGCACTACCTTCTCCCTCAGAAGAAACCAAATCTTGAATTAAGGTTGAAAATGACAGACTAATAACTGGGAAATGCTCAGGTAAACATTTTAAGCTCCCATCCCAAGCCACAGTCCATCCACACCTGGCACCCCAGAACCCTGCAGCCAGGAGGGACCTGACCCCATCCAGTAACACAAGTGTGGCCTGTGCCCATGTGCTACCTGCAGCAACCACGCTGGAGGCTGGAGTAGGTTAAACTGAAGGAAGATGGCCCACAACACCTAATGTAAATCATAGCTTAAGAGAAGCAAGATAAAAAGCAGGCTGTGGACCAGGAAACTTTTTGCTGTCATTGTTAAACCTTATTGAGATTGCTCCAGATCTTGCTCTTCTTAAGGAAAGAAGGCAAAAACCCCACCAATAAACTACTTAAGCCCTTGAGATATATATTTGCTAACTTAAAAATACTTCCATCACTTCAGTGCCTGACTCCTACAGGAGGTTTTAGTTAATTAATACACAAGCTTGGAAGAGGAAGGATGCATGTGTAGAATTAACTCAGAAAAATCAAAGTTTGAGATTAGTTCATGTTTGGTTAAAAACACAGTAAAGTTCACATTCACTTGAAGTTTTGTCGAAGCAAGCTCTAGGTTCTAACTCCAGCTCCTGAAATAACTTTAACTATCTCCAGTCTGCCTATTGCATAACAAGGATGTGACTTGTGTTGGACCAAGCTGTTGAGGGAGGTCATGGCCATGAAGGGAAGTGCTGGGACCAGTTCCAGGAAGGACAGTGCTCATCAGGACACAGGAGCTGAGCTTTACCTACCTGAGGGATCGATGGGGCCAGAAGGTCAGCAGGGCTCAGCCTATTCCTACTTGCTTTGGTAAATATGTGGGCTATTCTGTTTTGTCAGAAACTTTCCAGAGTTTCAAACATAGGGTAAGATGATGGGCAAGAATCTGGGAACACAGAAGGCCATAGAAACACCTCTCAAACACTCCCCTCCCAGACTCTATTTTAGCAGCTATGAGCCCAGCGCATATTTGTGCTGGTGAATTAAACTACAGCAGCTCTTGGTCAGCACTGTGGAGTGGGAGATGTCATGGGAGTCAGTATCAGCTCTGTTTAGCAGCTGCTGGAAATGGGAAGGCTTTTATTACTGTTAAAGTAGATCCACCCAGTCGCACAGTGAAAGCCTGAAGCTAGCGCAGCAAATACAGTATGTGAAATTACTGCTGTGAACCATGAAATTACTGACACTATCTCCACAGAGTTCATCCTGCCTTGGCCGCAGCCAGCATGCCTCTGCATAACTTCCCTTTGTGTGGATCTCCAACTCTGCCACGGAGCCTCCTGACAGCACAAGGCACATTACAGGCCTATTGTTCTGCGCAGTGTTTTAGTTACACTGACACTTGGTTTACAAATATTCATTCATTTCTCTGCTTCTTGATTTAGTGCATGGCAGTTGCAGGATGATTTATACTTCCCACTTGGCATTTACAGAAAGATCTTTTGCTACTGAGGCAATGAACTGGAAGACCGAGTGGTTCTCGTGGCTGCTCTATCGTCTGTGCCACTTTGGGTTGCTTTGTCTGTGATTCAGAGCTCAGCTGACTGCTCAAGCTTCATGTTCAAGTTGACAACCACAGCACAAGGGGACTTGAAAACAACTTTAGCAACCGAATTATTGACTAAAAAAAGACAAATAAGAAAATCCTGCTTCTAGAAGTACCTTGTGGTTACTGGGATTAGCAATGCAAGGAGACACGTACAGCTGGGCAAATAAAGGAGAGCACCACTGGGAATAATTACTTGGGAGGGGAAACCATGTCTATGACGCCCCTTCCCTACCCTACCACCTCCTCTGCTGCTGAACATCTGAACGTCTCGTTGTGGACATACATCTTCTTACAGACCAAAGTACCAGGTCAACAAGGCCTTTCAGCTCAAATCACACTTATTTTGCCTGGAACATAATGAGTGCGATCACACATATAACTCAGTCTCTTTCAGCATAAAATTTCTAGCACAGCATTAGTAACAATCAGGTGAAGACAAGCTAGTGTCAGGAAAACCTTCAGCTTGTGCTACTGTTGGCAGAGGAGGACACACCACCACATCCAGAGTCACCAGGCAAACACAACAAAGACACACACACACAGGTTACACAGACAACAGAAGAGAATGATGCTTCCACAGGTCCTAACTTCAGTACAGTAACACGTAATACCAACATCCCAAGCTCCCCAGTGCTCCTAGCAAATTCTTTGTTAAGAAGCTGGCGTAGAGCACCAGGGGCATTCAGCTCAGCTGTGTATTTACACTGATTTAGGAAGAAGGTAGACCTTCACATTGCATACTCCAATGAAACAGGCAACAGAAGTAGTGGCAGTTCATGGATGGTGATAGAGAAGATTTAAAAAAAAATATTCAGGTTGCAAATGCACTCACAAAAGCATTTGTTTTTTACTTAACCTGGATACTGCAATTTCTACCAGTGCTTTAATTTATATGAGTTCATTTAGCTGGTTGCACCAAGTGGAGAACATGTTTGCCCACACCATTACTTTAGATTTACTCTGCCATAACACAGGTCAGAATGTGGACTTGCTAAGTTTCATTTCAGCTGTTTCCAGTAGCAGATTTACAGAACAAGACCGTTTTATTAGAATAAATAAACCATACGTGAAATGTTTAAAGCTTGTGCTTGCATCATCTTTCCTTTATGCTTACTGATGCCACACATTAGCAACAGTATATTCGCAAATTGCAGATTTTCCTGTATTAATTACAGTGATCATAGTACAGACCCAGCCAGCAACTCTACTGTACTAGCCCCCTTTTCCAGTCTTGACTTTAAGTTGTCTTTAGCAAGCCATTTAATTTCTGCATCTTGGCTCTTTCTACATGAAATGGGAGCCACAGACACCTGTGTGGTCTTCAGAGAAAAGACATGGAAGAGGCAGAATCATTTAAATGCTTTGATTTAGAAACCATGTACAACCAGGTAACAGCAGTGATACTGAAAGCACTAACAATACAGCCCAAACACCCTGATCTCCACAGCCCATCAGACCTGAAAACATCAGCTGCACAGACATCAAGTTGGAGTTTTCATTACATTCTCTTGACATTGCACGTATGAGTCATCATTCTAATATATGGCAGAAAAAGGTCATATATTACAGCTGCCTTCCTTGACGTATTTAAAATGGGTTTATGATTAAACAAGGAGACTAGTCTAAAAGTTTCCAGGTGCACTTTTCTATTTTCTGAGATAACGGTCTATTTCCAGAACGAGCATGACATTCTGGAAAGGCACGGCATTACGTAACCACATTTGGTTATAAATTTAGCAGCTCCTTCCACAAGCAGGATGCAAGCACTACACGTTCACAGCAGCCCCACATTTCCACCACCCACCCCATAAAGGTGCCACCGACACTGGTTTGCTAGCTCTTGCCTGCCACAAGGAGGTTCTTTATGATTTCCAGAAGTAAAAATAGGTTTGTTTAAACAAAAGCATGCTTATAGGTAGGTATCATAGCAAGCTATTAAGAAAGACTTAACTATTCACCAAAGTGAAGCTGGAAATCACTATAAAACCTCTGTCACCCTAACCCTCTGAACTGTTTTTTTTTGTTTGTTTTGGGTTTTATTTGTTGTTGTTTTGGGGGGGGTTTCAGTCACTGCAAGGCAAGTGACTCAAGGATGCTTTGAGAACGTCGGGAGGAGGAATACACCTTCCTGCAAGGACATCCTGCAGGACCAATTTCAGAAAGTCATTTGCCATAGGTTTCTCCTATCTTCAGCTCATTAAAGATTTTAGTTCTGAAGTACCTTCCCTTGGCAAACCTCACTTTCCTTGCCCTGGCTACAGTGAAAAGCCCACTCTCCTCTGCAGCTCTAAGGCCCTGTTCAAGGAAGTGCTCAGTGCTAGTGCAAACAGCCAGTCCTCTTAGTCCAGTAGGACAAGATGACTCTCAGACCATAAGAAAAGCCTGTCCTGGTCTAGCAAGCTGAATCCCCTTGGGACAGCTGGTCAAACACAGCACTAATGACATGTAAACAGGATATTCTAATTTTGCGTCCTCCACCTCCGGGCAACAGCAATAGAACATGCTATATACGTAGGCTCATTTCTTTTCTATGGATCCAACCGGGGGGGGGGGGGGGGAAGGAAACAGCAAGAATTAGAAAATCAACATGTTGCCAACTTCCATAGCAAAATGAGGATTCCACAGACTTGGGCAGTCCAATGCATTTGGCTGCCCTCCACTGCAGACTTAAAGCAGACAAGTGGTGGTTGTTCCAGGCTTTAGTCAGATTCCTGTCTGCAATGATTCTTACAACAGGATAACTGACTTTCTCACAACCATGAAAGGACCTAGGCTCCATTTTCACCTTCAATGACTTGCTCTCCCAGGCAGCTGTGGCCAGCCAACACTGCTCATACCCATAGAAGTGGGTAGATCTCACCTCACTCAATTATGACCCTTCCACCGAGACAGACAGCAGCACTGCAGAGTGAGGCCATGCTCCAATGATTGAATAAATCCAGCTCTACAATGCTTAGTACCATATAGAGATGCCACACAGCATACACTACTGATGGTTAACTTCAGATTGGCAGAATTTCGGCTAGGTCAGGTATCATCTGTCTGGACTGCTTTGACTTTTTGCTGGATCAGGTATTGTCAGTTCTGGATCAGGTAACAGTCTGCTCTCTAGCAGCTGGCATGAACTCCAGGGTACGTGGTCTGCCTGGCTAATTTGATAGAAATATGAACACTCGCTTGATCCGCATCCAGATGAATGATCTAGAAATGCAAAAATGTCACACTCAGGACCACCCCTCTTCCCTTGCATTGTCCTCATCTCACTCATCTTGGCACAAAAGAAGAACAGAGTGGGTACAGAAGGCCAGAAAACTAACTCTATACTTTTTTTTTTCTAGTTGTCTTGAATGAGAACAGTGGGTAACAGGCATTAAGAAGTATGCATAAAAGACTCTGCTGATGCACTCAGTTATGCACCGTTTCCCAGCTAGTGATAAACCACCATTCAGAGTTAGCCCTCTCCATGCCTAGGAGCACACTTGTTTTTTTTTTATCACCCAGCTTCTTATATTCTCATGAACTGACCAACAACAGAAGTGCCTGGCTCCTCTGCAAAAGCTGGGCACGGAGTAAAAAAACATACAAGATGCTGATCAGTGAGTTATTTCAGATAGGATCTGACAGAAGAGGCCCACCCCAACTATAATGGGGTTTTGGCATCATCTGCTCTTTTTGCAACCTGCCCACTGTACCTGCAGCCAAAACCTTGGTCCGTAACCTCTACAGAGAAACCTGCAACAACTTAACCAAAGTGCTAAGCTGCTCCCTATTAAAGAACACACATTCTGCAATAGCACTTGGCACTGAGATACAAACAGCTAACTATACTTTGGCCTCGGTGGCAAAAGTCAAACACTATTTGTTTGAGGGGACAAAGCATTTTCCTTTCAAAACAAACCCTGTGTGCAGCACCGGTCCCCCAGAGCCCAACAAGAGTTGTCTTCACAAAACAGACACCAGCAGCTGCCAACCAGCTACAGCACTGCAGGACCCAACTGCACACCATAGCAGGCCTGTTCCCAGAACCAGCACTTTGTGTCTTCTCCACACCCATCCTGCTCATCATCTCCATGCCAAGATTGCATGAATTTTGGAAGATGGACTCAGTTCTTGTAGGGCTGGATGCCAGACTCAAGCAAGATTGGTGAACAAGAGGCAAGATACTCTTCTCTCCCACTCCTAACACCCCACCACCTCTTCTACCATCCCACTGCCCAGACATCACTCATTTTGTGATTAATTCATCAGCTCCATCACCCACAACTATCACACAGCAAAGGAGTGGTGGCTAAATTTTTAGCAGCACTTACAAAAAAATAACTAAAACGCAGTTGTGGAGCAAACATCTTCAGGACAATTCATTAAAAATCTTTCTAGAGGCAGCAAAAATAAAACTCAAGAACTGCCAAACAGGGGAAAGAGAGAGCAGACAGGAAAGACCAAAGGATTAGGAAGGTAATTTTCCACTTTGTTAGTTACAGTAAACATCTCCAAATACTGCTATCTTACACAATTTATCAGCCAAACCTTTCCTCCATTTTGAAAGGTTATGCAAAGTGGTGAAATGTTAACTTACATCTTAGAGGACCAGCTAAAAAATGACAGAAACATATAATCTTTTCATAATTATAAAGTCAACACTTCACTGATATGAGAAGCCTCTATTCATAGCAGCTAAAAGGAACATTCATTCCTTTTTACATCATCCCCACAGTGTTATGTCTTGATACAATTTAACAGCAGGTGAAATCACTAAAAATTGGGAACAGTGTGAAAATTTTTCCTCTATCTGGTTTTAATTAAAATGCTCAGCAAAACACAGAGGAGTGATAAGAGAGGTAACCCTTTCCACCTCAATTGCGCTGTCTGTTGATAGTTACAGAGCTCAGTGCAACGTCAGTGGTAAATAGTTTCTCTACTATTAAAGCAGTGGTTCAGATTAGGATCATGACAAAAGCAGTAAAAGCAGTAAAAGATGTATCACATCTGATTATTATATATGTGGTAAGTGTCTTGCGGTCTTTTAAGTTTGAGAAGGTCCACCTGAGAAGCAGACTCGAGCTATTACTGGAAAGACCAGATGAGACCTGCACTCACATCAGAGCAGTGGGACCTTCCGTCTGGGTACTGGGTAGGAGCTGGTACATCTCCCACCCAAGACCTGTGCACAGCAGAAGCTGACATAGTCTATTCCAAGCCCTTCAGGCCCTGTGGTCCCCTGTTTAGACACTGGGGATATGGAGTGCATGGACAAAGCATACTGGTACCCAGCTCCCAGGGGTATATCCAGGGCCTATGTTCAGCTTTGGTATCCCCATGATTCAAGATGAATACCAGCTCAAGATGCTGCTGGCTTTCCTTGCCATTAGAGCACACGGCTGGCTCATGTTGAGTAGAACCCCAGAAGGTCTTTCTGCAGGGCTGCTTTCCAGCCACTGGGCCCCCAGCTCATACCATTGTACAAGGTTGTTGAGCTGGTGCAGGACTTTGCATTTCTCTTTGTAGAGCTTGATGAGCTTCCCATTAGCCTATTTCCCCAGCTTATGAAGGTCCTGCTGAATGACAACACATATAACTAGTCTATCAACCACTCATCCCAGTGCAGTATGATCTGCTAACTTGTTAAACAGTACTGACCCTAGTATTGACTTCTGAGGGGCACCACTACTGATTGGCTTCCAACTTGACTTCATTCTGCTAGTCACAACTCTGAGCCCAGCAGCTCAACCAGTTTTCAGTCCATCTCACAGTTCACTTATGTAGCCTGTACTTCTCCAGTTTGCCTAGAAAGACGTTATGAGAGACAATATCAAAAGCCTTGCTAAAGCTGAGATCAACAATATCCACTGCTCTCTCCTTATTCACCAAGCTTTTCATCATAGAATGCCACCCCAGTACCCCTACCCATTTCCCTTAGTCTTCCTTTTGCTCATACATCTGCAGAAGCGCTTCTTGACCTTTGCATCTTTCACCAGATTCAGCTCCAGGCAAGCCTTAGCACTCCAGACCCCAACTGTGTGTGCTCAGGGAGTGCTTTTATATTGCACCCAGGCCACCTGCCCCTATTTCCACTTCTTTCTTGGGAGCTCCCTGCTCATCCATGCAGGCCTTCTGTCACTCTTGTTCAACTTGCTGCATGTCAGGATGGACCATTCTCAAGCTTGGAGGCAGCAATCCTTGAAAAATCAACCAGACCCCTTTTCTCTTCTTCCTAGTAACTTTATAACACATTTTAGTCAGCAAGGTACAGAACTTATATATGCAATATCCTGTCAGGACAGTCTACAGGAATACTCTGCCCTATTGCAGGTACTACTGGAGACTCAACTTCTGTTTTCAGTTAAAGATTTAGCTAACTAAATTTACAATAAAATGACAGGGACAAGTAAAGACTTACCTGTGAATATTTACACATTTCACTCCTACTTAGAAATCTAACTCCCCGGTGGATTCTCTTTAGACTTCCAAATAAACATATTTCTTAGTGTGACCTTTAATCAGAACACTCAGGATCAGTGTGTAAACCACTGAGTTGGGATTTTCCTTCTCATGCACTAAATCACTAACCTAATGCAACAGTTCCTTTAATTGCAGCAAAGCTCTTTTGGAATTTCTCCTTTCACTGTATCCACTAAGAAATAACATTTGTGAAGGTTCATTTAAAAAAATAACCTAACAAAGAGTAGCTCTCACAAAACTTATTTTGAAAACTAACTAAAAGAATCAGTGTATTTGTTGGTTGAGGGTTTTTTGCCTTTTTAAAAATTACTAGAGCCTTTGTTTCTAGATTAATCTATGGGAATAAGGGTAGCTTTTACTAAATCTACAAAGAATCTCTCAACTGTGCTGTCTCTGTAAGGTTAAAAGTGATGTACAGAGTTGGTGCCTATACATCCTCTGCCTCTCCCACTGGTGCCTTTGAGAGATGAAGGATTTTATAATTTCTAGAGAGCGGTTATTTATCCAATTTACGGACAGAATAATTGTTTATTCTCAATTAAAACAGATTCTGTTTCAATCTAGTACTGGTCACAGAAAGTCTCCTCTGGCTGTCTTCCATCATAGCCAGAAATGTTTCTTCAAACAAAGCAAGAAAAACTAAGCCATCACTACAAATGGTTGCTGCCCATTGCCCTTCACCTGATGGGAACGACAGCTTTTATCTTGCAGTGGTGTCAGTGACTCAGGCTGACAGGAATAGCTTGTGCAAATCTCTGGTAGGGGGAACACAGGATGAACATGCATCCTTTTCCCTACCTTTCCTTGAACCAACAGGTAACACACACTGTAAAGATCTGTGTTATCATGTAAGAGTTAGTCAATCACCTTACATCGTGTCTAGGGAAAAAAAAAGAAGGGAAAAAAAAAGGGAAAAAAAAAGAAGGGAAAAAAAAAGGGAAAAAAAAAAGAAGGGAAAAAAAAAAGAAGGGAAAAAAAAAAGAAGGGAAAAAAAAAAGAAGGGAAAAAAAAAAGAAGGGAAAAAAACCCAAAACTGTGTTCCCCTTCAGTACTAGGTTTAAATCCTGGCAGGTATTTCAGCCTTCTACCTGCTGAAGTAGTATCTAAGCATCTGTTGACAGCAGGACCTTTGACTCAGACCTGAAATACTGGATGTCCCCCAGCCTCCAACTTCTTCTTTCCCTCTATAATACTGCCCAGTGCACTATTTGTTACTATTTCTCAATGACTTAATCCCAGAGCTCTTTGGGAGAAGAAAACTTGAAATGTATTTATTCCTATTTAGGATCAAACATGTGGGCTGTTCTCAGTTCATATGTATACTTCAAGCTGTACAGAAGCTTATATCACCTTTTTTCTTCCCTGAGGCTTAAAATTCAGTGCCCTGGCCCTGAGCTGCAGGATAAAAACAAACATGCAACTATTTGTTATGAAATGGTCACATTTGACCTTGGAGTCAGTCTTACTTTACTTTAGACCCCAAAACAATGCTTATTCTCTTCCCTTAAGTCAACTGCTCAGTGAGAAACTGCAAGCTGTCAAGTCCAAAAAATTCAAACAACAATCTATTCACAGACTTATTTCAATACTATTTCTGGCTGGTAACTAGCTTTTTCAGAACAGTAGTGTCACAGGTGGAAATGTGTGCAAAACTAAGTGTGCTGCTGATGCAGGCTCAAGTCCCAGATTCTTCAAAACAGGAATGTCTACTGCTTAGGGAGATGTTTTTACAAATGACTGCCACCTGGGTGTGTAGTTCTTGTCCCTTGAGAAGGGAAGACTCCCATCTATCTCACTGCCAGTTTGGTGACAGGCCAAATCCAATAAAAAACATATATAAGCAAAATAAACCTTACAACCTAGCATTCCCCTACATTGGGATCACCTGGTGGATATCATTCTTACCCCACCTTGAGGGCTGGAAGAGTCAGAGGAAGAAACACTTGGATATAAAAGGGGAAAACGGAAAAATGCTTCTATCACTTGTTATTCTGACATCTGTGGCTTCAGATCCAGCTAACATTTGTGAACAGTCTGTGGTCTCAGCAACAGCCTACCCTTGCCCCACTACTGCTGCTGCCACTGACCTCTAGTTCCCATGGGTGGGTTCATGTCCATGCTGGAAACCCCCAGGCATGACATACAGCACCGCTGATGAACAGGGAAGTGAGGTACATGAGTCCCTTGCTCTGCTAGAGCCCAGGCAGTGGCGTTCAGGAGCCCCTCAGCTTGTCATCCCACCAGCAAAATTACCCCTGCTAGCATGCTGTGTGGACCAACCTACTTGGAAATCAAAAAGCTCTAAGCCTTACCATTCCTGGAGTACTTGGTCAGAAACATGAAAGAAAGTGCTCCCCCCCCCTGAAACCATGCAATGCACCCTTTCTCTGACCTTGCAATAATCTAACACCAGGCTTCCCAATTTGCCAGTCTTTAACCAAGCAAAACATCCAATAATTTCAGAGGAAGTTCTGCTCACAAAGGAGTCCAAGATTTGGCCTTAAGCTTGGGAAATAGCATGTTTTGTTTTGTTTTCTTTCATGAGCTACAGAAATAAATTAGATGGACACAAATGAGACGGGGTGCCCAGCCAGAGCCAGGCCACCACTGCAGCCAGATGGGCCTGAGCTGCTCCCCATTCCTGCCAGTCGTCACTGCCAGGAGCCCCATGGGGAACCAAAGGCCCTGCAAGGTGGGGAGCAGAGGCAGCAGCAGGGAAAGGCAGAGCTTCACACACTTGGCACACCAGAAAGCTGATTTGCAAGTCTGCACTTGGAGCATCTTCAAAGTATTTCTGTTGTGAATAAATGCAAATCAGCCTCTGGGGATCACCTCTTTCTGGGCTAGTTCTTCACCCGCCTGAATTCTTCCCAGGTGTGGAACAGGGGCTGAAAAATCCTTTTCCCAGAAGAATAACATCAGTTTGCTCTTACACAGCATGCAAGGCTGTTTCAGCCTAACCCAAGCTACTCCTTCCCTTTTCCCCCTTTCTTAATAGGTCAAGAAGATTTTTTGATTTTGTTCTTTAAAAGAGTGTGGCACTCCGAGTCCTTCACTCCACAGCATGAGGGCAGAGGCTTGCCTCTGAAGCCCTAGGGCAATGTGGAGTATGGCAACTGGATTGCCATGCCTCCAATCTGCCAGAAAAAAAACAGCATGGGGCAAACCTGTGTTCAAAGCTCCAAGCCCAAACCTGCCATGGATTTCATTTTTTTTCGACAGTCTGAACTGGGCAGTGATCTGCTTTGCAGGTGTTACTTGTGCAGCTGCAAGGAAGCCCTGTACCATTCTCCAAGACTAGGCAAGACCTCCTGGCACAGCCACTCTTGCCAATCTTGCACAGGAATGACTCTCTCAAAACTAACATACAGAAATGAGACTGGCAGATACTCCTTCCAGGCCAAGCAAAAAGGCAATTGTTTGTAAAAACTGTAATTTTTCTAACTGTTTGTAAAAACATGAGACAACAGCTGATGGCCACCAAAATTTCAGGAAAAACACACTAAGTATCAGTAAGCAGGATCTATTATGTTGCTGCAAAAAAGGTAAGCAAAGGAAAAAAAGTGGCAACAATACCCAGAGCTCACAGCACTTCATCCACAATGGACATAGCATCAGAGTGTTCTCTATAACCACCTGCAGATCAGAGGCAATGGGTGTTAAACCCATCATCCACATTCCTGTGCTCCCTACATCCTCTCCAGGTTTAGATCTTGATACCTTCAAGTGACTTCTGTTCTGGGCAGAAGATAACAAGAAGGGGAAAAGCAGAGGATGTAGAATCACAGAATCACACACAAACTCCACCCTCCTCTGCTGAAATCACACACAGAGAAGTCTGGTTCTGTCTTTGGATCTATTCTCTTCTCACAGGCCCAGGAGAGTGGGATCCCAGTTTCTGCAACAAGGAGCCTTCCTACGATTCACATGCATCTTCCATAAAACCATCTCCTGCAAGCAAGCGGAACACCCTGGGAATGCAGCACAGTTAACTGGCTTCCTACAAGCTGAAAGAGGTCAGCAGGACTTAACGGAGCATTATAGCCCTCTTTCACACCATTTACTCCACCTGCTCTTTGTTATTTATATCATAATTTGCAGGAAATTTGTGTCTATCTGTCAAGATACCAAGTTTTTAAGCAAACCACACATCACTTTTACAGCCGAAGCACAGAGCAGCCAACTCAACAGCTCCATGTGGATACATTCTGGGAAGTACAGAGGCAGTGAGGCAGGCCAGGCAGAAGAAGACAGCAAGGGTAAAACACAGATGTGAATTTGTTTATTCCCTGATCTCTGTGGTGTAATAAAAACAACTAGACTCCAAGCTGTCAGAAACAAGTCAAACATGCCCCTGTGACCTCAACAGGACTGTCATGAATATGGGAGGTTTTGATTTATCAGAGAAATGTTCAATTTTCTAAATTAATTACTTAGTATCCATACCTTGTACAGATTTTATTTTGAGACATCTTAAGGTTTTTTTCTGTGTTAACTCACTAAGCTGTGCACCTGAGCTGTAGGGGTTTTCCACTGCAGCAAGAGTACGGCTTGCTGGGAACCACTGCAACTGTACAGGGCTGCACCACAGAGGCTCAGCCCTGCTCTATCCAGGAACAGGTACAACAAGCCAAGACACTTTCTAAGATGAGCTACTGACCTACACTTCAGAAAATGACATGCTTGTTTCTCACACCAGCCCAAAATCTGGACTAACACACTTGATTGTTGTGCAGCTCTGTTTTGTATTGAATGTTTATATCAGGGAAACATGGCTTTGATTAAAAATGGGCAACCCACCAACTGCAGAGAATTTTCACATAACTGTTTGGCAAAATAAAAGAGCTGCAACAGTTATTAGCCATTCATCAAAACGTCTGCCTTGTCCCCTGAGGAATTACCTGTTTTCCCCATCTACACCTGAGAACTGGAATGCTCCAGGTTAACAGCATGGCAACTGCCACAACAGAAAGAAACACAGAGAGATCCAACACTTTACCAATACAACTCCTTCTACCACCTTGTATAAACAGCTGTTCTGTCTCAGCCTATGCTAACTCCTAGTATCTTTTGCTTCTTCTACCTTTTTAATTTAAAAAACAAAACAACAAATCCACAAAATAAAGTATCAACATTCTCTTTGAACTAACTTAGCTATGGGGAGATAGAAAGAAGAGTGACAGGTGAGACAGTCCACAGAGACCATAAGTCTAATCCTGCTGCATTTCATGTTCATGACAAGAACAGGCAGGATAGCAGACAGCAGCACTAGGTTAGCAAGCTGCTTTGAGCAGAACAAACCATGGATAAGTGGCAAAGCCTATTCACTATCCCCTTGCTCAAAACCATTCCCCCCCAGTGATTATTTGCTAATAATTCAGTCAATATCTGGCCTAAACAAATGGGCTGAGTACACATTCCACACCAGGAACAAAGAACACAAGATCCTACTCTAATAATGCTGAAGGCACTATCATTATCTGAGGCCAGGAAAACAGAATCAAGCCACAGCAGCAGATCTCAGCTGTCCCAATTCAGTCAGGTTAGCACTTGATTTTATCAAAGTAAAAGAGTCATACTTCTCCCCACCTTATTAGAAATCCCTTTCTAATAAAGATTTTCCATCAACTACACCCTGCATGCATGCTGCAGTTTTGCACATTGCAAAGCCGACACACAAAAGCAAACCTCAAATTACTCGCATTTAAATTTGGGATATCCATAAACAGTTGCTTGGCCCCGTGTCTCAAGTTCAACAATGCACCACAGCAACCTAACCAGGCACAAGCATTTTGGACTGGCCTCACCTGATGCTCCCTGAAACCCCATGCGCTGGAACTGCTGCCACACAAGGAACACTGATGAAGGGAGAAAGTGCAGTAGAACAACCCAGCTTCCACCCAGGAGCTTTACTCATGGCATCCCAGTTTGCTGCACTGCATACACTTGGGGACAAGCTTGTCACAGACAAGATGGGTTTGTGCAATGACCGCCAAAACAAAAGGGTATTTCCCATGCCTGGGAGAGGCCACAGGGTCTCCACAGACCAAAAGAAATATGATCCAAGTGAGCTGGAGCATCTAAATATGCACAATTGTCAAACTGCATTTAGGAATGGCTTTTCGTTCCTTTTATTTTAACTTTGAAATTTTCTAATTTTTTCAGTTGGCCACATTAAAAGGGAGAAAACATCTTGTTTTCACTTTCCAGAAGTTCAGTGGTGTCGCAAGTGAAACAACTTGCGAATTAAATAAATGTTGGCATGGCCAGGAAAACATCTGAGAGTCCCCAGCAGTTCTTCCACAATAGCTATCTACTTTTAACAAAAAACTGTAAACACATTCTGAACTGAAATAAGCCCTTTTCAGCCGAATTCTTATAAAAAAAAGTGGTATATAACTAGGTTTGACCTTTCGGAATCTACTAAATGCCTCTTAATTGTCTATTTGATCCACTCCCTGGCTATTTCATGACAATATGTGGTATTAATACTCTTTACATTTGCCCATTGCCTTCTCTGCTCTTCTCCTATTCATAAACATCCTCATCAACCCTCACTGTGAGCTAGATGCATTTCAGTGCTGCTGCCTGGAATGGAAGACCTTAGTATTAACTATCTCCTCCAAATCCAGCCTTAAGTATTTGGGTTGTTATATCAACCTGATCACATCCCTCTTCAAAGTCATCTGACTTCTCATCCCTGACACTTGGAGGAACTCAATTCTCTGCTTCGTACCTTGGCTACCAAAAACTCATCATGGGGTAAATCCTAATCATGCCTGTAGCACAGCAGCCATCATCAGACCCCAGACCAGCCAGCACCAACCACATCAGTCCAATACATCCTTTCTTCCAAGTCATGCAGTAGCTGCCACTGTTGTCCCATTCTCTCAGCAACAGAGAGGGTCAGGGCCTGCAGAGCAGGGCTCTCACACTCAGTGAGACAACAGCTGGGCTGCACTTG
This sequence comes from Apus apus, assembly GCF_020740795.1. Classification (NCBI taxonomy): domain Eukaryota; kingdom Metazoa; phylum Chordata; class Aves; order Apodiformes; family Apodidae; genus Apus; species Apus apus. The sequence goes on along the minus strand of NC_067292.1, from coordinate 9,427,121 downwards.
TCAGCACATGTGCACCACAACAACCCCAGCAACACGGGAACACAGTTTTAAACTAAACTGCCTACAGGTTTTCATGCAAAACCTGCCGAGAGGAATTTTTCCAGCATCTCAAATTTGGAAATAGGCACCATTAGCAATAAATCCTTACCCCCAGCTGAACCCCCCTGTGTAAGCTCTTACATATTTTATATGCACAGTAGCTCTCAGCTGAGCACTAAATGAATGTTTGTGCTCTGGGGTGCTGGGGTTTTTTCCTTAAGGAGTCATACACCTTTTCTTAAAAGTTTGCTGGAACACAAAAATGTGACATTAAAGTTGGTAAAACTGCTCCAAAACACACAGAATGAAGTTTCAGACAATGTGAACTACTCCAGCTGGAAGAGATATATGACTTGCTTGGCTGTTTTCTTGTGTTCCTCTGTCTCATGGCACAGTAACAAACAAGGCTAACACTGACAGGGAGTTAAAACAACACACTGAGGTTAAGAGAAATAGGTAACACATACCCCACAACAGAAATATCAGCTCCAACGTAAAAAAGAGGGACAAAATCCACTTCCAGAGACAGCATCCATATAGACACAATGAGAAATAGCAGTAAAATCCAGCCAAACACTGACATTTATTGGTTAATCTTTAGCACATCTGCTAATTTTTTTAAGAGCTGAAGGCTGGTCCTGCTCCCAAATAAGCCAACAGGAATCCTGCTGCCAGCCTCAAGAGCCATCACGCCCCTGGAGCATCTCCAAGCAATGCCACATCACAGCCCCAGGTACCTCCATCCTGTCAGGACTTGAACCTTTCAGGCAGTTGAACGCAGCCCTCCAAAATGAGCCTTTTTAATCTCATAATAAAACAGACACCATGCACATTCCTGCATTTATTCCTGTTTGCTGTATGAGTTTTGCTTTATATTGCACATTCCCAGCCCTGTGAGAGAAAAGGCAGTTTGTTCAGAACAGGCATAAAAATCAAACACCACATTATACTCTAAAAGACACCTAGTTTCTCCAGCCACAGAACGGGAGCACAAGAAGTTGTAGCATTCACACATTTTTAAAGTAAAAATTATACAACTTCATGGAAATTTTCCATTAAGAAGCATCAACCTCAATCATGTAACTACCACTACTTTGACAGTTACCTGTTCCTTCACAACCAGATCACATTTTAGTCTGCAAAATACAGCAGCCACAGAATCCATTCAACTATTTACTCCCAATTTACACACTACCATGTACAAACTTCCAGTGCATGATTTAACTGGGACACTCACCCACATAAATCTTTGTGGAGGATCAGGCACAGAAGCTAGGTTAACAGCTGCCAATACAAGTTAAACTCTTCTAGAGGAACAGTTTTTTTACTTTGAATCTTGCTTGGGATCTCTCCCTGATGCCCTTAAAAGTTTGATGTTACTTCAGGGAATTTAAGAACCTCCTACTTCAGGAATGCAATACAGACCTGGCTTAGAGTTTGTAACAAGGCCTTAAAAAACAAGCAGATATAATTAATTGCTCAGCATTTCACATCACAGCACCATGGCACTGCAATCACCAGGGGCACAGCCACTCCAAACCAAAGTGAACTGCAACATGAGCTCCACTGAAACCCCAAAAACCAGTATCCTTTTCCACAAGGGTACAGACTCTTTGAAAGAGGCAAAAAGAAACTTCCTTCTCTGCAGGCATTTTGCATGTAAACCATCTCCTCTACTTTAGAGGTACAGGGTCGTCTCTTCCCTCTCCACAGTGCTGCATCACCCAGTGGCTGAAAATCAACCAGGTACAACATTCACAGGGGTACACATACAGGTACCCTTCCCAAGCTGTAAGGCGGCAGGAAACGGTAACAAACCCGGAGTTACTATACCACAGCACTGCCTATGCCAACTCTGTGTTACACATCCAAACCTCTTTAACAGAAACCTCAACCATGGAAGCCCTAATAAAACACATGGTGGTTCTTTGGAAGTCACCATCCCCCTCTGCACACAGTGCTTTTATAACAATGCAGAGAGAACCCAAGAGTAAAAGCACAAACAAACAAACAAAAAAAAACACAAGCAAAAAACATTCACCGTAATAACCCCTATTCACACAAATTTCCTGAAAGTGAAGGTAAGAAAGCCATTGTCCCCACTCATAACATGCTTTTGTGCAAGTTGTACTGGCCAAATTTCCATTTACTGTTAATTGTACATTACATGCACCTAAAATATAAACACACATATTTCACATCTCTCCCCTCCTGTTACTACATATTACATGGTTTATCACTTTCCAACTTTAGGGAGACTCAAGTATGTGCATGACTAGTAGGGACTACAATAAGTCATCTGGGACCACTCCCACATCCTTCAAAGGCCATTCCGTAGCACAGACAAAAAAGGACTTTTTTCCAGGTCCACTGACTTGTGTTATCACACTTATTTACATCTTATTCGTTGTCTTGAATTCTTTCCACGTTCTCTCCCCCCACTTTCTTGGACCTTCCTTCCTTTGGAGGACCCCCAGCTCCAGGCTTCCCCCATCACTGTCTACCATTATTTTCTTAACTCACTCAGCTCATCATCCACACTCTTCCCCACTCCTCTCCTGCACTCAAGCACAAGCAGCAGCACTGTTCACTCTCCCCTTCATGCACACAGTCTGCACTGCCCCTGGTCTCAGGGTAGAATCAGTAACAGGAGGGCAGGCTGCTGGCAGCTGTGAGCCAGCAGGATGCTGCTAATTCACACTGCAGCTCTTCTTGCACCTTTGCCAGTGAACACATACCTCCCTTCTCTGACCTCATTTTTGAGGGCTTTCTTGCATTTCAGCTAAAAAAAGCCTGACCACTCAAATCAGTTTCAGCAATGTATTTTCCAGCTGTAATTGGGAGATTAGCAAAACCAAACTCTGAAGTACACGATCTGTTTGAACACTTCAGGAGACTACACCATTCAAGTTTATTTCTATTTAGATGTTTGCCTATTAAAGGCTCAAACTGGTAGAAAAGAAACCCTTTTTCACAGGACAGCCTTGACTGCAAAAGCTCAAGGACATCAAAGCTGAATGGATTTCTACATCCAGAAAAAGAGAAATTAAAGTAATTCCCAGACAAGAAATCTTTGCTTATTTTCAAAAACAGTATGATATATCAACTGTTACATCTGTTTTGATGGAAACAGGAAAGATCTAATATTTCACCAAGAAAGCTTCAGGAAATCATACAACAAAAAGCAACACCTCAGCAAATGCATCTCACCAACTGCAAGCTCATCTAAATTACATTCAGACTTTCAAATTTCATCTTTAAGCAATGGAGCTTCTAGAGACTTAACATTATCTGGCTTAATTTTGATCTCACTTGTATATACACCATTTTATCACATCAACCTGAACACACAAAAGAAACATGAACATACAACTCTGAACTCACAAACACACTGTAGGGTTCAAAAGCCAATCCTGCAATGCCAGCAGGATTTCTCAATGCAAAGAAACAGATTTGCATGTATGACTATGTACACAAGGGCAGAAAGGGTGCGGATGTGTCTAGGGATCTATTCATTCCCTTAACCTACCTACCAGGCCAAAGGCTTTTCAACAGGATGTTATCAGCAGCATTTCCTGGTGGTGCTCCAAGAAAATGTATGCCAGTACTGTTGGGTGGTTTACTGGAAACATCCAAGAGCTCTCAAAAGTCAAGCATACTTTCTAGGGTATGAACAGAGTTTTGCTAGACAATTAACTACAGTTATTAACATAATCCAGACTTTGTGCCTCACTCAGACATCAACCAACCCCTGCTTTGCTTGTTATTTCACAGGATACCGAGAAAGGGGCCGTTTCCCTCAGGGTGGAGAAGAGTCAGACAAATGCACCTGTGGAACACAAGAAAACCATCAGCTTGCTGTGATGGGACTGGTCATTTCTCACTGAGGAGTTCTATATGAGGTACAAGCTTGCTATATTCTGCAAGAGATACAGGGGATGATGAGGTGGCAGCAAAGGGTGGGGAAGATGCTCAGTGTGTAGCGATTAGAAAAGCCACCTTCACGAAGAGCACTGCACAGGGGTGTCAAAGGACACCAGAAAGATTGCAAACTTGCTGGTCTGTCTCTAGACTTTGCACAGGGAGGAAACAATCCACATTCTCTCTGCCTCCCTAGTCTCACAGTACCTCCTTCACCTCCTCTTTAGTTCAAGACAGTCAGACAATTAAGTCACTTCTTGCACTGGATCCCACTACCCTGATCAAAATGAGCAGACAGGGCTTGTTGGGCGATGGCTGCAACACAGCTAGGCTGCTGGGAGTGCATGATTGCTGTCCGTGTCCCCCCATCAACTCTCCTTCCATTTCTGACAACACACCAGCAGAGTCACAGGACATATGGAGAAATCTTGTTCAAAAACCAACAGCCAAATCAGCATGACTGTTCAATGCTATGCCATTTCCCCACCTGGTAGGTGACAAGGTGTAGGTTTGTAGTCAGTCCCTCAAGGACTGCTTTGATTTGGATGGGCATGCCACAATCCCAATTTTGCCTTAAACTGTTTTTTTCAAAACCTAGATATCAAACTGAAGAATCCTGCAAAGTAAATAAAAGTCAAGACAGCATCTGACCTGATGACTTTCCAAAAACCAACAAACGTTCTGCTGACACCTCAGGACACACATTAAATTTAAACACAACTGTAACACAACTTTGACAATTCACCTTATCACATATGAATGCTCATCTTAGAACAGTTAAGTGAGTTTTTATCATCTCACTTCTCAGCAACTACCACTAAACTGAGCATGTTTGCTGAACTGTCAGTACCTTGACAGGGGTCTCAGAAGAAGCAGCTACAACGGAATGAAGTCTCTAAGCTTTAACCCCATCCAACTCCAGACCTCTACCAAAGGCACAGACTCTCTGAACCCTCTTTCTGCACCCTCACCCTTAGGTCAGCTCCAGTCACCTCATCAACACAGATGAACTGGAGCAGCTCTCAAATCCAGCCTGCAAAAATCCTCTCTTTCCCCTTCCTTCTCTGCAGGCTTTATTTTCAGTAAGGTCAGTGAGTGTATGTGGCTACAACAGGCTGGTGGGAGCATTTGGAAGTGGCAGGGTGCTACCTCACAGCTGTGCACTGGGGGTAGGGCAGATGCAGAGAATCCCTCCTGGGGCACTGTCATCCTCAGTCACATTAAACCAACTGCAGAAGGGCATTCTCCTTCTCCCTACAGATACACTGAAGCCTATGAGAAGAAAGGGAAAGATGGAGAAGATGAGACAGTAAAGCAAAGATCCCAGCACAGTGCTGGTAAGAGACGTTCACATAAGCACGAGCAAAGATGGCTCTCAGTCCCCTAGACCCGCCAGGCTGCACACTCCGTGGCTCCCCCAGAGCCTTTCCAATGCTCAAACCCTGCCCATGTCCTCCAACCTGTATTTATCTGCCTCAGACTACAGATTTCTCCTGAAGCAAAGCAGTGAGGTATGGAAGAGCAGCCAGGGATTGCCAGCATGAGCACATTTTGGGAAACACTCAGACAAACTGACCCACGAAGAGAGGAAAGGCAGGGTAGATGCTCCTCATCCAAAAAGGACTGGTTAGTCACTTAACCTGTTTCAAAATAAAACACTGCTCAATTAAAAAAATATTATTTTTTTTTTTTAGGGGGGAGGCCACAGCACAGTAAAGTTATCACTGTCCTCATATAAGCATTTACTCACTAGACAGTTGAGCTCATTTAATTAAGGACTATCAAACTATCTCCTCTGTTCCCTCTGCCTTCATTAGACAATTGACTCAACACTTCTGTTCTCCATGGGCATCACAGAACACCCTGCAACTGCCTTTGGAGTGTGCCAAATACCAGCACTAAGGGAATGAACACATAAGGAAAGACTTCAGCTGTAATATGTGCGAGCTGCTACACAAATTGGCACATTTCTCCTTGCTTCCCTTTGTTAACACTTTTTTAAGACTCTTACCTCAAATCAAACTAAACAGCACACTTCTCTCCATCCTGTTCTCACTATCCTTGTCCCTGCCAGCCCCTCATGAGCTTGCTCAGATGAAGCTCAGCATTCACCTCCATGGGTGATCAGAACCAGCAATGTGGGATCAAGCACAACAGGATTTATTAAAACCTCAACAACTCTCAAATCAACTTTCTCTTTTAATGCACCTTCTGGGTTTCATCTGCTTTCAGGGTGCAAGTCACAGAAGCACTTCTTTGTGCTGCTTCAACAAATACCTACAGAGCAGCTGGTACATACACTCTCTATGCATAAAAGCACAGGCTTGCTGCTGATCCTACATAGGATGGATCCACCAAGGTTTGGGGCATGCTGGAACATGTCACTTCAGAACATACCTGCAGTAGTGACACTCACAACTGGCAAATTCTTGTAAGGAAAACCCACTCACAACATGGATTCCCCAGGGCTGCTCCTGGAGTCTCTGATCACACACCCAGCTTCCCTGGCCACTGGAAGCCACTCTCAGAGGCTCAGGACAGTTTTATCTTGTTTCTTACTCCAGATAAATCTTATTTCTCAACCTCTCGATGCATATCATTGAAATTTTGAAGGTAACCTTTCTCACAGTTACGTGTGTTAACAAGCTCCCTATCCAGCTACTGCACATACTCAGAAAAAAAAACATTATTGTCCTCAGCTGGAGTCACTCAGCTGGTGAGAAGTACCACACCAGGTGCCAGACCCAGCAAAAGATGCAGGCCATCAACTTTCTTATCAGCCACACACCGGAAGGAGGAAGGCAGTAAGCACTGCATTCAGCTTCCTTCATTTGGGCACAAGAGCTTGTAGAAACTATGCTATTGCAGGTCACAGACGGGCTTTCCTTGTAGGAGATGGTACTACTCACCCACCTACCTCTGCTGATCAGCCCAGGTTTGTCTTTCTACAAGCATTTCAGAAATGCTTGCAAGACCTGCAACTCCTCCCTTCCATGCAGGGCAAACTAATGCTGTGCCAAAAGCAGTCTGAATCCTCATGTTTAAATGAGCAACCCAGATAATGCATGTCTCCATCCTCAGCAACACTCATGTTGGTCAGAAATCACACGAATCACACACTACCAGCAAGCCTCTCCCCTGTGGCCTGTCCCCATAAAGCCTATGGATGAAGGCTGGCTCATCCACAGCCCCTCATCTTCTTAGGCCTCTTTCTCCCTCCTCTGCCACAAGTTCTACATCCCTACACAAGAGCCCTCACCTCTCATTCAAACACAGGACAAACTGCTCCAGAAGGCTGCCCAGGTCCCACAGTTGCCCAGCTCATCTGCAGTCCCCAGCACAGAAGAAACAGGGAAGTATTTGCACACTCCAGGATTATCTTTCAAAGGCATTCTGGCCTTTTCCACGCAGTACAAAGTGAGAAAGACAGGGAAGCTTAATCCCATGTGACTACAAAACATGTTCACTCATTTCAGAAAGATACTTTTGCTCTATAAAGAAGCAAGAAAAATTCAGAAGATTACCAGCAGGCTGATTTAGCCTCAGCAAGGACTGAGGGCTCTCCTCTCCCACCCCAGGGATGACACCGACCCCTGCGAGCCTCACGTACTCAGCAGACCCTGCGAGGGAGGCCTCACGAGGCAAAGATAATGCCGAGCTCCCACAGGCATGCTGAATTAGCACAAAGTTTTTAATCAACAAAGCACTAAAAATTGCTTCACCAGCCATGCTCATCATCTTTAAGTTACCACGGATGGCCTGAGAGCATGATCTCCAAAGCCACAACCTCAGAGATGCTGCAGGTTATCAGTGAAGCAACCCATGAGAAAGGGAGGTAAATGAGAGCCACTGTAAGCCCCCACAGTACAAACAGCTTCTGTAGCACCTCAGACAAGTTTCCCATCCGCACATGGAAGAGGAAGCACCACATATCCCTGGCAAATCGCATAAGAAATAGACGGGAGACAGACAGGAGTGAGATATGGTCCAAGCACTTCTTGGTTAGACCAGTTCGACAGCGTGTACAGGACTTCTACAGGTACCTCTCAAGGGCAGCCTAGGCATCACACACTCACCCTAACCGCAGCAAAACCCACGTAGCTCCGGCCAGGCCCCACACAGCACTGCCCTTCAGTCGCTTGCCCACTCCAGCCCCGCAGCCGCCCGTACCCTACCCCGGCTGCTCACTCACCGAAGTACTCCTTCTTCATGTGCATCTCCAGCTCTTTCTCCAACTCCAGCGTCAGCGCCTCCAGCCGCCTCTCCGCCTGGCTGGGGCCGCTTTCCCGGCACGGGGTCACCTGGTAGGGGAGCTTGAATTTGGGAGCCGAAGTGGAGCTTTTGGTCGGGCTGTAGGCGTAGGGGGACGCCGCCTCGGGAGCGGCGGCCAGGTGCTGCTGGTCGTGCCGCGGCGGTGACTGGGCATGGATCTTGTGGTAGACATCCCCCAGCTCGGGCACGGCGCCGTCCTCCTGCAGACCCGGGCCCAGGAGGGAGGAGCGGGGCGAGGGCAGTTGCAGCTCGGGGTAGGCGCTCATGGAACCGCGGGAGCTCCGCGAGCTCTGGCTGGAGATGCTGGAGCGGGGACTGACCACGGCGGCTCCCGGCGCGCCGCGGCCCTCGGGGCCGCAGAGACTGGAACGGGGACTGGCCAGGGAGAGCCCGGTGCCTCCCGCCCCCTCCGGCTCGGTGCTGCCCGGCGGGCCGTACCTGGAGTCCGAGTAGCTGGAGCGGGGGCTGGTGGTGCAAGAGTACTGGCTGGCGGTGCTGGAGCGAGGGCTGGCGTGGCGCTGGTCGTAGCCCATGCTGATGCCGCTGGTGCGGTTACTGCTGGGCTTGCTGCCGCCGCCGTCGTAGCTGGTGAGGCTGGCGCGGGGGCTGGAGTGCTTGCTGGTGTCGCTGGCCGTGCTGGCGTAGCTGGAGCGGGGGCTGAGGGCGGCACCGTCGTACTGTACCAGGCTGGCACGGGGGCTACCGTATTTCTCCTGGCCGGGAACCACTAGGCTGGAGCGGGGACTGGAGAATTTCTCGTAGGGCAGCGCGGCCGCGCCGCCCAGGCTGGAACGCGGGCTGGAGAACTTGCCGTGCTCGGCCACGGGGCCCGGCGAGGAGGCGGCCAGGCTGGCCCGCGGGCTAGCGGCGCCGTACTTGCTGTCCGGACCGCCGGGCGCCCGCCCGCCGCCCTTGGCCACGTAGCCGCCCTCGTACGCGCTGCCCGCGGCGTAGCGGTAGCCCTCGGCCGAGTAGCGCTTGCCCTTGTCGGTGAAACCGCTGTAGCAGGGCAGCGCCACCTCGGAGCGGGTGCACAAGCCCTCCTCGCAGCACGGCGGCCCCGCGGCCGGCGGCTCAGCGGCGGCGGCGCGGCCGTTGGCGGCGCGGAGCGGGGCGGTCGGCGCCGCGGGCGGGTAGGCTTTGCCACAGGGGGCGGCGGCAGGGAAGGCTTCGGCGGGCGGCGGCGGCGCGGCGGTGCCGTTCATCTTCCGGCCCCGCTGCTCCGCCGTCATGTGGGCGGCGATGACCCGCTTGGTCTCCTCCAGGTCGGGGTGCAACGCCAGGTCCCGGCGGCCGCCCCGTCCGTACAGACCCTCCGGGCAGGGCTCGTAGAGGGACAGATCCTCCATGAACTTGGTGGCCTTCAGTGCCATGTCCTCCTCGTACTTCTCCATGCTCGGCCGGAGCCCGGCGGCGCGGGGCGGGAGGGGGGGAGGGACGGCGAACTCTGCGAAAGCACAGCGCGGAGCAGAGAGAGGAACAACCAAAAAAAAAAAAAAAAAAGATAAGAAAAAAAAAAAAAGCCCAAAAAATAAACGAAAAACACTCCAAAAGAAAGCCCCCTTCCCGCGGACCTGGCGGGGCAGCGGCAGGATGCGGCTCCTTCTCCCGAGGGCTGCGGGGCGGCGAGCAGGCGGGGCGGCAGTCACCTCAGCGGCATCGCGGCGCGTTCGGCTCGGTGCGGCCGGGCTGCCCGGCGGAGCGCGGCGACTGGAGACGAGGAGCCCCTGTGTCACTTTCCAGCCTTAAATAAGTTGCTCGGTCCAGTCAATGGCGCGCTGCGCGGAGGAATTTGCGCTCGGCGACTCCCTGCCCCCGCCGCCCCCGGCCGGCCGCCCCGCCGCGGGGCCGCGGCCCGGCCCGCACCGCCGGGTGGGGGGAGAAGGTGGCGGCCGGCCCGGAGGGGCTTTGCGGGGCGGCGAGCGGGGCGCGGGGCGCGGCGAGGCAGGGACTCCTTTGTGTGGGGCAGGAATGCGAGGAAGGAGACTGGGCGCTGCGTCCCGCTGGAATGTAGTTAATGCCGGAGCCAAACAATGATTTTCACCGAGTCAGTCAGGGAGAGGGCGGCCGCGGCGCTGCTCGGCGGCGGGGCCGGCAGCTCCCCTTCGTGCCGCCCGCTCTTCTTCTCGGCCGGCGCTCACCGAGCTCTGTCCTGGACCGGCGGGCAGTGCTGCTGCTCACCGCGGGCTGGCGGGGCTGTCACCGCGCCCCGGGGAGCCCTTGCGGGGGGAGCGCCCTGAGGGTCTGTCAGGGAGGCGCCGCAGCGAGCGCGCGGGGTTCCCGCCTTCCGGGGGCTCAGCCGCTCGCGCCCCTGGCGAGAACCTTCTGGCGGGGCGCGCGGCCTCGTCCCGCGGGAGCGGGAGCGCCAGGGCCGTGCCGGGGGGTGCGGGGGCGGCGGGACCGGCCCCGCTGCCGGGAAGGACTCCCACCTGTGCAGAATCCCCAGAACCGGCCAGGGGGCTCCGCTGACGGGACCTGTGCTTTTAGCACGGCGACCGATAGCTATTTGCAGTTATTTTTTTTAGTCTTAAAGGCAGCACTAAGACACACGATAAACATACTGTGGCCTAAAGCAGTCCATTAATTGACACGAGCTGTAAAAAGCGTGCTGCCGTCTGTGTAACTTCGCAGGAGCGGGCTCTCGGTGCGGCGCGGAGCCCGGCGCTGCCTGCCGGGGACATCTGCGCGCACCCAGCGGCCCCGCCGGGCGCGCCCCCTCCCCCAGGGCGGGGGAGCAGACACCTCTGGTGCCGCACCGCGGTCTGCGATCGGGTTGGGATTTTTTTCCGCCACTAAGCTGCAAATCCCTGACGATCATTTGTGTTGATGGTAGAAATGCTGATGAAGCAGCAATAGATACCTGTGGTGTCCTCACACTGCTGGGTGCTGAGCACCCTGTGAGGAGGGAAGTATGTTGCAAGTTTGAGCCGTAGGCATTCTGCTGTGCCAAGAACATTTTATCCTGTTATCATACCTAATTAAACATTAAAGGCAACTGTGTACTCAAAAATGTCCCTGGCTGTGGAGGGCAATTGATTGGCAATCTGTTTGTTTATATGTGCAGGGACAGCAAAGGAAAAAAAAATAATCCAACAAACCATGTAAATGTACAGAGCAAGACTTGAAAAGCAAATCTGTTAGACATAGGAGAGGTAATTCACTTTCAATATGAACATAAATGTGCAAATATGAACATACACGTACTTGCCAAAACCAGAGGTTCCTTCAGCAGAACACATGGAAATCACCATTAACTTGAGCCCTCATCTGCCCCACCAGGGGACTCCTGTACAAAGTTTGTTTGGAGCAGTGGGCACCTTGTGGGCAGCTGCCTTCAAGTGTACAGGTGCAGAGCTCCTTCTTCAGTAGTTCCAAGGGCCTGTATTAGGATGTTCTCTTCTGTTCTTTTGAACTACTTATTGCCAGTTTTTATAAGGTTGTCTTCCTAAGAAATGAGGAGAGGCTCATGGTCAATCTGGGAACTTGGTTCATCAGAGCACAAGTAATGAAAAATTAATTGAAGTTTATCATAGAATCATAGGGGTTGGAAGGGACCTCGAAAGATCATCTAGTCCAACCCCCTGCCAGAGCAGGGGGGGGATTGTGTTTTTTTGTAAGAAAACTTTACCACATTAGTTAACTTTCCTATTAATCTAACAGAGTGGGTAGGATGTATTGGGAGGCCCTGTGCACTTACGCAGGGAAGCATTTTGAGCAGCTGTTGTTGCAGTAGGAACTGCAGAGCTGATGCTCTGTGAAGTCAGAAGTGTAAGATACAGCAGGAGCTCTGTCCTTCTGAGCCACAAATCTGCCCTTGTTCCACCTTTTGAGTTAGCATAGTTTTATACTGCTTCTGGTGCCAGCAGGTAGCAAGTTTCTACAGTAAGCCTCTTGGTACATAAGTCTGTAAAGAACCTGCTTTGTTGAGTATTACTAACTCATGGGGAAAATTCTGTGGACTGAGATAATCTGGGGAAGCTAAGGAAATAACCCTTCTGAGTGAGCAATGTGGATAAAATAATAAAAATCACTTACTTTTACTGTTGAAAGCCTGTGCTCAATAAGCAAATCCTCAAAGCAAGGCCCAGCTGAGCCTGCTGCAGCCGTGGTCCAGAGTATCCCTGCAGTGTTCCCATCTCAGCCCTGCTGCAAGGCCAATACTGCAGACCTGCTCTTCACCAGTAAATCGTACTTCTGTCATACACATAATGAACATAACATTTATCCACACTGTAGCCACAGATGTAGCCCACATGGGTGAAATAAATATGTTTGCAGTGGTACATAGCACACTCAAGCACTGCTGTGTTCCTCACAGAGGACCATATGTGCTGGGCTGTGCAAACAAAAAGTGTAGAGTTAAAGCTGCTGTTGCTGTAACAAGTACCCCATCATTTTGCCTACTGTTATGTACAAGAAAACCCATAATACTGGGCAATTACAGCTTGACAACCCTGATGTGGTTTCTTCCCCACTTTATTTTAAATATATTTGCTTAATTTCAACAGTAAAATGTATATATCACAAACAGACTCACACTTGCACAGGTAAGAGCACAAGAGCTGCCACAGAGTATTACAAAAGCTGAGCTTGATTTCTTGATTTGGTGAGGTAGTCCTTACACCTGATTTTAAGTTATATCAGTAAATCAGATATTAAGGAAAGCCAGCTGCTCCTGGTTAAATAAACTTCTTTGTCTAAGACTTAAAGGGAGCAAAAAAGCCAGGTGGAGTTATTGATCTGTGAATATCAGCTGGCTGGGCCTCACAGGGAGTGCACTCCTGTTTCTTCTAATTGCCAGTGCCTTCAAGGAAACACTGTCCAAGCCAACAGGCAGGGAGACCTGATGGTCTGCTGGGATTCTCTTTCCCCGAGTTGCAAACACTTTATTACCAACAAAGCAGAGAATCTGTAAATGTAAGAATTCACTGGTGAAAGTTTCGCCCTTGAAGACAATGGCAGAAATCCCTCTGGCTGCTGGAGTGGTGTATGTTGTATCAGGTGTGGTTTTACTGACATAATACAGGAGAGTGTTCTTTGTCTCACTTCATCAATTTAACAATTTGAAGCTGCTCAACAGTTTTGCTTATTGAATTGGATGCCACCTCATTTTTTACAATTTCCCTCCTTGTCTTTAACATTAAGAAAACAATGAAACTATACCTGGAAGTCCACAAGGTAAATAAGACTTATTATTACTTAGGGATTTACTGTTCTGATTCCCAGATTTAAAATTGATTGGTTTCTTGGTGAGGAATATAATTACTCTTTTTCTCTGGTCTGCTTTAATCACAATTAAAAAACAAAACATAAAAAACCTTGTGAAATTCATAGAAAAAAATATGTTGAGAAGTGTTTTTATTTTGGAAGGGGGGACTGAAGTTTTTATTTTCTTTGAAGTGATAGATGTGTTTATATTGCTTTGCTTGTTTGGGTATGTGAATTTGTATTGTGATAACCTTAAGTATAAACAAGCTTTTTGGAATGTGAAGTTTGATTATTAATATATATTTGGACTTGGGTGATTTATGTGCAAATCACCTTGCTCTGACTTATTTTTCACAATAGTGATTTGCAGATGATCACAGCTTTTAAAATTTGAAATTATCGAATGTGTTTTAGGGCACCATCTTCTGGTAGACAGAACACATTGTATTTGAATGGCTACCTTTGCTAGGCACAACTATTTAAAATATTTTTTACTAACACTACTCTGCAGACTTACAGGTTATTTCTCATTCTAAATATGCAATAAAGCACTATTTAACATTTTTTACATTCTTCTCATTTATTACAAATGCAGCTATTTGCTGTGCTGCACAAATATAGCTTGGGACAGACCCTGTAAAATTCCAGTCACAACGAGCACTTTGTGAACGTGCTAGATTAGACAGACAACATATGTCCAAGCACTTAAGATTACTATACCATTTATGTATCTTATTTCTTTTATAGTTTCATATTCCACTTCTCTTACATATTTCAGATAATAAAACTTCTGGCCAAAGCAGTTTATTGGCTCATACTTTGGAGACTGCACACGGCCTTTGTCATACTTCCTTGCAACCACTGGCCATAATCACTATATATTCAAACACAATCAGCTTAACCACAGTTACAATATTTGCATAAATACCTAATTTAGTTGGCCAGCTCAGCTAGCAGTGCACCCACTTAGTTCTTTTAAGACTTTTAAGGAGGTCTTAGATTATATAGCTGCTTCTTATTTCAGAGATTTGGAAATATAAAAACAAACCTGGGACTCTGCAGAGCTAAATTTTATCTTGACATGATAAAGCCCTGATTATAATACTGCAAACCATAATCCAGCAAAGAAACCACTAGTGCATTTAATATAAAGTAGAAACACCATGTGAGGGCCAGACTTGTAAACACATGTCCCTATTCTCAGCTGGTGAAAGTTATCAGACTAACTGTATGCACCTCACAAGAAGTGAGGCAGGTTATGAGCCCAGGCCTCCTGACCTGACAACACAACACACTTCAGCTATGATGAGGATCATTTCAGAAGAAAGAGGACATTGGTTTGTTGAACACCAATTACACTTACATTTCATGGTATTTTCCATATAAAATGGTATTACAGAGATAACCCTTGTTAACTGAAAGAAAATGGAAAAAAATATGCAGGAAGTATAGAGCTGTTCCATAAGCAATGGAACTAACGACGGCCAGTCTCCTGCAGGTCTGTAGCCTGCATCCTCTGCATTCTCCAGTTTGTAACCTACTCTCCAAATCTCCAGTAATGCAGCAGTCCTGTCTCCCCTTTTGTCCCATAGACCTCTTCCACTGCTACAGGACTTACCCCAGTCCTCAGCCACAACATACAGAACCTCCAGATTCTTCACACCATGTTCACCTGCATCCCTCAACAGACTTGTCAGTGCTCTTCTGTCTCTGGCACTCCCCCTCTAGAACATCTTTAATTCTCTCCCAGGATCACCTTCATACAGCCTTCTCTCTGTCCTCTTTGTAATATCCACAGCTTCTAGCAGCTTTGCAAGCTTCTAGTTAGGTATTATAGCCAGTCTCTTTCCCCAGCACACTCCTGCTACCTCCAGTTAGCACTGGCTAGATGTGCAAAATGCAGCAGGCTCCTACCTGGACTTCTATACACTCACCAGCAGGGACGTGTGTGAGTATCACACCTAAAAAGGTTAAGTGCTACCACAGGAGCACTTCTCTGGGTCTGTCTCTCTTTATCTACAGCCACTTACTTGTCAAATTGCAGCAGCTTTGAGATCGCTGATGTAATTGCTTAATTTGCAAGTAGCTTCAAATGTTGCTGCAGAGGACAGGCAGAGCAACTCTGTAGCTTTTCTGTAGGAAATCATATTGAAAACTTTTCATTTTTTCTCATGTGAAGAAGTATGCTGATGAGAAAGACAGATCATGACATATATAAATAACAATTTTCTTCTCAGTAGAAACAGCTATCAAACTGTATCTTAGGAGCACATTTATTTACTTCATCCTGTTCCTTCCTTAAAAAATAATCAAGGTCTCCAAATGAAAGCATTACACTCACTCCCCCTCCTATTCCTTCGTGTGTAGGCATATGTCCTCTGTAATCATTCTGCTTAGACACTAGCCCAGAAATAATCACTGGCAGGCAAAAACCACATGACTGACTTCTGTAAGGTTTTTTATATTACTTCGATTCTATGATGCTCCTTTCTTGCATGTTCAGTATTTTCGATGCACAAAATTGAAGGCTTCTCCTTATAACTGCAAAGAGAAGAAAGGAATTACCTTTACCTATAGACACAGGAGCAGAACACAGGGAAAAAAATTAATTTTCCTTAATTCACTGTTTATTCAGTTTTCTAATCCAAATTTACAGTTCTGGGGCAATAGAGATAAGGCTTGAAGCAGATAATATCAATACAAACTGAACAGAAGTCTATTTTTTCGGATCTAATAAATGGTTACCAAGAGTTCTTTGTTGTAAAGGTCAGAACTTGAAACGGCCCATCAATCTGCTTGCCAGCTGCCAGAGTCAACACGCCAGGAAAGTATGCATCTCTCTCTGTGGTTCAACTATGAAATGGTGTCATACGGTAAAATTAAAATGTCACCTAGAACTAGTACAAACATTAAATAATTACCTAAAGGTTAAAGTTACCCGTTAGGGAATGGGCTGGTACAGGGCTCCCCATCATCCTGGCCCCAAAAGTTCTTTCTCCAGAACTCTCCATCAGTTGCCCCTCAGGGGTGATTCTCTAGTTGCTCTGAGCATCAGATAGGTTGCACTTCTGCTTGCTTGCTTTTTTTTTTTGCTTTTTTTTTTTAGATAGTAAGACTGCAGGAAATTAATTAGAAATTTGTTCACCTTAAGTCAGAGCAGCCTAAGGAATCTCTAGTTAACTTCTGTATCAATAGTGGTCAATATTCCTTTCCATGCACCACTGCAGAAAAGGGATATTGAACTAATAGCATACACAGATACTAGATACACTCTCAGCTGCAACTACACTAAAATATTTCACTATTTCTCTTGTCCTTTTCATACATAGCACTGAAATTTTCTAAGTAAATAAAACACAGATGTTAAGAATGAATTGTTACTATGAAAAGCAGCCAGAGAAGTTAATCTGCGCTACAGAAATTTGCATCAGTGTAAACAAACAACTAGAGAAAGCTGCATGACAGAAGACCCAATTTGTATCACTGCAAATAGAAATTTGTAGACTGATTTAATGAGCCTAACTCAAAAATTTTTAGCAAAGTCACAATCTACATCAGGCTTGCCAAGCTGAAGCACTGAGTATAATTTCCTCCATTTTAACACTGAAATCTTCTTTGAACTACACTTCCTTCCACAATAATATTATTGCTATTAGGTCTTGAACAAATTGTCAGTTTAACGTGGTTTGCCTTTTTTTCTAATTACATGAGAGCTTAATAATTGCTTCAATTTATAACTTGCTTTCAAGAGCAAGTTTAAGTTGGAAAGTTCTACATAAACACAATGTTGGTGACTAGGAGCCAATTAAGGACATTTAGACTCCATCAGTTCTGAAAAGCAGTTTTTCATTTAGCACAGAAGCAGTTTGCATTTTTAGTGGTTCATTCAGTATTGCCACACTTAAGCAGAACCAAATAGAACATCTGACACTATATGAACAGGCTGTCATATGTTCTATAGAAGCAGCCTGTGTAAAAACATATTAAAACCCATTCACTTTAAATTATTTCACAGGAAGGATTTAGGAGCATTTTTTGACCATCTAACTACTTATTACCCAGATAAGAGCAACACAATTATATCTTATAAATACCTCAGGATGTTTTTGCTTATGTAGTTAGATTCTAGACTACCTTTCATGCTGCAAACCAAAGTATGATGCATCCTTGAAATTACTTAATGCTTCTCTCAAACTTAACCTAACTCATGTCCTGCAATGATATTCCTCATCTAAGATACAAAGCCTGGTTTATTCTCAACATTTTTTGCAATCTGTCCTTATTAGCGAGTTGTCTACTGCCCTGAGAAACTATCGAGTTTCTTCTTGGACAGCAGCATCCCAAATATTTTAAGAAATAATTTGGATACTGTCATTTTACACTGAATACAAATAACTAAAGGAGTAGAAGCCAGTGGGACTGAATAGCCCCAACCCTTTTTCAGCCCCACATCTGCTGATGTTGCTATTTTGATTCAGCTCTTACACCATTCAACTTACAAGTCATGAACACTCTCAACTTCAGAAAAAAATAATGCAATAAGGTTACCAGTATTATAGTCTCTACTGTTAAAATAATAATTAAAACAATTAGAAAGCTAAATTCCTGCATACCAAGCAGTACACACAGGGAAATTTCTCAGTGAGTGAAATTGGATGACACTACCCCAAGACATGTTACACATGCCACACATGCCATCAGCTTAAAGCTTTGTCATGTCACAATGAGATGCACACCTTGCTACACAAGCTATTTGACTACTAATTTAAAATAGTAATTTAAAATTAAATAAAATTTAATAAACCAGTATTTTTTAGTAAAGCTTAAAAAAACATCAGCCTTAATTTGTGAAAGATGTAATCAGACATTAAATTCTAGTGCTTCAACTGTTTATGGCAAGACCTGTAAAAGCTTCCAATTGTAGCACTGAAAATCCTTTCTGTAACACTTCCTATTTACCTTTACCTCCGTCTTCAGTGCAGCTGGCCAAGAAGCTGCCAAGAAGCAGCTAACTCAAAAGGATTTAATTTCATACTGGAGTATTATGCCTCCAAGCAAGCCATTGAATATTACTAGCACTACCTAAAAGAAGAAACAAAGCATTAATTGCATTGTAGAATCACAGTTTTGCATGGCATTGCAATTTAATACTGATGATGAGCTGACCTTTGTACTAGACAGAACCAGACCTGGAACCAAAACCTAAAAAGGTACTGGTTTTAGTTTTTCTACATAACTCTATACAGTTAACAATTAATTCTGTTACAGAATAAATCTTGTCAGCTCAGTTCCTCTGCTCTGTAAGGCTAACTCTGCATCCTGTATTAATAGAAGCAGCTTTAGTTCACGAACACCAAGTAATTTCAAGTTAAGTGAGAGAAACGGCTGATTAACACGTTCCAAGAGTCAACACTGATAGTTTTGAGAGCTACCAAGTACCTAAAATGCAGTAGGTTTCAAGATCCTGATTCTAAACACTGCACTTTTGTCCAGTGCACAAAGTATTACGTGTAAAAGAGCAGTGAGTTCTCTCTGAAGGGATGAGGTGGTGAAAGTGTGTGCGTGGTGGTGCAAATGCTCCAACTGAAGAGGCCAAGAAAAAAAACATTCACAAAAGTTTTATTAAAAAAATTCCCCTTTCACCTCAAACAAGTGAAGCTTAAGTTCTGTACTACTAGGTTATGCTTAGAAAAATGAAAATAATACAGGAATTTTTGAAGGCTATACATAGTAAAATCCCATAAGTCAGCATAAACTTGGACTGTGCAAGCAAATATAGCAAGTATTTCAGATGTCATTTATTTGGTCCATCAGATGTACAGTATAGTAGTAGTATCTGAGTTTACAAAACATCAAATATAAATAACCTGAAACTGTAACAATACACAAAAATTTGCTTCTTACATTGACATACCAGGCAGTACGAGCTGAAAAACTTGAGTAAATTAACAGTTTTACAGTAATGTACATAGTGCCAGATGAAGAACACTGTTAAAACATGGCACTAATTTGCTTTATTGAACTTTCTTCTTTACTTATTCAGGGTGTGAAAAATGTGTAGGATTAGGCTAACAATATTTTTCTTCAAGCAAAAAATAAAATTGTAGTTACTTAAAATCTAGGCATCAGCCTATGACCCTTTTCTAAAGAAGAGTATTTTTTTTTTTTTTACTATTGAATTATACCTAAAAGGTATTTACACAAAAATAACATGCTTTTTTCCATGACTGTTTAAGCAAATACTTATCTGTAAGATTTATAAACTATGTTTCTACTACACTTAATATATGGAATTAATATGGAAAAACTTTTGAAAGAGGCTATTGAGATGAGAGCTTTATCATCAAGAAAAACAGACACAAATTATTTAAGCCAGTGGTTTGGTATTCACTTGAACAAAGGCCCTAAAATTAGTCTAGTTCTGGACATTTTTCACATCCTGACACAGTATACTGTAACTGTATTACATTAACCAAATCATTTTGTCAAGGGGCATTTGCATGTTCAGTCTAATGCTATAATTTCATCATCCTCTTCTGTCTGCTCAGTACGCACTCTCTTTGTAGCAACACTCTCTTTGTCTTCTAGTTTTCTCTTGAGGCTTTTGTTTTCCTTATCATCATCAACGTTGCTTGAAGTACCTTCGCCGTCCGAATCAATAATCAATAGATCATCTTGATCTGGAGCTGCAAAAAAGACATGGATGCTGTAAAGATAATCTACCCTCAAACCAAATTTCACACATAAAATTAAGACTCTGATGCAACACATACATGTTGGAGCATTCTTTATCCATATTCTTTGTCATTCACCTGCAAAAATATTTTATCTTCTCTGAAATTAGTATAAAATAGGTTTTTCACATGGTTATTCCCTCTTCACTAGAGGTATGGCAAATACTGCAATAATCCAAACATACGGGAAATGCATTAGTTAGCGTGATTTTTTTTGCATGTGCAAAACAGAAGAATTACATGCTATCTGAAGCAGTTCTTGAGAAACAAAGTTTTACACACAGAGAGCTGTATTGCAGCCCCTCCTTTCATTAGGACAGTCAACAGAACTCCCACTAGAAGCCATGCTTCATGAGAGAGAGCACACAAAGAGGGAGGAGTGGAAGGGTGAGCAGACTTCAAAGAGCTAGAGGATAACGACAGTATAAAGAAGGGAAAATAGAGCCAAACATGCACTTTCAAGACATTTAGTGGATTTTGCTTGAAGTACAAATTCACTGTAAAAATTAATTTTATGCTACTTTTTAAATGATAATTTGAAATAAATTTTAGCAATGTTCTTAGCATTTAATCTCCTCTGAAAGAAGAGGCAAGTGGAAATGACTACATACTTGTGCACGTATCTTAAATAGGACCATCTGACAGGCAAAGGAACATCATCCAAAAGTATAAGACAGAACCACAGATGTCTAACTTATATCTGTCACAACAGGTATTCATACACTACCCCTATAAAACAGTATGACATTTCCAGTACATCACCCTTCAGTGCTTAAATATCCCTTATTAATCCAAGTTAAATTATTTTGAGTATGTTCCAAGAAACCCTCTATGTTAGGTAGGTGATGGTACTTCTTCCTGGATAACAAGAACTACCTTCTTCCCATGCTTTGCTTGACAGGTAAAAAAGAATTATTCTATGTAATAAAGACTTCTTAAATTAACAAAATTAAACATGATCAAACACACATCCACAAAGTAGTTTTTCATCTGTAGGGAAAAACTGGCAAATTTGGTTGATTCTTTTTTGTCAAGCAGTAGCATGACCATCAGATATAACGAGTCTAACTTTAAATCACTGTGCAAATGATGCCCAGGTTTAAACCTTGGTAGCAATCTTGAATGTGCATTTGGAAACAATTGTAAATGTGACTTTTTCTATGTAATATTTTATTTACAGACAGAGGCAACTTAAATGTATTTTATTTCATGTTGGTAAAGTTAAGTCATAAAACTGAAGACAACTTTTTAAATTGGACTGAACTAGAGAAAGACTCCTTAGTTTTATTTAATATTGATTAGTGTTACTTACCTGTTGATGTTGAGGGTTGTGCTCCATCATCACTACCATTGGTAATGTTCTTGGATGTTGGTTCTGATGGTTTAGGGCCAACTTTTTCAGGGGTATCACCAACAACTTCAAATTCTACATCTTTTTCTAGGTCTTCACTGCAGAAAAATACATATGCATTTAAGCAACCAGGTGGAAATAACCCCCCCCCCCGTCTTTTTCACAAGGCAAGGGTGTCATTCAAGTATTAGAGCACCTGGCAACTATGACAAAATGAGAAAAACACATTAGAAGAGGAAAATATGTTCAGTCCTCCTTTTTAATTTATACTTTTTCTATTCATATGCACTGTTCCACCCATTGCCATGACTTACAATGCTTAGGAATGAGAAAAATCATTACCTGAGCTTACCTTTCTTCCTCCATGTCACACTCTAATTCTCACTGAAAGTGCAGTGTATTAATTTACTGTACATAATACGCATATTACTTATCCAGGGTTAAATACACTATTTCCAAGTGACTTCTGTTTGCATTGCTTTAGCTGAACACAAGTAGTCAAAGCAGAGGACCTACTAGCCCAGAAGGCTGGAGGGGGGTTGTTATATTTTTGTTTTTTTAACTGGCATTTCTGGCTTGTTGGCTGCCCCAAAAGTACATTTGGTTTGCATTGTATTTCTATGTTGTGTGATGATGAATTGTTCAAATAAACTTTTTCCAATTACTGTTGGGAAGGCAAAAAAACCAAAAAACACCCCACAAGAAAAAGATCCCCAAAAGAAACACTGCCCCCCTTTCACTCTATAAATGAATAAGAAATAACAATTCCTCTCTTACCTCTCTAGTTTCTTTCTGCAGAGTAATCTTTGAGCTTTTTAAATGAATTTAAAATTCTGAATGGGAAATACCCTGTGAAATTCCTCTACATATATACACAAAAATAATTATTTCAGAATCTTTACCTATGAAGCACGTTGATTAGCAGTGTATAGTCCTGGAGGAAATCATCTGCTTGTAGCCGAGTGCCGTTTCGAATTCCAAAGTCTGATAATTTCCTGTGGTTATTTGCTAGAAAAATAGTGAAAAACTGCAGTGTATACAGCTGTTTTTATAAAAGACCCTCTACACCTGACTAAATCTGATTGAATGAGTACTCCAGAAGTTTTATGTAGAAATGTAAGATTAACATTTATTAGCTATATTTAAAGTAAAAGCTGACATTTAAGCTTATCAGGAGTTAAAACTACTCATGTTTGACTTATTTACTCCCCATGCATCATGTTCAAACATTTAACTATTAATACATTTAGGACCAATTTGGAGAGAATCTTTGTATTACAATAGCACCTACAAGCATCATAGAAAGACCACAATCAAAAAATAAGAAAACAGATGGAACTTCGTTCTTGAAAGGAATCCTCCAAGTCCAAGTTCTAAAGTGCTTTATAGAGGAAAGCTGAACTGGACACACAGGCTTGTAGACAATACCACTAGCTACTCTCAAGCCACTTAAATCCTTGCAAATCCAGTTCTCTTCAAATATTAGTCTTCAAGATGAACACTAGAACATTTGCTATATTTCTACTCTGTGTATCTTGGTTTCTTCCTAGTTTTTCTATTTACTAGTAACTAAAAAGCTTCAGTGTGCATACCTTCTGTTTCTCCTTCTTCTGAAGAGATAAGAATAGTCCCTTTTCCATCATCTATTTGTACATCTGGTGCCACCATAGCAAATTTTTCTTTCACGATCTGAAAAAAAGAGTATCATTATTTAATCAACATCTGATATTTAGAAAAGGACGGACTTTGAATTATGTTGATTTCCTTATCCTGGCTAATTTTCAGACATCTGCTGGAAGCCTATACTTTTTTTTTTACTTCCACGAACAAAAGAATTATATTTTTGCTGTCTGAAACCTACAGGTTCAGATTCTAAAAATTTTGTTAGAATACTTCATAAAATGACAGATTTACAAATCAGTTGTAACTGCGCAACTGTGAAGTGGCTACTGAACTACTCAACTGAAATAGAAATTTTTTTTTTTGCTGTTAGATATAAACAGGCTTTAAAAATATCAGTAAGTTAAAAACCACAAACATTCTTTCACAAGATACACAAGCACACAGAAGCAAGAGGCATATTGGCTAATCTGGCAATTCTTTTAGCGGAGAGAAATGCAAAATGTAGAGCGAATACAAACAGCTGACATTCACACAAAATATACTGCTTTAATACATTTACATTTACCTTTAATAAATGTAACCCTAGCTTTAATAAATTACAGTATTAGAATAAAAATGAAAGCTGTAGTTTAATATTAAAGATTTACCTTATCCTGGAGTGTTAACACAGTAACTTTGTGTACATTAAGTTTCACAGTCACTTCAGGCTTACTTGCACATACATAACAGTTAGGATTTGGTGGATCCAAAGCACAAGGAACCAATAGCTTCTTTCTGGGATTTGGCTGCTTGTTCAGAAAAATCTTGAGGGCAGGTAAGAATACAATAAGTTATTCTATAAGTAAAAGCACTCATAAAACCTGTTTTCCTACAGATTTATTCTTTGAGTCCCACTGGTTATGCTGTTCCCTAATCCTCTCTGACATGCCTGCTGAACAGGAGGACATGAATATTATGGCTAGTCCCCAATGACACCTGTGCTGACTGACCAGCTGTCACCAAACAGATGAAACAACCACGTTTCAAGTGATGTCAGTCTGCTCCTCTCTCCCACCCAACAGCCAATTTTCATTAGAGCATAGGAATTTAATGATCCTTGAGACTTCCACTTCTCTTTTCATTGTGGCTGAAAGTTCCCAGCACACTGAGAATCTACTGAAGCAACAAGTGAGAGACAGTAAAACTAAACAATAGTCAAAGCAGGTAAAACATGACTTGTAAATGAAAAATAAATAGTGAGAAAGTAAAAGCATCTTATTTCAACTTACCGTTCTACATTGATCTATTTTTCCTGATAAAATCTTCAAACCCTCCAGCACTATCAGACCAGCTATTATTGCATTGGTAGTAGCTATAGCCGGGATAATATTTCCTGCCATTGCTGCAAAATAAGTAACAGTATTCAGATTTTCACCAGTAAAAGAAAAGGAGAAGTTAAGATTACTATTTAAATAAAACAATGTTGTATTTTATACTTACACTTGATGTCAAATCTGCTCTTCATATTCATACTGAAAACATGCATCCTGAGGTTCGCAGCAGAAGTGACAAAATCCATTGCAGAAGGGTCATCCTGACAAGAAATTAATGCAAAACGTACTTAAAATTAGATTACTCATTTGAAAAAGTCTGCAACACACGGGTCCTAATATCTTAAAACCAGAAAGTTTTTTTTAAAAAAGTCTGTACAATATTCCATTTCCAAGTCAATATACTTCCTCTTTCAGATGGTATGTTTAGACAGAAATTGTACTTTGTATTTTAGTAGTGAATTAGTGTATTTAAAATGCCTTGTCAAAATAAAGCGTAAACCCTAAATCTTACAATGCTTTATGCTCAGTTTCAAAAAACAGAACAATTTTTACAATCTGTTCTAACACTATTTTACTCTTTTATCTCCCCTATATTTATCAACTATTTTTTTTTCCTTATGCCAAATGACAACTGACTGCAGGAAGATCACATCTTCTCTGGTGCTGAAGGAGAAAATTCTTGTTTTGCTTCAGCAAAACTCTTACTGTGTCACATGCCTGTAGTCAGAGCTAATTACTACGTACAGCTTGGTAGGACTATAGCTACAAACCACTTGCATAAGAGCAAGTTTTAGAGAAAGCTAGAGCAAAGTTAAAAATGAAACAGCATTATTAAAACATTTTCAACATAAGACAAATACTTGTGAATTTGTGCTTTTAAAAGTTGGTGAATTAAGTTATTTTACAACCCAATAGTTAATACTTATACACAGTGAGTTACAAAATACAATGTTTAACATCTATATTTGTTTGAGCTGCCATTTTTATTCTAAGCAGCACTATTTTAGAATGAAGCTGCATGAGTCCAATTAATATTTGTACTACAAACGTAGAGTGTAACTGGTTCTTACGTGTTTAGGAAACTAACCTTATCCCATATAAGCTCTGCTCCATCACCCTTCTCAGCCAGGTGAAGTCTCAGGGTCTCAACACTCTT
This sequence comes from Apus apus, assembly GCF_020740795.1. Classification (NCBI taxonomy): domain Eukaryota; kingdom Metazoa; phylum Chordata; class Aves; order Apodiformes; family Apodidae; genus Apus; species Apus apus. The sequence continues at coordinate 9,401,504 of NC_067292.1, read as the reverse complement.
TGAAAATAAGTGTGCATAGCTCTTGACATCCAGAACCTGCTGATCCTTCAGGACTGTGGAGGATTCATTTTGTTGGTCAGATACATTTTTCTCTTTTGGAAAAGAGGAAAAAAAATAATATCAGAAATACTTATTAATCCCATAGAAGTCCTCACAAAAAGAGCTAAGAATTTTCCAGATTCAGCAAAATTAAATCTTTTCTAAATTGAAGAACAATATCCTCAAACTTCACTAGCCCAATCATTTTACAACAAATCTGCATTTAAAACTGCAACTATAGCTATACTTCTATCCATTGCTTGGGCATGCACAAATCACAGCTAATGTAATTTTTCAGCTTTCAGAGATAAATGTCTTTATGCTTATGGTAAAATTTCCTAGAATAAGATGACATGTAACTTGGTAAAATGTGACCTTTCTACAGCCAACACCAAGTATCTAAAATAACAGCTGCAAAACAGTTTTAGAAAAAACATTTTCTATATACAGAAAAATTTTACATCTTCAGGAATCACAAAGAATCAACATGTTCATTATCAGTACTCAACAGTGAGGAAATGTACATTCCACAGAGATGCATTAACAAACAGCAGGTATGACTTACAAATACAGAGTGGGAGCAGAGAAAATTACCTTGATTTTGTACCTCAGCCCAGTCCAGTGGCACTGGAGGCTTTCTTTTCCTCCACAGCTTATCCATTGTAAGCAGGTATCTAATGTCATCTTTGAAAAGCTAGGAAACATTAAAACAAAACAAACATTAAAATGAAAAGGGAAGGGAGAGGCATACTTTATTTTTACATCTGCTGTGAAACTGAAAAATTTGCATTAGATTTATGAAAGAGGTTTTGCTCTTCTCCTTGAAAATATTTTCACCCACATAAATAAAAATCAAATTCCACAGGAAAAAAAAATAAATCCCAGATTTTAAAAAACTTTTTATTCCCCATTCTCTAATACTGCATAAAACAGGCACACCTCTGATTAATTTGCGTTTAGATAAAGCAAAAATCAAGAAAAAGTAATCCAAACAGTTGGTTCATGTGCCTACTGAAGCCATCACTACAGGTATTTGCATACTGTTCCCAAGACATTCTTATCTACATGCCAATGAATTTCCAAATTCAAGTTATTACTGCCTATCAACATTACATTCTATACTAACTCCCTCTATGTATCCAATCTTAGCAACTACTTAGAACTACTCCTCAACCAGTTTGTATTTTCTTGTACCTGAGTCTGATTATACATAGATGATGATCGACAGCTTTTAGGTCATCCAAATAGTTCTGATTATGCCCAGTGAAACTCCTACAGGATTCAAGTTTACCTTTTCATATTAAAGTAATTTGAATTAAGCTTTTTCTGTACATTATGGACAAGCTGCTGAAGCTGTCAGCGGAAGCACAGATGGAACGACGTCACACACGCACGTGTTATAAAGGCCAACTGGTGGAAAGTCATAACGTAACTGCGTGGTTGATGGCTAGTATTAAGTGTGCTAGCTGGGTTTTGACTTAACTTTAAAGAATCTCATACACTTCAAATAAAGACATTTATTGGAGGTAAAGAAGATACCTTCGTAAAAAGTTTAACTGGATCATATCCTGTTGATTTAGCCCACTCTTTAGTTGAAACACGTTTAATGTCACCATCTTCATTGGATGCTCGTGCTCTGGCTTCTGCTTCTGCTGGCTCCCCTATTAATAAAGCATTAACCAAAAACAGGAAGAGCATATCCAAATAAATCCCCTACAGTCAACAACCAAAATTACATAGAGACCATGAAACGGCATTACTGCACCCAACAAAAGCTGATTTAGACACAGAGCAACTACTCCTGTTTGCTTCTGCAACTGCAACTCACTAATTTAACTACATGTCACCTACTTCCTTTACTGGCAGAAAGAGTAAACTATTGTTTCCTATTAATTTTCTCCACATATTGTTTTGATTTCATAAATCTCTATTCCCTTTTAGTAGTCTCCTTTCCTGGCTGAAGAGTCTTAGTTTGGTTAGAACTTCAACACCACCAAAAAAAAAAATAATAATTGGGCTCTCACCTCTGGTCATCCATATATAAAAAAATTCCATGCATGCTGATGTTACTAGTTTTGTATTTCTTACCCAGTCACATCCAGCAATTGTTACTGTGATTCCTAAAAAGCAGCAGGTGGATGTTTTCATAAAACTATCTATTAACATCCTGACTGAATGAGAAAAATCAACTCAGAGATCATAATTTTATATACAAATTTGCAAAGGTTCCCCTCCTTTCACCAATGCATCATATACATAATTTCATATTTATCTGCACCAAATCTACCTGATGTCCTCACTGCCCAGTCATTCAGTATTATGAAGCTTTCTGCTATTTTTTGCAGTTAGCCCTCATCGTTATTATTCTAAGTGACTTTGCTTAATCATGTACACCAAACAGCAATGGTCCTATCCCCAATCTGAGACACTCCTCTGAACACCATTCTTCTCTATTATTTAAGTAGGTTATCCACTTCAGGATCTTCATCCTTTTTTCTCCCTATGGCTGCTTAGCTTCTCCAGTTTTCCCACAAAAAGTTTTTAAGTGCCTTCTGCAGATTCAAACCAGCATGAACCAGATACACTTGTCCACAAGTTTGCCATTTCCTTCAGAGGACTTGCAGAGCCCCAGGCAAGGTACAACTTCCCTTTACAGAGCTTGCATTGACTTTTCCCTGATACACCACATATGTCCACTGATTCTAAACAGCATCACTGCTATAGACAGTTTGCTCACACTACAGGTATTAGGCTACAGCTCAGGTCTTCCTATAATTGCTCTGGTATCTTTGCGGAAATAAGTGGCTTCATGTCTGCTACATTTCAACTATTCCAGCAGCTGCTGTTTTAAGTGAGTTTATACACAACTCTTTTTAAAGATTCTGCTATTCAATTCTGTACTTCCTGTAGGAACAACCTGTCAGGTGATCACTATCTGATGTTCAGGGAATCTGAAGAGTTGGAGGATCTCCTCTAAGCTTCCTCTCCCAAGTCCATTCATCTATCAAAGATCCAAAAGAAGCAACAAACAATGATGCTTATTTATATTCACAGTAACTATAATTACTGTCCTTACAGAAAAGTATTAAATAGCTACAAAAACATCACTCAAAATGGTGGTATTTCCTATGTAGATTAATATTGAAGTGTTTCAGGCTACAACAGCTTAAACACAACGCCTGTATTTCCTTGCAATCCCTCAGCTAGGAGAGGAAAATGCCAAGTGCCTAAAAACATCACTCAGTTCCCAGTCCTCAGTTCAAAAGACAAGCCTCCCAGCTGCAGGGAAGGAAGCACTCCATCAAATCCAAACATATATGGAAAAAAGGTCACCTAGTGAAGACCAGTTCTATTTAATCTGTACTTCAAGTTTCTGTGCACACAGAGAAGACTGTTTGATGCAGAGGGAACAAATGTCTCCAAAGATACAAGCCTATTCACCTAAATCATGTATCTTACACCTGCATGTGTTAAACTGGAACTTTATGATTAGCCACTGTATCAATGCTGTTCCTCACAGCTCTTCTACCCACATTTTCTGAGAACTAGTAAGCACCAGTGACACATCTTACAGTGCATTAGAAAGTTTTCACAACAGCTGAAACAATCATTTTAATAATGTTTTATGCAGCCCACAACACCCACAGTTCTGACAGGTGAAACTATTTATTAAACTGTTGTCATTTTGAAGAGTACTTTTTGCACATTCTCCATGCAAAAACCTCTGGTCTCACGTTAACTTAAACAAGTTATGTGCCAAGTTAACAAAAAAACCCCACAAAACAGAACACTGACGTTGTTTCAAATACCTAATACGGGGCAGTATGAGGGAACTAAATTATGCACAGTGTGCATGAAGGTCTGTAAGTGAATCTACTATTAACACACTCAAAACTTTGTTGTACAGTAAATGGAATTCTCTTAAAAGAAAATGGAGCTGAACTCTAACCTTAAGAATTGTACAGAAAAATCTCTGAAACAGAACATTTAAGTAACAGGGTAAGCTATCAGCTTGTATCACACTCACAGGCAGCTTCAGGATCAGCTCTGTCAGGAGAGACTTCTTGATCAGCATCTTCTTCTCCAAACAACTGGCTATAAATAATTAAGAACAACAATACAACACTAGAATTTCATCATATCTGGTTAAATATTTGCTAACAGATACATGTGCACTTCAGAATTCTTGCTATCAGAGTGCTATTTAACACATTACCCTTGGTTTGGATTCATCACACATGGATTTAACAAAATAAATACAATAGTTCTGTATTACTCACTCAATAGTTCCCCTAGCCTTATATTGCAGTACAGCCCTCCAAGATCCCAGCACACTTTACATCTGTTGATACATACGTGAAACTGAAAAATGTGTTAACTTCACACCAAGGTGAAGAATAAGGTAACCTCTATCTACACTGCTGAACCAAACTACTCTGCTAGATTTTCTGTGATACTACAGCAAAGTTTAAGTACTAACCAACTGTCCATCTTTGTATTAAAAGAAAAAAAAAACAACAACACACCCCAAAACCCACATCAAAAAACGGAAGATTTTCACTAAAATCCATATTCATTAAAAAAACAACAAACCAACACACACCAAAAAAACCCAACCCCCAAAAATGTGTGTCCACTTAATTTCTCTGTAGCTTTAGAAACAAGAAGTAAACCACAGTACCTATTTTCTTTTTTTTTTTAAATCACTTACTTGAACAAATACTTAGCCCACACAATGCAATGGATAGGTTCTGATGGCGTATTCCGGATTGTGCAGCCAGGGAAAGTCTTCTGAGTTGGTTTAGGATGACATTCATAACATTCTGTCACTCCCTAGAGAAAAGTGAAGAATTTGTCACACTGTGAAGGCTACTGATAGTGTATGTTATTTTAACAGCATCTCAAAACACCCAACTCTCTGTTGTCTAAAACAGCCAATGATTTAAAGTGAAAGCGACAAGAGTAACACACAACCTAACCTTTTTAATAACTGTTACTTGTCCAAGGTAGCCTGCAGTTCCGCTCTCTATAAGAGGAACATCAGCAGCCAGACACATCCTGTTCACATGGTTACGGGCAGCTGCAAATCAAGAGGTTTTTTTAAGAAAAAAATTAATAAGCAGAAGAAAAATGTTTTACTTCTCCAAATTCAAACTAGCCTCCTATGCAACCATTTATCCGTAATCTGTCTTATTTCATTATAGAGCACTACGCCTTTTTCACAGAGTCAGTCTTCCAATTAACAGGAAATAAAGCAACACAACTGAATAAAGTTACATATAACAGCAACAGAGCAGCTAATGTTTACTTTCAAAACACCTGTAAAAATACCAACTACCCTTTCAAGTTACTAGTGGCGCAAACAAACATTACTCAAACTACAGATGGGTTAAGAGGATACTTGTTTAACTGACATTGCAGAAGTTCTAAGTGTAGAACACATTACAGTTCTGTTTCCACGAACAAACAAGCAACAGTATTTCCATCACCAATATAAAATCATAGTGAAAACATCACCTCTGTTATCCAGAGCATTCATAACCAACGTAAACTGGCGGAAGAACTCTACGTTATAGTCAGGGCTACAGGAAAGAAAACCAGTAGTCAAAATGGCGTATCAAAGTTGTTGGTTATTATATCACAACAGAAACTATACACATGCAAAGGGTGGGCTGATGTTCGTGTGTTAAATTACATGTATATTACTGCTAGTCTTTAACTGCCCAATTTGTCTTCTGCCCATTTTAAAGCTGGATGAAAGCATGAATTTTATGCTGCTGGAAGGAAGCTACTGCAATTAGTACTAATTTGACCAATGAAACAGGCGGACAATGGAAAAGTGATTATACTGCTCTGACCTAATGAGTAAATCAGCTGAGCTGTGGTAACTGACCTTAAAAACTATCAGCTAAGGCTAAAACGTGCACACTGTAAATAGCTCATTACACTGTTGGTAACTAATTATATTGTGATAGCTCAATTGGTTTTTATTGTGCCTCCATACCCTTAGAAGCCAAGATACGGGATTTCAAAATCTGGACAGTTTAGTATCTTTACATTGCATTTTTCTGTTTGAAAGAAGAAGGTTGGAAATAAGAGAGTAAAGAGGAAACAGGATTAAAGCTTTTACAGTTTCAGGAGAAGAATAAGTGAGTCAGTGTTTAAGTGGCTAATAGCAGCAGAATTAAATTCAGTATTACATAATACAAACTTTTAATAAACTGGAAAAATAAAGATTAAACCACAGGAAACAGCTAATGAAAATCTACATAATCTTGGACTGTAGCCACTGGTTATGGATCATAAAGATTAAATTTTAACAGTTTTGGGCATAAAAAAAAATCATACTCTAGCTACCTACACAAACAATTTTTTTAATCACAGACTCCACATTCACATTTATTTTAATTCAATTATTGCTCATGACATGAGGGCATCTTTATAGTATAGAAGCTTAAACAGTAAATGTTGCTAATAAAATGAAAAACAGACACAAGCAAATGACTAGAGCTTACTACCAGAGCTCAAGAAAACTCATGCAAAATCTACACTTTCACTCAGGTGTGTGGCAGTCTCATATTTACAGCTATTTCTTCTTACTGTAGTAGCTTTGTAAAATATCTTAAAGCACACCATTGTAGCATTTAAATAACAGAGTACTTGCAAATAAAAACATGTAATTAGAGCTTAAAAACAAACATACTTCATGATGCTATCATGGTAAGCTATAATATTAGCTTCTGGATAAAACCGTAACACGCTTTCCTTGGCAACCTAGAAATAAAAAAAAAAACACAAAAAAACAAAAAACCACTTATTATTTCTTCCTTCCTTCTAAATACAGACTCGATACCAGTATAGTATCAAGTAAGTTGACTACCTTAAGAGATTTAAATACTTTTTTATAATGAAATGTTGTGGATAGGTATGATCAACCAACACTTACCTCTTCACAGTAGAAACAAAACTGTGACACGTTTCTAAGACTGTCCATAAAATAATACTGAGTAAGACTTGAGCTTTGTTTTTTTTTTCCTCACCTGTGATTTTGATCTTCCAACATGTTTCTTTTGAAATAAAAACTGCCTGTTGAGATTGCTGACATCAATAGTATCCAAATCAATCTATAAACACACAAGAGAGTCATTTCACTTTCACAGAAATAGAAGGAACAAAATAATTAACAGTTTGAAGCAAATGTGATTGACCAAGATGCATAAAATTTACAGACCTCTTTTTATACCTGCATACAGGTGTTACATCTGCCCTACAGCAACTGTAAAGGTACAAGGATCACCTAAGGTACGAGGATGATCTTTGGGAATCCATACATTTTAAATAATTGCAAACTATGGACTCCTATGTAAAAAATTAATGGCAACATGACAAGAAACTTTCTAAAGAAAGAGTCCCTACTAGAAACAAACATTAATTTTAAGGTATGTGTACACAGTAGTTAGTAGAAGTCAATAAATGACTGTCCTGTTTACCACAGGAGAAAGATTCTAGTAAGAATTCATCAGGAGCACAGCGTACAAACTCAAGAGATACTGCAGAAATCAGCCTAGACAGGTCCAGGCAGACTCTTCATGGGACTAACCACCCCACTGGACACTCGCTCTGAGCCACACTTCCTCAAGGTCCAAGAAAGGCTACTCAGCAAACTAATTAGTACTGCAACTTCAGATTTGAACATGGCTTTAAGCAACTGAATCAGTAAACTGAGAGCTGTGTTGTCATTTAATTCATACACTGCAGGCAAAAGCTTCTGCTGTTTGTAACCAGGACTTAACTGCTTAAGTGCGTATTAAAAAACTATGAAGTCTATGCATAATGAAAAAAAAAAATCCAATCCCACAACCAAGATTTTTAAAAACATATACCGCAGAACACCTGCAATGTACAACCTCAAAGGATGCCATGACTGTAATTCCCCCAACAGCCATGTTTCTATTAATATATATACATGAACACTAATTTCAAATGTCTTTACCCCCTCAAGAATGAAGACTTAATTAGAACTTTGAGAACGTTTATGCTTATCTTTGTTGCCACTACTTTTCCCATAATTAAACATCTTTTTTTCATCAACCACTCTTTCAAGAAGTCCTCTCTGGTCCCTAACATTTTTCACTAGGAGGGGTGTGAGACAATTTTTCTAAGCCTCAGAGATGTGTCTCCCAGATTCCCAGAGATAATGCTGATGTATCCAAACAGTAACACTTTCAGCTGTATGGAGAGTGGTAAAAGACCCACTGTGCCCTGTGAAGTTTAAACGTGACCTACTGAGGGTGTCCTCATACACTTTTAATTTTATTAAGCAAACTTGAATAAAAAAAAGTATGCCACACCCTTCTCATTTAAGATCCTTTGGAGTTGAGATCCAAGCTCCAAGACTAAGCTTCCTGTTTTCTGAAGGTAATATTTTTTATTTAAGGATTATGTTTTCATAGAATCATAGAAGGTTAAGGTTGGAAGGGACCTTGAAGATCATCAGGTTCCAACCTCTCTGCTATAAGCAGGGACACCTCCCACTGGACCAGGCTGCACAAAGCCTCAACAATTAAATATTTTCAATATTAACATTTTTATGATTAATTAAAAAATATAAATAGTAAATTATATATTGCTATTGATATTTTATCTAATATTTTAATATTTTAATATACCAAGAACTGTTAAGAGCTAAACAGTTTTATTTAGACACTAAATAAAAGCACATGTGGATACAGAAAATAAACCATGTTTTAGAAATTTATTACAAAGCAGAGACTGTCAATCTTCATGAGCCTTCGTATCCTAGTAACTACCCATGGTCTTTTATCTTTCAATGAAAATGCTATTTGTATGAAAACACATTCATATCTCCTTTCCTTTTTCATAGAATATACTCAGAAAGCTTGCTTAGTCCAAAGTCAAAAAGCACAAGAAACTCAAGTGCAAATGGCTAAGTGCATAACTCTGTTAAAACTTCCACTACCCAGAAAGCTTTTAGTGTTTTAACTGGAGATGATAACAAGTGACATAAGCTAGAAATTAAACAGTACTACCAAGGCCAAAAGAAGCAAGGGAAATTTTTCTTTAAAGAGAATACTTGAGACCATGAAACCTCAATAGAAGATACAATCTAGCTAAGAATAATCTCAATTTAACAGTTTTTTTATTAAAATAACTTTTACATTGCTCCTATTTTGATAAGCTGGAAGGAAAGGCCTCAGAATTTCCTAGGGATACACATTCATGTTCTTAATTCAGACTTGGATTTTGAATAATTTGATTTTGTTCTTCAAAACAAAATTTCTCTTCCAAACAACAACAGTGCCTATCAGCAAGGTATACTTAAGTCTCGTATTTATGAGTTGACTGGTATTCAGAACTATTACTTTCTTTTAGTATTTATATTAAAAAAAATAAAGCACAACTTAAAAATAAAAAGCATTTTCAAGTGTTCAAGTGTGACAGTACTTAGTAACCAAGGAAAACCCTCAATTATGTCACAAACACTGACAAAAGCAATTTATTGTCCTAATAGCAAATTTCCTCTATATGTAACAATTCTCTTTTTGCTCTTGCCTTGTCTTTTGCCAACCCAGTCTGCATGTTATCAAAACATGACTGTCTTGCACAAAACACTGCCAATGGTATTTTTAAATGAAGATGGCCCTGATCCAACATGTACTTAAGTTTATAGAGTCCAACCCAGCTGGCCTTGAAAGACAATAGAAAAAAAATCAAACTATAATAAGTGAAACAATAATCATACCCCATAGATATTTTTGCCTAATGACTGGAAAACCAGGATATATTAAACTCTTCCTATTATAAGGGACTGCAGGAGCACACAAAGACACAGGAAGGTAGAAAAAACAAAAACAAACAAACAACATAAGAGGTGGGAAAAAAAAGTGCCTAAAATGCAGGCTTCCACTCCTCTGCATTTACTTCATCATCAGTACAATGATAAAATTGGATAGGCTCCCAGTGGCAGACTCAAATCCAAGGGACAATTTGCAATTACACTTAAACATATCCTGCAAGCTTTAAGAGGTATTTCAGCAGAAAGGCCCAAGCTGCATCAGTAACAAGGTAAACCAGTAGCTGCACTCTTTTACAAGCTGATACAGTTTGAGACACAAGCTGTTTCTAATATGTTCTGCTCAACAAGCCTGACTCTAAAAAAAAAATCTTAACACTTGTCATACAAAATTCTTAGCTGTGACTCCTGCCCAGGTGCACACGAGTAAAAACGTGTTCAAGGAATCAGACCTGTGCTCTAGCTGAATTTGAATTCCCATAATTTCTCAAAAACATATATACTTTTCGTAACCACAGCGAGGAATTAATAATGATAAGTAATCAGAGTTCTGCCAATACCACCTCCCTCTACCCCCTGTCCATCACCACCTTCTCAACGCTGCCCTTCGCGTACAGAGATCAGCATCAGGAAGCAAAAGTGAAAGCAAAAGCCCGCGAGAAGCTATCGTGACCGGACTAAGAAGACTGACAGTTTTACAACTCAGTATCTAAAAATACAGTTCACCTCGCACGTATTTTGTTGGCCGCTGCATTCCACCACCGGACCCTGACCCGCGGCACCAGCACAGCGGCACTGTGCAGAACCAAGACCTGAACAAGCCACCTCCGGGCAGCAAACGTGGCTCACGGACGCCCCCCGGAGCGCTCATCTTGGGGCTCCCCGCGCGGCGAGGCCGCCCCTCGGCCCAGCGCGGCTGAACCCGCCGCTGCCCGGGGAGGCAGCCCGGGGAGGCAGCCCGGGGAGGCAGCCCGGGGAGGCAGCCCGGGGAGGCAGCCCGCTCCCCGGCCCGCCCGCTCCCCGGCCCGCCCGCTCCCCGGCCCGCCCGCTCCCCGGCCCGCTCGCTCCGGCGGGGACTCCGGGCGCCGCGGCACCGCCGCTCGGGGCCCGTCTGAGGCGGGGGGCCCGCAGGCCGCGGCCCCTGTGTGGCGGGGCCCGTCCCCCGCGGCAGGGGAGCGCGGCCGCCTCGCCCGGCAGCTTTGGCGGGCCGGGAGCAGTTTGAAAACACGCAGACAATGCGGCGGGCGGGAGGGGCCGGGTCGCGCCGCCACAGCGCCCCCGCGCCCGCCGCGGCCCTGCCGCCCGCCGCCCCGGCCCCTCGGGCCCCGGGCCCGCTCCCTGCCCTCCGCCGCCCTCTGGGGCTCGCTCCGCCGCCGCCCGCCGGCCCCTCCGCCGCCCCGGCCCCCGCCCCGGCCGCGGCCCGCACCACGTCGATGTTGCTGAAGCCGGTGAGCACCAGGTCCTTGAGGAGCTCGCAGCCGATACCGCCGGCTCCCACCACCAAAAGCCGCGCCTGGGCCACGGCCTCCGCCAGCTCCCTGCGCAAGGGGCCCGACACCGGCGCGGCCATGACGGCGGCGAACAACGGCGGGAGGGCAGGGCTCGGCGCGGCGCTCCTCCGCCGGGCCGCGCGCCGGACACCGAGCCCGGGACAGCCCAGAGCGGCGCCAGCCCGCCGCGCCCGCAGACGCCCCCTGCCGGCGGGGAGGGCCCCGGCCCGCGCACCGCCCAGGAAGGCGGGGCCTGGGCGCTCGGAGCCGCCGGTTCGAGCCCCGCTCCCGCCGGCCCGCGGTCCCGCACCGGGATGCCCGCCGTCCCGCACCGGGGGCACCGCCTGACGGCAAGGGCGGCCCTCGCCTGGCCGCTGCAGCCGCCCGTGCGGCCCCGGCGTGGCCCACACACTGCAGTCTGGGCTCCCTGCCACAGCTGGGGAAGGGCAGGCTGAGCCCCACCGGGGAGCACCCGCAGTGGGGTCCAGGCCTTGCACAAGAGTTTGTGTTTCACTCAGTCAACCGACTCACCTCTAGAAGCTGACACGGTGAGACACATTCTTTCTTAAAAAAAAAAAAAAAAAAAGTAGTTTTGCAAACATATGCCATCTTTTTTTTAAACACACTCTTTTAGTGCATTAATTTATGCTGCAGCATTAAACCTGTACAAAAAGCTTTAAGGACACTTACTTAAATTACTCCTCCATTATGTAAATTAAACCACTGCAATTTAGCCTAAACCACCAGGGAAGTCTACAGAAGAATTTAAACTGTTTGAACTGAAGCAGCACAATTACCCTGCCAGCACCAGGCTGCAGCTGCTGTACCTGCCTCCCCATTCTGTTCCTGGAAGAGCCAACGAAAACCTCCACTCGTTCCCCATCCAAAGCAATGGGACTGTCAGAGCTCATTTAACCATGCAAATGTAACATCTTTCATTGGAAAATCATATAGACAAGCTTCATCATAGGAAAACTGTAGTGACAGCAAGGTTCTTTCAGGCACTGCCCACTGAACTTCCAATCTATGGTCAAACAAAGCAGATTTGCTGTTTTTTTTTAAAAATAAATCTTACATTAAGTTTTCCACTTCTAACCGTTCCTAAAAACTGGATCATGTTTGGCTGATGATGATGCTAAGTGTCACTAACTGCAATAAGACCACTTTTCTCCTTTACTTCCTTCCCAAACGTTAACTGTAACTAGAATCATGAAACAATCACTACACTTAAATTTCCATGTGTAGCCAAATCACGCCAGTTTTCTGTTGCCACATTTCAGAGGCACACTAACACATACTTCAATCAGTTATTCCTGAAAATAAGCACCATGTTATCAAATAAATGTCATTTTTCATTCTGTTGCACACTTTCAACTGCAGTAAAAAAAACCAAAACCAACAGACCTTTCACCTATGCAGAGAAATACAATTTATTTAAATAATTTCTGATCTGGATCTTCTTGTACAAAAATAAATTCTTCAAGTGGGGTTTGATGATTTGCTGGCCAACAGCTCCTCTCACACGTGTAAACTATAACAGTTCCAAATTCCACTGACAGATCTATAAAGAAAACAACAGAGGTACATAAAGGTATGACAAAATACATAATCAGGGGCTACTGCTTACTGCTCTACTTCAGACTTTGCCAATTCAGGAAGTACTGTTCATACTCAGTCTCCTATGTACATAGCATTTTCTAATTTCAAAGATTTTAAAGCAAGCTGACGCAGAATTTTCAAAGAGCTTCTTAAGTGTCTCCACTCTTATCTGACAGTATTTATTATTTTCCAAAACCTCATTTAAGAGGCAATAAGGAAAAATTACTGCCAAGGTCATGGAGTTATGTACATTGCTGTTCTTAAAATTCAACAGTGAGCAAATGAAGTTGCTATCATAGTGTCCATAAACTAGAGTTGTATCTTTTGCTTAGTGAAATCTATAATGGAAACAGTGGATTCTATACAAGATGATCACTGTAATTAATTGTGGTTAGCAAGAGCAAATGAAAATGGCAGTGACTGTTTCTACTATTCAGTCAGCTAAGACAAAGGTCAACACACCTGAATCACTCTGGAGCATGCTGACCAGCGCTGGCATGAGCTGAAATTCAAACACTCTCTTGCTTCCACAGTTACTGCAGGCTGGAATACCTTGGTTAATGTTGGCTGGAGGACATGTTATGAATAAAGGCTGGCCACCCCAAGAGTATCTAAGAGAAGAAATGAAAAAAATAATTATATTTTTTGTATCTAAATCTCATCAGAAAACGTACATGTTGGCAGCAGCGTTCAGGATTCTCTGAAACTTCTGAACTTGCTTGAATAAAAAACACCATAACGGGCAGAATAATTGCCCAAGCTTCAGATGAGCCGTTAAAGAATAAAGATGGAGAGCAGGAAACACTTGAAAGGTCAACACTTGGAAAGTCTTAAGGAAAGAGCTAGATTTCAAGAAAAATGCTTTGAACTGACATCCCCAAAATGTGCCATACATGACCCGTTTAACAAAACAAACTACACTTTCCTGAAACATGGAATCCTAGCTACTGACAGTTAAAGATATTCAACACAGAATAGCCCTCACAACCACTATAGTTACACCACAGAACTGATGCTTTATTATAAAAGCTATTGTAGCTCCACAAATAACAGGAAACCAAGATCAGACTGTAATTTCTTACTTGAGTAACATCTCAAGTAATAAGACATAAGCAATTAGAGCTAGGCTACAAAATTTCAGAAGAGAGACAGACTCAGAAATCTGTCACAACAGCCAACCACTGGGTATTATATTTCCATCTCAAAACTGTCTCTTGAAAAAACCCTCCATGCCTGATTTCAGAAAGTCTTCAAAGACAATCTGGGTCTATTCTAATCAGGTCTTGTGTTGAAGAAATTCTCCCATAGCCAGACCTCAGGTCTCTGATCCTGCTTTGCTTCTCATCTACTTAAACTTTGCATAAAAAAGCCCAGCCAGGGACTGAAGTTTGACAACAAAGGCCAAACAGCTCTCTTAGCATTTTTTTTGGTTAAGAAACAAAATCACACCTCTGTTTCCAAGGAAATTTTGATTTTTTTGATGTACTAACAATCCATGTACATGCTCTGTATCTCCCTGTTACAACCAGATACCAGCATACCTTAGAATCTGTTCATGACACACAGATATTCTTTTCATAAATTTATGGAATGTGTGGTCCATGCTTTTGACTTCACTCTTCTCATATTTTTCATTATCACCTTCACCTGCAAAACTGTAAGAAAAAACAAAAATAAAAAATATTTCCAATGAGGTTTTCAGGATGACACACATGCTTTAAACAGGCAATGGTTACTACACATTCCCATTAGATTATTCTAAGTACCTTGAAAAAACACCACACATCTTAAATTAAGAGGCAATTCTTGTTAGAGGTTGCAAGTGAGTATTTTGCTTTGAGTTCTTCAGTTTCTGGTGCTTTACAGTTACTAACAGTGTTTCAAACTACCACATGAAATTCAAATACACCAGATACCTGCTTACTCCTTAAAAAATCATTCCTTCGGTAACTTTGCAGAAATTGTCCTAGTTATTAAATAATTATTTTGTTTTTTTAAACTTTGAATTAAGTGTAATTAAACTTCCATGATTCTATAAAGGCCAACAAAACTCAACAGGGACACAACTACTAAACAGCATTCTATGCAGATTCTGCAACTGACAGTAGCTTTAGTTATCAAAGAAAGTTAAATATTTGTTGTCCACAATTCAGGAAAGTTCACTGTATGCATTAATATAATCAAAAGATAGATGGTCTGGATATAAGTGCTCCCTGTGACTACCTTAGCTAATACTAAAAATATTTTCAGTAACTACATTCAAAAATTGTTTTTTTCAGACAATGTTTACAAAATCTTTGGGAATCTTCCAGTCATCCCAGCCTAGTAAAAACTTTTAAGTAATTAAAATGCAATTGGAATACAAGAAAAGCTTTAGCCTTGGAAATAAAAATAAAGTCACATGTCACAATATAAACTCATGCCATTTGTCATCAGATGTGTAAACCCCACTGCTTTGGTTTCAGAGATTGACAATTCACTGCTCTATCTGGAGCCCAAGGACATTCCAACTGTTCAGTCACTCAGAAGTAGATTAATCTGTGAATAACTCAAAATTTGACAGAACTGGGTGCATTGCTAAGTTCTCCCAGCAAAGTGCTACACACCAATGATTCCTGCAGGACCCTGTCACAAAGGAAAAACATCCAGATTTAGTGCGAGTCAGACTTAGATTATCAGTCACCATACAGGAAAGTATGTAATCCCTTCAGTTTCAACATGAGATCCAGACCTGTTCTCACCTTTCTGACATCAACTGTTGCAAATCAACCCCCTCTCTCTGCTGATAGTCCTTCAATAGCTCATCTGCATGATCTGTATCAAGGAAACCAGTGTAATCGTCCTCATCCACAACACTAATGTAAAAGGGCTGGAACACAGGAGCTGAACCAGACGTTGCCATTACCACTCCCTTGCTGACTGGAGGATGTGTATTCAGGGAATCTGACTCATCCACAGATTCTGACAAATGAAGCTGTTGGAACTGGGATGCACACTCCATCTCTCTGGACAAGGAGCTGCTCCCCACTTCATTTAAGCCAAGCAGCTGAAGGGAGACACATCCTGCATATTCTGCTCCATCACAGGCTCCCCAGTCATCTGCTTCATCACACCAATCCTTTGCAGTAAAGTTTGGTTCTTGTTTCTAAGAAGTACAAAAAGAACAAAAAAAGGAAGAACAACATTGTCAAGATCAGTCACCCTCACATACTTCAAATATTGTTTAATAACATGTAAAAAACCTGAAACTTCAACCTAATGCTTTGTGTTATTTCACCTATTCTCCTCACAGCACTAGTTACCAGCACACCCACGTCTACTTTACACAGCAGGGGAGCTATGGCAAAAAAACACCTGACACTGGAGAAACAGAACAAGAATTCACTGACATTCTGAATGGTATTTGTACATCATGTTGCCATACCCTGGCTGCTGGCTTGACCACTGGCAGCTAGTTTAGGTACATTTACCTGAAGCACAGTTACTACAGAACCCAAGAAGGCAGCTTGCTAGTTATACCTGTTTTACACTGTGATCTTCTGCTGCCTTTTCTTGTGTCTGCAAATACTGGGAGCGCAGCACCTTCCAGCTTTACCGTGCCGTAGGGAAGAAACAAAAGACAGGTAAGGCACGAAGCCGCCCAGCTAAAGGGCGTTTCCGAGGCTGCCCGCCCAGGTGTGCCCCCCAGCCCGCCCTCACCTGCGGGGCGCGCCCCAGCAGCTCCTCCCGGCACAGGCGAAGACGTTGGCGAGGCGGTGGAAGGGGGACCCCTCCAGCGGGCAGTACACCTGCACCAGGTGCGCCAGCGGCCTCCCGCACAGCCCGCAGCGGGGCGAGCCGGGCCGCACGGAGGGCAGCCAGTCCTGCAAGAACAGCACGGGCACGGCTCGACGGGCACGGCTCGACGGGCACGGCCCGGCGGGCGCCCAGGGCCGGCAGCCCCCGGGGGGCAGGGCCCCTCTGCCGCTAGCCCCTCCCGCCCCACGCAGCCCCGGCCCTACCGCGGAGCCGCCCAGCTTGTTGGTGGCCCAGGCGGGGCCCTGGCCGCCCCCTCGCCCCGGCCCCGGCCCCGGCCCCGACATGGCGGCGTCGCGCAGCCCCAGCAGCACGGGCGGCCCGGCCGCCATGGCACCTCCGGCCCGCGGAGCGCTACGGCGGCCGCCAGCGGACACGCCCCGGCGGATCGCGCTGCCCCAGCGCAGGCGGCGGGCGGGCTGAGGCTGGAACTGATGGAGTGCGGGGAGTGTGTGAAAAAACGTAACCAAAACTCAGAGCTGGTGCCTCAGAGCTCCTGGCTAAAGCTCCGCTTGGAAGCAAGGGGTCTGCAGGAGCTGAAAGGGGCGTTTCATCGATAGCTGCGGCGGCACCGCCAGCCGGCAACGCTTCTCCAGAGCTGGAATTCCCTGACATCACCAAAACTTGAATCATCTTATTGTGAGTTTTCACGTAACTGTCTCAGGCTCATGGCTCCATACCCTTCTGGGATAGCTCGTTCTCCTCAGACACATAGAGCAGCTCCTGGATCTTGGGCACCAGCCCCAGCGACCCGAGGGGACAGAGCCGGGCCGAGCCTGGGGCCCGCAGCTGGCGCTGGCTGCAGGGACATCACGGAACTCGGGAAGTTCTGCCCAGTGTTTGTGCCCAAGAAAACGGGGGAAAGCAGGAACTAGTGCAGGTCTGAGGCACCAACCCTCATTAGGTAAAAGTCAATTAGCACACTAAAATCGCCTCTTACTGTGAAAGATTCAGTGCTCTTTAATGCTTGAGTGCTACGTTTTTGTCCAATCCTTTTGCAGAAGGACAGTATTTCAGCACCTGTAGAGTAAAAAGAATGTTTTCTGTGAGCTCCTATGCTCCTGAATAGTTAATAAATCAACATATAAATAAAATAAGAGCTTTCACAATGACTGTACTTCCTAGAAAGGTTGCTGTATTACTTACGTGTGATATAAGATCTTAGTATTAGTCCATATCAGTTAAGGGAAAGAAAAGGAAGTTCCAAAAAATCAAAACCAATATTTATTTATAACAGTTTACAAAACAAGAAAACAAGCAGAGATTTTCTGTCCTCATTTGTGAGGTGTCAAGCCTGTCTCACTGATGTTTTTTGATGGATGCTCTCCTCCCTACAAACTATTTCTAATTAAAGAAAGTGGAAAGAGGCTGAAAGAATGACAGTGGAACATTCCTTTCTGAAATAAGAGGGGAATAAGCATATAACATATTCTGACACCTGGGATATATTCTGCATAGATAATTTCCTATAGATTTCAGTATTTGTCAATTTTGCCTTCTCACAGGAGCGTTATTCTCTTTTGATATGCACTGAATAGACTCCATGTGGGTTTTTTTTGAGCCTGAAAGATTGTGGGTTTTTTTCCTGCTTGCTTCAGTAAATACTGATTTTTAGTCTCACAAACATTCCAGATTTCCTTTGATTCTCTCCTTTCACTGTGATCATGACAGCATATTACATAACAGTGAGTTAGAAGGTGATTATTAAACTCTACATCATGATGAACTAATCTTGTTTGACTTTTCTTTGGGCTTTGAAAGCAAACTGTACCCTCCCCAACTCTTATAAATCTGTGTGTTCTGGCCCTCCATTCAACATTTGTTTTGTGAGCCGTGTCCAAAACTCCATCTTGTCTTCTTTCAACTTCTTTGCTGCCTTTTGCATTACGTCTATTTCCAGGTAGCTTTCATCCAGATCATACTGAGGCCAATGGACCAAGCCTTCTCCGTTGGGATTTCTGAAAATAACACAAGGAGAAGTTAGCTTCCCCTTTGCCTGTCAGTTGTGCTCTGACTGCTCAGGCTGAGAGCAGTTCAGAAAACTAACATAAGCTCAGATGATGTGATTCTAGTATCGGTAGAGCTGGATGTTTTTTATCAAGGTGCTCACCAGTGTAATAGCAAATGTTTAATAATACTTTCGGATCAACAACTCCACTCTTTTTTTTTTGTTGTTCCTTTTCTTTTTTTTTTTTACTTGCAGTTTAATTTAAAAGGTTTGGTTTTTTTTTATTGCAATCATTAAGAATAGAAAGAATTTGCTTTAATATTTATCTTAAATTCTGCCACATTTATAGGAGCCATCATGTAAGTCTTGCTGTTATGTTCCATGCAGTACAGACAAAACCTGAGCTGCAATTAGCATTATGATTCTCACCCATTTTTAGCAAAGTTAGTCCAGTATCTCATAACAGTTCTGCTAAGGTTACTTTCTTCTTCTGTAGCATACCCTGCAAAGTGAGAGATGAAAAGGCAACATTAAAAACTAAATAATAAAAAAGAAGCAGCTCTATCAATTCCAATAGACTGTAATCAGCTCAACTTTTTACTCTGAGCTATGGGGATGTTACCTGAGAAGAGCTCTAGGAGAGAACAGCAGATGAATGATTTAATGAAAAGTAAATACTACTAAAGACAGAAACTGCTTATGTTGATTTCAGTGTTTTTAAGAGAGAAAGGCTATTCTTGAAGCCCTCCAGTAAGTAAAATTAATAATAATGATGTGTTAAAAGGGATGCTTTAGTAATCAGGGATACATCACCAGCTAAGAATGGCTTTCCAAAGACAAAGGCAATCTCATCTCCATGATCTGCTTTTACAAACTCAGGTACAACACCCGTTGCTGAGCTTGGTCGATGTTGAAATTCATAAAAGTAGACTGGGTTGCCAGCATCTAGTAGAAAATACACAGAAAAGTGTTAGTTTGAGAGCTGAAAATACCTGCCACCATGGATGATAAACTTTCATTATAAGAAATCGGATAAAACGAAAACACTGTCAGTTTTTTGGATGAAGAAGTGTGATGCATACTGTCCATAAACACACCCCAGGATGGAATTCTACATATCTTTTAGTAGATGCTGAGTTAGACACTCACCTCTATGATATCTAGCCACTTCAATGGCTGGAAGAACAAACAGGGAGTCTCCTACTGCATGAAGAAGGCCATCTCGCACCTGGGCACGGGTTTCTGCATTCATTATGTATTCATTGTATACTTGATGAACAAGTTCTGAAGTAACACTCTGAAATTAACAACAAATATACTTCTTATAATGATGATCAATACTATAAAGAGTAACAGCAATTTTTGAGTGTGCCACCTGCACGTCCCTAGCTAACCCCCAAATGTTACCTTCTTTCAGAAAGAATGCTCAACCGGGCCAGAGTCTGGCTCAGAGCTTAGAACTGGGAGTTCCACAGTTACCAGATATAGATGTTCTCAGGGAAAAGAGGTTTGGAAGATCTAAAGATTACAGGTCTTTAGATAAACATCAGTCAGTGATGCTTATAAATAGATACAGTAGTTTGTTCTCCCTTCTGTGGAAATAACCCTCATGAGAGAAAATAAATCCTGTTGGATTTCATAACATTCATTTATTGTAGTAGATGACCTGAATTTACACCCTTTCAGAACAAGCCTGGGTTCTGCCTTTCCAAGTTCATCACAGGTGTCTGTGACATTGAATCATCCATTGCAAATACTGGCCATGTTTACAGAGTGCTTAATTCTTAACTTTTAATCTGCATTTTTCTATATTTAGTAGTTTCAGGAGAGCAAAAAGGAACCAGAAAGCTAAGAGGTTTGTAAGTTACAGGGAAGTAAAAACTTGTGATACCAAAACATTGGTCTCTCAGTAACATTTAAAAAAATCTCCTGTTATCCCTTCTAGTCTCCAGATACTGTTTCCAAGCAGTGTGTTACACAGGTCTTGTATCATACCTGCTGGTATCAATCCTGTCTTAGGTAACGTAGGATATCTAAAGTGTCACAAGAGAACTATGTTTAGGTACCTGAATCACTCCTGGATTTTCACAGAAGCCCTTTTTAAAAGGAGGGGTATTTAGGATAGGAATTTGAAGTGTATTTTCAATCTCTAGTGGCAACAGGAATACACTATGTTTGCTGCCCATTACTGCCTCATGGTAGGAAGCTGTCAAACAGAACAAAGTTTGCCTCTAAAATATACCCCCCCAGGAGTACAAATATAAAATCTGATCAGTGAAGAAGCAGCACTGGATTATTCTGAAAATAATCTATTACCTTAAATGATAATGCTAAGGAGCTCTGTAAAACTTGATGAGCAACGTCTTTATCCAGACCATCTATGTAAGCCGGATATTTCATTAGCTGTGTGATACAGAGAATCAGATTTATTAGAAAAAGTTATCTTAACAAAATGAGATATAAATAATGACATAATAAGTCTCTTACCATAGGAAGTACCCATCCAAATTCCCAGTTATTTACTCCTATTATATATGGAACTGCATTGATCGCTTTTGCAGATAGCAATTGACTGGGACTCTTTGGAAAAAATACACCATCTGCAGATGCACTGACAAACAGGAAAGGCTGGAGGGAACAAAAAAGCTTCATTAAAACACAAATTTTTCTTCAAGAAAAAAATTCATATTTTTACTGTAGTTCCAAAGGAAACCGAAATAAAGTGTTACGTGAAAATACAAGAATTATCTAAATTTTCTCAGACAGATTTTCTGCACTAAGCAGAAGATTCTGTGATGATAAGCATGTTTGTAGTGTTTGTGAAACATAGGTGATGATATCATAGAATCATAGAATGGTTTGGGTTGGAAGGGACCTTAAAGATCATCTAGATCCAACCCCCCTGCATGGGCAGGGACACCTCACACTAGACCAGGTAGCTCAAAGCTCCATCCAACCTGGCCTAGAACACTGCCAGGGATGAAGCAGCCACAGCTTCTCCAGACAACCTGTGCCAGTGTCTCATCAACCTGACAGTAAATACTTTCCTCCTAATATATACCCTAATCCTACCCTCTTCAGCTTAAAACTGTTACCCCACATCCCCACTACAAGCCCTTGTATAAAGGCCCTCCCCAGCTTTTCTGTAGCCCCTTCAAGTACTGCAAGGCTGCTCTAAGATCTCCCCAGAACCTTCTCTTCTCAAGGCTCAACAACCCCAACTCTCAGCCTGTCTTTACAGGAGAGGAGGCTCCAGCCTTCCAATCACCTTTGTGGCCCTCTTCCAGGGCCAATTTACATCTCTCCTTAGTTAGGGCAATCCTATCATGGATTTGTGGAGCAGTAGTGGAAAAACTAACTTATGTATTGAAACTGCAAAGGAACACGGAAGCCTTATATTAACTAATTTTCAGGTTCTCGAGGGCAAACTGTGCTGTTTCATACACTCTTTTCATTCCCCTAGTAGACCATGACAGCAAAACATAAGTAGTTCAAAGTCCATGTAGAATGAAAAGGAGGTAACCTGATCACATTTTTCAAGTGAAGTATAGCATAGTTGCAGTGTTGTCAAATCCTGAAAAGTTCAAGAAAGTCAGATGTTACATTCACTTCAAGTTCTCCCATTATTCCAACAGAGAAATAGCATACTCTGTTATGATACAGTTTGAAATGTCATTTAAATGCAAGAAGTATACTTTCACCTACCATTTTTATTTGTGTCTGTACTATCTCTTCTTCAGTTTTTTCTCTTAAGCATTCAACCGTTGCAGCTGAACTGGATTTTTCACAGCCAAAGGCAGTTGCAACTCTCTGCAATCAATAAAAACAAACGTTTTTTTATACGCTTCCCATGGAAGGCTTTATGTGCCACCCAACCTGAGAGTCCAGCAGGGGGAGTCTAAACGGCATGAGGATCACTGAAGCCAGATATGTTCCAGTTACAGAGGTAGAGAAGAAGCAGCCCTTCTAACCCTTCAGGTTGTGGGCTGAGCAGAAGGACAAAACACAGTCCTCCAAAATATTTTAATACAGAAACAGACCAAGATAGTAATTCTGGTAAATAATATGCTGAGCTGAGAAGGCAGGATGACATAAAGGAGTTAGTGATGCACAGTCAGAAAACAACCATGTAGATGGTAAGAAAGAGCACATTAATCCTTTCTTGATGATGTCTTTATGTGTGGAGTAACAGTTTTTTAGAGAGACAAAGCTCCTCACAATTTTGCTTCTTTTATATCCTAGATTATCAAATCTAGTTTCTGGAAAGTTGTTTCTTGTAGATGAAAAGAAAAAAGGAGGGGGGGGAGAGTGGCCGCTTGAAGTCAGCTCTTCTTTTCAAATATTAACAAATTTAATAAAGTCTTGTTTATTTGCACACAACAGGCATCAAACAGGAGGGGAAGAGAAGAGTATTCAGAATCTGGTGCCATTTTCTGGCAAAAAAATTATAGCTTGACTTTTGAAGCCAATATATGTTATCATTTTATTTTACATTTCACACTCCTTCCCTGCCTTCTCTCTTCACTTCATTGGTCTTTTGCTTTCACTGAAACATACATGGACATTTTGGTATTTGAAAAGCAAAGCATCATTAAACATGTATTATTTGCATACAGAAATATTGTGTTTAATGACTGCAGTTGTAGTTTCCAAGAAAAAAAATCTGTTTCTACATTTTGCAACAAACAGTTCAAGGTACACAAAACTATCTAGAAAAATAATGAAAATTGCCACAAATACCCACTTTTGCTTCCTCCTCAGGCTGGTCAGTGAACAGAACCCTGATTGCAGTACCGCTCTCTGAAATGGCCTTATGGAACAAGCCCTTAGCCAGGGGAGATAAGATCTGTAAAAAAGCAAGAACAAGCATTAAAAGTATGGCAAGCATTACATTGTGAACACTGAGTTAGAATTTCAATATCAGGAATTGCCATTTAAAACATTATTAAAACAAGTGTCATAAGACTGTTATTCAGTAGCCTCTGATCATAGTTCAGTTATACAAAGGGCTTAGGCAGCACTACCAGGGATAAGAAGCTCATGCCTGCCTTTTCCCTTCCCACAGCATCTTGATTCCAAGACTTCATGGAACTACACTGCAAACCAGATATGGGTTGAATATCATGGTGGCCAAAACAGCCTGGCTGTGCTGCAAAAGAGTAATAAAGGACTATTGGCCAGAGGGCAGGAGTTTAGTAAACAGGAATTTTTATCATATGTGTATTGAACTCTTGTTTCACTGTTTGATCTGTACCAAATTGTGAGAGACTGGAGAAGAACATCTCAGCCAGTGTGCTCAGTGTTGGTGTAAAAATTTTATATCACTGAGCATCACAAAGCACACATCTAGTTCAGCTATCTCACAAGGATAAATGTTTGTGGGTTTTGGCACTGCAAAATAACCCCCAAGAATTTAATTTTGTAAGTGAGTAATAACATTCTAAGTCTTAACTACAAGGTTCGGGTATGAAAAGAACGTTTTGATCAATCAGAAGCTGTGCTGGTATCACATTCTATAATAGGTCAAGGTGATGTGTCGGTTATGATAAAACCATCCCTTTTCTCTCACTTTTCTTGCAGGTATCAAAAATGAATGTGGACAGTGTTGTTTTTTTTCTCTAAGTAACTAAACCTCAGCATTACTGTGAACTTACAAGAGCAGAGACACTGATTCCTCCTGCAGATTCTCCAGCAATAGTGACGGACCCTGGATCTCCTCCAAAATGTATGATGTTTTCCTGAATCCACTGAAGAGCTGCTACTTGATCCAAATACCCCCAGTTACCCCGAGCATGCTTATCCCTAGTGCTGCAGGGAAAGAATAGAGTTGCTTAAATGCTCAATGCAAGAAACAGCAGAGAAAACTACAACCTGTGTTATAAGAAATCAGTTGCCATTCTCTACACAAAGATTCTCCACACAACCAAAAAATGAAGGGCTCAGAAAGCATTTTGATTAGAGGAGCAATCTAACAGAAACAGACTTGGAAGCTGACTTGGAACTCGTACATTGTAACCGACTGTTGCATGTTTAATTAAGAAATGTATAGTTTCTTTGCACAAGCAAATATTCTGCATGTCTCTTCACAAAGTCTTTGCACACATAATTTTGGAAATCACGTAGCAAAATCTGAGACAAAGTATCTTACCTAAAATATCCAAGGATACCTAATCTGTACTGAATTGTTACAACCACCACATTGTCAAAGGCTGCTAATGCTGAACCATCATATGATGAAGCTGTTCCAAAAACTAGTCCACCTCCATGGATCCATACAAAGACCTGGAAAGACAAACCCAGAAACAACCTAGCACAGATAAGAGCTAATGATAAAAACTAAATATAAACCAAAATACAATATTTTGTGCTGTTTCACTCCTGAGTCAGATTGCATTTCACAAATGGTTGAAATCTTTAAAATATGAGGCCTGCAGACTTACAAAATGGCATTGTTTTTATTACATATTTACATTATACCAGTGCCCTGTGATCTTTCACAGATCAGTGAGAGGAAATCAAACCTTACCTAGCTAAAATGACAATAAAATGTTATTTGTAAAATATTAATTTGTGTATCTTTTAACTGCAGAATATATTTACTGGGGCAAAGCATGTAACTTGATCTAAGTCTAATATAGTATGGGTTGTAGGTTTGCTGTAAAATAATTTTGCTGAAGGTTTTATAATGATTTTGCTTACAGGCAGTTTCTCCTTTTTTGATGTAGAAATGGGTGTATACACATTTAGGTATAAGCAATCTTCAGACACTTGAAGGGCAACTTTTTCTTTTCTATTAGTAATCTGATCTGAAAAAAACTGTCCTTGTACTTGATCCTGTAGACACCTGAAGGGATAAAAACATAACAACAGAAATAATTAAAACCTCAAAGCTACAACATGTAGTTTTTTTATACTTCCAAAATAAAGTGCAAACCAGGAATAAATCTCCAGTACACTTCTAGATTGTTTGCAACAGAAATCATCAACTTCTTTTTTCACTTTTAGTATATTGTTTTCCTTTGACCTGGCGTTAAGTACATCTGTAAAAAGAAGCCAGTCTACAGCAGTACTCAGTGACATGCAGATATGATTCCTTGTGTTTCAA
This sequence comes from Apus apus, assembly GCF_020740795.1. Classification (NCBI taxonomy): domain Eukaryota; kingdom Metazoa; phylum Chordata; class Aves; order Apodiformes; family Apodidae; genus Apus; species Apus apus. The sequence continues at coordinate 9,375,714 of NC_067292.1, read as the reverse complement.
AATGTTACAGAAATGTACCTGAAAGGCATATGGCTATAAATTACTTCAATAAAAATAATAATTCTTTTACATCCTCAGTGACTTTTTATGTTGTAATGGTAGGTATTAGGCTTGAGGCACTAAACAAGGGCAGTAGTACAAATAGAACAAGACAGGTACAATATAGACTAAAAGTGGTCTGCTTTTCTTATGTGTCCTAGTAAGCATGTGACTCACTCAGCATGCTCTGTACATCAGTATCCTGGAATTGCATATAATATAAAATTATTTAAAAGATCAGTGGTTTTGTCATCATCTTACATTGGTGGGTAGGAAGTGGCATCTCTGACACCTTCCCATGGCAGAGGTGGCTGTGGTTCAGAAAACCTCAGTGGTCCAACTGGAGGCTTAGCAAAAGGAAGTCCCAAAAAGACATTTACACTCCTCTCAGCTGCATCTACTTTGAATTGGTACCCTCGGACTTTCCCATATTTGGTCACCACTTCTGGTTGCTCTGCTTTTTGTCCTGGGAGATGTGAGCACAAAACCACATAGTTGGTCTATTTGTAATTAACAGACAGATTCTTAATAGCTTTAGCTACTTAAATATACACATTTTGTTTGCTTAAACAATTAATTTTCATACATAGGGCTTCAGCAAACTCTAATCAGTATAGATTACATTTTTTCAGCCTTCATTATGATAGGTTTCCATGTATAATCTCCCTCAGGTGTAGCACATGTATTGTCTTACTATCCACACACATTAGGAATTGCATGTAGATCTTGGTCCTTTTTGATCCACATTGTTAGTTTAAAGTCCAATAGATTGCTCTCATTAGGAAAAGACATTTCATTTTTAAGTAAAGGTCAGTGAATACACAAACTATATTCCAGACCCTTAGTAGTATGTACAGCCAAAATAAAAACTTCTAACATCTGAAAATAGTTTGGCATATACAAATACTGTTAGCATTTAGGTAAGATTAGGTTTAAGATTGGTGTGAAAGTTCTCCCTATCATATTACAAATGTGATACTGTGCTCTGCTCTGCCTCAGCAGACAAGCTTTTAGTACAGGAATTTGATTTCTCTACTAGCAAAAAAGGTAATACAAATGACTAAAAACAAATAATAACAAGAAATTAAGAACTATTTGCTATTCAGATTTAATTTCTATGCAGCAAGGTTAGGTGCCCAGCTCCCTCAATGAAGCTGGGGTTCCCCAAGGTCAGCAAGCTGCACATGTGCTTGATTTCCTTATGGAAGGCAATAGGTAAAACCCCTTAATGAAGCTTACCAGTAGCTACCAGCACTGTGAGCCCAACGGTGAGAATCAAGGACAGCAGAGATGTGTCCTTTCCAGTTGCCATTTTGCAAGCTAGTCACATACTTACTTCCTCAGCATGTTGCCTTATATATAGTCTGTTAGGTAAAACTGTTACGCAAGGCACATGGACAGGAGAAAGCAATACTCAAGCTGTGAGTCAAGCTAGCTGTCAGCAGCCAGAGCAACTGCCCTGCCTGGAAACCACTGCTCCAAGGGGAGTACACACAGCTTAGCTGCTAACAGGCACAGGGAGACATCCTGCCTGGCAGAGTAACCCCACAAATTTCATACTGCCTCTGCACGTGCTCTAAAATGCTTTGAAAACAGCTTTGCATTGCACCAGGAGATTCACCCTGCTGCTGTAAGACCACCAGCTTTCAGAATGAATTTAAGATCTCCTGACACCTATGCAGTGAAGAGACTTGGAAGGGAACTACACTTTTCATTTATTACATCTGTTCACTTCATTTTGGTATTAATATCTCAATGTAAGCCACAATATAGCCACAAAGAGCAAATCCAAAACAATACTCCTAAAAAATGTACTTTTGCTGAAGCAAAAGTTTAGATATTTTTATTGTCACAAGGAGATTTTTTTTTTTAACAAAAACAATACTAGAAAAATCTTAGCTTTTACTGCAGGGTGGATACTCCACCTGTCATGCAGTCCTGCATGTTCAGGAATGTTTGATTTGTACCTAAATCAACACATGAATTTTGCAACACTAAAGTGATAATTTCTCAGCTTTTGTAATGTGGAAACAATATTAAAAGAATTAGGGTGGTAACTATATGCTTTATGCCTCTGAAAAATCAGGAGGGTTTATGGACTTCAGCATGAACTCACATCTATCATTGGAGCATGATATGAAAAAGAGGGAGGAGACAGCTGAAGTAGAAGATATTTTCTGCCCATGCTGACCAAAAGGTTGTTCTAGTTACACATAAGCTTTGGGCTCTGCCTTTCTTTGTTTTGTTTTTAAGCTCAGTAGCTCTTGCCCCAGAAAGGCTGTTGTGCAATTTTATATCATGAGAACTCTCAGTTGCCAGAAGAAGCATTTCTACAGATTAATTTACTGCTTGCACTTTTTTCAGCTAAGTGGGCCACAAGCACCCAGTCATTAAATCAGTTCAGCACATATATTATGCGCCTAGTACTCCTGTCTGCTATGGCTGGGCTTGTGCACTTTACTCCAAATCTCCCTAAGTATATTTGCACAGGTGTGATTTACAGCCCTAGTAGGTAAATCACAGTCAACTTTAAACTGGATTGTTTAGGGAGCAGACTGTTGGCAGACAGCTTCAGATGTACACACTCAGTGCATGCTGGATATCATAAGCATTTGCTCTGGTAATGAGGAGACTCCTGCCCTTTGTACTGAGCTCTGAGCTGCAGCAGACTGGCAACAGCATTTGGGCAGCAAGAGGTAGGAAGTCTCACCCTAATTCTTCCAATAAAGTAATTCAGAAAGAAGGGATGCCCAGTTAGCTGCTGTAGGACATTATTAGCTATAAACAACCTTACATTTTTCCAGAGATACAGAGGTAGGAACAGATGTCTTGTGTCCCATAGGATCTATGGAGCTGCATAATGCTGCTGTGAGGTACCAGTAAGGTCAGGAACATGGTTGGGATAGCTGGAGCAGCCTAGGAGCCAGATATGGGAAATAACCAAGACATAGCAGAGAAATAAGATACAGGCAACACTGAAATGTGATGTTCAAGACTTTTCTTGGCAGTCCAAGTGCATGTCAGCTGGTAAGTGCTCTGGAATAATTCTGATAAACAAATCCCTCTCCAGTTCTAGCAATGAAGGCCTGGGACCCAGTGCAAACAGAGCACAATGTAAAGCACCATGGAAAAGAGAAAGTGTGAAAATAATGTTATCAACACTGATCCTTCTGAGAGAGTTATTGCTAAATTTAAAACAAAGAAAGCATGAATAGTGGAGACTGCTTCTCCTGTTTGTAACATTTGACAGAACTCTTAATTCCAGCACTACTATTTACCTATTATGTATCACAACAGTCAGAAATATATTAACTCTGTTGTAAAACTGACTTAACAAGCAGAATATTTTTTATTTCAATTTCTTTTTTTCCACAAAGGGGACACTTCTGTATCTAAATGAGACCCAAACTTATGCACCATCACTGAGACACTTGATGTCAAATGGCAGTTTTACTTGCAGACTCAGTGTTTATTGATTTCACTTTATTGAAACAATATTGCTGCTACATGCTGTCTTCAGTCATGGGGAAGTGACAGAAAATCCTGAGCAGTCAGGAAATCCAGTACATGTATTTAACAAGTGAGGTCTCTGTTGTAGACATGTATCCAGGAAGAATCAAAGGAATACGACGGGGAAAAAGATAAGTTGGAATTATTACAGTGAATAATTGCAAGTATGATAACTGCCAAAAAAAAAAAAAAAAGTGAAAAGAAGGGAAACATTATTTTATCCTCATAATTATTTTAAGTAATTTCTTTTACTGTCCTAATAGTTTGCCTATTATGTGCATATTTAGACTGTAAATTACAACTCTGAATTAATCTTCTTGTTTTCCATTCTTTGGTTATTTGCCTTTTCAAACATCACTTTTCTCCAGAAGTCTACCTTCTTTTCTTTCAACTTTCTGCCTTTCTTTTGTTGTAGATTTATCTGTAAGTATTCTTCATTTAGGTTATAAGATGGCCAGTCAGCCAATCCTTCCCCATTAGGATTTCTGGAAGCAACAAGAAAGTAAGAGTGAATGCCCTTTTCAGTCAAGGGGGGAATTCAGTCACAGCAGTTAAGACTGAATCAACACAATAGCTAATTCACTTTGGAGTCAGTACAAACCAGTAATAAGTGTAGTGAAACTCATGATACTTACCCATTTCGAGCAAAGTTAGCCCAGTACTTCATTAGAGTTCTACTAAGGTTCTTTTCTTCCTCTGTAACTTCACCTAAGAGACAAAATAATGATGACATGTGGCAGAAATCAAAACATTGCTACTACAGAAGGAGAGTTTCAGTCTGAATATGTTGTAACAATTTCCTGACGACAGCAGAGGCACCGTGCCTGCAACATGTTAGTAATACAGCAATCATCAAGAGAAGAATTCAGCACTCTATGAATAAGATTAGCATAATTATCCTTGTTCTACAAATTGGGGAATTGACTACAAGGAAATAAGGTGATTTACCTGTAGATTTTCAGGAAACCGAAGCAGAACCAAAAAAAAAAGAACCCATGTCTCCTGAGTCCCATTACAACTGAAGGAATTGGCCACATGTTTTAGTTTCTTAGATTTCATTCTACCTTTGTGGAACTGAAATCCTCTCAATTATTCAAAGATGGACTAGGCAAAGATTTCTTCATTCTGATACGATGTGCTGTCCTTCCATGTCTCAACACTTCAAGAATATTCATTTAAACGTGGTTACACAAATGACCACTATATCAGGAAGGTGAAAATATTTTTAGTTACAGTGTGTTATGAATTATAAATGTAACTCAATACACCAAGGAAAATATTTGCTATTTTAACGCTATCAATAAATTCAGGCAAATAGAAAAAGAACTGTATAATTTTTTCTAATGTAGGATAACAAAAGTTAAAAAAAAAAAGCCTCTAGTAACAGATTAACAAACACTTACAACATAGATGGATAGCTCCAAAGTTCAATGGAGTAAAAGGCAATACTTTCTTTTACGTAGGCTTTGAAACAGACTATGAACTACTGTGCAAATGATAAAAATAAAAGGAGAATAAATGGTAAATTCACTTAAAATAAGTAGAATTTCTGTGTTTCTTTGACAAAATAATAACTGCTCCTAATTTGTTTAATGGGAAAGAAAATATTCCATCATGAGTATTATTGTTTTAGCCATATGCAATGAAAGCAAACTGTTGGATTCATAATATTCCTGAGAATGTGGCATCTTGCATCTAAACTGTCCAATGACTGGCACATTCATCTGAGCTGTAGCAACATGGGATTCTGCCTGAGGGAACCAAACTTCCAGAATCCTGAGAGAATGCCCAGACTGACAAGGCAATAGCCATTTTGGGACTGCACCCTTAATCCTTCCACAATGGACCAGCTGCATTTTGAATTATATGCTTAAATACTTACTGAGACATGGGAGGAAATAGTCTTTAACCTAACCATTAGATCTCCACACAAAAAATGCAACACTGGAGGTCCAAGCCTCGCTCTAATCAACACAACTGAGGGAACTGGGGCTGTTCAGCCTTGAGGAGGGAAGGCTGATGAGAGACCTCATTGCTCTCTACAACTACCTGAAAGGAGATTGTAGTGAGGTGGGTGTTGGCCTCTTCTCCCTAGTGACTAGAAATAGGACAAGAGGAAATGGGGTCAAGTTGTGCCAGGGGAGGTTCACACCTCCGGATTCTGTGATTCTTCAGTGAAAAAGTGGTGATGCACTGGAAAAGGCTGCCCAGGGAGGTGGTGGAGGCACTGTCCCTGGAGGTGTTAAAAAACCGGGTAGATGTGGTGCTTTGGGCGATGGTTTAGTGGTCACGGGGGTGTAGGGCTGACAGTTGGACTTGATGCTCTTGAAGGTCTTTCATAACCTTAATGATTCTATGATTCTAGTATCTGCAAAAGAGACTGAGTCCCCCATTTTCTGGAGGCTGGCAGCCCATGGGATTTCCTGGAAAGGGTGAGTTACTAGCGTAAATTCATCAGGAAAAGAAGAGAGTCTAGGTTTCCTCCTTCCCAAGTATTCTGCTAATCCCCTGCAAGTTATTCCTTCAATTTATTTTTCAGCCAAAAAATTTGGAAAATTCATGAACAGAGCTGGTATAATGACAGTGCTGTTTTCTAGCAAATGCCCTATTTGCTAAATTATTGACAACATGTGTAACTTAGTGTGCTTCAGAAACAGCAATCTGTATGTTATAAAGAATGGAGAAGACTGTGAATCAGTGTAAAAAAAAAATCTATCAGGAGAAAGGGTTATATTTTGGCCTCACTGTTAATTTATGCACTTTAGTTTGATTAAAATGGAAGTAGCACTACTGGACAGAATACTGCCAGAGTTATGAGAGTAATTTGTATGTGAATACTGAATGTTCTGTTCCTTACTACGTAGCTGAATATCACCAGCCAGAAATGGTCCTCCAAAGACAAAGCCAACTTCATCTCCATGATCAGCTTTCACATACTCTGGTTTATTATCCCGGTATGAAGTGGGTCGATGCTGATATTCAAAGAAGTAGGCAGGAGCTCCAGACGCTAGATGTAACATGTAGAGAGTTAAAGATGAGATGCATAAAATTATGGCTAACATCAGCTGTTTAAAATACCACTTCAAATATGCCAAATTTTTTATACTGGACACATTTTTAATGGAATGTTACATTCAAATATGTATTTATATTTTAAATTCAAAACTAAGAACTCACAGTACTTAAACCAAAAAACAAACCAAGCAAAAAACCAAAAACAAAAAAACCCAATAAACAAACAAAAAATGAACAAATACAAAATCAAACCAAGCAAAAAAACATAACAAAAAACCCCACAAAACAAAACAAAAAAGAAAGAGAAATATTCACCCAGGAAAACTAACAGGAAACAAAATAACATTGAACTGTTTTCCAGTTCTGAGTATTTTGAAACGGCTTGTCTACACTTGAATAGCAGAAAATCTTGACTGCAGAGCTGCCGACTTCCTAAGTAGCAGAGGGCCAAAGGACAAATTCCAGGTTGCTTTAATGTTTTAATTTTAATCCTGTATACTTCACTTAGCAAACATTTACCTGTCTTATCATGCTCTGCTCTCATTATATTATGACTATGAGTGCAAGTGCATGACACTAGCACAAAGATAAAGGAGTTTGTACACTTGCTTCACACAATCCTGCAGATCTGTATCACTCACACAGTCCTGCAGATCTATGTCACTCTGCACTCCCATCAACTTCCCAGTGGGAATCTCAAGAAGGGCTGCCTACACATGACAGAATTTGTGTAATTTGATCCAGCATGCAGCAAGTGGTTTGAACATCCTTCTGATGTTCATTAGCTCACCCCTGTAATAATCCAATACTTTAACGGATGGCATGACAATTCCTACATCCCCTAGCAAGTCCAGAAATCGGTCCCGTAGCTCAGCAGGATCATCTGTGTTTCCCAGATATTCATCCACTATCACAGGCAAAAACTCTGATGGTATAAACTAAGAGAAGAAGAGGAAAGAAGAAACTAAAAGACAAATTACCACTCTTAGAGTTAGCAACTAAAAATGTCATATTTTAAACTCTAGGGGTTCCGCAAAGGCACAAAGGTCCAGAACAGCACCCATGTTGATGGGAAACCATTATGGTCAATGAAACCCAACACCAAAAAACAAACCAAGACAATCACCTCAATTTGGAACAGATTTTTATGGGTTAAAACTCTACAGGAATCAATGAAGATCCATCAACTGCTTCTGATAATACCTTTGGCTTCTGCTTTTTTTCAGGAGATGGGAATAACAAAAGTAAATTCTTTGAGTCCTTGAAAAATATATTTACTGTTAGATTACAGGGCAAGACCAATGGGATCTCCAAACACAGCTCACGTTAATGTTAGAATTTGCTGCTTGAAAGTTGCATTTAAATACTAAGAATGCAAAGAAACTACTTAAAATATAAATTTAATGTAAGCATATTGAACAATCCTGCCTTGAAACCCATCAACCAGGAGATTGGCCATCAGAAACCATAAGATGAGGAACACTATTACAGTAACCCTACATGCAAACACATAAGATAAAAATATTGGTTCAGGGATCTAGAAGGAAAAAGGTATTTCCCCCAGTTGCAGGCCTGACTCGGTCCTATTTCTGTGCAACCCCATACACCAAAGTCCTTTCAGCTTTGCTGAGACTCTTCCCAAAGCATAACATGACCTCAAGTCTTAGTAAAACTGTGACTCAAGCAGGAAGTTAGAGAACACCAAACTTCAAAAATCTGTTCTCTGCATGAAAAATAAATTTCACTTCCCAAATTAGATTAGTGCAACAGCTCTTACCAGCATTGGCAGTAAAAGCTCTATAGCTGAAGTGATTGATTTTTTATCTCCTATTTCCTTCAAAGCTGGTATTTTTGATGTCTGCAGAGAAGAAAAAAAAAAGAGTATTATTAGCACCATTACAATTTTTCAGTATTTAAAAAATTGGAATGTTACTCCACTTTATTCTTAAGACTAGTGTTTATTTTTGAAGCATCATATTGTATGCAGAAATGCTGTACGATGCAGCAGCTGACTTGAAAAGCTTGTATTTACTGCAGTAAATGTTTCCTTGGGGAAGGTTTCTACATAAACCACTCACATTAAGTAGCTTATCCTTAAATCCACACACATTGTTAAGAAACTTACAAGACTAGAAAGCATTAGGGCAGAAGTGAAGTGAAAAGCTGCTTCTGTCCCACAGATTTATTTTCCCCTCTAGTAGGGGAGATCTTAAAAGTCACTGGCAGACTCTGCCTCTAGTTCTCTAGTTCTACTGAGAACAGATGGGACACCCACACTATCCCCAAACTCTGTCCCCAGTTGAGCTTTTCAACCAATAGATCTTTTTGCATAGTAAGAAGGAACAGAGGGGCACTGATAGAACCAGCATTCAGAGTTCATAATGACAAACAGGGTTAAGCTGTTTAAGGTGGCCAATGCCACGTTTAAAAATATTCAATGTATCAATCCTGAATACTGTGTGTATAACATCAATGTGTTGTGAGGGAAAAGATTGGTTTCATTTTTCTTTTAGTAATAAGCCCTTGACTGTTGAATACTTTTCGCTCTCTCTGACTGGATGAGGGATTAAAATTTTAGGATAAGAAAATACTGTATAAAATTAATTTTCCAAAGACATCAGGTAGTTTAACTTGCAGGATAAAGCCTGTCTCACTGTTCTGTGACCAACTGGTTGTACGTCCCTACAGAATCATAATGCAAGCAAAGTTTACCTTGTATACATTTGCAACAATGCAAAGGCTTTTGGCCATACATAAAAGGTGTCCTAACAGCAAATAACTTATCAGAGCTGCCTACATCGGTTAACAGAAAAATAAAAAAAAATGAAGAATAGCCATTAAATTACAGATCTTATATTCCAGCCAAATTCATTGTTGGTGACTCCTATCATATATGGGACTGCATTAAATTCTTTTCCAGCTAATATCTCTTCAGGTGACTTGTGAAGAAATACTCCATCCAAAACTAAGGGTATAAATGAGTTTTCCTAAAGGAAGAGAAAAAAATATCATGTTACTTGTTAATAGTATTTTCCATTTTCCCTTCAAATCACAGAATAAAATGTCCATATTTAACGTTCCAAGTGCAAAAAAGCAGCTTTAAGAAATTTGAGTATCTACGGCCACTGTAACACACATTCATAGTTTTGTCCAACAGTACAAAATACTAGGCTGGTTGGGTCATGGTATGGAGTAAAGTAATGGTTCCCTGGTCCTGTGCTGCCTCTAACTGACATCAAAACCTATGTGTGCTCCAGTCTTGCTTACAACTTTACAGGTGCCAAGACACTCCACTGAAAATTCTAAAGAGAAACGATGTGGAATTATTTCAGTATTTCAGGAGTGTTTTGACAAAAGTTAGGAAAAATCGACTTTGAAACAGGCTAATCACGAGCTAGGCAGAGATTGAGCTGTTTTGCAAACATGCCATTAAAAAAAATCTGTTAGGAAGTGAAGTTTCACCTACCGGACTTTTAAAGACTAAATCATTTGCTTCCTGGTTCCTTAAGCAGTTTATCAGGGAGAGTGAACTGCTCATCTCACACTTAAATATACTGGCAATTTTCTGAAAATTATTAACAAAGACAAGAACTGTTAGCTCTGGGGTGATCTTCAAGGAATTTATAAACACAAAATTATTATACAGAGTACTGTTAATAGTTTTATTTAAGGGCAGATTTAGGTGAGCTTGATAGGTATTCAAGTATTTCATTTTACTAGAAACATGACAGTTTGATCACAAAGTGAAATCACTCTGGTATACTTCTCTTTCTTGCTCTATTTCCATTCACTGTTCTACAACAAACCTTGCTGTTGAGATGTTACAAGGTTGTAACACAAATAAGGCAAGAAAATTCAGAAAATCAACTTTTGAGAGACTTACATTACTACTACCTGTTGTTTCAGGATGAGAAATGAGGAGGTATTTATAGAGAGGAATTTAATATCTTTAAAAATTAATTGGTTCATTAATTATTTGGGTTTAAAATTAATTTACTTAAAATAAAGGCCCTACATAAAAGACCATAGCTTAATAAAAACTGAATGCCTCTCTGGATTCTAATTAAACTTTCAATAATAAATTTCCTAAGTTACTGTGTGCACAAAAATGGACATATGCTTAGCTGGGCAGGTGTGTAAATACCTAACTTGACCCACAGATATTATAATCATGTAACTGTACAATCTATTTCCAACACCAAAAGAACACAGTAAGATTGAAAAGAAATACACTATTTGAGTGAAAATTTACATAGTGCTAACCCATATATTTATAGGTAAGTCATGAGAATGAATTTTATCTTTGTTGCATAATACACAACCAAATTTTCCCCTTTTCTCTTTTAACCAAATAATTAGATATAAGAAATACCATATTTTAGGTTGTAAAGGCCTTAAAATGTAAAAAAAACAAACCCAAAAACCCAAAAAAGAGCCTACCTTAAGGTCACTTGAAGCACGTAAATCTTTTTCACTGGGGATTAGAATTCCGCTCTCTGATATTGCTTTATGAAAGAGGCCCTTAGACAAAGGAGACAAAACCTGCCAAGAAGGAAATAACAGAAAGAATTTATTCTGCATTAAGGTTCTTATCCCATAACTCTATGCTTCACTAGACTGCTGGATTCCCTGGGGAGTTACACATTTTCATATGTTTACAAGGGAAGTGTCTCGACTTAGCCCAATGTGCCGTTAATCTGACTTTGAAAAATCAGATTAAGCATGAAATGTTACACTAATTGAGTTTCTGAAGATTTTTTTTTAAAGACACTACTTTTTAGTGTCTCTACTTCATGCCTACATGTGCAAAAACAGAGCAAGCTCCGGCAGATACGCCAAAGAGTGTGACAGAGCTTGGATCTCCACCGAAGTGTTCAATATTTTCTTGGATCCACCGAAGAGCTGCTACTTGATCCAGAAATCCCAAGTTTCCACGAGCGTGTTCATCACCAGTACTGAAAGAAAAGTGGCATGAGCCAACTTCTCAGAAAGAGCAACAGTTCTAATAACAGAATAAAATAAACCTCACTGACTTACATTTTGTGCCAAGTGTCTTATTCGGCCAAGGAAAGATCTGTGGAGCTCATTGACCTCCATGGTCAGATCTTAGCCCCACTGACTTCCCTCTACTTTTGGTTCACCCCACACAGCTAGATTCCTGGCATTTACACTGATTTTTTGCTTTACACACCAATGGATGGAAGTCAAGGCAAGAGCAAAAATCCTATGAAGAACCAAATAAGCTCAACTATGATTTGATAGCAGACTACATTCAAATGACAACACAAATGGAATTTAAAGACATTATTATATGTTCTAAAGTCCTGATGTCAGTCAACTATGTATATTTAAACCCGTGTAACAGTGGGAAGCTGGTATAGAAGTTCAGCTGATTTAGAAAACAAAAGTACCCAGGCTTTAAAAATGATAGGAAATATTTTGTAAAAAGTTTAACAGCCATCTTACTTGAAGAATCCAAGGAGTCCAAGTCTGTACTGAATGATTACTACCACAATATTCTCATAGGCTGATAGTGCAGAACCATCATACCTAGCAGCACCACCAAATATAAAATTGCCTCCATGGATCCACACCATTACCTTAGAGACAAAAGGGTGAGACACACTTTTATACATTGCTTGGTAGACTTTGTTTGAAAAAGTAAGACAACATCAGAGAATTAGGAACTCCAAATCACTGAAGCAAAATGGGAGCTGAATTTTAGGTTGGTGGACTTTGAATTTTACATAATAGTATCACTTCCGATAATGCAGCATCACATTTTCAACAGCAATTAAGTGATTTAGGAGCTGTCATTAGGTGCAAGCTCTGCATGAGTTTGTACAATAGGTTTACATACAGGTAACTTGTCCTTCTTGCTTGAACCAGCAGGGCTGTACACATTTAGATACAAACAGTCCTCAGAAGTTTGGAACGGAAGGTGTTTTTCTTTAAAGTTTTTTTCAGCTGTTTTCAGCAGGGACAGATCTTGAGGGCATCTTTACAAAAGAAAGGAAGTGTGACTATTAGCAATTAAACTGCAATAGCAACTATGTAACAATGATAGAGAAAAACACACTTTGTTTTGCCCCACAGACTGATTTCCCACAGGGTGCTCAAGCTTTGCCTTACTTAAGTACAGTTAGAGGTGCGACCTGTAAAGCAGAGCTCTATAGTTGTACTTAAAGAGCTGAATTGTTTCAGCACAGTATAAAGAGAGAAAGTACTTTCCAAAGACAGGACATTCTCAGGAATTTTTTATGGTTCTTAATCACAGGGTTCTTATGAGATATTTCAGAACTGGCAGTGTATCTGCTACCAGTCAATACAAGTTCCTTGCCAGACATCAGACCCCTGTACCCTAACAAACACGGCAACAGTGACAAACGTGAGCAGGTCCTACACACAAATGAACAGAACAACTCTCACATTGGTGGGTAAGAAGTTGCATCTCTCAGACCATTCCAGGGTTCAGGTGGTTCAGGTGGGGAAAACCTCAAGGATCCAACAGGTGCTTTTGCAAAAGGAATCCCAAGGAAAGCATTTACAAGTCTGTCTGTCCCCTTCACATTTGCTTGTCTCCCTTTGAGCCGCCCAAGTGCAATAGTCACTTCTGGCTCAGCACCAGCCTGTCCTAAATAACACATAAGGTAAAAAAAAATATTCAGTCTTCATTTTGCTTTTGTGCAATGACAGACACCCCTTGCCAAACACTCCCATAGCTGTCTCTGCCAGTGACACATGGAACTGGGTAAGATAGTTTACTCACTGTGCGAGAGCATGAAGTTTAAAAACAAAATTCAGAGCAAACAGCAACTGCCAAAACCATAAACATTTTCTAAATTTATCATCCAACAAGATCTAAAAAATATTTTGCGTAGATAATTCAGAAATGGTTTTTGATTTGTACCTTTTAAGAAAGATAGAAAATTTTATTTTCATAAAATCATCTCGGAAATTGTTTCATCTCACAAAACCAGTAATTTTTGCATCAAGTTTATTAGGATACTTTTCCAGAGATATGTACTACATTTGAAAATCACTACACTGCCACTTGTTAGTGCAGTTGTTTCCCTGACAGCAATAATAACAGATTTATGCATCTCACCTTCTTTCCTGCAAGTGATGAATACTATACTACAAAACAAGGTGCATAGCAAAGAAATCTGTCTTTGAGGAGCCATTTTTCATCCCTGTTTGGACTCTAGATTATTTTGTGGTTTTATGCAGAAGAGAAAGGTACAAAGGTCCCTGCTAAGGGCACTCTGAGTAGGGAGTGCAGCTAAATTACTTTTTGAACAAGCACTACATTAAGCACTGTCAGAGCTGTACTTGATACAGAATGTAGATACAATCCCTTAGTTGGATGATCTGAAAATGACTCAACACCTACTGTGAACAACAACAAAAGGTCTAATCACAGTTAATCTGCTGTTAATCCTACAAGCAGAGAAAAGATAAATGCTCTGAAGAGATTCCAGAGCAGTCAATACATAAATTCTTATTAAAAAACCACCCCAAAACAATAAAAGCCTCACCAAGAAACAGCAATGCAGCCTAAATAAATCCCAGAAGTAACAATTTAAAAAAAAAAAAAAGAAAAATCTTGCAGAAGTTTTAATGAGGGCTAGCACATTGGTACTGTCATTGACAACACATGTGCTTTCCAGTGGGGACTGGCCTCCAGCCTCCAAATTAGTTCTTTATCCCTTCTTGAATAAAACTAGGCCTGCATTTTTCAAAATTAAAGGGAAGATTAAAGTCAAGGGTCAGATTATAGCTTCTTCTGTAACAACAGCCTCAGTGGATGTCAAAAAGCAAGGTCTATTTACCAGCACCTCATGAGCTACGTACTTCCCTCAAAATGAGAAAGACCATCATCTCCCTTTCTCTACAAGATAGCTTTCTACAGTGGAAATGGGCTGGCAATCCAGCAGTTTTCACCTGTAGGCTGAAAAAGTCCTACAGAATTTTGTAGCATGATATCTCTCAGTGTAGATGGCTGGCCGTAAGCAAATAAGCTTGGATTTACAAGCCCAACCTGCTCCACTAACCTAAATCTTCAACTAGCAAAATACCCTCTACATTAAGACTCTTTGCCTTTCCACCTTTGATTCGTTTCACATGTGTATGAGTGTTGTCCTGAGCATTCAGTTGCAAAACACACCACTCCAGGCTCCTCTGTGCTGCTTTCACCTCCAGCATGGGCACTCATAAAGCCCGTGCAGCCAGCTTCCCCACAAACCATGCATCGTGTAAGTTCATCCTGCTTGGGGAACAGGTTTGTCAGAGTAAACCACTTCTTTAACAAAAAGGGTCACAAATGAGATAGGTAAAACAGATTTTCAGTCCAAGGTAATTCAGAGCTACTTGCTACTTCTCACACAGTTCCTGAGTCTCTGGGTTGTGAAAGCTGTGCAGAGTGTGCCAATTTCTCATTAGTTTCACCTGGAACTGAGCAAATATGCATTGTAAAACAGAACTTTTTTATACTTCCCTCAAATCTTTCTGGAAAATCCTTTCTGTTGCAGTTATTTTTGTTCCAGCCCAATGTGAAAAGCCCTGGGATTTTTGTCCATTCTTCTTGTGGACTAGGACAGCCCAAAATGAGCAGACAAATTTCAACATATAGAAATAGCTGTATGCACCTTTGTATGTATAAATCCATCCATGTGCAGCTGTAGATGAGACAGGGAACAAGGGGTTGGAAAAAGCAGGATTGCATGAGGCTACTTAAGTTGAACACCTTCCAACTGTTAAATCCAACAAATACAGACTTCTTGTGCTGCCAAACTGAACTCTTTATGCAATTAAAAACCAAACAACAAAACAAAGCAAACAAAACTTGCTTTTAAAATCAACCAACATCTTAGCCACTTCAGTCAGCTCAGCTTCGTATTTCCTAAACAGCCAAAAACATGATGCTTAGCAACAGAATTTATTATCCAAAACAACATACACTAACTGAAAGACCGACTCAACAAAGGACTAGATTAAGAAGTGAACTTTAATGTTAATGTAATATAGATATTAACTTAATATAATAAAAAAGCCCAATATTAAAACAGAGATAAAAGGAATTTCTGCTCAGAGGTAGTTTGCTTATCTTATTTAAAATATCAGCAGCTATGTAAACATATCGGAAATCTTCAGAGCAGGTCCCGCAGGGGGCAAGCCCGGCTCCCTGCAGGCAGAAGTGCCCCTGAGGTAACCACCGTCGTCTAAAAGGCAGCGTTGAGCTACAGAGCCACGATACAGCTCTTCCTGCTGAAACAGCTTCTGAAGCAGCAGCTCTCAGCTCCTTGCAAAGCCTCTTTACTTTCTGCCAGCCAGAGGGGAAACTGCCGCCCTCCGTCTGAGGGGCACTAGGTAAAAGACGAAGGAAACAGCTTTAATCACTAGCACGCTGCCAGCACCGAGCTCCCTCCAGCGGCCCCTGACAGGCTCTGGCTGCAGTGAAGCCACCGCCTCGCCTCGGGCTCCAGCTGGGCGCTGTGCCCCGGGCCCCGCACGCCTCCCGCCCCGGCGGCCCCGCCGCTGGCACCGCGCCCTCGGGGCTCCCCGCACAGCGCGCCCGTCCCGCGCCGCGCCCACAGGAGAGCACCGCTGCCCCGGCAAAGCGCCGGCCGACGGCACGGAGCAGCCCCCGCCCCGGTGCGGCGCCGAACGGCGTCCGGGCTCCTTCCGGCAGCGGCGCCGCCGAGCGCCGGTGGCGGCAGCGCCCGGCGGGGCCTGCGCGCGGGATGGTGGGCCCGGGCCCGGGCGGCGGGGCCGCGCTGGAGAACGCCAACCCGCTCATCTACCGCCGCTCGGGAGAGCGGCCGGTGACGGCGCAGGAGGAGGACGATGAGCTGCCCGACTCCATCGACGACCGGGAGATCTTCGATATCCTGCCGGGATGGGGGAGCCGGGCCGGGCCGAGGGCGGGCGGGCCGGGGCCGCGGGGCAGGGCGGGTCGCTGCAGCTCCGCGTTCCTTAACCCGGCACATCTCATTCGCTCCATCAACGACCCCGAGCACCCCCTCACCCTGGAGGAGCTGAATGTCGTCGAGCAAGTGCGAGTGAAGGTGGGATCCGCGGAGCTGCGCGTGCGGCCGCGCCCGGGGCCGCGGTCGGTGCTGCTGCTGCCGCCCGGTCCACGTAACTGTTTCTTTTCTAACGAGAAAGAGGCTTCTTTTAGGAGTCTCCTGCAGCTAAACACGGAGTTTTAAGGTGTCAGTGAATAAAACGATGAGCGGCAAAGTACAGCTTGAAGCTGCGTTTCACATACAACGCCCCCAGCCAGCCTGGGGTAAAGCCAGTGAATTTTGTACATGAGAGTGTTTGGTTTCCAACAGGTGAATGATGCAGAAAGCACAGTGACAGTGGAGTTCACTCCCACCATTCCTCACTGCAGCATGGCGACGTTAATCGGCCTCTCCATAAAAGTGAAACTGATCAGATCTCTGCCTGAGAGGTTTAAGGTGAGTAATGAAATGCTCTGGAACCAAAATAGGGGTATGGTGTTGGAAAATACGAAAGAAAGAAAAAACAAACAGGCTGGCTAATTTAAACTGAAAAATAACTTAGAGCCTATTTCATGTGATGAGTGAGGGAAACACTCCAGGAGCCACAGAGGGCAGTGGACTGAAGCACTGATGCAGAATTAGGGTTCTGTGACAGTCGTGTCAAGGGCGAATGGGGTTATGGAGGGAAGTGACCTGCAGTGCTCAGGAGGGGGACACATTGGTGCCTCACCTTCTGTTTGAAGGGGGCTTAAGCAGGTGGGAATGCAGAATATTCTGTGATTTCAGACTTAACTTTATTCTGCTAGCTACAGTAACTGTTATTGGCAAGAATGTTATTTTCCCCCCTCTTTTTGTTATTGCCTCATTTTTATTATTAAATAGCTTGAACTTGAGCTTCCAATATTTTATTGACTTGTCCTCTTTTTTTTTTGGTGCTTTTTAAGCTGGATGTTCACATAACACCAGGAACACATGCCTCTGAGCATGCAGGTAAGGTTTTCAGTGCTGTTGTGTGGATTTGTTTTTTGTTTTATTTTTTTAAATTAGAGAGACTTCTACACCTGCAGAGCAGCTGTCTAGTTTCTGGGACTTCACATGCGTCAGCTGCTAGGGGATGTTACAGAACAGGAGTGTGTAATAATGACACTCAAGTATGTTCTGTACTGTACTTTACATCCCCTCAGGCAACC
Source organism: Apus apus (assembly GCF_020740795.1). Taxonomy (NCBI): domain Eukaryota; kingdom Metazoa; phylum Chordata; class Aves; order Apodiformes; family Apodidae; genus Apus; species Apus apus. The sequence goes on along the minus strand of NC_067292.1, from coordinate 9,357,953 downwards.
AGTACTCACAACTAGTCATTGATTTTCCTGGGTTATGGAGGACTCAGAAAATGGGGAGAGGCTGACAGGAAATTTCCTTTTGTGTTACACCTACACCTGTGTAGCTCCCTGCTGCTGAAGCATAAACAGCTTGCTGGTTTCAATTGTGATAACGTGGTAGCTTTGACTTCAAACTGCAGCTCTGCAGTGTGTATTACCAGTCTACCCGAGTACCATGGCAACAGTGTGATTATGTGTCTTAATGTAAAACGCTTTAACAAAGCCATTGTATACCAATGTTTTGACCATTTTCTTGTGTCTTTTTCCTGTACAGTTAATAAACAACTTGCTGATAAAGAACGTGTAGCAGCTGCTTTGGAAAACTCTCACTTGCTGGAAGTGGTGAATCAGTGTTTGTCTGCTCGATCGTAGTTGCCTGATGTGGAAATTGTTGGTATTTGCTATTTAAACTCATTTTGTATATGTGGTGATGCTAGTGGTGCACTATACGCATATCTGTAAGCAAAATAAAATCACTTGGATTTTCCTAAAATGTTTCATTACTCCTACAAAAATAGTATGTGGGAAATGAGCTTATAGGGAACTACAAAAATAATTAAAATCTACTTTTAATTGTTGTTAGTCATTGCATAGGTAGAATTTGTCTTTAAAAAAATACTTGTTTCAAGCTGTTTTCAACTGGTTTCTCACTATTCAAAATTAGTTATCAGCTGCATTTTGGAAGTGGATTTTGCACGTTGGTGGACCAGGGTAGTTTTACAGGTACACCAAGGTAGTTGTCAATTTAAGTCTTTACATTCATATGACTCTTTTGGACTGCTAATATAATTTTAGCTTCAGACATGAAAAATTTTGTAAGTTCACGTGTGCAAAGTTGTAACACATATTAGCAATAAGTGTAAGCACTTGTAAATCATCTGCCTGGTTTTATTATATGAACTTGGATTAGCCAAATATGGAGGGCTCCTTAGAACAGTATAAAACATGATTTAATTTTACTTACTCATTATTTGTGGTACGAAATACAGTATCTTTGAGGTGGGTGTTTTTTTCATGGCACCTGCCACAATATAAGAGAGAGTAATTCATAGCTTTCAGTATGAACAGTCCAGCTACCCTCTGCTGAAAAACTTTCCTGGCAAAGTCTGACAGCTAAATGACAAATGTATTGAGATTTAGTAGTAATACCTAGCCTATGCCTCTGGTCTGCACAATGTGGCATTTGCGAAACTATTGTCGTTGGCAGAAATTGATAGTAGAAAAATTCATTAAGATATAATTCCAAAATTAATTTTAACTTTAAAAAAAGCTATTTCTAATCACAGATTACATGGAAAAATAACCATCTGTTAAAGAAATCCTATCAGGTATTTTGGTGCCTGTACACATACATGTTACCTTCATCATCAGTTAACTAGAAAGTAACACACTTTTCAAAAAGTAAATTGTGCTTGCCTTTTTGATGGCAATGCTTTATATTTCAGTAGTATTTTCTCTTGAAGGATCTCAGATGGTATTTGAAAAATGATGAAACTTAAGAACACCAAGTGAATAACAGGCTAGTCATCCAATCTAGTCTGTGTTGAGTGGCTGAGGAACCTGAGGCGCTGGTGATTAAAGTGTTACGTCTAAAGTCACTTAGCAAAATAGGACAGAAACAAACCCAAATCTCCCTGTTTCAGAAACCACTCACAGTTTGCACAGGGCTTCTACAGAAAGCCAACTCTACAGCAGCCTTAATCTGCTTATTTGCCTTAGCATCCTTTGAATGACCAGTGCTTGCTTGGATATTTTAATTAAACTATAAATGAAGACAGTATTCATGTGGTATTAATGTTGGGAAAAGAGCAGAACGACCCAGCTGTTAATACTATCTTTTCTCTCTGCCTCTCTTGTTGAATCACTGCACTGATTTGTTCTGACATTGCCAACATTTGCACCACAAATGAAACTTCAAACATGGCAATCCATGTGGGCAGCTTGTAGGCAACACGCTTGGTTGATTTTTTTTCTGGGTTTATTTTTTTTTTTAATTAGAATTTAATTTTGCACTCCCAGATTTTGGGGAAGAAAGGAATGCAAATATGTGCCAGGGGGAAAACAGAAGGATGACTAAGCTGCCAACAGATTGCTTCAACCTGTACTCCCAGTGCAGAAGGAATCAGTAAATTATGCTTTGTTCAATCCCTCTGCTTAGCTTTCTTCACTAATAATAATAGTGTTAAATAATTTATTTGGATGTTGGCACTTGCCTCGTGAAGCACATTGTACACAGTAACCCTGGGGTGCACTTTGAACCATTTACCTTTTCAGAAAAGCAACAGTATGTAGTTAGATTATTTAAATTTACAGTATTTAGTTGGAGGACAGCTTTTCAGTAAAGGGACTCTACTGTGGGATATAAATAAAATATCTGACTTATGCTGCTTAGGGATGGAGAATTCAATTAATTTAGATCTGGTATGTTTCTTTAAGTGATGTGGATATTTTATTTATTAAATGATAGAAACAACAGTAAAGACAAGCCACAGTTACCATGCTGAAGATCACAGGTCCTCCTGCACAGGCTCCCTCAGCTTGTTATTCAGCAAGTGTCCAGTGTACCACCAGTCCTAGCTAAAATCTTCCATTCCCTGCTTTTAATGATTGTTAGCTGGCATCTGCTGTATGGAGATAAAGTGGGAGAAGAAAACATTAATTTGTTACAAATACTTCTTTTCAGACCTTTCTTTTCCCAAAAAGCTACCCTTAAATTTAGCCTCTGTAATGCTTTGTAATAGGACACATTCCATCAGAAAATATGACCCTTTAGAGCAGTTGTGTGTTGAATACAAACAGCCTCATTCAAGTCCAGGAAAAATGCCAGAAGCAGACATCTGTTTCACATTCCTAGGCTCTGGGCAGAGCCTTGCAGGGTGACTGAATGGCATTCTCTTCTCTCAGTCTGCAAACACTGCAACAGAAGATCCCTAGGGCAACTGCCTGTGTTGTGCACTAGAGTAATATGCCTGTTTGAGCCCACAGACCAACACAGTTTGTGCCTTTCAGGTTCCATCACACTGCACATACTTGGGCCTGCCCACACAGTCCTGCTCTCTGGGAGAAAATGGACTTTTTCCCAGCTGCTCCCATAATTGCTGCCTCATACCAGCAATGTGAAACTTTTTGAAGATTGTCCATCCCCTAATTTCATGAGCAGCAGGGAAACAGCTCATCAGCTTTGTATCCAAAGATGTAACTGAACTGTCCATGGAAGAGCCTCACACTTCAGTGACAGTATTTCTTGTGCTCCTTGGCTGGAGCTATGTATCAGGAACTGTTAAAGTTATTTCAGTCTTCTAGCCATGCTTAAGACTGATGTGTTTACATCAGTGAAGTGGTTTGATAAGGATCTCCCTCTGGAGTTTTGATTTATAAACTACCTGGTTTACAATTTCTTTTTTTTATAGCTGTTAAAAAAATTTCCCTCTCTCCTGTCAAGCAGGCAACTATATCACTCTCCCTTCCTTTACAAAAGGTGCTGCTTGGCATAAATACAGACTGAACAAGGGGGAGAATCAACTTTTTTCCCTAAACAAAAGTTTATAGCAAAATCTTTCAAATGTTACTGTGGAAAGCTAAGTATCAGCAAAGAGAATAAAACCAGGGAAGTCTGAGGCTGTTATTTGTGTGTTTAAGTCTGTTAGTATGTCTCACAACCATTTCCCAACAACACTTAAAAGAAATTACATAAAACTTTTTTCATTCCACAAAATGCTAAAAATACATATTTTTACAAAACATATAAATAGTAGAGAGCCCTCATTTTGTCCAACACACTTCAGTAGTTGCAGAAGACATACTATCACATTCTGTAACCTTATGTATTTCTTACTAGCAATTACTACATTTCTTCTTTGCTGTCCTACCTGTAGAGAGCTTTTGCACCCTGCAGCACGTGATCTGCATTCCTGAACTTTCCTTTGTGGACCAAAGGGGCAGCCCTGTCCACAGTGATGAAAACATCCTGGTTGGTTGGTTGGAAACCCTGCTTTCCCAGCTTCATTCCACACACTCATCAGGACTGCTGACTAACTTGCCAGTTGTCTCATCAGTTTTGCTGCTTTTCAGCATCTTGTTGCAGCACATGCAAACTTAAGATGCCAAGGCTGTTCTCTTTAGCACAGAATTTAAAATAGTCTGTGGTTCCCGCCATTAGCTCAGCTGAAGGAAGAGAACAGGGCAGAAGTTAATTTCTAGCAATCCTGTTTAACAAATAAAATGTGGCAATGGGGAGCAGCTGCTGCCTAGGAGCTTTGAGGAGGCACAGGAATAGAAAGAGAAGGAAATGGCAGGGCCTTACAACACTTCACTGTGCTGCCTCTCTTTGGGGGATGTGTCCAGCCTTGGTCTGTGGTAACATGGAGAACAGGCAGCCCCTACAGTGTAGGAGACTTTGTTCTCCAAATTTCATGAAAAATAAGTGAGCTCCCATTACTGTGTGCTAAACATTTCCTACCCCTCTGGTTTCCTTGTTCCCCATAAGCTGGTTGCCTGAAGGGGAGATTCCCATGTAAGGCCTGTTGCTAAGGTGTGGCCACAGCGTGGCCCCCCTTTGTCCTCTCTTGTTGGGTTTACACAGCCCACCCCAGTGCTGCCCTTGTTCTGCTGCAGATAAAGAGAAAGCCTTTGCTGTCCCACTGCAGGTAAGTCACAAACAGCAGGAGGATCAGGACAAGTATCTACGTAAAACTAATTATTTAAATTAATGAAGGGAGATGCACGCCTTGCCAGATCGTAAGTGCAGTGGCCAAAGAGCTCAGGCAGCAGCTGTGGTGGCTTTGAGCCAGGCAGGAAGATCCAAGCAACTGGCAAGTCATCACTGCCAAACTCCCCATTATTTTGATGTAACTTTGAGATTATGGTTTAGCATAGCCCTTTTTTTCTTAATTTACCCAAATTAGTTTCATCTGGATTCCCATCAGATGTGTCACACATGGCTTTGACCAAAATAACCTCAGCAGATTGTCAAGAGTTTGCTTAACCCCAGAATGCCTGGCAGCTTAACTTCTCTACATTTTTGCTAATGGAAGAGCTGGCACATGCTCTGTCTGAGGACTATGAAGGTGTCTAAGCAGTACTTTTTATTTACCCTGCAAAGTGACAAATAAATCATCCATGCAGTCTGAAATGCTTGCTGAAAAACAATAAATGCCAATAGATTCCAATTTTTTTCCTAACAGTTTTAATAGAAGAAAACCAGTTTATTACTGAAAATCATAGAATAGTTTCATTAGCACTGCAGCCAACAATTTAGAAAACACCATTACTTTTGAGGTAGACAGAAAATAAATATTAGCAATGAGTCACATAAATTGTTTCTCTTCAAACTGGTACTTATTTTTAAAACAATGGATTTTAGATATTGTTTTTTGAAACAGAGTCAATGCAAAGGACCTATAAATTCTAGTTGATTAATGATTCTTACTAATGACAAAACTGACTATGAGCTTGAAACAGAAGCTGTTATTTAAACAATTTCCTTGCCTTTCTCTTCAGACTCACAATCTGATCAGCTCTGATCCTGCAAACTTACAGCTTTAATTGAAGTTTTACTCTGAATTATATTTTTAGCATAGAAGTGATCAACTTTTGTCACATTTATTTTTGTTAGTAAGAATAATATTGTTGGTAAGAAGAAACTAAAACAATTGACAATTTATTTCTCAAACAAAAAGTAAACAATATATCAGCTTTAACCTCAATTATAACTGCCTTACTTTAAATGTGTGTGCCATTTGTGGTTTTGTTTCAGATTGTCTGTAGATTAAACACTTCACAGGAGATGTACTCATGCAGTTACCAAGTCATATAATTAGTAGTTTTCTGCATTTTATGGCTGAACAAATAAACACTATAGCTTGGATGCAAATTTTATACACATCAATTAATGGATTGCACTGGTTTAGGATTTGCAGCATATTCTACTAATCCTTTAAACAGCAGTCACTTTGCTACGAATGTTAGGAAGACGGTGTAACTTTCTCTGACATTTTACTGTAATCCAGTCTTCATCCTCTTAACAATTTATTGAATCTTTCAGTATCTACAAATAAATTGTGTCTTTTTTTTTTTTGCTTGCATGCCTAAGTGGGCAACTCCTGCTTTACCACAAAGAATGACAAGATGAAAGAGACAATGTGGTATGAGTTGTGCCGTGGTCCAGCCAGGAAGAATGGAAGCCATCCCATAGAACAGGCTCTGGAATAAAGAGGAAAGACATACATGAAAGCTGCCAAGACTGTGATGTAATGTCTCTTGTTGCCTACATTCAGGTCTGTAACAGAAAACATACTTGTCACAGCAACTGCAGTGCACACAGCATGTGCTTCCACAAGCACGGACAGCTTGAGCAGGACTGCTGTGTTCTAGGACAGATTTTTCCAGGTGCCCGCGGGCCTCCTGCCAGCAATAATGCTCAGCCTGTCCCTGACATGCAGGCTGCCCTGCTGCACCCAGACTGGCAAACAAAATTTGAAAGCTCTGCAAGTTCAATACGTTTTTTGCATGTAGAGACAAATTGTCAAATCAACAAGATGTAGAAAAGGGAATATAGGAGAAACAGGGAAATGGGGGATAGCAGAACTCAAGAGCTGAGATGGTGAATCCTGGTGTGGCTCAGAGGCTGATAACAGCAACCCAGCAGATGGTGCTACGATTTCACACGGGTCAGCAGCTGTCCTGACACCTGGTCAGCAAAAACCCAGATGAGAAACAAGCAAAGATGTCTTCATCCAACATCCCAGAGCTCCTGCTGCCTATCAGGGCTGGAAAAAGTCCCCAAAAAGCCCAGAAGCTGGCCTGGCAGCTCCACCATTGTCTTTTTGCCTGGTTCATCGCCCTTATCCAGGGCACCAAGGCATCGATGCCTACACTGTACCTGCTAGATCACATCAGTTTTTCTGCTTGCAGTTCAATGAATCCCTTCACATGCATAAAACCAGTGTTCACCATTCACAACAGCTCTCTCCCTGCACATAGTGATGGACTGTACGTACAGGATGCCTTTTCCACTCACAATATCTCTTTTTTAAAGCTGACACTGTTTCAGCTGATCTGAGATACAATTTATTTCAGCTGACTTGGTAATTATTGAAGCATTCCATTTTAATTAGGATGACGGTTAATGAAATCTGCCATCAAATTGTTTGTGGGTTTTAGTCTTTGTAAAAAAACCCTTACAAATATGTAATAGCTATGGAGAAATGAAGGGGAACAGTACACAGTGCACTGTTTTCTTTCCCAGCTAATCAAGGGAAGCCTATAGAGCAATATGACTTGACGGTGACAGCATGACAGACTCATTTCTCCAATGAACAATTTTCTTCTTATAAGGTGAAAAAAGAACGGCATCTGTATGAGATCATCTAGAAAAGTCCTCCTTCCTGAAAATACTATATTCTTTTTGTTGCCTAGCTACATGCTGCTGTTACCTTAGAAGGCTGAAGATTCATCTGAATGATTCTGGTGGTGCTGAAGTGGTTGAGCAGAGGAGTTATGCAAATATATAACCCTTTCATTGGTAAAGATTATGAAAGAAGAGGCGAGTGTAAAAAGGAAGAGGCTTTTCAGAAAAGCAATTTACTGTATTCATCACATTCTTTTTGACATTAATTGTTAAATAAAGACCATTTCCCCCCACAGCCCTGGATGAGTGAGCAGGCACTGAAATCACAGACTTGATGCTTTTGACGTGAGAGTCTAATGCCAAGGAAGCGTTTGCCTGGTTCATGTTAATTTCTGCTGTGACTAAGTGTAGAGAAGGGAAAAGCCTGTCAAGGCCTGATTCTGATCTCATTCCCAAAACTGTAACAGGGAAAAAATGCCATTAAATGCAATCCCTTTGATTAATTTCCTTACCACCAGAGAACGGGATGATCACTGAGTCCTTCTTTGAATGTAAATAGCTTTGATGATTTGGAAAATTAAGAAAGTCCCCTTAAAATGCCTAAGTCCCAAAGATTTACATTGTAATATGCCTGTCAAAGAAAGCTCTGACAGGGAACTCTGCCCTCAAGCATGAGGCATGCAGAGATTGAGAGCTGAGCAATAATTCCTTGGCACTTCTCCAGTGTGATCAGCAACTCAGCATGCCACTGCCTTGCCAAAGATTTCAGTATCCTGGCATTCACTAGATGTGGGGAAGTTTCTTGAGGGAGGAATAAGATGAATGAAGAAATAAAGATATTTCTTACTTGCTTCGCTGTAACTGCTTTGGGTGTAGAACGTCCTTGATATGCAACAAGATTTTGCAGTTCTATCTTCAGGATTGAGAGACTCTGAGCACTGGAGTTTTTATTCAACTTCTTCTAGTCAGGGATGGCTTTGAAATTAAGATCTGCATTTGCTTTCATAAAAAAGTATTTTTCAAGTCTACTGTCTATAAACCTCTTTATATAAGGCACACACTTCGTATCATTCTATTTCCTTAGTCTATGCTTGTGCTTACTCTCTGTATTTTATCATGAGCCTAGATTGTGATTTTTTTTTTTTGAGAAAGTGGTAAATAATTAAGCATATTTTGATTATCCTAATTATTATTACATTTTTTCAATAATAAAATCTGAAAGTACTTTGACAATTTCAAGTGAAAATAAGACAGTTTATTTGATCGCAGTATAGTTCTACACTAAGAATTTTTGAGGTCTTCTTCAGAATATCTTGTGTAGCAGCAGAGCAAAGCAGGAAAGGAGACATTTAAAAGAAGCAGAAATGCCTATTACTGCTGTGATGCAAATGTGGAATTTGCAAAACTCAGCACATTCCAACTGGACAAATTCTGAGTTTCTCCTGGAATAGATGATAACATCTCTCACATCTAAATTCGTATACACTTTACATTAACGATTCCATGGCATCACTCCCGACAGGAAAAGACACCATAAATTCTGCACTGGTTTTACAAAGAAGTATAAAGCCTTTCTAATTCAAATTCACGATTCTTCTCGGTGGCTGTGAGTTTTTGTCCCTGCTTCAAGCTTTAATTTGTTGAAATCAAAGGGAAATGGTTTTTCCCACAAGGGAAACAAGACCAGACTTTATCACTGAAAGCAAAAGGGCAGCTATGTTTTAATTCTGGTCCCCACCACTTCTCACTTCTCTGTGTAAGAAAAGATAGATTAAAAAAATCTTTGTCCTTTTTTCTTATCTGCTACACAGAAGAGGGCAGCACAGTTAAAGTTTCACTTTATATTGCCACAAACATTATAAATTGTGTTTCTGTCTCATGTCACTCAGTGATGGATCTATGTGACTTTGTGTCTTGCAGTGTTTTGGTAATTTCCTCAGAGGACCACAGGTCTACTCCTACTTATGGGTTTTCACTGCAAGGAGACTTTTACTTGTTCACCTGTCATATTCATAGAAACATCTATAATATGATCACTTCATCCAGATTTTCAGACCCGACATCCCTAGATCTTCTTTCCTTTGTGACACAAGTGAAGCCTTGTCACTCTCACTATCTGGTGTGCTCCTGGCACCCTCACTGTAATCTACTGCTACATAAAAGTTTTCCCTTACAATTACACTTTCCTTCTGCAAGTTTCTGTGCTTTTTTTCTGTAGTACTATGTGAAAGATACCTGCCAACAGACAACTTTTGAAGATATTGTCCTGCAGGCATATGGAAGAAAAGAAACAGACTCTGTGGGTTTTCGAGGGCAGCTTTAGGCTCTTTTCTATCCAATTTCCTGCCTATTCAATTCTTATTTCTTCTGTAAAGGAGGGTTACAGTGGGTCCATGAAAATGTTACTCAGTGCTTTGTTGCCAGAGTAAACAGATGCTAGGAATTCTGAGAATTAACAAAGAAAGCAGAAAGCACCGTCCACTGTGGAAGTCCATGGGCAGATGCAGTTTGAATAATCTGTGTTTCTAATCTGAGTGATTCTTGTCCCCTAACTTCTAAAAAGATCTATTAGAAAAAATACAAAGAAGGGCAAGGAGAGATTATCTCTATACAAAGATTGACTGAATTCTCTAAGTTCCTCAGCTGAGAGAGGTAACTACTGAAGAAAGCTATCAAATCATTGCATGTGTGAAGACAACATAAGGGAAATTGTATTCTCTGCTGCACCATACAGTAAATGGAGGTATTGCAGGCTATAGAAAATTAGAAAAATATGCAGAAAAAACAAATAAAGGGCCTCTGAACAAAAGGAATACTTTTAGCCTGGCAGTTGTATGAGGGGAGCTTTAATTGTGTTTATTGTGCTCTTATTGTTCATTCTTCAGATTGCTGCTGCTGACAACGGCTGGAAACTGGCTGTAAATTGAGTCTGACCCAGAACAGCTCCTTTAATTTGTTATCGTAAATAGATCCATTTCTCTTGCCAAGAGCTACTGCTGGTAAACAATACATCTCACATTTACAGTTTGCTTCCTTACCACTATGTATATCTCAGTGAAACAGCCAGCCATTTACTTTGCTCACTCCTTAAGCCAAGTGTCCATTGCAATCTGTAAATTCAGAAACCTTTTCATGGTATCAGACTTTTAGATATTTCTCGTGAAGTGTTTCTGAAATCCACACTAAGGAGTATACATCCCACAGGAATTGTAATGGGATATTTAGCATTCCATTCATGGATGGATGATGTATGTCATGCACATTGGCTGTGACAGGTTTAATATGGAAAAAGAGGAATGAGGGGTAATAGAAGAAAATAATTACGGAAATATCTTAGGTCATGTTCTGATTTTATTCCAAAGTTGAAATGCAATAGGAGCAAACAGCTGATCGCATACAGTACATGCTAAGGAGTCCACCCCACGGTGACTCAGGCAACTAACGGGGTATCCAGACTCTGACTCTTGTAGCAGGGTTTAGCACGAGCAGTTACCATTTAAGTGAGAAGTAAACCCAAATCTGAAAAACTAAAAGTCAGTTCAGATTTGAAGTTAGACTGAGACAGAATGCTTTTCCCAAGTATATTTGAGCAGGATGGTTCACTAGTAGTATGGTGCACTCCGTGAAAAATAAGTAGGGGAACTGAACAAGCAAAAATGAAATCAGATATACCTCTTGTGCAAGTTCCTTTTTTCAGAGCAATGATTCACCTGGCTCAGTTGGTCTCGAGATTATCTAGTAGCAGAAGTTTTTGAGCTTACTCAAAGCAGTGAGAAATCCAGAGTAGCAGGAAGATGAACCACATTTCCAAACACTCTTATCCCAAGTTATTTCTTGTTTCAGAAAGACAGAGGCCTTTGCTTTATGTTACAGGCAATGGATTTTAAGTGTACCTATTTAACAAATTTTTACCTGAAAAACACAAATAGTACTGCATTTATTTGTGGTGCCTGTCAGTGACCTCTAGAGTTTCTGGTCTAGAGCCAAGAGGAAGCACAGTAACTGTGAGAAGAACCAAGTTCTCATTATTTTTGTAGATATAATGACTTCGTTAGGTTTCTGCTTGCATTTCCCCCTTGGCTCTCTGTGTGAGCTTTGTAAGGTATGTTGATTTCCATTAACTCCAAAGCTTACATTTTTCTTGTTACTGTTGCAGCTCCAATTAATGGCTGCCACTATTCAATCAAAAGTATCACCGGTCATTAAATACAAAAGCAATTTTAGAAAAAAACATGGCTCCTTGGCCAAAGGTGTGTGCTGCCCTCTCTTTGGAATGTCCAAATGCAGGTTCAGCGTGGATGTAACCTTTATCAGACTTTCTGGCAAAGGAATTAGTGCTAAGGCTGAAAGCTCCACCATTATTACAGTTTCTCATACAGTTCAAACTGTACCTACTTCTAAATCCCTACATATTAACTGCAAGATACCACAATATACTACATATGCTCAGTTGGTCTTGAGGTTATCTAGTAGTAGAAGTTTTTGAGCTTACTCAAAGCTCAACCATATGCTACACATGAAGAGTTCTAATACATACAAATGGAACCAGTTAGCCCATATCTATTCAGCACATGCTAATCTGTGATTTTATGGGTGATGGTGAGGAAAACTTGACATCACAATTGCACTATATCCTACTTCTTGTAGGGTAAGGAAAAAATGTGGGGTTTGTTTGTTTGGTTTGGGTTGTGGTGTGTTTTTTTGTTTTGCTTTGATTTGGTTTGTTTGGGGTTTTTTGGTCATTTCCTTGTATCTTCCTCTCTTGCTTAGGTTAGAAAGACCCAACACATTTCCTGCTGCTGCCTCTGTCTCTTCTCCCACTGGCTTGAGTCTGCCAGTTCTGTAATTAAAATAATAATAAATGCTGCTATTTCTTTTTTAGTCCAGGTACTTGGGAGGCAGCCAGACTCATGCTTCTGCAGAAGTAATGCTTCATTTAACTTGGCAAGAACAGATCTTTGTGGATATCTCTGCTGTTTGTACAGAAATAACTTCACCCATATAATGACTGATTAATTAGACATGAGGCAGTGAAGATGAGTTGAAAAGTGAGGAGAGGAGAAACTCACGTCTTCCAGCATAGAGCCACTGAGAACAACACTTTCTCCCAAACCTCACTACTGCTAATCCAGCCTTTGGGCTGTTCAAAATATTTCCATTATTCCTAATCAAATGTTAAACAATTCAATGTAAGACAGCAACAAAAGCAAACAGTGTAATTTAGTGATAATATTGTTTTGATGTAAAAAATGTAAATGTTGTTTATAATACAGCATTTGACCTTGAACAAACACTGATGAGGCAGAATTACATATCACATTCAACCCCCCAAATTCTGCTTTTTTATCTGAAAATTCAATGGGTAGGAGGTCTGGTGTTAGGTGTTTAGGTATCACTGCACCCTCTGCAAACTCTCTGTTTGTAATGTAGATCATAAAATGCATTCTGTGCATAATATAGCATAAAGAAACTGTAGGCACAAACTTGATTACCACAGGAATAAATAACTGGAAAAACAGGACTGTACTGCATGTTTTACATTTTCCATATTATGAAAAAGTATTCTGACCAAGAGAGTGAACTAGAAGTGAACACTGTCCCTTCCTAAAAACTAGCAAAAAACTGAAAATGAAAAAAAGGAGAGAATAAGAAAGGAATGAGATAACAGAAAAAACCACAACAAAACAGAATATGTTACACCTGTAAAATACAAAGGTGTTGTAAGTGAAAAGCACATGAAATAAGCAAAGCGAAAATCATATGAAGAAAAAATGAAACTGGAAAGAAAAAAAAAAGTAATCCCTTTTTAGAGAGCTTTGTGCTCAATTCCACATGATACAGGGCATGGGTGCTCCTCTCCTTCTAAGTCTCAGATCAGATTCTTCCATGAGAACTACAGGACACACACCACAGATACTGGGCAGCCAAGCAAAAGTGAAGCTTTTGGACTAATTCATAAATGGGAGGTTACAGTGGCTCCACCAAGATTCCAGAATACCCTGATAATTGGGATGTAGTTGACCGGGGTCCCTGAGACCAAAACTAACCCAGTGCTTCTGGCCTTCGCAGAATTTGCACATTACTTTTGTTAAGTGCTATCTCCTCATGCAGTGAGGGTCTGGGTCGGACAGCAGCCCCTGGGCTGCAGCTGTGCTGCTGGTGACATGACACAGCCACTGCAGGGGACAGGCACCTGAGCTGCTCAGGGGTCACTCATGACTCTAGAACAGCAGGGGTTACCACAACTGCTGTGACAACTGATCCACTGCACGTACAGCCTGCCATGCGACCTGGAGTTACCTTCAACAGTCGTAGACTCCAGGTCTGGCTCTATGTAAAATCCAACAAAATTATAAAATTTCCAGTTTCTATTTCAATATGTAAGGAATGGTGTATCAGGCTTACTAAAAATATCAAGCATGTGTCTGAAGCACTCACTTAATTACAACAAACCCTAGACCAGTAGAAGGTAGAACAGTAGAAATTGAAAGTAGAAAAGCAAGACATTAAAATATCCTAAATATATCTCTAGAAGTACAGCCATATTGAAGTGGAAATGGAGGGCAGGTGAGAAAGGACACATTCTGAAAATCCTTCAAAGAAACTAAAAAAATCAGCATTTCAAGCCTGTGGTCTCATGTGCACCCCACTGAAAGCAGCAGTTGCCATAGCAATGTATACATTAATTTATAGCAATAATTAACAGCAAATAAATCACATGCTATGTGAAAAAGTTGTTAAGTTGTACATCTCAAGTGGTTAACCTGAATTATCTGTTAATTCCTTCCAACTTCACAAAATAGCTGGACCTATTAAGATCAAAGGAGATAAACCAGCTACGTGACCCCTGCGATCTCTCCTTCTCTCTGGTTCCAGGCACAAATCCTGTGGAGGACAGACCCAACTGCCTTGGCACAGTGCTCCTCTGTGCAACTTGTACTCATCCGTCTAGGAGCAAGTGAGCCCCAGGGACCTTATCCAAGGCCACCTCACTTACTGTTAAAGGACAACTCACACAACCCAGTACCAGATCCCAAGTAGTATCTGGTAACCATGGTGGTATTCTGTAACTGTTAATTCATTAGTTGTACCTGGGTGCTGCAGAAAAACAAGTATTTGCCACAGAGTCCTAATTTTTTTGTATGAGTCCTATGAGGTATTATTTAAATTTCAGTCACTTTTCCTGCTGAAACACTGTCCTCCCAACTTTCTTATTTAGAACTTTTACATATAGGTTTCTTGTTGTTTTTTTGGCTAGCAAGGTTTCTATCATGCATTTACATCATTAAAATATTCATAATTCTCATCAGCATAAGGCCTGGAATAAAATATGTCAACTTTAAGTCCCGTCAATGAAACTCCCATTTTTAGTTTGGATCCAGTCAGCAGTGCTATATGTGGCACAAAAGTGACACTGTATCTTTGATTCTGACGCTCCTCAGATTTCACTTCTTTCACAAAGAAAATAATTAAAAATATCCCCTCTTTATATGTCAATTTCTAAAGTTTGAACCTGACACACAGTAAAGGCATGTAAGAAAGACTTATAAACTCATTCAGAATATTTTCAGATGAGAATTTTAAACCAAAACATTCAAATTTTTAAAAAGTTAACAAATATAATTTCTGGAAGTGTATTTACATGATTAACTGTATATATAAAACAGATTCATCAAGATGGTTTGGTAGAATCCAGTTTATCCAAGTTAAGTAATGATGGTGTACTTCAAATGCTAACCATAATTTATTCAAATATGATTGAAAATGCTAACCAGAGGTTTATAATTCAGTTCAGTTAACTGAAGCACTCACTTTGTTTCACCACCAAACTCTTGACTATTTAAACTGACAAGGCTATTTTGGTGGCTATTTTGTGAGACAGGCAAAGAGAACTTGCTGCAAGGACTTGGTGATCTTTAGCTGCCCTATTAACATGTCAAACTGCAGTTACCAGGAGGAAAGGGCCAAAACCACCCCAAAAGCATGGACTGGAGAAACACAATTTGCTCCTGAAAATAACAAAATATTTCCTCACTTAATTTCATAGGAGAAAAATATCCATTCCTTGTGGTCAGTCCCTTTAAAGTATTTTCAATGTTTATCTCGCAGTTAAATAGCCTGAGAAGTTTAACATGTAATGGGAAAAATATATTTCTGAGCCAGTATGCTATATTTTATAGTATTTTATAGCCCAACCCCAGAGATCCTTTCCTCCTCTTACTTGATTCCCTACATCTATGCCTTAATTTCCATTACCTCCCTATCTCTTGCCTTCTTTAGCCTTGTTTCTGCAGCTGACTTGTAAACCCTTAAACTTTCACGAATTCGATGGCAACTATCTCTACATAGAGTCACAGGGATTTTCCCGCACTGATGAGGCTGTAATCTTTTCAGAGCAAGAGCCAGAGCTATTTTGGGTGTAAAATGTGTAACATGTTTTGGTTGCTAGGTAAACAATGAACTGTATACACGATGCTTGGGGGAGCCATTCAGAATACAAGTATAGTTATCTGGTTAGTCGTTTCTTCACCCGATCACATGGTAATGACTGTCAGTTAGGAGATAAGACTTTCACTGTCTCATTTTGCTGCTCAGGTGAAATCAAAGGAAGAATTTGACCTTTATTTTTTAGATTGCCCTCTTAAACCGTTAACACTGCATGAGGACATATTGGCAAGCTTACTATACAAATGAAACACCCAACACAGGTGCTTTTCTCATAACCCATTCCTAAACATTAAGTAAAGCATGCGCGAAGTAATGCAAATATTGAAAATACACAAATATTCTTCCTAACACTGCGGTAGACACCAGGACGGTACCTCAAGTCCTGGACAATGACACACGGCCTAACAAGCCGAGGAAGCCCATTGCATGGAACACGCGCTCCCTCACGCAGGGCTGCGAGTGGAAACAAGCGACATCGGCAGCAAACGCTGCCCTCCGTTCCCCCGGGGGAGCAAAACAGAAAAGCCCCGCGGGCCGGGCAGGGGAGTGGGGCAGACCCCGCCAGCCTCACTGCCCAGCCTCTCCCTCGATGGTATTTCCCACGGAACCGCTCCTCGCCCACCCCTCGTCTCTCCGGACGCTCGCTCTCTCCGGGAGCACAGCGCCGCGGCCGGCGGGGGCAGCCCCGCCGCAGACCCCCCCGCAGCCGCCAGCAGCCTGGGCCGTGTCCCCCTCCGGCGGGGCTCCCCGCCCCCGCACAACCGAGCCGAGCGGATCGGCGGTGCCGCGGGGGTTGGGCGCTGCCCACGGCCGCGCTGGCAGAGCCCCGCGTCACGGCGGGGAGGGCCGGGCCGGGCTGGCGGAGCCATAAATAGGGGCGAGGCGCGGGGTGGCGGCAGCACTCGCTGAGCGAGCTCCCGCGGCAGCACGGGCGGCTACCGGCGGGGATCCCTTACCGCTTCCCTCCCTCCGCGGAGCCCCCCGAGGTAAGCGGTGCTCCGCAGGGCGCGGCGGGGCTCTCCCGTGCTTCCGGGCCGGGGCTGGGACGCTGCAGGGGCGGCGAGGCTTGACAGCTCTTCTTTCTTCTCTGGCCGCAGCTCAGCACCCCATGACTCTGAACCGCGGCGACAAGCTGCGCTGCCTGGACAAGCGGCGCGGCAGCATGCCCTTCTCCGTGCACCAGCACCTGCACCGGCGCAGCATGCCGGTGGACGAGCGGGACCTGCGGGCCGCCCTCCCGCAGGACGAGCTCTCCGGGCTGGTGCGCTGCACCTCGTACAGCCCCGGCGAGGCGCACCGGGAGAGCTGGGCCTCCGACTCCTCCGATTCTGTCATCTCCTCGGGCAGCGACTCCGACAGCAGCCTCTACAAAGTGATCCTGCTGGGCGAGCACGGCGTCGGCAAGACCAGCCTGGCCCGCATCTTCGGCGGCGTGGAGGACTGCGCGGATGCGGATGAAGCCGGTGAGGGCGCGGGGCTGCGCGGGACGCAGGGCAGACCCGGGCGGAGCGGCAGGGCGCGGCGTTACCGCTACCGGGGCGCCTCGGGTCGCACCTCCCCGGGCATCCCTTAAGGCCACCCCCTTCCTCCCAGGCTGCCGGCAGGGATGGAGAAGAGTAACTTTTTCCTGAACCGTTTTGTTTTGTTTTCTGTAGGGAATACCTACGACAGATCAATTATAGTTGACGGAGAAGAAGCATCTCTCGTGGTGTTTGATATATGGGAGCAGGTACGTACAGACTTAAGACACTTTTTCTTTATGACTTGTTCAGTGGTTCACTCTTTAAAAAAAGTAGAAATGGAACAACTATGTCTGCCTTTATCTTCGGTCAGATCAGTAACGTTATAAAGTGACAAAAACCTAAGAATTCGTGCTGCCTTTGTTCTCTCCTGCAATTAATTTGTTGTAGTGAGGCAGACAATTAAAAAACCTGAATAGGACCGGTCTGCGAATCCCTTAATGCTCTGAATAAGCAGCAGCTTACATGAGCAGCCCAGGGAATTACTGTAAAATTAGAGATTTGTTACATGATCCGTGCAGATCTGATACTATTTCTGGAAACAAGAGAATTTTGTTTTTATTATAAGTAACAACATCTTACAAAAAATGGGGAGGTTGGCTTACTTTTACTGATGCTTCATAATAAAGCTAAGAAAAATATTTTTAGGGTACTTACAATAATTAAATAATTGATCAGACTGTTGAATAGGTTTCTCAGTGCAATAAATCTTTTTCTTGCCTTTTGTTTTAGGATGACAGCCAATGGCTTCAGAATCACTGCATGAAAATGGGAGATGCCTATATTATTGTATATTCAGTTACAGATAAAGTTAGTTTTGAAAAGGCTTCTGAACTAAGAATCCAGCTACGAAGAGCAAGACAAACAGAAGACATTCCTATTATTCTTGTGGGCAATAAGAGTGACCTAGTCAGGTCCCGGGAAGTCTCAGTTGATGGTAAGAGACACTATTCATTTATTTAGTAATGTGTAAATTAGTAGCAAAGGCTATGGAGGGTCACGGGCAACATAAATGGTGTGGTTTTGATGTAGAAAAATACACAATTAAAGGCGTACTGGAGAAATCAAGCCAGCTGGGCCATGCTGAGGGGATTGGTACCACAGAAAATAGTGGAGATGGAGGGATAAGATTTGTGACTGCGCAGAGCAATGCTCTGAACTGCAGTACCAGAGAAAAAAGTATCAGAGCTGCTGCTTCAGCACACTGGTTTGTGTAGGGTTCATTATTGGTCAGCATTAACTGAAAATCTTGAATTGCCTTCTATGTGTGCAGCACCACTTGCTAGTCTCAAGATTGGTAGCTCGAGCTATGCTTTTTATAGGATGGGAGTGCCATATATGAACCCAGACAGCCTTTGACAAGAGGGTTCCCATACAGCCTGAACAATCCTTTTTCTTCTGGAAATGATTTCATCACATTTGAGTTGAACTGGTGGGACCAGGCTCTCACAACATAGTCTTCTACGTGTTTTCCGGCTGTGATCAGTGAGAGTTTTCTCAGTTAGTTCCAGCCAGCATTTTGGTGACTAGAACACAATAAGCACTGCCAACACCATGATAGTAACTTCACTTTATTTAAACATTTGGTCATTTTGGTTTTTGGTTTGTTTGGGTTTTTTCTTCTTTGGGAAGAATACTCTGAAATATTGGTGCCTTGATGGAAATGAACCATCTCTTGCACCACGTTCCCTGTGTTAAATACCTGGACAGGAAATTGACTGAGTTCATCAGATACCACTTTTTTCAGGCTGGTGGTTGCAACCAGGCAGTGCATGGTTGACCTTTCCTAGTCATAATCATTGGAACTTTGCTCAGGGTTACAACTTGAACACGGAAATTTGCACTGCAGCAATGTGCCAGAGTAACGTGCTTACGTCTGAGACATTGTGCATCTTGCATTTTGAATGTACAGATTCATGACCTTTCTCATCTGCTCAATGACGTGACCTTGTAGACTATATCAGCTGCATTTGTCGCTAGCACGGAAAACTCCCACTTGTTACAGCAAGGCAGAGGTGCACAATTGTTCAAGAATTTCCAGAGGAAATAAACTTCTTTCTGCACCTCACACTGTTTCCTATCCAACAGCAAGCATGCATCCAGGTGCCTCTCCTATATCAGCTTAAGATTTAAACAAAACTGGGACAGTCTGCCTAGAGGACTCTTATTGTCTTATACTTGGTACCATCAGTCAAATGAGATTCTGATCATACCACAACAAAACCAGGAGTAAGGGGGCAAAACCATTAGTGCAAGTTTCAACTTTCCAACCATATAGTAAAGCTCTTCTTTGGCATTGAAGGCACTTTCCTTGCTGAAAGTCAATTTCTGTTTTGCTTTTCTGTCAGTATATATGAAGAGAAAATGTCCAGCTCCACTCATCCCCCTTTTTCTTTTTCCATCTAGAGGGACGGGCCTGTGCTGTTGTGTTTGACTGCAAATTCATCGAAACCTCAGCTGCTCTTCATCATAATGTTAAGGACCTGTTTGAAGGGATTGTTCGGCAAATTAGACTTCGCAAGGATAGTAAAGAAGACAATGCCAGGAGAATGGCCAACACAAAAAGAAGAGAAAGCATAAGCAAGAAGGCAAAGCGATTCCTTGGGAGAATTGTGGCAAAGAACAATAAGAAGATGGCTTTCAAAGCAAAATCAAAGTCTTGCCATGACTTATCTGTGCTTTAGAAGCCTTCAGCAAGGCCAGATGCTGCACATGGGTGATGAACGAGCATTTGACGGTTATAAGAAGTGTATATATAATCCTTATGGTGATAAGAAGAAAGACTTATCAATTGAGACTCTCAAAAATGCCTTAAGGAGCAAGCAAGTCCAGAAGTTACACTACACTGCTTCATTGATCAATGGTTTAAGTTTCAATGTGTGCAAGCAAATGAACTAACTTTTAAAAAGTGGCTTGACATGCCCACACTTTCACTGTGTACGTATGTTATATATCCTCTTGTCCTGTGGATACCAGAGATGCAGAGATAAGAAAGGATGATGATATGTATCACCATAGACTTGTCTCGTTTGCAGAGCAAAACTGAAAACTTGTACGCAGGCTCGTACACTCTTTTTAGTATAAAGCAAGCAATGATAAATCTTTTTAAACTTAAATGTGGTGAGGGAGGAATAGAACCACATTAGAAGGGGAGAAAACAAATTATATATATATAGATTAAAATACAGAACAGATACCATTTTATTAATTAATTTGCACTTCCATTAACTGTTACCTAATTAATTTGTTACTTGTTTACATGCAGATTTTATAATAAAATATTATTTCCTGTAATAATAAACTGTGCTTTTCTCATAGTATGGATAAAGAATGAGACAGCAGTATTTTTATACAGACATTTTTTCACTGTACAAAATGTTATACACAGACTATGCAGGTAAGTTCTGGAACAAGATGAATAAGGAGTATCCTGTGTCCTTTTCTTTAATAGACAGTTTCTTTAAGAAGTAAACGCTGCTTTTATGAACACTATACTTCAACAGCTCATATTGGGAAGGAGTAACTTGATCTTTCATATTATTGTTCATCTTCAACCTTGTTCTTGTCAGCTCTGGCAGGAGCAGACCTCTATATAATGCTTTTAGTTAGATAGATGTCTTGTGTCTATACTGATAAATTAAAGCCTGCAACATTCTACTTTTTAAGTCCTCTCCTGGCTTGAAGACCTAGTGTTACAGTCAACAAGCAAATGCAGGGATTTAGGTTTAATTTGTTTTTGTTGTCTTCCCCCGTCCTCTTGGGGAGCAGTGTACGTTTCTAATCTACTAGCAAGCCTGTAGATAACCATCCAGTGGTTTCAAAAAGTTCAAGCAGGTGGACAAGGCTGTAGACTTCACTTGTGGTTTACGGTGACCTTCAGCGCTGTTAAAGTTATGTTCATTTTACTGTGTTATAATTAATGTGTTTCCATTATGTTTCCCTGTTTCCTATTCATGAAGTTAAAAAGCAATCATGTCTCAGTGAAAAGCTTAGACTTAACTGCATTTGCTTTATAAATACCTCTTGATAGGATACATTCTCTTGAAATTAATCCATAAACTCACTTCTCAAAACCAGTAAAACATACGCTTTTCTCTCTGCCTCTCTCCTGTCCCTGCCTGAGTCCATTTCTTTAGCAAGAGTGTTCCAGCAGCCTGGGAGCTTTGTTTGTCCATGATTTTGTAGGGGCTGACTTTCCCCATACAGCAGACAAACTGCAGCAGTTATTACATCTTACATTGATCTTCCCTGAGCTGGAACAAATAACAGTTTGGGTTAGCCCAAAGTTGGGGCTCGGGCACTCGTCAGTGAACAGTTAGTACCACAGGAAATTTCATCTGATTTCTGTAGGTAATGCTCTGTAGAATTACTGCCCCCTGATGTGCTGCTGATGGACCTAACAGGTTAGAGGCACAGTTTAGCATATGTTGCTGGTAATGGGTCACATTTCATATCAAAGAGGTGTTGATTCTGTGTCCTGAGTGAAGTCTAAAGTGAGTAATTCTGTCCTGCTGCCAAAACTCACATTTATGTGATGATACATTTTAATTGGATTTGGCTTTTTTTCACTTGCCTTGCTTCCTGGCAAATTATTATCAGTGGAATGTCCAACCACTGTAGAGTCTGGCACCAGCTCTCTATTTACATGGAAGGACCAAAGCAATTGCTTTAGACCTGAAAACTACGGCAAGTCTGTCCAAATTAATGTGCATAAATTTGGCACATACCTATTCATACACGTTAAAGTTACTGACAAAACTACGTGGTGCTCCCTGTACATTCGTAAAGCTTCTGTGTTTCTGATGCCCTGTGCTTTCAGAATGACCAGGAATGGACTGACATGTTCGATTGACTTGCAAGATTTTATTCCATCCCTAATAAATACAAAGAATGGGATGCAATCCCAGAGTTTAAGATACATCTCTCCTACTGCTGCAACATAACTGCAGCTGCAAAGCCTCTCCAAGGCCATGGTTAGCATCTGTGCTTTTTGCATGCTCTGACCTACAAATCAGATGTTTTGCTGTGTTCAGGAGTTCAAAGGTTAAGTTTGGACAACTCTTAAGCCTGAAGTATTTCTAAGGTTCTCTAGTGCATTTCTAGAGGTTCATTTAAACTTAGGAAAAGAATTCATATCTTGAAAGTATATCATATAGGACACTGTGACACAATAAACTATGAATCACTAAGAAACTTGGGCTAATCTATCATGTATTCTATAAGTTAATATTGTACAATAAAATACTTATTCAAATCCACATTATACTAATTTTTTTCATTAGTTTGTTCAGAGATTAGCAGAATTCAGCTGTAATTCATGAAGAGGGGTAGGATTTGTTGTTATTGCAGCTCTGGACTAAGATGATATTCTATGCTATAGAAGTATTACCATGAATACTATTTTGCAGAAATTTTGTATCTCCTGGAATATTTTCTACCCAGAAAAGAAATTAATTTCTAAGATGTCATTTAGTGGAATTTCCAAGTGGGCTTTTTGGAAGTACATGTGCAACACCAGCTAGGAGTCAGTAACGGACACTTTAACTGTCAAATGCCATTAAAAACCAACTTTCTTCAAAAGGTTATTTGTATCCTCAAGCATTTGAAAGCCATCTATTTGGTTTTGTAATTTGAGATATTCTATCAGGATGGATGCTCTGATTCTTGGCATTAATGGGGTGAATCTACATCATGTGAAAAATAGTGAGTCCCAGAAAGCAGTATTTTCTCTGATTATTACCAGAGTAGAATGCAGTGTAAGGGGTAACAGTGGTGTGAGTTTTCTAATTTTTTTGCCAATGTACATCAAGTTTAATTTGAGGGACAGTTCACCCAGTCATTTAATCTTTACTGACTTCACTGCTGCTGGCAGATGAAGTTCCTGTTACTCCTAATTGTGGTGGTGGATTTTGTGTTGGCACAAATCCATTTGGAACAGCTAGATACTAACAACTACACTGGAAGGACATTGCCTTTTATATATGACACGTGTTAAGTAAACAAATTGAAGCCTCCTCTGCTTGCAACTGCTAAGATAGCTCCTGTAAATTCTTCACCATATGAAAAATGTGAAGAAAATAATTTCTCCATCTGTCAAAACCACAAAGCATAAATATAGATGAAATGTTAACTGCTGGGGGAAGACTTAGCATGACCAAAAATGTCAGTTTACTCAGATGTATTTTTTCAAAATAGGACTAGAAAAAACAGGCACGATCTACAGAGTAACATTACATAACATCACTGTTCTTTACTGAAAAGGGAAGTATAGTGAGCTGACAGTGAGAAGAATCCAGTGTATGATAAAAGATTGCTAAGACAGTCTAAAAAAATTGGGGTAATACTTACACATAATATGCTGCAATTTGCTTTAGTGCTTTTATTTTTATTCAGAGACAATGCACAGATTAAACTGTATGTACATTACATACATGAGATCTCACTGAATCTACAGTTGCAGGCAAAGGTGGTGTCTGTGCATTACATGTGATCTCTGGCATTATAATGGACAGTTTGACCCCCTTTTTGCAAAAAGGAATATTTGAGCTCAAATACTGTCAAAGTTATTAATTTCTAGAAATTGAAAAAGTAAATTATGTCAATTGTCCTTGTGCTCTATGACATGAATGTTGAATTGAAAAGTAAAGGATAAAAAGAGATCAAATGCCCATTGCTTATCTGCAAATAAGATTTCTCTAACCCTCTGTTCAGAATCTAAGTGGGGAGCAACACTGTGTAACTTTAAAATGTACTAAGGATTCTAGCAGTAGAAGGTAAGAAGCAGGCTAAGAAATTTACTTCAACACTGAGTTCTTCACCAACAAAATAGTATTAACTGTGTACCAAAAAAAATGTTCTGGCCACTGAGTAAGATGGGCAGTGTATATTCTAAAGACTCTTTTCTACCTTATTCTCTCTTACCCCTCTCCTTTCTTTTTCTATTTATAAATACACTATCTGTATGAATTGAAAACCAATTAGGAACCAAAAGCTTCTTTTTATAATAAAATTTCCCACATTTATCACAGGCAATGAAAATATTAATGGGAACTGAAATTTAGCAGATTCATAGACTGAGATAAATAGAATACATTTGAAAATATTAGTTTTCTCACTCTCCTAAAAAAGCTTGTCTAAGGTCTGAAACCAGGGCTGGAGAAAGGATGGGATTCAGCAAGTGCATCTACTCAGAATAGTCTAGTCAGACCCATAAAAATCTCCTCAGCTATTTTTCTGGCAGTAAGTCCCACTTTCATCAGCCTCATTACACTAACATAAATAATTACGCTACTGTTAGGCTTGTAGTCTCACTGGGGATTGTGAGCCTTACTTTGGGAATGACAGTTTTCAGTTCAGTAGATGCCTTGGCAGAAGAATGGTAATTTTTGTCACACCTAAGTGGGATGATTGTAATGCATTATGCTTAACAAAGAGCTTTCAGGAGTTCCAGGTAGTAGGAGATACAGTCGCATAAATTAAGCTGGCTAGGTCAAAATAAGTATGTAACTTCTGTGCTCAGGCCCAGGTTTCTATACATTTTTAGGTGAAGTGATGGTCTAGAGAAGATTCGGAGATGCCTAATGTTGAAGAAGCTTCATTTTGTTGCATGTTCCTTGGCTGGCTACAGTGCTTGTTGAACTCACTATAAAGTCAGCAGCATTACTTGATTTTAGACTGCTCAACAAGAACAATCTTGGCATTTCTAATTGCAGGTATTCAAGTATCTTGTTACAGGTATTCAGGCCACAACAGTTTGGTGCATTTGACACTGCAATGGTAACTGCAAGAAATCATGCCCTGTTTATTACTCTTAAGGATGCAAAAGTATAAAGCAGCACAAATACCTCTTATCTGAACTAGAACATACTTTGAATTTAAAAACGGTGCCAACAGATTTCTCACAGATTTTTCAGCTATGGGTATCTCAGTTGTAGGGCTTCTTTGTCACACGTTTTTCATGTCAACTGAATTTTATCTTTCCAATCTCCATTGTTACACATTGTCACCCTTGCAGCAGTGGCTCAGCAGCACAGTGGGAACGGGAGAGTGGCACTCCTCTGCTGCTGCATGACTTAGTGAAAAACACAATCTGTCAACAGCTGTAACACGAACCTGGTCCCCAGCTCATTGCTTTACATAATAAAGTCTAGATAAAAATGTCAGATTTTGCTGCACATAAGTCCCTGTTTGAGACATGAACAGCAAACTAAATGAAAGTCAGAGGTACTGTTGCATTTACAAGGCAAAAAGTAACGGAAGATTTTTAGCTAATCTGCAGATGGAGTAAGAAGACAAAACTTATACCACCTGACAGCCACCTCTCATTTTCATTCAATATAATTTTTCAACAGAAATCCTTTCAGCTATAGAGTATTGTTGTGCATGCTCTTCTGCCCTCTGACTATTATTATAGTTCCTGGATCTCTATCATTCCTATCCAGTCCCATATGGAAAATCTTCTTGGAAGTCTGACACATGAGTTTTCAAGGAAAACAAATTAGGCAAAAGATATGAGAAACTGAAAGTTCACATGATTTTGAAAACACTAAGAAAATAAATTAATACTTCTATGCAGGATTTACAACTCACAATCCAAAGCACTGCAGTAATCCATTACATTCAAAAAGGAAAAACTGGTTAGAGAAACAAAGAAAATGCAGAACTCAGCAGTCATTATCAAGAATAAGCATTTTCTGTCTTCATCTTGATATTATGCACTAGATTTAAAGTCACCGTATTAAACTGAAATAAGAGGACAAAACAGAAGCTACAAGACTAGGCTGTTCTCACTCGACTTTTTTGTCGTTAGCAATAAGCAGCTTTCACTTGTGCAAGTAAGGACACTCAGTTCTTATCTATGATAAATACACAATGAATGCATTTATATGCAGCCATTACCCACAGATCTGTTTTTCTTCTTTTTTTTCCTCTTATGTAGTAATTCAAAAGATAATGCGAAACATGTCTATAGCATAGAGGTGAAATAAGCACAAAAATAAAGCAGTAGACAGCACTGAGTAAGCAAATAATGCCTCCTGCATCTGTCTCTTATTCGCCATTTCTTTTTTTCAAGATACTGGAGAGCTAAAGTATCCATGCATGTCTGCACAACATTTATTCAAAAACTGAGCTATTCAAGTACCAGAGTAAAACTCTGAATAGCCAAAGGTTTAGGATGCAAATATGCACCAATGTACCTTCTGCCTTCCCAAGGGTTTGATTAGCAGAATGTCCAACTTTTTTTAGATCGGTTTCAAGAGTTCTAGAAGACAGCATGTTATATTTTAAAAACATATTAAAACCCAAAAAAAGTGTTAAGAGCTTTTTAATGAACAATTTTACACCCTGCCTCCAGAAAATGAGCTGCAAATTAAATTCTTAGTTAAGTTCTACAGATCCTGACTTGGTGAGTAATTGTTTCATTTTTAATTACAAGGTTAACAATTAACTAATGAGTTTTTATTATTTCAGTCCCAAGGTAATGTTCTGTCCTTCAGGATTAAGACGGATTAAGGAGAATTTTTGTTTTAACCAGAGAAATTGAGAGTTGGTTGACTTTCTCTTTTCTGCTGGCTTGGACTGACCCCTTTAAACTCACACTGCCCCTACCTGTCCCTCCCACCAGCTTGAATAAAGAGATCTCCAGCCTCTGAACTGAGCCCTGCAGTCATGAGCGTTTTTTCTGCTTTTATGTTTCTTTTTGAATAACTTTGCTTAAGTATCTGCTAATACAGTATTCATCTGAGGAGTATGATGTAGAGTAGACGTCAAGCCCAAAAGAACAAACCACAGACAAATTTTGACAGGAGTTTGGATGTTGTGAATATTGTAAAGGAAAATCAGTATTCTGGGTGGTCACTTCAGGTCTGTCTTGGCTGAACAAAAATATTTATTGTCAGTATTTTGTAGGCTTGTTTTTAAGAGTTTTTTAAGCATTGAGGCACTCTAAACTTGCAGTTTTATGCTGGGTAGGCTAAGTCTGGTGGCAAGTATCAAAGACAAAATTATGTCTATAAAATCACCTTTGTTTTACATTGAGTTTTCCAGGTTTTTTTCACTTTGGAAATCATAGGAAGACTGACTCTATGTTAGCATCTGCAGAAGTTACATAAAAGACAGCAAAAAGGAAAGCATTGAAATTGTATCTATATGCTACTTGTATTTCCATTCAAGGGAAGAGCTGGAGTGTTTATGAAGAAAACCACCTGACTTCACTGCTGGAATTACAGCTGGGATTAGAGTGGACAAACAGGCCAGAACAGACCTGTAGGTCCAGATGCCCCATGCACTTTTTGAACACCCCTGCTGCCAGCTCTTCCTTTCCCAATCTCTACAGCCAAATGCAGGGGTTCTTGGGCTGAAACAGAGAAAGGGAGTGCAATCACAGGAGGAATAAAAACATCACTTGTACTATTTTCTTGTCTGAGTGGCTTCAAGATGAAACTGCAGCATGGGGATTGCTGCTTTCAGCAAGGAGCTGTGCCTGAGGAAGACCAAGTGAAAAGGTCTCTAAACTGCTAAAGCAGGAGTTTGTTCTTCCATGTCGTGCTTGGTGGGAAACTTCCTGCCTCTCAGAGCTTCACCTCCACCCTTCCTCCTCTACCTTCCAACTAAGAAAGGGCTATTTTTAATTCACTGATTGTAAAACTCTTTCCTAACAGCAGGATAGAGATTTAATTAAAATGCCACCTAGTACTAACATAATCCAGTAAAATACCATCCATTTCAGGGAATAAATACATGCTGAGATTGGTTAACCAAAGTGATGCAGTTTAGGCAGTTTTCTGTACTCTTCCTTGAATTTAACTGTATTTTTGTGAGAAAAGCTGCCAAAACCATTCAAATTTCTAAAACATTTTACATGACATTGCAAAAGGTTTATTAAGGTCACTTGGTGAAAAATGGAAAAGTATAGGAATGGCACCTGAAGTTTCAGCACAAAAAGAAAATAGTCAGTTGAATTGTAAAACTGGGGGCATGTATTTAGCAATGAAGGTGCTGAGCCTTCGCTGCCATGTCAATAGGAATGGAACTAAGAAGAATTAAGAGATTTCAGATTGGCTTTTGTTCTGTTTATCCTTAAATTACAAAGGACATGCAAGACATATTAAATAAGACACCCAAGTTCAGCTCAGGACTTTTAAGCCCCCAAAACAAGCAATCATGAAAGGCCCACTACTTGGATAGTTGGAGCACTTTTTTTTTTTTGTAATTCACACCCATTCCACTTCAGTTAACAAGGATATCTTGGAATATAGATGGATCTGGGTCAAATTGCTCTAGGTTCCAGAATCACTGCTTGATGAGTTTTGTTTTCACTTGCCCTCCACTTACATGATGATAACTGAGTGTATTTTGGGGGTGTGACCTGGGGCTGTGAATTAAAAAAAAAAAGTCTCCAAGAATCATGTGGCGAGAAAATGGTTTCCTGCCCAGTCCTGCTGGCAAATACAACAGGTTAAATGCTAACCCTGTTGAAGCCACTAAGTTTTCCCTTAGACCTGACTGTAGTCAAGAGTTATATTTCCTCTGGCATTAAAGATGTAGAAACTTGGAAAAGAACAAAATAGAAAATCAGTTCTATTTTTAAGTTGACTTCGAACAAATTAGCAAACTATGCACACAAAGAAATCAAAACCTATAGTTGATTTTATGTGTTTTGCACAAGAATGTTTTGACAAGTGGATGCATTCAGACAGAGAAATGAAGAAAATGAACCCAGTAAAGGTTTCCTCATTATTTTTGTTTCCAACATCCTGAATATTTGAATGAGTAAATGCAAAACTATGTTTCCATGTCTGGAAAGCAATTAACAACAACAAAACTGCAGAAGAATATTTTATTTTATTGAAAATAGAATGGAGGTCAGAGTCCTACAAAGGCATATGCTCCCGCCACACTTTATGCCACAGAAGAGCTTTACCGAGTTCAAAGGAACAACTTTAAGAAAACAAAAATACGATGGAGGATTTGGAGAGCTGACCTTCCTCAGCTCACTCTCCACACTACCTTCTTTGCCAGCAAGTGCATGTCCAGCAGTTCAGCCATCTGGCTGACCTACCTCAAGCCACCAGGCAAGGCAGGGCTAAGGGTATACCTGGATACTCCTCACATGAGGGGTGCCATCCATATTTGAGAACATAATTTTAAAGCTCCGCAGCAGAAATTATCAAAGCTCTTCTATCACACATTTCAATGGTTAGAGCCCTCTGATACAAGCTGATGGGTACTAAAATTGACATATTGCTCCTCTCTTGATATGCTGATATCTAAACATAAGCTTGATGCTACCTGCATAAAATTCAAATCAACATGTGTAGATATATTTGCAGAGCTACTGCTCTAATGACTAATTGCAGTACCGGAACATCCATCATGGCATTACTCTTTTTTTTTTTGTGTAAACCAGTGTATTTCCCTCAGAATAATTTATTTAAAAGACACCAGGAAAATATCGACAGATTAAAACAGTGTCCAGTACTTACATGAAAACAGGAGAAATCAAAGACATTCATCCACTGTTGGATTTTGTTGCTTTATATCATGGGAATGGTCAATTAAATGTAGGCAATTTTAAAAATTTGGTTTATACCAAGGATGCAATTAAGCCAATTTTCTGACACTGAGCCAGACAGCAGACATAGCTGGCCTTAAAAATTATTTTTCCACATATCAGTCTTTCACCATTTGCCTTTCAGTAAACAAGCTTTTCCAAACAGCTCTAATGATTATATTTTCAAAGATTTGTACTTATGATCATTTTTCTTCTTGAATAAGATCGAGAAAATCACTACTTCAAATATTCCAGTATAAATAAATTCCTATTTCACCCAGAAATCCTTTTACCACTCATAGGGATATTTAAAGATCAGACCTCAGTTATCTAGCTTGTGCCTATAGAACTACCATCAGTCTAGTTTACAGCTGAAATATGACAATCACTATTCACTACTGCACCAATGACATTAGCAAGCTCACTCTACTCTTTAATGAACGTGTTAGCTGAGATTTCCTATAAATTTCCACCCCTCTCAGCTATCCCTATTTAAGACTACTGAAGGCTTGACTGCTTCAAAACACGAAAGCAGATTTTTTAGTTAAAACTTCAAGTCTTAAAAAGAAACATTTTATTTGAAGCTGTAAACAAACAAAAAAAACCCAGAAACCACAGCAGGTGGAGTTAGTCCTTTTAGAAATCAGTCAATATTTTTTTCCTTTACTCTTTCTTTTGGCTTAAGGGTCCAAAAGAAAATTTATGTGAGTATACTTGCCACTTGAGACATATTAAGCTTGTATGAGGCAATATTTTCCTGAAATAAATTATCCTAGCACAGTAGGATACTTATTAGCAGCTGAGAAAAAACAGTATATGGTAGTGTTATGAGCAGTTTGATATGATCTAAGTGGTACTCTGTAATACAATCTATAGATATGCTTCTAACCTACAAAATATGTCAACTGGAAAAGTCACCCCTTTTAGATCTTATTATATACAGAAGCTTTCAAAATATCTGCTTTTTTTTTCCACTAGTATTGCAAATGATTGGTCTTCCTTTAAATTTTTCTGCTACATGACTACTGATATAGCCAAAATAAGTCTTTACTGGTACTAGGGCAATAAGAATGAATCCTGCCACTTTTCTGTGGCACATGTTTGGACTCCAAAGACTATACATTGTAGGACTCCATATGCAGCATAAAGTAAAATAATAAAAGCCCCTGTTAAGAGAAACAGTAGAATACTGTAATAGAGATGATCTCTGATCACTGACAAAGACTAAAACTGCATTAAATTTCCAAATTTTTATATTATTAGCATCAAAATAAGGAAATAAGCTTTTAAGTACAAATTTGTGACCTGTTACTCTTCATTACAAATCTGGAATGTCCCTTCCAATTAAAGAAAATATAAATCTATTACTGGGCATAGAAATATTTAAGTTCACATTATTTCTTTGACAAGATCTCAGTTCACCATGCTGAAGCATACAGTTAAGCTAAGTTTTTAAAGGCATGCTTGACTTCAAGTATTTGCCTTTGCCACATGCTTAAAACCAGAAACCTATTTGTCCTCAACCAAGAGTTATTCAGTTTAAGTGAACTTACACTGCTGTGAGATCAGAATGACATTCAGAGGGCCCCATTCTCTACTTCCTTTTTAAATTTTTATGCAAAGTGAGTCTCAAACAGTGTGGAATCTACTCAAATGAGGTGTCTGCTGCATACAGATAAACAAGGCGCAGTGCAAAGGAGGCCTGGGGGTATTGTACATCATCCTGAGGCAGCCTCTGCAGAAAATCCTATTTGTGCAGGTTACCTACCTCTCTTCTCACCCCATGTCCAGCCATACACGCAAATGGCAAAGCTGTAGCTTCTCAGTACTGCCATACAGTGCTGACTGGTCTGCACCAATGACAAACAGCAGGGGCAAGCTTTAATTACAGCTTCTCTGAACAAGCTAAGGTCTCAGCAAGGTCCAGCTGAATCCAAATATTCAGAAATGTTGGCTAAACCGAAGATAGAGATTCATAGCAATATATCGTAATGGGATATTTGGATCTTAACATCGTGATGACTCTAAGAATAAAAGTGCACCAAAAGAGTCCTTTGTAGCACAGATACTCTTTTCTGGTTCATAACAAGTTTGATTTGATTTTGCCCCTGAAGAACATTATGAACCTGTACCAGGAGCTTGCACCCTGAGCAAAGGTCTAACTGTAATTCTGGATGAGCTGAGCCTTGTAACCTTTTAATACATCTGTCCACAGTCTGCTTATTATTGCATTCGTTCCATAATTAGATATAAAGGGTGTAGGCTGACAAAGACAATAACCCAGTAAGGTAGAAAAGTAAGAAAACAAGGCGATAACACTGTAGGAGGTTATTGATGAAGACTTATAAATGTTCAGATAAATCTCTTGCATGTACAGCACACTGACAGAATATTGAACCATATACATTCTCCCAATTTTGCAAGAGTTAGTTTGTGTGTGTTTCTTTGTCTCGTTCAGATACCATACTTTTCAATAAAAGAATATGTATTACAGAAAAGGTCACTGACATTTCTTGTAATACTGATGTCTAGGCAGTGACATCAGTCTTAAAGAAGCAGGGTCTCCATTTCTTTGCTCTTCAAACCTTCTGGTTACTACAGAAAGACTTAAGAAACTCTTGTGAGGTCTTGTCACTCTTCATAAGAGTTACAGGAGCAGCCTATAATTATTTATGTTTTTTTCTTTCTCTGTCATGATTCACAACACAGCAAATAAACAAACATATATACATACATAAAATGCTTCCTTCTGAGCAATGAATCATGTGTGCTGTTTTGAACAGACTAGTGTTTCATTGGATTTGCATCATACAAAAAGGTACAATGTAGAGTCTCCTTCAAGATTTGGTTAAACCCACATTTCTCTGCATTAGAAGGAGTAGTACTGGCCTATGGATTTCTCTCACTGGTTACTATGCACAGCATTGTTAACTCTAGCTCTTGAGTAAATAAAAGGAGGTAACTTCTAGTTAACTAATGAGGAATGTCCTATCTTCTCTGTGGGCTCTCTAAATATACAGCATATATAGGGATCACATATTTGAGAAATATATTTTATCTTGGTACACTGTATCAGAACTAAAAAGTAATGTTAGGTATGTATCAAGGAGTTCTGTCACATTATGTTATTAAATAGGCTAAGATGTATTTGTGACATCATTCCATTTTCCTCTATGCTTTTTGCCCAAAACGTAATCTGTGGAAAGCATTTATAAGGAAATAATGGAAAAAAGACACCTATCAGTCTGTCAGTTCAAACATCACCATGTTGTCTGATGGTCAGCAATGTTATAAACAAATGTTTTCGACAGGGATAAGAATAATTTCTTCCACATGACTTTTGTAATTCCAGTAACCCTGTCACCTGAGCAGCTGCCTGTGTAATATGCCTGTCTGTTTAATTACCTTGAGATTTTATTTAGACCTGATTCAAGGTTGATGGTGGTTATTCAGATGAGCATGACGAGGGCTTACCTATTTCACGGTGACAATTTTACAGACACCTCTTGTATTTCCTAAACCCTTTTCATGACAGAATCACATGTCATAGCCTATTCCATAAGTAGACCACAATTCTGTGGGTACTTATCCTGAGAAACAGGTCTCCTCCGACCCTAATTCAGACCACATTTAACAACAAAGTTAGTTTCATTCCCAGGGAGTTTCAATATGAGGCCAATTAAAAAAAAAATCTATAGCTGATGTATTTGGCTATAAACACAAGTATGCACTGCAGCCTCCAAATTAGGAGTTGTTTCTCTGAAGACAGAAAATGTACATGACTCTACACATTAATGTATACTGGTGACAAGCAGAGACAAAGTTATAGACTCAAACTCAAATATGAAGGTTAGCATCCAGAATTGAATTCCATTACTTTAACCACAGCAGTAAAAGATGAAAAGAGGCAATATGGCAGTGCTGTCTGAAGATGTCTTCTCTGCAGTTCTTAGCAAGCATGGCAAGGTAACATCAACCTTCCCAGCTCCTTTCTAAAAAGGCATCTTCCTTTCTCCCCTCCTACATTCAAAGCCAAAGGTTTTACAGATCATATGTGCTGATCTTTGCAAATTTCTACAAACATTTCATTAAAAGAATCCACTTCATAGAAATTATATGGTGCTTAGACTAAAAAGTCCAGAAATTATTTATTCTCCTGGAGAGAAGACTAGAACTGAGTATCAGAAGAACAAATATAAAATGCCTTGACTCCCCAAAGATAATCACAGCCATCCATGCGGGAAGGAGAAATACCATGCCTTACTCTTTGGGATTAGAGCATTCTTTAAATTTACCATTTGGCATTATGAACACATTAAACAAAGAGAGAAAATATAGAAACCATGTGACTGCTTGTTCCACAGCCTTTTGCACGCTGCTGCTGTAGACTTGCTTTCAGATGCCAGTACAAAGCTGCCTGCTCACTGATGCTCAGTAAGAAATGTCAGGGAAGAGATAAGCAGGCTAAAAGGAGACTATTTTAGAATCATGGACTGTTCTATCATTAGTTCTATAGATAAACTTCCCAACATATTTCTGAACAGCAAATGTTATTGCTTAGCCAAATGTAAAGTCAAAAGGAGACAGCATTTTAATAAGGAATTAGGGGTGATTTCAGGACCTTCATATAAGGTGAGATTGTTTCATCTTTTTAGGTTGTTATTTTAAACTTCTAGTGTAGCCAAGTCTTTATGTTAAATGATTCTGTTTGTCAGAAAAATTGGGAAAATAGAAGTGTAAACCTTTGGGACATAAGTCCAAAATAGAAAGAAAATTACCTGCCTTCAGGTGAGCATCAAGATGTCACAGAATGGTAAATAAGGGCCAAATTTTAAACAACAGTTTTCCAGGTGGGGTCTTACCAGAGCAAAGGGTCAAAATCACCTCCCTCAATCTGCCAGCCACGCTTCTTTTGATGCAGGCCAGAAGGCAATTGGTCTTCGGGGCTGTGAACACACATTGCCAGTTCACAACTAGCTTTTCATCCACCAGTAACCCCAAGTCCTTCTCCACAGGGCTGCTCTGAATCCCTTCACCCCTCAGTCTCTATTGATACCAGGGCTGCCTTGTCAGGACACCTTCCACTTGGTTCATGTGGGCCCACTTCTTGAGCTTGTCCATTGTTTTGAAATAGCTTATAACTTGGACTTGTGGTATCCGATGAGGCACTCTGTGCTCATTGTTTCAGCACACAAGCCCTAATACCTCAAATAGTAAGCAAAGGACATGTCACTCATCTTTTGGGGACATTCTGGAAAGTTAAACTGAAGGGATTTGCCCAGCTTCCCAGAAAAAGGATCTATTAAATTTAGCTCTATATTTGCTTGTGGTCTACTAGTGTCAAAAGTGAGAAAATCAGGTGCATCATATTTTACTTACAATGCAAAAGAATGTGTGTGTACTCCAACGGAAAAAAGAGGATATAGACCACCTTAGGTAATACATTATGAATGTGAAAGACTGGTGTGGCAACACAGAAGATAATACACTATATTCTGGAGGTGATCCTGTAGAGGTATTCTCAATCTATATACATATATTAAAATGCCTTTTTTTTTTTTTAAATATACTTTTAAAGCATGTTAGATAACATATTTTTAGAAGTCCTCTTACTCATATCTAAATGCATCCCAAAGGGATTAAATTTAGACCACGATTAATTTTCCTCTACCCTACACAGCAAGCTGAAATTGTATAAAAAGCTCCTACATTAAATAGCAAGTGTTTTAAAGCTAGCACAGATGTCAAGCAGTCGTGATGTGAGGGAAAAATCAACAGCGAATATGACCTACTTGGTACTATATTGCTCTCATATTGTTACAAATCAGGAATAATTCCACTCAACTTTGGCTTATCATATGGATGAAAATGACATGTAAGCCAGAGAAGAAGATCCTTGATTAATCACATGAAGTTTTTTCTGTCTGAAATACTTCGTTGCCTTCAGCATGATGGTTTCTTCAACATACTCATTTGGCTTGGATTGATCATGATGTTTTGCATCATGTTTCAGAAGGTAGCTTTTAACAGCAATATTTGTTGTATTGTAGATGTAACAAAAGGCTTGCCTTGTATTGCCATGTTTGCAGGAGAGGCAAAAGTTACTTCATGCCACAGCAGCAGAAGGATTCATAGTGCGAAGACTAAATGAGTTTAATGAGTACTTGTAACTTACTCTACTTTGTAACAAAACCTCGAGAAAAAATTAAAAGTAGGAGAAAGGTGGAGCTACAATCCATAGTGCTTCTTCACTGACATTGAATGCAACAGCACTTTTCTAACAGTTGTCTAAATATTACTACTGTTCCAAATATTGACCCTGTACATGGTCTCTTGGGAGTCCCCATGCATGTCAAACTGTATGATCCTGATAAGACCATTCCATTTGCATTTATGAAATGCTCTCTGTTTGCATAAGCTATGAACACATGGAAATTCTCCACTATGTCTAGCAAGTCCCACTTATATTGACATATAAACAAAGGTAGAGCTTGGCTATGATTTGACCATAAAGACAGCTACCTCTATTGTGGAATATAAAAGCTATTATCAGCTGCTAAATGCACATACAAACGTAAAAACTGGAGTATCTACTTCAAAGTATGTTTCATTCTGAAGAATAAAGCAACACTGTTTTAAAATACAGAAAGAAAAGACTGGACATTGTTCACATTTGGGAAACTCACCACGTTAGAATAAGGCCACAGCCCCTCTAAGCAACACATCAATTTGTTGTCTATTTCATTCTTGCTAGGGAGACAAGAGAATTTGGTTTCATTCACACTTGATGTTAAAAGAACAATGTTTCCGAAATACTGCCACCCCTGAGTAAACCCCTAGTGAGACGCCCAGGCCTCAACCCATGTTTGATTTATTGCTACATTTCTTGGGCCACAACTGATCTCAATGCAAAGCAAAAGGAAACACCATCAACGCAGGAGGAAGTGCTCCACTCCATTTGGAGTGGTACAGATGACTACAGCAGACAAGGTGCTCCAACATCAGGGCCACATTTCCATCTTTTGTACAGAACATTGTGCTTTGTTTCAGTTTTGTAACCTTGGTAGCCTGTCATCAGGGGATTTAGCTGACGTATGGAGACACACAAAGGTACCTGAAGACACTCAAACTCAGCGTATGTGCTTACTTTTGACTTCCTTACACTCATCACACATAGAAACATAGCATATAGCTAAGTAAGTTCTTTGACTCAAATTCTCAGGTTAAGCTTTCGTTCAGAGAGTTTAAGAACAAAATCAGCAAGGAGCTGTCTGTGGCTTCTCCAAACATTTCTGACAGAGACCAGTACATACAATCTGTAAAACATCTCCAACTGCTGAGCTGAAGGATGTAAATAGCAACAAGTGGAAAGAACCACATGCCTACAGCCTCAGGCCTCATTTTAAAGGTTTTCTGCACAGTCAAAAAAATCTCATGCTGTTTCACTACTAGCCTAATCAAAACTGCCAGCAGATGGGTTACTAAAAAAGGCAACAAATATAATGAGAGCTGGCAACTTTGAGCCTGAAAAACAGGGCTGGTAAAAAATACTGGAAGGCCCTTAAATGCTTCAGTTAAAAGGTGCTATAAATTTGCTCTTGCTAACATGTCTCATATACACTAGGTATTTGAGGCAGCCTAAGATTTAAAAACCTAAGCTTAAGAAAAGAAACAAACAGGCAGCGAACGCAGAATCAGCTTGAACACAGTAATGATGGGAAGGTACACATTGCCCTGTTTTTTCCACCTGAAGAAACCAGCAAACTTCCATACGAAATGCCTACAAGTACAACGCATTTAATATTTTCAGAATACGCAGATGCTTGCTAGGAAGACAAAAATTTCTATAAAAAGCATTTGTCATGTTGAAACCCACTGTGTTTTAGATAAATTACTGTCTCAACAAAATCCATTTACAGTCTTGAAACCTGGATTATCCTTCGTGCATGGCCACGTTACCAACTCTAATGACCCACACCAAATGCCAAGTTACATTATAAAAACCTCACAGAGGCTCTGGTTTAACCTTTGGAGCATATGTCCCAGATCGATCCAAGGACATGGGCTATTTCTTTATCTGTAGAAGGTGAGATACAGCTGGGTAGTTCTCCTTTGCTCTGTATTAAGTGTTTGAACAATTATAGAGCTGAAGACTTAGGAAACAGGAGTCAGTTATCTATTTTGAGACTATGTAGAATGCAGACAAGCATGTGAACTAAACAAAGGAATGTTTTTAGAGGCTCAAGGATGTACTGTCTCCTTTAGAACTTGGAATAAGCTCTAGGTTTGGAGAACTGTTTAGGTGCTGTTACTACAAAAAGTCTTCAACTCCCTACAATAACACTGTCCTATCCTATCCTATCCTATCACTGCAATAGTGATAAAACTGAGTAACCAAAGAAGAGGACACAACACAGCAGCTGTCACAGCATGGAACACCTTGTTTTTATATTAAAAAGGCCCTTACCAATATCTGCTTAAAATATTCCATCAGTTTTTCAGTTCTAATTTTAAGTTACCTAAGCAGCAGAAATTAAATACCTTGGCATTACTCACTCTGAGTGGCACTGCATAATAATCTCAGCAATGCCGAGATGTTCTGTGACTCCAGGCAGAAAACTTTCTGCCAGATTGTATCCCAAGGCACCTACCACCAGATGATTCTGGACTCGATGACTCCTATCCTCACTTCTTTTATGAATAAAATCCAAACACAAAGTTTTACAGCAAATTTTTTTCTGAATCCACAGATTATAAAGTACAGCTGAGAATGTGCAAATTGTTATCCTTGAAAAACACCACCTGATGCTTTCTGTACACCCACACAATGCATCACCAGGTTGAATTAGTTGCTTTTGAAGTGCAGTGAAAGGTCTTTTTGAAGTTATTTTTGTTCTCCTGCAGTCATTGTGTGTTGTATGAAAAACTCTCAAGAGGCTAAGTTCATAATAATTTAACTGCCATAGAAAATTTTGGAAAGTGCAGCTAAAATACATATGGGTAGGAGATTAAATAAATCTGTACAGATTTTTTTAAACCCATAACTTGGAATTGTGTCAAACTGTGTATATTATTTTGCATCAGTAAGAAAGAAATAAGGAAGGGAAAGGGAGCAAAAAGACTTATGGAAAAATCACTTTCCTTAAACTGCAAAAAAAATAATAATGTCAAATGCTGCAAAAGAGAACTACAAAGGCCAAGCGTCTGCTTCCCTAAAACAGCATAGCCAGCAGAAATTTTTTAATCACATGCTACATCAACTGAAGAATTAGTGTCTTGGGCTTGGGCTTCAACAAGCTCGCTCTGTAGTAGATTCTCCTGCCTTAGACATTTTGCAAATGATGTTTTATATAGAGAAAAAAATCTCCTGGAAATGTAACAGTAGATCATGACAATTCAAAAGCAATAACAGAATGAATTAGGAAGGCATAGCAATCTCATTTTTTAAGAAGCCAACACAGGTTACAATGCTGTTTAAATGTACATCATTGTGTTGTGTTACAACGGCACAGAGCTGTGCTCCTGGCCAGCTCTATTGTGGTTTTTTTTGGTAATAACACAAAAAACACCTATTAAAAACTCTAGACTGTAAACTGGTCCTCAATGTATTTTTCACTTATTATTAAATTTCCAAATGCTACATAAGGCTGACCACCATAATGGGAAGGGCACTTTAAAACAAACTCAAAGCTAAAACAGCAATTTTAAGCATTTTAGTGGAACTGGAAAAAGTTTCTTCCTTCGTGGAAAAACAGCTGGTGGCCATCACTTAAGAAGGTCCTTGTTTATGTTTTAGGTAAGGGCTAAGGTCAGAACAGCAGCCAGGAGCAATGATGATTCTGGACAGCTAGTTTCTTGGATTATAAGAAGTCTGTTTTAACCAAACTATCACTGAATATGTGTCAAATTAAGAAACAAA
The DNA here is from genome assembly GCF_020740795.1 of Apus apus. Classification (NCBI taxonomy): domain Eukaryota; kingdom Metazoa; phylum Chordata; class Aves; order Apodiformes; family Apodidae; genus Apus; species Apus apus. The sequence continues at coordinate 9,318,126 of NC_067292.1, read as the reverse complement.
CTCCAAAAAGAAAGGTTCAGATAAAAATAAGCTTATTCCAGCCTTCAAGTTCAGTATTGCTCCTCCAATGTCTAAAATCCAGCTGTCATTCATGATTTCCTCTGTTTCAGGAACAGTTAAACAGAGAAACACATCACCCACATAACTCTCTTTTGGGTAAAAAGACTGAAAAACACTAGGCTTTCCTAATTTATCTGTCCTTGCTGCTATTACTTTTGTACTGACAGAGCAACCTGATATAAATCTCATCCTCTGATACACAAGCAAAAACATCCTCTGCCTCACTTGTGGTAACAGAAGAGAGAATCTTCCTCCATTCAAGAATTCAGATAAATTTGTATGGCTTTCAGGTATTAGTCACTACAGGCTCATTACAGAAAAAGCTGCATTGCCAGCTCAACAGAAACGTAGGAAGGAAGAACATCCTTCTGCCAGGCTCTTTTATTACAAACTTAAACCCTACATGCCCTCCCACTCCTGACATTCCTGACTCCAGTCAATGAGATTACTTGCACAGAGGAAGCAAGAATTTAATCTAGCAAAGTTCTGGAACTAGAGGAAAGTTCTATACAGGAGCAGTTTGGGAAGGGCTACTTTCTACCTTCTGCTTACAGAGGAGCCAGGCAGAGGGGAAGGTAGGAGGCAACTTGCAATTCAGGGATAAATTGCTGGAGTTCTCAGGGGTCTGAGACCATCCTCACTGGGGAAACACTGGTCATCATGAGCTAGCTTGACATCATCTCTGTCCAGCCTTAGACAGTAACACCCATCACATTGGCACACCAGGCAGACCAGGATGCCTGGTGCCTAAGGATCTAGGAGATGGCAGAGCTATTTTAGTTTGTCTGAATGGGCGCCTCTGTTGGAAATGGAAAGGGGAACCTCCCTAAACCCAGTTTCTGAAAACTCTTCCCCCAACTGCCTGCAATGCGAAGGCAGTGCCCCATGCCGCATGCTGCACAGTCATACTGTCATGAAAACTATCACCACATAAGTGAGGACAGGCCACAGCTTTGCCTACAACAAGATCAGTATGATCTCTAAGGTGGCTGTCTCCCATTTGCCTACATACTCCATCTGTCCCTCAACAGAGCAGCTCTCTCCTCAGAAACCAGAATCTGTGCTTATCTCTCCTGGCACCTCTCATTCAAGGCTCCTTGGAGACCTTTCCCTCACAATGCCCAAGTTCCTTTCCAGCAGCAGATGCTGCAGTCACTTTAAAGTGGAGGTTTAGCAGACAGCAACCCACCATTATCAGCAGCAAGTGACCAGTACAATCATTGCAAGCCTCTGAAAGACATGTAGGTGTCATGGAAAATACGGTACAGAACTGACCCAGAAGTGCCCCAAATTCTTCCCTTCCAGCAGGCTCAACAGAAATGTCATGTCCACCACCTTACTATCATTGGCATTAACAAAACTGAACTGAAACACCAGTAAAGACAGAAAAATAGACACAATTGATAATACAGAAATATCTCTGTAGCAAAACAGTTACTCTAATTATCTGGCAGCAATTAACAAGGAAGAGAACGAAAATTAATGTTCCTAGATTAGCTGTCATGTTTTTGCAAAGTAATTAAAAATGTCTCCAGAAACTCTTTCTTATTTGAAGACAGCATTGTGCTAGACACATCCCGGGTCAGCAATTATCATCTAATCATGCAAGTCAAAGATTCAGAGAATCAGTTCTTAGGATATTATGCCTTCAGTGGAAATTGCAATTGTAGAAAACACCCCAGTAGCTCCAGGTGCCACACTCCTTCAGAACTCCTGAATGCAAGTTATCCTCAAATTATTTCCAAGGTAAGGCAGGAGATCTGATTTTCAAAATTGTAGAGCTGAGATGAGATTACATTCTCCAGCAGCCTTAGATCTATTGAGTAATTCCTTTGGATTAGGAACACTGACTTTGGTACTGCAAACCAATGATTAATTCAGGCTTATGAATAATCCCATTAAATTCAGCCTTCTCTTCTGCATTTGCAGAAGTGCTGCCGTGTGCACAGCTTCATTATGGAAAGCAGATTTGCTGTGTTGTGCACTGAAAAGCAAAAGAAAAATATGTATGGCAACATGCCAATTTTAATTAGAAGATCAGGGAATGATCTCAGGTATATGATCGTCAAGTGACAATAGATGAGTATTTCATTTACATGAAGGCATTTAAAATCATTTGCATGCCTGTGTTTTGGACTGACAGTCGTTTTTCTCATTGAAAGGCTAAACTCCACATTTTTCTATTTTACCCCTACATTTTTTGAAACACCTAAAATCAGTGCTGCATTTTCCCAGCTTCTTTCTTCAACTTTAACTGCCTGTTCAGCTTGCACTGTTTGAGCAGTAACAGAAACACAGGGCTGTCTAATGCACAGAGTAAAGCCTGCTGTTGGTCTGTTTATTGGAACTCCAAAGGGAATCCCTCAGGCATGCAAAGATGCAAAAAGGGTAGGAAAAGGTCACTTAAAATAACATTCTTATTTTAAACATGGATTAGAGCTCTCACTCTTTCCTCACAGCAAAGCAAGTAATGCTGTGAGGGAACTGAGTCACATGACTGCATCTGCATACTTTGGGAATACAATCATATGGGTTAAGAGGCACAAAATCCAAACAAAATCACCCAAGAAGCATATTAATTCTATCATAAACAAATGGATGTTTAAATTAGAATGAGGCCTCCATAATGGCTTTGCCATGTTATTTTGAGGGCTGATGAGGCCCTGCACACATCTAATTTATAACAGTCACCTTCTCCTTTCTCCTTCTTAGGAACTGTTCTGCATCCATGGAGTCGAAAGGGTTCATATCTTATAAAAACAACTGACAAGCTGTATTTCATGAGGAGTGTACTGTCTAAACACAAGTGTTTGTAGCTACATTTCCATGGTAACAGCAAAAAAAAAAAAGTTATCATTTTCTCAGTTTGCTGTCCATTCTTCCTCAGACTGTCTGGCATAAAATTGTTTATTGCTTTTCACCAGTGCAGTACTGCAGAAATATTTTTAGCTTCACTAATTCAATTTTATATTTAAATCAATCTGAAAATGAGTTAGCTTTCAGTCTGCCAAAGGATGTCAGGTAAAGCTTTCACTGATTTGATTTTGCTTTGGCTTGTGACGATGGAAGAATTACACCATACAACAGCAAGGAAATGTGTCCCAAAGTTCTAGAATAATTTAATTATTTCATTTCTATTTAATAATTTCCATTTTGAATTTATTTGATCTAAAATGCTGTTGTTTGGGGAACTGTAGAGGCTTGCACTAACTCATCAGAAGTCTGAATAACATAATTATATATTCAGATTATCTCAAAGCAGATTGAGAAAATGACATATTATATGCTACAATAACTGAGGCAGAGATTAGTGATGGCTGGGTGTTTAGAAGTTCATTCATAAATCCAGTTAAAAACAACAGAAACTGGTTATCTTCAGAGTCAGAAACAGTCTGCCTACGGATAGATACATAGAAGGAGTCTGGCAGAAATTAATCTCTAAGGCCAGCATTTCTTAATTTCCAGTTGCCTTCTATAGCTAGTAGACCTATTATGGCAAAATACATTGGCAGTCTTCAACCACAGCTGCTTTAAGAGCACACACTGTACTGCAGCTGGATGCAAGAGCGATGTTGTCTCTACTTTCATCCCGATGCCCATTCCCTCTCTAAAAAGAATAACTGGTAAGAAGTATTAAGTTATTTTGATAAGAACAAATTCTAGGCTGCTAACACCAGAGACAAGCTTCTTGATTCATACTCAGGATAGGCAAGGAGATGGAATGATAGCACAAGAATTTCCCACTGTCCGTCCAAAATGCTTGGGCAGTGCTGCTAGCACATGATTTCTACAGGGCAGTTACATTTCTTGCCCTCTTATTTTTAATAGCAATCTTTTGTAGTTGCCAGCAAAAATGTAATTTTTTTTGAGGAACCCTTTGTCCTTGAGACCAAACCATTCCAACGGTCTTTTTTTTGTTGTTTTGTTTTTGAATCTTGTAATATTTACATTTACATTAATGTTTTACCCATGATTCCAGATTCAGTGGCAAGGTAGAAAAGTCCATTGCTATTTGAGGGGAAGCTCCCCTCAGATGTTGTTTTTTTTTCCCCCAATTGATTCAGCCAGAAACATTTACACAATACTAGACCTTGACAGAGTCAGGCAGAGGTGAGCATAAATACAAGGAACAATCAGTCTGAAGTTGTACTTCAACTTCTTGAACTAGTGCTCAGAAGATTTGAGTGCATTCAGTATTTTGTTAATATGGATTAAGGAAATTTACATGTGTGAAACAACAGGATTCTGAAAGATAAGGCCAAAGAGGCAATCTTTGTCTGCTAATAACTCTTTATCTCACACAACACAAGGATTTAGTCCCTGTATGACACCTTGCCACTCTTAATGGAAAGTTCTTCAGCACTTCTGGGCAGTGGGAAAGTGATTTAATCTCCTCCTACAGAAGAAGAAAAGGCATGAGGTAGAGTAATTTGCCCAAATTCATACAGATGGCGTCTGACTAACCTAGGAATTATATTCCATTCAGTGCCTTATCTGTTACATTCCTCCCTTGAGGAACTGGCTGCTGATATTAACTGCAGAACGTAGTTCTATTTTCCAGTACAGAAAGCTGTACTGGATTAGGAGAAGGATTTGACCCTCAACTATAAAGAGAGTGATTTCTCAAACATTATCAACTCTAACTTTAATTATGATTTGAAGCATAAACTCTGTTTACATTTTTACATCAGTATTGCATTCCTTCCATAGTTATTTTCATGGGACTAAATCTCATGATATTTCACTCTGTAAGTAGTCATAATTCTCCCAAAATACCAGGGAAAATAACTGTAATTTGCCTGAAAAGTCAGAATGAAAACCCTACCCTCTGTCCCAATGAAGACAGAAACAGATTACAGTTAAAGGTGCTACTCAGGGCTCTCCCAAGGAGTGGTGAGCACAGAAAGCCGCCTGGGCTCTCCTGCAGCAAGGTGGGTCTGCCAGAAGCACTATTAAGAAAGTTTGTGCTTTGAATACTGTTTCACATTCTATTAAACTTGATCCCAGAATTCATCAGCCCAAACCAAGCACTGTTAAGAAGAAATACTGAGCCAAACATTGAGTTGGGTAGACACACAGTACAGATCTTATGGCCTACGCTACCTTGTCTTGTGTTTTTTTAGATGTCCTTATTATGATGTTACTGCCCACTTTTCAAAAGGGCTGTAGCAGAAAAGAGTTTATTGATGTTTCAGTGATATGGTAACATATGGTCCTAGATATTTATAGAAAGAGCCTCGGAACTTCTATGTATAAGGAAAGCCTGCAAGCTGTCATCTGGAATTCTGAAATCTATTTTCTGTCAGTGATAACACATTTTACCTTTAGGTGTTAGCATTTTTTCTCTGGTCTACATAAAGCTGAGAATAGTGAATACAACGAAGTCCAGCTTGAAGATCTCTATAGACACACTGCCGGTGAAAATACTGTAATTTGAAATGTGATTAATACTTGTCAGAGAAACTTATAAAAGGAAAGCAATCTAGCTCTGCCTTTTATAGCCCAGCTCATGGGAGAAACTGTCAGCTTCTGGACAAGACTGACTACTTAGCTTGTTTTGGTGATGCAACCCTTCCAAACCAGGTAGGCTGGCAATTCAAAAGTTTAGAGTATCTACCAGCACAGTCCATGGAGTAGCGTAAGAGTTAACTTTTATTCCTCCCTCTAGCTGAAGACACAGTTGGCAGAGGGGGAAAAGGAGGAATTTTTTTTAAACACACTATCTGTCCACTCCTGCATTTTCCTCTCTTCTTGTTTCTATTAGTTCTGCTAATTAAACACCAAGCTTTGTGGAATCTATAATAAACCTTTTCAAAAAAGTCATATAAAACAAGTTACAAGTAGCACGTTGGCCTGGTTTGAGCCTGTCAGGGGGTTGCTTTTGCTCAGGGACCTGGACATACTTGATGTGTGATGGAAGATGGTGAAGTACAGTATGTACCTCAAAGAAATCTAACTCTGTGGGAAATTCCTTAATTTGACAGCTGGTAAAACAAAGCATGCATGTAAAATAGATGGCCTGGAGTAAGGTGTGGAATGTCCTGGTTTGAGCCAGGATTAAGCCACTTTACTGATTTATATTTTTTTTGGTCTTCAGCGAACTCTCTTTTTAGGGAGCACACAAGTTTTCCAGCTAGTGGACTGATAACACTTGAATGTTTATGTTACTACCAAAGACACTTGCTTGTTGAATCTACTGCTTTGGATACTAAAGGAGCAGAAGAATCATATTAACAACCCTCCTGTAGGGAGGAGAGGACTACATGGACAGTACAATTGGCCAAAGATATTCCATACATATATATCTATACAGGGCTTGGTATAAAGTCAGGGATCACAAAAGTCAAGCCCTTCCTTCTTCCCTTCTCTTCTGTTCATGGCGAGCATCTGGGGAGGACTCCATCTATCCATCACCATTGATCCCTAGGCCTGTGTGTTCCTGATACTCATAACTCTACCCTCACCTCCTGTCTGCTCTGCTGCTATCTCTGAAGTGGTCCAGGACATTTTGGAACTGCTCACAGCTAAGGAGAGTGCTGTGGGAGTTGCTGGGGGGGTGGACAATAGGGTTTTGCACATTCCTGCACATACTTGCATATAATTGTACATATTTTCATTATCAGCATTTGATTAAAGCTGTCTAGTTCAGTTTTCAATCTGGGAAGTCTCTCTCCTTATTCTTTCTCCTTTTCCTACCTAGGTGGGAGGGGATCAAGAGCATTGCTGTCACTGGTTTAATTGCTCATCCTGCTTCAAATTGTGACACAAGTGCAGGTCAACACAGAACTTTCAGAATCTTAGCCCCTTTCAGTCCTACATATAATAAAAAAAAAATAGTGTGAAAAGGGAGTTGAATATTACACCTATACTGCAGATAATAGCAGTTTTTATACAAATGGTAATATTCATGCTGGATTCTACCAAGATTAATAAAGAAAACAATAAATAATTATTTGGGTTTTTTTTCATCAGTTTGAACTGTATAAACATGAGATTCAGGTTCTTGCTGGAAACAGTGATAGGCTACTCTACAGTGATCCACTTAGGCTGCTGATAGCAGTGATAGATGAGAGTGACAACGACAACTTGCCAGTATTCACCCAGGAGTTGGAACAGACAGCACTCAAGGAAGATACAGGCAAATGTGAGAATTATTCTCATGCAGTAGCACACGTTGTAAAGTTATGATGAGTCCACTGCAGCTCTGAGAAAGAATAATAATTTACTTAGGACTCAGTTGCACCACCTTTACTTCAGTGAGTAAATCCATAATCAAAGTCTGAATTTTTAGAATATTTGCAATAACAGCATGCACACTGTGTGTACTAACTTGCATGGCTATACACTGGTAAGAACTCTTCAAAATACCCAGTGTCTCTTGAAGCTTTTACAGTAGGTCAGAGTTTTGACCTACTCCTCCAGGTTTGACAAGGTCTCCTTTCCTTGGTGCAACTTTGTTTTTTGAAGACATGGCTTGCTAGGTTAGAAAAATGCTCTGCTAAACTAAGACCAGCTTCAATAAGATTGACAGCCTTTTCTTGCAATCTCAATATTTCTCTGCTGTTTTTAGAATAACACGGGAGGGCTTAAGACAGAGATAAACAGCACAAAATGCAGAAGAGATTCTAAGCATCCTTGATAACTATCTGTCCCATTAAGATGTTGTCATTCTTATTATAGAAGGTGCCATGTTTGATCTCAGAGGGGACAGATTAACACACCAGACTTGGAAACTTCACCCTAATAGCTAGCTGTCAAAGGAGTGCTGACACTTTAGAGAATTGCACTCCGGAGTATTGAATAATGTTCAGTTACTCAGCAGCTTAATCACATTCATATGTAGACAGCTATGACAAAGGTTAAGAGCTGACCTAACTTTGTTCCCACTAAAGTCAGTGATAAAATTTAAATTAATTTCACTAGGACAAGAAATCAGGCTAATTGTAGTCTGATACTCTGTCACAAAAGTTAGTTCATTGTTTTGAAATCTAATTACACTTGCATATATAAGGCTGGATAGGATAAATGGATGTATTGCCTGGTATATTTATTAATCTCAGTTACAGAACATTAAGTTTTCTGTGCAACAACACTTTCTCACCTATTCTTCTCCCTACTCTACTTTTTCTCTGCTTAATTCACATTGTCAGTTTATCCTAAATTTTGATTCTAGGATGAGACATGGATAAACTGTACACTTTGATAAAGCTCACAGAACAGCTGTACTGTGACTACTTGAGCTCCTAAATGTATCAATAACGCTGCCAACAGTATATAATACTAAATTAACTAATTTTAATTAAGAAGTGGGAAAAATGTGTATGAGGCACTGTATAAACACTACAGCAATTATTATAGTGGTATAATCTCTTTCCTACTCCTACAGCTAAAAGTGGTCACAGTTGTTATCAGTATACCTACTTCTGTACCTTCATGAAAAATGAGTCATCTGTTCACACTGAAAGTTTATAAAAATTGTATATTTTACTGTGCTTCTGGTTTATATATATCACAACAGATAAAGCTCTTATATCAAAGTTCACTCACTTCTCTGAAGATGGAACCTGCAAGCCTAAGTGACCCATAGATCAGCACTGTGAGCATCTGGTATGCTGAGGGAAAAGTCATCTGCAGCTTGTGAACCAATGGGTTAAAATTGGCTCAAATTAAGAGACTACAACACACCAAAAATCACAACTTCAATTCAGCCATTAGCTGTTTAAAAATTCAGGTAGAGTCCCTTAAAAAACATCTGTTGAACTTTCCCTATCAATTACTGAAGTATTTCCCTCTTCTTATTATCACAGTGCAAGTACCAGTTTCACTAATTATTTCTAAGATGGTATCACCTAGGAATGTGCTCCTCAGACAGGACATTATTATACTAAAACTCTGCAAAGAGAGAATGGGACAAAACCTACCCATTCCAGGCAACTTACTGTAACAGTAATTTCTCTTTAGTAGGGTAAATCATAGCATAGATTGTTCAATATATAGATATAAACTGGAAGCAGCTCCAGGTTGTAATTACTGTGAGTAATGCAGAATTCCAACATGCCTGCTTGAATCACAGGCAACTATTATCACTTCCCATGGCATTGAAACAGTATAAAAATGAAAGAAAAAACCTCAGTTTGCTTCAAACAAGTTTCAAGCTAACTCCACTTTTTATGAAAAGCAGTTATTTCCCTTGTTTCATGTCTGGAAAAGCTCAGCAGAGTCCAATATAAAGATACAGAACAAAACAGGAGATACAAACATTTTTTTCTTAAATTCAAATTAAATTACCTCCTTCCTAGAACGTAGTATTAAGCTCTTGGGAACTACTATTTAGTTTTTCCTTGACTTTAACCAAGCAATTTGGCTGTAACTGAAGTGGCAAGTGACACTTCAGCATAAGCAAACAGTGAAGTCATTGCACTTGAAAAAACATGAATTATTTCTACAGTTGTCTTCACTATTAGAAGAGGGGGCTGTTAGTCTTTCACTCCTTACACTAACCTCTTCCTCATGCTAGTGGGAAATCTGCTTGCTAAGGGCTATCAAATGAGCTATAGGCAGGCATTTTTCTTCAGGTCTAAAAGGCAACAATAGAAGTCATTAAAACATGATGTGGATTTTGTTCTGGGACTGTGAGTCACTAATAAAGGCAATGAGAAAAAAAAAAAGCTATCTTTTAGTAATTGTATAACGCAGTACATCCTTATTGGTTTATTTCTGTGTAAACCAGCCTTACCTTTCTACTGACGTCAATGACAGGGTAAAACCTTGGCTTTCTAGTGTCATCAGTGAAAGTGCTAATGCTCTTAAGCAGGCAGCTGTGTAAGTAATGATATCCTTTCAGTGAGGTCAGCTAGAACAGTAGGTTTTTGGTCACTGCATGTCACTTAAAAAGGAAATTTTAGCTTCTGACAAAGTGGTGTAAGGAAAAACAGAATATTCAAAACTAAGTACCCAGTGAATTCTCAATCAATAAGGTCACACGTACAGGCTTGGACAAGACTGGCCATTATCAGCAAACAAATTTTAGTACAAACTCTGTCCAAAACAGAAGTGGAAAATGATAATTCAGAATTGGGCTTTGAAATTATTTGTTTACATGTGAGAAGTACAAATAGTGTTTTGCCGAATTTTCAGATTACAAAAGTAAGGAGTTTGGTATTACCATCTAAAAAGATATTTTGTCCTTAGCACATAAAACAACCTATTGCATCCCAGCAGAGACTCTACAAGATATTCTTAACAAGAGGAATATGGCAACACTATCCGTGAGGGACACATGTTAAACTCTGAATACTCTACAGGGAAAAATTGCAAACCTGTATTTCTGGCGATTCTGTTCCTCAGGAGCCAGTACTCTCCAAAGTCCTTAGAAATGGGGGTTACCTGTGCTTCGTGGGCCTCTCCAAGCTTTAATCTCTCTCTTCTGCTTGATTACAGATGCCACTCCTCACTGTCATCTTCCCTTGGAGGCCCTCTCCCTTTCACACAGTGAAGCATGTCTAGGGAGCAGCAAGTAGCATCACTCAGCTCCTCTCTCTCCACACAAAAGCAGCTAAAGAAAACAATGGAGAAAGCACACTAACAGAATGTATTTTGATGCATTGCAAGTCTAGACACACTGAACCTGAAGGGGCTTAACATACTGTCAGTGGGAGATGTGTGGCCAGAGTCTGAAAACTTGGAAACAAAGGGAAAAGACTGAACTGTTTTAAAAGACACCAGAACACTTAAATAATGTAACGATGGTCCAGGAAATGCTGGTTTTTAATTAGGTGAATTCCTGAATAGAATTGAGACTGTTAGATCCCAAGGTCTGATGAACAAATCCATAGTCCTCTCCCAAATTTAACTAATTTGGTCTTACTCTCCGGAGTTCTTAATTCCTCTGATTTCAATGAGCTTGGCTTAGACTTCTGAAGGGTAGGATTTGAAGCATAAATTTGTAATTTACTAAGAAAAAGACTGTCCATTTCCTCCCTCTGATCAACATGTCAGTCACATTTCTGGAAAAAAATCCATAGGGAAAATGCATTCAGTTCATCCTGCCACTAAAAGCTACAAAAATGAATTCCTCTGTCTCTGGACAAGAGGTGGAGAGTTGCAAGCAGGCAAACAAGGATGAAACAAACCTCATACTGTCTGTAACATGAACCCCCAGCACCATGCTGTCTGTTCTTTTGAAGTCTTTGTACCCATCACTGTTATCTTGCAAGATTATGGAGATTAGTTTAAAAGAAAGAGGAACACAGAACACACAAGTGCTCATGTAACTGCTATTAAAAATACGGCTAAATTAACTAGGAAAGTAAACAAGTAATTGTTTTCTACTTTTTCACAAATCTGTTTTTCAGAGAGACACAAAACCAGTGATGGGGACAGGTAATCACAAATATAATCACTCAGGAGAGACCACAGATACTAAGTGCAACACAGGGTACTCCTTCAGAACACAGATGTGTTTATTTGATCTGTGTTTATAGAGTAGCCCTTAAAGAGTGATCATGAGTACTTTATTATAACCTCATTTAAAATCTTTGAGATAAATGCTGACTTTGTTTTACTGTTTGGTAAGCCATCAAGATTACTAATAATCCTACTCCATCCCTATAATTTACTGTGGTTTGTGTACTGTCCTGATGCAAGCCAGGCATGTCCGGAAGTAAGCCACCACAGCCAAGACAACAGGAAATTCAAGTGTTCAACAAACTACTGTGGTAGGCAGAGAAATTGTCCTTACTATTTCTGATCTGTATTCTTCATTTGTAGTCAGAGTTTTGCTTAGGCAGGGTATAATAATCTAATTGCTTTTTTCTTCTTCAGAGAAATATTTATCTGTGGAGGATACAGGCTAGATGGAGGGAATGAAGGTGTTTAACTTAATTTGGAGGATTTAATCCTTAACTGTAAAAACACTAAAACCATTGAAATATTAAGAGTGTAAACTACATCCAGAAATTAAGAAAAAAGGCCCAAGAAAAAAAAATAAATAGGACTAGAACCTAGGTTTTTCTCTAACTGTGTCCTGCTGCATTTTTCACCTTTGGCAATAGAAGATTTACCTACTAAACTCACCTGGTGAGTCTCCAGTTCTTTTTCTCTGGAAGGAGTGTAGCATTATTAAATGTCAATCCTTTGATTTCTTGGAAATACTGTGGTGAAAATTCATCTTCATTTTAATGATTTGGTCATATATTCATTACTATAGAGGCCACATGGCAAAAACTCCACAGGCTCCCTTTACTGTTTACAGAACAAACTTAGTTCTTTGCAGGAGAAAGCAGTGCACACACTTCACAGAATGCACTGGGAACTGTGCCCTGGCCAGATGGGGGAAAAGGGGATTTACACCCTCAGTGAAATCTTGCATGTAAATTTGAGCTGTACCTGATACACTTGCTGGCCTGCAATGGATGTCTTAAACAGTGCTGCTAATAATGTAACAGGAGATCCTTGCAAAATAGTCTAGTATATCTGATAGCTGAAGAAGAAGAAATACTAGCAATTCTTGTTACATGCGTAGCAGTACGGGCTAAGGAGAGATTGATCAACACCAAGACCTGCAAACATCAAGAGGCAAAAGAAAAGAAGGCACTGAGAAATGGGCTCGTATACAGATGGATTTAGACAGGATCTAGATTTGTCCAAGAAAGACAGAATCTCACTAAATCTTAGTATAAACCCTATTTCTGAGAAATTTAATTGAAGAACCTCAAATTTAATAAAAGAAAAATATTTGTAAATGCTAGCAAAAAAAGAGTGAAACCTCAAATTGTTTCCTTAGGAAGTCAAATAAACTTGAGAGTTATTGCCAGTTTTTTTGCAAGTTTATTGGCAACCACATTGTATAACTGAGGTGGGTGCTGGCTGAACTTTGTCAGCTTTATTTTAGTTCTTCATTAGTATTTTTAGTTAAAACTACACATCTATTCCATAATCTCCTGGAAAATTTCAGCATTGTATAAAGAGGCAGAGAAACAATACTAATAAAAAAATACAGCCACATACAAAACACTCTTCATAAAGGATGTCCTGGCAAGAACTGTAACAAGAACTTTAGTCAGAAATTTTAGCTGGTATCATTGATGAATACATCTTAATTATAGCCATATTTACATATTTCACTGTCAAATAAATAGCCAAAGTCTATAAGGAATGCTAATTGAGAGATGTTTTTGTTCAAAAGGACATGAAGACTTCATTTCCTTAACTATGCTGGAGAGGTGGTCAAATTAGCACAAGGGAACAAACTGTACATAATAGCATTTGAATGCCACCATTTGAGGAAAGAGTGTGAAAAAGATGTGGATGCTTTGAAAATGCTTATGTCATTTGTGGTCAGTCTTAAAACTTACAGGTTTTTAATAGCATAAAAGACTGATGCTTTGTTTTTTATTCAGCATCTAAAATGGACATTGCAATTATTTAAGGAACATCCAGGGTAAGACTGAAAATGTTACCCATGTTGTGAATGCACAAGTCTACAATTCTGATTAAAATTGAGGCAGTAAAAGCTAAAGATGCTTTGGCACCCTGCCAGGAAGCACACAAGCACTAGTAAGCTAATGCATGTTTTCCTTCAAAGCACAGCCTACAATAAACAACTTTAACACAAGAGTACAGATTATTTTTAAGGTAGATAAGCCACTGAGTAATAAGGCAGAATGGCAAAATACAAGGGAATACCACATAAAGAAACTTTTTTTAAAAAAGAGACACCAATAACCTAGGGTTTGTGGGTTTTTTTGTTTGTTTGTTTTTAATTTTTGTTGTTGTTGTTTGTTTGTTTCCTCAAAGCTCACATCTTTTCATGGGGAGTTTTACCATGTCTGTATCATTTCTCAAAGCTTGTTAGCATCAATGTTCCTTTTCTAGACTGGCTAGTTCAGCTCCTTCCTTTTCAAGCCTCTGAATTCAACTTCCTCCCACCTAGAGCACTGATTGGCTTCTCTAGTATTTCAGATATTCCAGACATCTAAGCTCTGAGGGGTTCTTGGGGTTTGCAATAGAAAACAGCATCTTCCCATCCATCTCTCTTTAGGACAAGCAGAGCAGACTGCAGACTAAATTCTGAGGTGGCACACATGGATATAAGTTGCACATCGATGAAAGAGTATGTAGGACAAATGATTGGCAGAAAACATACTTGCTGTGTCTTAGGTAATCTCCAGCCTCACAGTTGTCCATGGAAACTGCTTATACAAAGTGCACCTGTTAGTTTTGAAGGCAACATGAAGACAGATTTCTGACCTCAAATTCCTGTCCTTTGACTGGATTGTCAAAACTGATTGTTTTCTCTAACCCAATATGAAATTGTCTTCCAATAAAACTCTTCTTTTGTATGTAATTTACTTCTGGAAAGACAGATTAACTGCACATTTAGACCTCTGGAGGAACTCTGTGGTACAGAGTGGATACTGCAAGGACTATTAGAAACCTCTGAGATTGTGGACTATTCCTGAAAAACTGTATTGCTGATTACAACTGAGAAAGTTTACTGTAACTTATTACAGCAGTGTGACCAAAATCCTTTTTTTTTATACAACAAAAGTCTTTTAATGTGTTTTAAGAAGAAAGTTACCTGTTTCATTACCAAATAGAGAAAGTATCCCTTAAAGTCACACCACCATATCCTTAAATACAACATGAATGCACCTAAAGAAAATGGCACTCACTGGGCTGAAGGCCTTAATAGCAATACATCCTGCTTTCAAAATGCATATATGACAGCCTTGTTGAAACAGCTAGACTTAAAAATTGCCTCTGCTTTCTATGTGTCAATGGGGCTGGCAACCAGATAATCCAGTTTACACTGAGCGTCACAAACATCAAAACTTCATTTTGACTTTTCTTTTTCAAAAACTATTTTGAAATCAGCAGACACTGAGAAGCAATCTAATTGTAAAAAATAGCAGGCTATTTCTAATGACCAGAGCTGTTAACTCAAGCACAGCAGCACACAGGCACCAGCCATTTATCACTCTAGAAGCTACTTCCCTGCAGTGATTCACACTTTGGTGACATCACCAACCAATTTACCCAAAAAACCCCTTCCAAGTAAGTTGGACAGGGATGTTTCTTTTTCAGTCTGATTCACACCTAGTTGTGACAGCAGATGGAGAATCTACTCTTGCCGTTGTGAATGAAAGCAAGTATTGCAATTTAAGCATTCATCTGTGTCACACGAGGCTGTAGTGAGCTGGCTGCAGTGGATAGAGGCTGGCACTCACATCACCTTGAGCTAGCAACAACTGCTGAATGGTAAATCATTGAATGTCTTAAAGAGGGCAAGATCAACAAGAGGACTGTGATCACATTTCTTTATAGGCAGTTACAGCAAGAAGCAACTGTAATGATTCATTCCTAAATATAAATAGGATCAAGCACTCCAAAAGCCCAATCCTGAGCAACTTCAAAATCAGGACTGGAAAGAGCTTAGCCTCTCTTTTAAGAAATGCAATAGCTTCTACTATTCGGCCTTAACATCTTAGCTTCATGTTCACTGGTGTAGAGGGGCTGCATTCCCAGCCCATCTCCAAGAGTGCGTTCATAATTTAGGGTACTGGAAGCAGGATCATACATATGGGCCTAATGGATATTGGCTTGTTACTTTTACTAATCCCCAACTGTTTGCTTGAAAGATTAATCACAGTCTGAGATTCAAAGGTAAGAAGTACGTTTGTTCGTGCTGACAAGAAAGGAGAATTCATGGCCTATTTAACACCAATTTTTTTGCCCATTAGCTTTGGAAAAGACTCCCTAGCCATGTAATTTATATTTGTAATTTGAGAAATACTAGCATGAACTACACATACCGATTGAATCACTTGGAATTTGTGGACTAACATATCTGAGACTTCTCTTGCAATCCTCTGATCATCCTTCCTCTGTCCTTATTTCTACTTTCTGATTTAATAACTTTTTTTGTGTGGGAGGTTAAAATTATGCAATTTTATTTAAATTAAGTTGAATCAATGCAACACAAAAAGGCATTATATTGATTCTGCTTCAAAATTTCTATTTTCCAGACATCACATATTACCTGAGACATGAGTCATATAGACATTGTAAGATGTATTCTTAGCAATGTGGTAATGACACAGCAGAGACTGCATTTTCAGCTGCTGCTTCTAAATTCGTGCTTACAAAATCTCAGACATTTGTGCATGCAAGTGAAGATTTGTTCTTGCAAACTTGGTATTCTGTAAAAGACTATAGCAGTATTTTCCTTGCATGCACATGACCTACAGTTTTAAATAGTTAAAGAACAGCTGAAAATCTTGCTCTCAAAAGCCTACCCTGATTCCCTACAAGGAAAGAAATTAAGACTTGTTGAATAAAAAGCTTAAAATTCATTCAGTAATGCAGGAAATAACTGAATAGAATAAAACTTGTCCAAGACTGTTTATTTTCTCTTGCATGTCTAATCTGGATTGAGTACACTTGATGTTCCAACAGTACACCATTGTAATTATCTGTCCAGATAAGGTATTTTAATTGAAAAAACACATTTTAATAATGAGAACTGTTTATATAAATTATCTGCTCAATCACTCTGTTAGCAAGTTAGCAGCTTCCTAAAACTTTTTTCATACTATAGACTAAAGTAAATATGGTGATAACTGGGTGGAAAAGCAGTTCCAGTGTATTTGGAAGAAATTGCTGATATAATGGCAAGGATTTACAATAGTGGTATTCACTTTCAGAGAGGGGCTGTAGAAGAAAAGCACGTTACTAAATAAGCAGAGGAGAAATCGAAAGTCTGCTTATGTTGTTGGCTAGATCTTCGACACATTAATAAGAGATGAAGTCACAAAACTAAGAAGAAATATGAGCTGTTAAAAAAAGTCTACATAATAAATCTTGTTTGACAGACTTTGAAACTTACTTAAGGGTTAATGCAAGGGATACAGGAGGCTGAACAAGGTAGGAAATAATATAATTCACTTTCATACTGCCTAGTAGCCTAGTGGGCTAGTAAGTGAAGGGTAGCAATGGTGACAATACTGAGCAAATAACACTTAAAATGTGTAAAAGGAGTCATAGGAGGAGTATGGAATGGGCCTACACCACAGGAGTTTCCAGTATTTGTGTCATAAGTCTGAGGAAAAGAGCCTTCAGTTTATATTGTATATGGATCTTTGCCTCTGGCCTTGAAGGGCTGAGTTGTTGTACCTGTTACTGAAGAAGTCACGGCATCTTAAAATAGAATTAAGAACAGATTGCCAGCATGTTTATTTCCTGCTGTTGTCAGTGACCTACAAGATCCATTTATAAATATTGCTCACAAGTTTCTCCAGGCCCTTATTCATCAGTGTGGAAAGGCCAAGGACTGTTACTCCTACAGCACAGCTGAAGAAAATTATTCCCTCCCAGAGAAGGCGGCAGTGACCTGAGTTGCTCTTATATTAGCCAACAGGCATCAGTGCAGAGCTTCCTTGTCCTTGATTAAGGCCTCAGATCTGATTCTAGTAAAGGTAAGATTTAAGAAGGGCTGCCAGATAAGTTCATTTTACTTTGAAGCTGGAGAATAGGGTACTATCTAGCCAGATAGTTCAGGGCAGATTGAGCATTGCCTATCTAAAACAGTATTTCCTACATTACTTCCATGTTCACTTTTATTTCCAGAATACTGTTCATTAGTGATTTCTTTCCCCACACTTGAAACAGTTCACAGAAATGGGCCAGCCACAGATGCTGCTGTTCCTGATGGCTCTCACACCACAAAGGGCCCAAATAAAAAGAAAGCTCAACTGTGACACCTGTGAGACTGATGTCATCTACCTACACAGGAGATGTATAATTCTTGTGGGAAAGAGGCATGGTTTTCCTCTTCATATAAGATGCTATGGCCACTGTTTTTAACTGCAGTAAACCAGAACTGGTACCTCTTCGGTTGCATTAAGCTCCCATTTTGGACTCAGCACAGTCTGGTACCTTTACTCAGTAAGCATATATTATGGTTTCTCCAACATGCCCGAGTTTCAATGGCTCCTTGAAAATCAGCCCAGTAATGCTAAACAGAAAGTTTAACAGGAAGCAAATAAGCATGACCAAGCAGCAATTATTCAACCCAGAGCAGCACACATACATTGAACTTGAACAGGTTTAGCTTCCTTCTTTCATTTGCAACTTGCAGCTACAACATTGCAGGCCTGTGAGATGTGCCTTCAGGGGTATGTCTCTCTTTTGATAAGTCACTGCCTCAGATGTCAACTGTTGACAAACCTGAAGATGAAAAACTAAGTTATATACTGGGCCTTGTTTGGCACAGCTATTGAATGATCTGGCAGTATTGGTTGTGAATATCCATGGAAAAGGATGCAGCAGTAAATGCAAAATACTGACAGAAAGCACAGTGATTGCACTCGGGGCCTGATCTGCAGTAAAGACACATTATCTTTAGTGACAGTGTTTATCATGAAATTTCATTATTTCATGAGATTTATTCTGCATTAGGATCCTGACCCTGTTCACAGATTCTATATGAACTAGAAAGAAATGAAGTTGCATGATGGTCTAATACATAATATGCCAGCTTAATGAGTTGGGTTTTTTAAACAGCTAATGCACTGTAGTGTGTCTTGGCTGAGTCCCTAAGGGGCTTCAAAAAGCCCAATTATATCTTATATGGTCAGTAGGCACTTAGTCTTAAGAGCATATGATTCAGTATATGCTTAGGTTCAATGCTCCCTGTAATGTTTTGATGTTTGCTATTAAAATTGCTAGTGAATAATTGGCATGTATTTCTCCTTTGTTTGAAAGGGAATAATTTACAGTGGCTATTTTAAGGGTTGTTAAGTGGAACATCTTAAGTGTGAACACTCTGAAAAGATAAATGGAAACATTTTATATTTATGCTATGCTATTTTACTGTGGTTCAGTCACATAAAATCGGATCACTATCCTACAGCTCTTTTTTAAAAAACACAGCACTAGAAGTAATAAAATGTAGCAATAATTGACTTGTTAACACAGGGGATGATTTAAAGAAACAATTCAGAGACACAATTCTAGCTGAAATTCTGCTGAAATAGAAGACTGCAAAATAAAAGATTCTTCAACCTTCAGGCAACTTGCACTTGCTTTGGCCATAGCTGCACCCAAAGTGATTTTGGGTTGCATCAACCTCTTGCTCCTACTTACAGTACAGTACCCGAAGGTGTACTTCATGTTCTGGCAGTGACACAAGTTTGGAGTTCCCAAGTCCTGCTTCACCCAATATAATGCTTGTGAGGTCACAGTATAAACCTAATCATCGATCCTTGTGCTAGCATAAAGGGAAAGTGAAATACAGCACAAAATCTCCTTGAATGGGCTTTGCTGCAGAAATCAGACTGTTAGCAAAATACAGCCTCACAAGACTGCAGGCAAGATATTGGTCCCAATTCTATAAGCAATAAAATTATGGATATGAATATGCATATTTTACCAAATCAAAGCTGCCCTTCACCCAGTACCCTGCAAAAGTAACCTTGAGTGATAATCACAGCTTCATTTTAGATGCCATTATCTCTGGTAGAGACTTCTTCAAGCCTTGAACTGTGAGACTGAACACATCCATTGAAATTGTCTTAGTGTCAACCAGTATAACTTTACATAGACTGCTTGCCCATATACAGACCTAGTCCCTTTTTGAAACTAAGTTCTCAACCCTTAAATTTCAAGGATCCAATCCACTGTGCTAGATGGATTCCTTGTTCTATTTTGGACCAGGCTTCTGGTATAACTTGGGTCTCTGAATTCTGAAAGACTATTTGCATGCTTAGATTTAAGTTTAACATATAATAATAATTTCCCAATAGGTTTTGATGAGTACAACAGAGCTATTTTTTCTTCCTACCAAGCATTTGCCAAACTTTTTTGATTGACAATAAGTTTTTTTTTAAGTGCAGATATTTGCAGACAATATATGAACAAAACCACATCATTTAATTATTTCAAGCTATTCACCTACTTCTAACAGTGTCTAGTAGTATCCCATATTAGGGTTAAACCTTCATTCTCAGAACTGAAACTTGGCTGCTAAATATAAACTTGAGCCTAATCTGAGCTCTTGCTTCAAAAATGTTAGTTTATACAGCTGACTATGCTAAGTGGGGATGGAAAGTTGTTATTGCTGAAGAAGTTTCTTACTATTTTAAAGCACATTCACCAGCTATTTTTTTTTACTGTGTCTCTGGCACATTGCTGGTCATAGCTAAAAATATATGGAATATTTTTTCCTTTTGCCCCAGAGCAGTAGGCAAGAGTAGTTGCTGCATGTTAATAGTTATCAGAAAGAAATAGAAAGTTTTGGTCAATATTAATATTGGTCAATATTAATACTTCCTTAAGTGGGACCTGCTTCTGCTAAGAGCTACAGCTCTGTGTAACAGGCTGTTGGCCTGGGTCTCATTGCAGAACTGGAATTTAATCTCCAGTTTTTCAGACAAGAAGGTGCTTCCGCATGCACTTTGATCTTGCGCTCTTCCTATTTAGTGCATTTACCCATGACAGGCTGCCCTCCCCTTTGGAGGAAGTGGTACTTTGGTCTCTTTTTGGTCTCAGTGACTATTTGCTTATGTAATAAAAACAGACAATACAAAGAAGACAAGCCTACAGTGATTTCTGCAGTGATTCTGGCATCCTTGTTGGTACTATTGGAACTATAGGTATGCAACTGTCCATAAAACAAAAAATCTGAAACTATGTTTCCATTATTTTTCTGTAATTTCAAAAACGAAATCCTTTCTACACAAAGTGTAAACGAGCTATACCACAGGTCCTCACCTGATAGACCCAATAAAATATTATCTAATGATAGTATTTTCGTGACTCTACATTTAAGTAAGCATACTGTTTGTTCCTATGACATTTGTTTTGGGCAGCCAGGTGTTGTTTATTCAAATGTAATATGAATTGCCTAAACTGCTTTACCAATGTGTCTCCAGGACGTTAGCATTCTACTAAAGTAATTAAGATGAAGTTCTTATTTGTAGCAGTCCAGAAAACATATTCTGACAGAGTTACCTTAACATTCTAGCAGCAACCAGTTAAAGGAGCTGAAATTTAATTTGTTAATATCTAAAGCCTGACAGTTCAAATGTCAGATGTTTATAGTGACATGCTGATGATTTTGACAAGTCCTCTCAATCTCCCACACATAATTTTTGCCTTCATGGTAGAAGTGTGCAACACTTACTCAGCCCCAGAAATAACACCAGCTAAAAAAAGGTCAAAAGAGAAAAGTTTCCAGTCCAAAAGCAGCTTAAAAATGAGCAATGAATTATTAGTAAATGAACAAAAAACAAGAATAGAACCACTACTGTCAAGGAATGTAAACATGAAGCATATTTTAAAACATTTTTTCCATCCTCAGAATGCTGCAACACCTTAAATAACACATCTTAAATGTGCATCTTAAAGCTGTAGTTTCATTTTAGATTTCAACAAAATTGCATTGTCACTGTAAGAACAGATCTGTGAGACATCTCCATTTTCTTCTGCAGAACAAGCATTCACAGACAAGCAATGAAAAATATTAGCAACAGTAGTTATCAGACATCTTTGGGGAGAGGAACTTTTCCACCTAGACTTGAACTTTCTCTTTTTCCTGAGGTAGGACAGTCTCTGACAGTCAGACATCTCACCTTCTGACTGCTTCCCATCACCTACTTGCCTTACCAGGCAGAACCAACTGTTTCAAGCATCCACATACCCTAATTGGGCTCCTCATGCTATTTTCTTGCAAATACTGCCAACTTAAACAGTTCCTATTCTCAGCTGTAACCACATTGCTTCTTGCACTGTGCCAGCATGACTGATGTGCCAAATGTGTGGTGAACAAGATCAGGGAATCAATCCATCTTAAAATAATGTTAAAAATAAATGCTTAAGCATTTTAGATGATCACAGTTTATTCCAAAGGAGTCCTCAAAAATGTCCACAAGGTGGTGAAAATTAACAGGTTTTAAAATGAAACATTTCCCCAGGTTAAGTATGATAAGCAAGTCAGTAGCTCTGCCTGCACTGAGTGAATATCACACATGGGATTAGAGCTCAGGAATTCTTGGATAAAAGGATCAGTAAAAAGCCCGTATTTACTAATCAAACTGGAAGTAGAAAGAGTAAGAATACACAAAAATAGTAATAAAAAGTAATGCAGTAAAGTGAAACTGCAAAGTCAGTAAGATACCTTGTACTTTGAGGCTGGGAATGCACTTTCATGCTCTGCCTGGCACAGTGGGAATCCTGGATCATAGCTGGGGTCCTAACTGGTACAATACAAATGGAAATAGTATAGAAATAAAGAGCGAACCCTTCCCAAACATTCTCAAAAATAGCATATCCTCAATAGAAAAAAAAAAAAAATTACCTTTCTGGGAAAAAAAAACCTCCAAACACACCATCAGGAGAAGTTTTACTTTCACAGCACTTAAATATAAATCTAACTGGTAAAATTGTGTCTCTCTTTTGTTCAAGCCACTGAGCTTTTTTAGTTTGGAATTAATCTGAAAAAGCCCTAAGAAGCAGACACTGCAATTGATAATACTCCAGAGGAACAATAATTTTATCAGTATTTTGTGTGAAGCACCAGAGGAGGGGCAGAATTAATAAGGTTATTGAAGCAACGCCTTCTTGTGGACACATAAAAGTCATAGCACCACTGCTACAGGAACTGAAAGCTGAATTCACTTGTGCATTAAAATATACAAAAAAATCCTCAGTTTCAAAGATTAGGGGAAAGCCTGTATCTGTGCTTGAACTTAGCAATTGAGGTGTGTCTAAAATTGGGCAATCAGCTAGCTTGAACATTTTCTTTTTTTTGGTAAGAAAAAGAGCAACATCACAGATGATGCTGTCAGCAAACCCTGAGTAGGAAAAACTGCCCCTATTCCTTTTTTTTTTGTCTTGTCCTTTGGCCAAGTACATAGAGAGCACATATTTTAAAAAGAAAGCTACATTGGAAAAACATTGAAAAAGTAACTGTGAGATTCCCTTCCATGCTGGCCAGACGTCCCCATCACTCAAAGAAATGGCACCAGAACCACAAAAAAACAGAAGCAACATGACTACCAAGGGTGAAGCCAGTTCAAACCTTGCCCTTTGATTCCCTCCATTTGCTGAAACCTTTTCGTGAAGGCACAACTATCGTGCCACAGCAACATTGCTACACAGAAACAGCCCCTTTGAGAGGGAAAACTAGAAGGAATGTCAGAATCCAGCCTTTGGCAAGGTGGAACTTTTACATTCAGGTAACAAATTTACACATCAACCTACTGCTTTTGGCATACCTGGGACTCCTGAGGGATCCTGTACCATCGGGAGAGCTGCCAGTTGCCTCAGGCCAGGGGCACCCACATCAGCCACCTCAGCCTGCCAGGGCAGCTGCCCCAGGGCAGCCTGTGGCACCAAGACGGCTGCCTCGCCGCCTGAGGCTGCAGCCTCCCCAGAGCAAGGCAGCGGCGGGAAAATCTGCCTCCTCACCCTGAAGATGCACAGATGAAGAGGCACGTAGCAGGTGTGGCCACAGCCAAGCAGGAGACCACCCCTAGCACCTCAGGGCTCACAGAGAGCTGACAGCCCACACCTGAGCTTAAACGGAGTCCCAGGGCCTGCGGGCAGGGTGTGGGTGGGGCCCCAGGTCATTAGGGCCATTAGGGCCTCAGGGTGCTGACAGCTGTCTCTCCGGCGGTGGTCACAGGCTCCAGCCATCTGAGAGCGGGATGCTGAGGGGGAGACAGCTGCCTGGTCTGACCAGGAGCAGTTAGTCACAGGCTGTGGCATCCATACCCCATAGCAAGGCACTGGTGGGGAAAATGGCCGCCTCGCCTGAGGGAGGGTGCTGGCAGGCCTTGGTGCTGGCCTGCCCCAGTGAGCCCTTCAGGACAAGAAGAGGAGACAGCTGTCTTCTTCCCCACTGACACCACCTGGCTGTCGTCTGCGGCCCAATGCATCCTTCAGCCCCTCTTCCCTCAGGGCACAGCGGTGAGGAAAGCGGCCCATGGCCAGGCAGCAGAGGCCGTCCCTCCGCCCAGCTCCGTTGCATGTGGCTGCCCCCTCAGCAGTGTCAAGCCTGGGAAGAGCTCCAGCACCACAGCAGCTCGGCTGCAATGCCTGTTAATAAACAGGTAGGAAGGCTTTATAAGATGTTTCATGTGATTTCTGGTGAGCAGCCTCAATCAAAGAGTCCTGAAGGGAAGGAACTACCAGCAATAAAAATGTAAGCAATCAAAATCAAATATTCAGATGTTAAATTACAGGTTAGCGGATCCACAGTATAAAATCAGATTTATGCAATTGCTTTTCTTATCAATGCCCTGAT
This sequence comes from Apus apus, assembly GCF_020740795.1. Taxonomy (NCBI): domain Eukaryota; kingdom Metazoa; phylum Chordata; class Aves; order Apodiformes; family Apodidae; genus Apus; species Apus apus. The sequence goes on along the minus strand of NC_067292.1, from coordinate 9,293,759 downwards.
TTTCTGTTCACAATAGGATTAACAGAAAAAAACCCACAATTATTGGATAAACATGAAAGTTCAGAAGTGAGAAAACTTTAAATTGTAATCAGCAAAAGCCCCAACTCACCCATTGCACTTTATAAATAGCAGTTTGAATTTGTTGTTCGGGATTTGTTATTCAAACAGGAAAGGAAAAAGGAATTTAAAAATCAGTGTAAATGGGCAGATGAAAAATTTAAAGATTATATTGGAAATATTATATGAGTGATAATTTAAGAAAAAATCCCCTCAAAATACCTTCATCTCTTTAGATTGTGATGCAAGTATGCAGTAATAGCAACAAATATTTTAATCTACTCTAAAATTTCCCAGACTGAGACAAAGAGGTTACCTGCATCTCTTAGTCATTGGGATAGAGAGAGATTGTTTTGTTGACCCATTTACAAAAATAAAAATGTTAATTTTGTTTTCATTTTTAGATGGGGTTGATAACAAGCAAGGGCTGGCTGTTGTCATCAGACTCTTCTAGTACAGGATCAGATCTCCAGAGGGTGTTACAGAAATCAGCTAAGCCACCCACAACTGGTGCCTCAGTTTTTCTGCCTGTTGGCTCTGAATTTCCCCCACGTAGGTGGGAGTTCCCCCTCTGAGTCACAGGGTAGCCTGGCAGCCTTCCTGACTTCATCCCACCCACAGCTCCTCTCAAACTGAGCGCTCCCTGAGCAGCCTCCTTTACCAAGCACACAGATTACAGTTTTTCTGTCAGCACTCTGTGCCTTCGTGGGTGTAAGACCTCACACAGGAAATGTTCTAGTTGCAGTGCTTGGTGGTCCTTGCGAGGCCCTTACAGATTGTGTAGACTTAAGAACTGTAGCTCTGGTTAAACTTCCCATATTGTGGAGGAAAGAGGTAGACATTAAAAAACCCTAGGTTATTAACTTCAGAATATGATTCCTAATATCCACACACAAGATCTTAATGGATCTGGCTGGGAATGTGCCTTAGTGGAAAGCAGCACATTGTACTTTGTGCTTCCCTATGCAGCACATTTCAGACCACATCACTTCATCACCAGGAGCCAATGGAGTTACAGAATGGCCTTGCCATCTTAGCAGAGATGACAGGATCTAACAAGCTTCGGGACTGTGACACGGGCAGCTAGGTTCAGTACACAGGCTGCACTGTCCTTACTCAGCAGTCACACAGGAGCTCTTAATCTCAAGAGTCTTCCTTACAACACCTTTAACCAACAGTCATTAATGTCAATGTTTTCTGTGTAAAAAAACATAAGTCAAATATTTGGGTGTTTCAGGTCTTTGGTGAAGGTGTTTCTAAATGCTGTTCCGGAAAATAGCTCTAGGTTTTGTTTAATCTGTAGCAGTCCACATTAATTTGCCAAGTGCCATTACATAACAGCAATTAATTACATTATTTCTTCAGTACTAGCTGTGAGCATAGACTGTTGCCACAATGTGCTGAAATGTATTTCTGAAGCTCTTTTCAGTAGCTCTGAAGGGAAGATAAATGAGGACAAGCAGAGTGCCTAGATTAACAACAAATGATAAATCCAGACCCTTTCATTGAAGCCAAATTAAATATTCTGTTGTAGGCTTGACCTAATTCCAGCTGCTCATTATTTTGTTTTACTTTTTCATTAAACAGATGTTTTAAAATCTCTGGGTCTGCCATATTGATAGGCTATACACTTCCTTTAGATGTATGTACCTTCAGAAATTATTCTTGCTACGGATCATTTCAGCTCGCTTCCAAAGTTGCCACTAATTATGCAGGAACTGGAATTTTATTCTCTATCTAAAGAGAAAAATTAATGTTATTAAAAATAGTGTTTTATTTACCTCGTTTCAAAGGCTACAAGCTATATCTGCTTTCAAACAACTCCAGTTGTTACTGTCGGTTCATGGTTCTTACTTTTAAATTTAAAATAATTACTTTATTTGCTTCTTTCCTTTTTTAACTTTTCTTTGGTTATTCCTACATTTTAGTATAATAACGTGTCCAGAGAAGAAGCGTGCAAGCTAGCAGTCAGTGTCTTGTATACTATGCTAACACATACACTGTATTATACTATTCCACTGGAGTCATACTGCCTTTCAGTACCTTTCAAGCACTTGTAAGTTGTAGCCAACACTGCATTGAATTACTTAGAAGTATTTACTTAATTTAATCTTGTTTGTTTTTTTAGTCTTAAAACATTTTAATTTATTTTGTTAAAGTGCTCTCATATCTCTTTACATCTTCCCTTTAATAACTGATCTCAGTGTTCCTAGGATTCAGTTTTCTGTATTAGAAGAGACTCCTGTGTCTCCCATCTTACGGACTGAAAAAGAACCCTGAACTACACTGACCTATTTTAACACTGTATCATTGTCAGAGAGGAGATTTGCCAGATGTCTGAGATGTTTCATTATTCCCTCCAGGAAACTGACCTATCCTAGAATAAAACAGATTGCACAGGAAGAAACAGTTTCTGATTTCAGGGACAGTGAATTTACTGGAGAAATTCAGTCAGAGTCTTGGAAATTAATTTTTATCCATACTGGTGCAACTGAGGTCAGAATCTGGCTAAAGATCTACTCTCAAAGTAAAAGTTTTGCCAGCTGGTCACTAAACTGGGTGCTGAACTGAGTCCCTGTGTAAAGCTCCTGTGTTTTTAAATGGCTTTTAGCTCAGGTAGGCTCCAGATGTGTGTGTGTGTGTGTGTGGAGGTGTTTGTGACGTGTCTAGTGCATTTGCTGAGCAAAAGCTTATTATTCAAACACAGGGTCAGTTCTACTCCAGAGGCAAAATTCCAACCACGAGAGGACATAGTCAGGGAATTAATATGCCCACCCGTATGCTTGTTAGGACACTTAAAAATACAGTTCTAGAAACACCCAAAATACCTTCACTATCAATGATTTTTTCATACTCTTTGGGCTTAGGTTATGAGTACTCCGGAGTCCTCCCTCTTTTTCCCTCTGCCCTGATTATCTTCTCCACATCAGAGTCCAACTCAAAAAGAGAATGATGCATATAGAAAGAAAAGAAATTGCATTTTTAATCCTCCCTACCATCTGTAAGCTTCTTCAGGTATGTAACTTTTTTATTGATCTGAGTTAATAAAAGAATATACACAGATAAGATAGTCCTAAGAGCTATATTCAGTATTGTAAACACCAGCACTGAATATCATACTTCTTGATGTGAAAAAGATTTTGCATTAGACCTTTTAAAACAGGAATTAAACTGTCTGTATGTACCTTTAAGCAACCATCTCTGTGTCTCAAACTGCCATTCACAGGTACATTTTACAACTTGCTACTGCTTCATGAATATTCAATTATTTCATAATTGAAATATGTGCCTATTCTAATTAAATCCAAACCATACTAGAAAAAGCACATTTGGTGACCACTGTACTGCAGTTACTTTTTCCAAAACAGTGTTGCAAAGTTGACAAGCAGGAACTTACTGAGCTGTTTTGGTAGAATGGACAGTGACAGGACAGGCTTGAAAACAGAATAACCTGATCTTTCTCCAAGATGGCATCTCTAGCAACGCTTTTAGCATAGGGGGTGACATCAAAGGGCAGCTTACTCTGGTTCTTCTCCTGTCATACAAATTATTGATCTGACACAAAATACAATTTATCCATCTAATCTAAAGAAAAACAATCTAACAAAAATCAGTTCATAGGTATCAGCATATTTTCAGGCATGCTTACAGCAAACAATTCCACAAGGTGTTAATTAGATTTCCAGGACTGGAAATAAATATGATTAGATCAGAGTTAGTAGATCCAGAGCCCCATTAGAACAAACAGAATCTGTACTTTATAACTATTCCCTATGGAAAAATTTGGGGTATCTTAATTTGACATGTCAGTATTGAAAGGAAAAATCCTCTGACTTATGACAGCAATGAATGCATAGTCCAAAGTCATAAGGTCTGGAAAATCTGTCCACTGCTCGAGGGGAAAGGAGACAGTGAAATCACATACACTGTGAAGATCCATACAAATTAGATAAGCAAATTCTTATTTTTAGCATTTGCCCAACAGCAAAGACAAGGGAACAGCACATAAACAACTCAGAAGGGAACAAGTAACCTAGGCAAATCCAGGGTACATTGAAACAGTCAAGTTGCAGATGCAGGGTGTTCTCATATAATGGGAGAACATTTAACTCCTATAATTGAAGAAAAATTGCAATGGGCAATCAAAGAAGACAAAACGTGTATCTGTCCCTGCCTTGCCGTTACAGGAGGGATCTTGCAAAATGCCAATTGTATTTTGCTCGAAACTGAGGGCCAGAGCAAATCAAAGATTTCACTTGCTGATGTTTATGGGAGTATCTTGGCACTTAACTCTCACTAACTCCCATAGAAGTCAAATGGGTTTGAGGAAAATAAATCTCTGAGGATCCAGGCCTTTTGTATGCAAAATAAAACTTGAGCTTAATTTGCAATCCAGCACCAAAACAGTGATTTTTGAATGTTTTTAAAACATCCGGAAATGCCTGACATTTTAGTTATAATTTTCCCTGCTTTTCTGATAAGGGCATAAAGATAGAATAACTCTGCAGTATAGGGAATATGGAAATCAGTCTTGAGCTCTGATATATTTTAAGCAAGAAGGACGAATAACATACATTTCCATACGTCCTTCCTAAGCAACTGCCTTTACCAGAAAAGGAGATACCACCAATAAATTTCTTCAAGGAACTTCTCAAGATATAAAAGGAAGCCCTGCTCAGTTTTGTGAGTGAATGAGCAGAAGTGATATCATTTGGAAGAGGAATGAGAGCTGTGAAATCTGTGAAACAGGCAGAGGATTCTTGCAGACTGCAGAGAATAAAATTGCTTGCAATGCAGAGTGTAAGATCCAGTTTGTATCCACTCTTTCCCTAGAAAACAGCTTCCAGCTCAGCATGCAGCTCTCCAGATCTCTTCTGCTTGCTCTTCCAAATTCTCCCATAGCACTGGATTATGAAGGCTACTACTGAGATCAACCACCTAAGCTTTAGGAATAGATCTATTCCTCAATCTGGCCTTGAAGGCCAATTATTTTTCCACACAGGTTGAAACTCCTGTGGAATATCTAATAAAGTAGTATCATTTGATAACTTGCTCACATGTTTGCATGACTTCATAATGAGCTGGATAAACCCCATTAGAAATAAGCAGTGTCTCAGGTTGTGCTATAATCACAGCATTCCTAATGTTACTGGTTGCCAGATGTCAGATAGAAGGGGGTTGTCCAAGCAAAGATAACATTTCTTTGATTGCTCATGAACTACATAATGCTACATATATGTAAAGGTCAAGGGACATAGATCCAAATAAGTCATTCCCTGTCTCAGATAGAATATAATTGCAGTTTATGTTCTGCAATATTTTGGAGAATATAGGATATATCTCCTCAGATATAAGAGAATATAGGATATATTCTCCTAGGAGCTTAAATTGTTTAAAATAGCTAAAATATTATCAGGATTTGTTCATGCTATAAACCAAACTAAATTGTAATCCTCTCCACTGATTCAATTTTGTTTGTAAGGACAGCAATTAAAGATGTCATTAGCTTAGTGATGAGTATGTTTCCATCCTCCACGTGACTCTTCCTTGAGCATCTGTGTTCTTGTGAGTAATCCTGTGATTAATGTTCTCTCTAATGGTAATCTCCTAATTTCTGCTTGCTTATTTTCTCTGAAAAAAACAAATGTTTGTATGTAACCTGAAGACCATAAAATTAGGTGTGTGTAGCTTAAAGTGAAGCAACTTTTTTAAAGTCATACATATTGTACCTATTGAATTATGTTCTCAGCTCAAGGCAGAGATTTTTATTGGGATAGGCCAAAAATCTGCTTCAAGCTCTGCAGAACAAAAGGAAATGCTTTGTATATCTGCATTTTAAGAAATCTGACCAACAGTAGCTGAGCTGAGCACTAAAACAATTTTCCATAGCAGAATCTTCTGGAATTGGATCTGTTCTTTGTGTGTGTGCAGAAGTATAGCCACATGTTGCTTGTAAAGAAAAAATCTGAGAAAAGTCAAAATACTTTACTTGGAACAGATGAACAAATGGCAGCTCTGGAAAAAACTGAAGTGCTTACTAGGTTTTTTTTATCAGCCCTTTGAAAACGATCAGTTGCAATATCATGGGCCTAACATAATTAGTACCAGAGAGGGAGGGATAAGATCCTAATGTAGATGAGGAAAAACACAAGCTAGGGAGTTTTCATATCAAGTGAGCCTGATAAGCTTTTTCATCCTAGGATATTTTAAAAAGTAACTGAAGCAATTCCACAACTCATAATAGTTATCTTTGAGATCTGGTACACCAGGGTACCAAGTAAAAAGATAAGAAGAAACAGTTCTTATTTTAAGAAAAAGTGAATCAGTTAGCAGCTGGGGAATCATAAATTTTACCTCTTAATTAAAATTCCTAGAAAAATACTGAAATATTTTCTTACACAATGTGTATAAGCGCATGAAAAACTCCAAAGATTCGCAGATATTATAGATATATTTAGAACAAATTCTGTCAAGACAGTTTAATTGTCTTCTATCAAAGGTAACTGGTCCTGTGAATGGATAGGAACAAGTAGGAGTCAAAGTGTCTTGGCTCCAGTAAAGCTTTGGCCTTTTTCTTGTATAACATACACAGCACACAACTGTCCTTTAGGTGAAGCTGCTGTGGGATGGGTGTGGGACTGTTTGGAAACTATATTGAGATTGCAATTTTCAGTGATTCCTAGTGAAAACTGAAGGGCTTATCGTGCTGGATCATTCTGCAGCAGTCTGTCCCAGACAAGTGCTGCTTGCTGTTCTCAGTGGTGACTTTGAAGATGTAGTAGAGACAGAGCTTATTAAATCTGCAAATGCTAGCAAGCTGAGAGAGACTGCAAGTGTGTAGAATATATTTGGAAAGCAGTCTGAAAAGAAATGCAGGTCAATAGGAATAAGTGCTATACTGTTCCAAACAGAAATAGTCAACTGCAAAAATAGAAAATGGGGAACAAATGATAAGGCAACACATGCAGAACCTGGGAATCTCAGTGACTCACAAGCTGAACACCAGTCAACACTGTCAATGTGGTAACAAAAAATGGAAGACAGCAGCTGAGAGGCTGAAATGAAAGTGTACTCCAGAGGACATATATGAAGTAGCTTTTTATTCTACTTTGCAATTGTGCATCTTTGGCTGGAATATGTTTTGGGAGCCATTCTTTATGAAAGCTGTTGCTGAGATTAAGAAAATTCAGAGGAAGGCTTCATGAGGGATCTTTTCATTTTTATGCAAGAATGAACAGAACAGGATTGTGTTCCTTAAAAGCATTGAATACTGGGAAAGCAGTGAAACCCTGCCCAGGTTGAGCAGAAAAAAACCCAAAAGTTCAGGTTAGACATTAGAAAAGCCTTCTAACAATAATAGTGAAACTCCAGAACAGTTGACTTAGGAGTACTTTAGTTTCCAGTGCTGGAAGTCTTTCAGGACACTGGTGACAAAGGGCATGGTATAATTTTCTTACTATGTGGTTGAGGTTGATGCTTAGCTGAGGCTTTCTTTCTAGAACAATATTCTATGACTCTCTAGACGCATTAGTCCCAAGCTGCTAATAGATCTCCATTTTGGAGTAATGATAAGCCCATTTGTATCTACATTTTTTTTTTTTTTTTCATTACTGAGATACTCCTGTATATATCCATCACTGCTTGCTGTTGTTCTGTCTGTGCAACTCCAAAATGGCTGTGTCCATGACAGTGCTGCCTGGTGCAGCTGCTGTGTGGCAGCTGCCTGCAGAGTCCCTTGCTGCACACAGCTGCAGGGTCGGGCTGGCAGGAGGCTGCAGGCAGCCAGCCCAGGCAAGCCAGGCAGCCTACCAGGCTTGTTAAGCTGCTGGGCATACTTGAACCCTGCATGATTCCAGAGGGTGCCTGACAGTCGTGCTCATGGGCTGATGGATGGCATGGTCAGTGAATTTGGTCTTGGTGGTGTTGTTTGGCCACCCTGGAAATAACAGCATAGATCTGCCATGGTCAATAAGCATTAGCTCTGTGCTTTGACAAGAAATATTAAAGCCCTTACAACCTCCAAACAATTTTTGTGCAGTTATGAACTACTAAGTTTCACCCATCTACCACTCCTTAACACTTAATGTTCTGTTAAAGACAATCTCTCTCCCTAATAGCTTTATTTAAAATGTATCATCTTTCAGTAAAAATCCTCATTTATCTCATTTCAGGATGATGGATAAGAATTATGCAATATATTGATTTCACAAAACACAGTTACCTATCATCATGCAACAAAGTAGTTATAAGCTCAGTAGAGCAATGTGTGAAGATTTTTGGCTATATTGTGGAGTTTAAACAAAGAGCAAGTTGTATAAATGTTTTAAAGCAATAAGCCTGTGATATTTAGGCAAAAAAGAAAACACTGCAACATGTTTGTTTATGTTGCCAGTGAGTTTACTCAAAACAGATTTTCCTTGAACTAATAATTTCATAAATGGGTAAAGTTTTTTCCCTGAAGTCAAAGCCAGCAATATCTCCTTATAGAATGCAGAACAGATAGAAGCTTCATCCTGGCTCAAACCAGGACAAATGCTATTACACCCAGCTTTGAAAGTGTTCATCACATTTATTGTACTCTCAGTCTTTCTGTATTTTGCTGAGCGTCTCTAGTGACAGTGACAGCACAGTCTGTGTTCTTTATCAGTTCTGGCTGTGCTCGGACATTAGTTCACTCAGTCTCAAAAGATACTTAGTTTCAACAACCCTAGTTATCCCTGGTTTCTTTTAGCACTAATGAATTTTAGTGCCCATTTCTGCATCATGCAAGAAATCTCTGTGTGGTTGCAGCAACCAACTGACCTTCTTTGAAAAATCATATACTTGATAAAATGGAAAAGAATATGTTCTAGTTAGATATCAGCCTGTTGTCAGCCATATGCTATTTTGGGAATCACACTTCCAATACTGTGAGTCAAGCCAAGCTATTGGCTTCTGTCAAGTATACAACTCCATATGAGTGTATAAGGACTTGAGGTTTTCTACTAAGATCTTAAAAAACTATTACAGTAGAGCTCCTTGAATCAAGATTGTAGTAATTCAGGAAATGAATTATTCTGTAGTGAAGCATCGTACATGCACTTTTGTAAGGTATTTGGAGATTGGTGGAAAACAGATTTGAAGTCCCCAGATGATGTGTGGTTAGATAAAACTGAATAGTATCTGACACTAGCAAGTCTCAAAAGCAACTGCCTGTTGTCTGCCACTTTTACTGGATTTCTCAAAAATGCTTCTTATGATTAGCATTTGTGTCCTGCCTAGTAACTTCCTTTCATAAATTCAATCAGGCTTTGTTGTTATTATTTCTTAGAGTTTAACAGTTTCATGGTAGAGATTGGTGAGACTTCTGTAAGAGCATGAGCTCAAAGACGATACACCAGGAAGATCCAGCTGTGTCAAGTGCTGTGACCATGTATGAGGTTTCAGAAAAGCCAAGGGAACTGAAAATGTTGAAGAGCACCCAGCAATTTAGGCTTTTCACTGTTCTATGTTCATCTGGATCTCTAAATTCAGTTTTAATAGAGCTCACATTTTTCTTCCTTGTTACTTTTGGCATCATACCATTATACCAATGAGTAGGAAGTGGGCTAATCTTCAGAGTCATTTGCTAATAATGGCTCTACAGATGTTTCTTGGGGCTTCCAAACCTTCAAAGTAGTTAAGTATTTCTCTGATTTCTTTTTAAAAATTATAAATCATGCTCATTTAAGAGGCAAACTTTTACATCTCTTTTACTGTAATGACTCATACCTAGTAGTTTAGAATTGTGCTTTGCATCAAAGCTTTCCTTTCTAGGGAAGGGGTTTTTACAGAACTCATTCGAAATTGGTGGCTGATTCTCTTTGCATGTGATCAAAACAACACTGAACTGCGAAAAATACCAAAATTCCTCCAGGTTGCAACCAGGTGCCTGGAAACTGCTTCTAAACATATTTTCAGAGTTTACACCTATCTTGCAACACTGTTCCAGAATGCCATTGTAGTCTAGCTCACATCTGAGAAGTTTTGCAAAAGACGTCTTATGTTCCCTCTCAAGTTGGACATGTGCCCAAATGCACCCAAGCATAGGGTGCAGTAGGATAAGGTCTGTTTTCAGTTATAGCAACTGCCAGTAAGCTTAAGAGGCCTATTAAAAATAGAAATAGTTAAGACAAGTGGTACAGCCACATAAAATTTTCCTGGCAGGAAAGAAAAGAGTTGCACTGAAGCTGTGACAAATTTCAGGCTCATAAGGATTCCCTCTGCTGTGGTGATCTCACCATAACTTCTTAAGTCATCAAGAGGGACTGCTTTGTAGTAAAGTTTATCTACCAACTAGCAGTTTCCTCATTCAGTGAGGAAAATGTCAGAAATCCAAAATTACTTTCTGCTCTTTTCTTAGTTTCAAAATTAATTTGTTTCAGTGACACATTCAGAAAGCCAGGCTATAGCAATGAGTTTCTGTTTGTCCATCTCCCTAACATCCTCCAATTTGATTTATACTTCAGCAATGTTTAAGGTTAGGTCTTTTGATACATTGGAGTTTCGGAGAAATCAGGTAAGAAAGACTGATGTTTTTAAATTCAGCTTATTGGGAATGAAGACTTTGCAATTATTTGATGACCTGACTGAGGAGCATTCATAGAAGAGAATGAGAAGAAGGAATCAACTTTCACAAACAGAACAAGCAGAAAAGACCAAAATAGATTTGTATTGCAGAGCTTTCCATTTTAACAGCAAAGGCAAGTAATTCATATGGCTTCAGAAAGGTTCAAAAGAGCAGGTCTAAGGACGACACAAAACGTGTTACAGCTCTGAAAAAGCAAAAAAGAATGACCTTCTTCCCTTAAAATGTCCTTCAAACACTGGGAAGAAAAAGAATAATAATAATAAAAAAGGAAGCAAGTTCTCACATTGCTGTTGCCTCCTCTCCCTGTCCAAGCCACCAGGTCTGACAAGAGTGGGATGAGAAGCCTGGAGAGGAACTGAATCCTCCTTACTGGGAGCTGCACTTCCTCTTAGGAAGTGGTGGCTAAAAGGGCTGTGGTGGTCTCCACAAGACTCCTTCCTGTGGAACACCAAACCACCTCTCCCATCAAATCAGCAGCTGTGAATGGCATACAGAAATAGGGTGAAGGTACAATTGTTCACTTATGTCCTCATTACTCTGTGTTGCAAAGGTTCAGCTCTTTTCAGCGGCAAACACGCTGGTACCAACAGGGTCCTAATAGAGACTCAGGACAGTGTCTTGCAGACCTTCTTCAACAGGCAATTTTATCTCCGTGTGGGAGAGGATCTCAATATGAAGATAAAGAGTCTAGTAAAAGGGCTGAAACCAGTTACTCAGCAGAAGGGAAACCTCCTTCCTCTCCTCCTCCCTTTAGTCTGAAAAGTCACCTTGCACATTGCAAGAGCTTTCTCTGCCTGACTGACATCTTGGCAGCCCTGACAAGATGAATTTGACTTTCGATGGAAGCTGGATCTGTGGCAAGCATATAGTTACAAAATAAGTCATGCTTTCCTTGCATTGAGTGCATGTTCTATTTATAGCACATTGCAGATTATGCAAGGATTCCCAGAACACTGCAGCGTCTAGTTGAAAATTTTATCTACATAGCATGGAGTGTATCAAGCAATATTTAAAAAATCCAGCTGTTAGCAGATGAGCACCTTGCAGTTGTATCTACAGAAAAGCTGAGGTAAATTTGGAAAGATACAGTAGAGTAATAAAGAATAGTTACAGTTAATTTTAATTTGTCACATCATTTTGATAAATTGTATCTCTTAGAAAAGCACAACAGTAATTGCAGGGGAAAAAAAAAAAAAAAAAAAAAATAATAGAGCCAAGGTAAATAGTTAACTTGAATGAAAAGTGAGATTTTTCTTAAGGTTGAGAGACTATGTATTTTAGAAAATATGAGAGAATATTTTCGAATGTGAGTTATTTAGGAAAAGAATGTCTGAATTCTGACATTTTAATGTCAATTTCCTCTCAAGGTTCCAATAAAATGCAGTATCTTGCTATCCATTCAGTCATGGGATAGGAACTTGCAGTGAAAGCGATGCAAAACTTTCAGTTTTGTGATGTAAATATTACAAATGTATTTAATTTTCATATTGAGAATACGAAATAACAAAGCTGGGATGTAATATATTTCAGTGACATGTAAGAACTTCTAAATTCTCAAGTAAAACAACATAGCAGGAGAGCCATGCAGATACAAAACCAAAACACACAAATCACTGAACATACCTGTTTTCAGTGCAAATACACTGCCAGTGCCTGCCTTTGTTTCTTTCCCTTCAACTCTTATGTAAACTTACTGGCAAAGCTTATTCTGAATTTTCAAATTACTTCTTGCTCCTAAAGTGTGAAGCAGGAAGTTCTGAACATCAGACTCAATTTGAAAATGTAGCTGAGTTTTGTCAAAAACAAAGATTCATAATTCTATTACAAAGTTTATTATCACTAAGTCATCACAAGTTTTCAGTGAAATGTCAATTGCAGACACAGCTTTGGGTCAAGACTATTCAAAAATATAAACAATGGCCATTTTCATGCTGGTGCATTCTGTCAGACTGCATAATCTTGACTAGTTTTTTATAATGGATATATTGATTGGATATCCCCATCTATTTTAGACAGCAGATTTATTCTAAACTCTGTTTCCTGGCTCTCTAATCAATCTAAGAACAAATTGTACTAATTCAATGTATTTTTTTAGTTTATTATATAATTCCCAAGCCCTGTTGTGAAGTGAACTCTGTGGTCTAACAACAGAACACACCTATAGAGAAAGTCAGGAAAGTTATCTTCAAGAATAGCAGTATAACTGGGTTTAACTGTAAAATTTTATGTATTGTCTGTAATGTGTTACAAAGCAGAGTTTATACAACCAGAATTAAATAGCTTACCCTCAAAACCACCTTCTGTGCTTGATTTAGCAACTGGGGACTAACAGTTTCTTAACAAGCTAATATTGCAATTGCTATCGTTAACACAGCATGTAGGCCTCTGTACCTATGCATCAAATTCTGCAGTGCTTCAGTTCATTAAAAATACAAAATAAATGGTAAGAGGCACAAGAAGAAAGGGGGGATATTTCTAGACCCCAACAGAATGCAGAAGGGCATTTTTGTGATATTTTTGTTTAGTGATATCCCCTATACTTTTAACATCACTCGAATGTTAATCTCTGAAGTGCTGTTTTTCCATCAACAAACTATGGAAAGAAGTGATGTGAGCTCCTCAATTATGTATCCGATTATTCATTAATGGGTTGGGTCGCAATATAAACCTTCATGCGTAACTTTAGAGTAAGAAAGGAGACAGATTAGACAGTTTGAATTACCCAAGAGCCATCATTTGAGCTGCCTCTTCTCATACCCCTTCATTTTTAAAAATCAAACCTCCAGCCTCACACGTTGGTTTTCGCACATCATCCAGGAGATACTGGAATAATTTACACAAGGTGTGAAGTAGCCTGTTTTTAGCTATCTGTTACAAAGTTAGCAATGTTACTATTCTTACTGGTCACAGTGTTTAAGATATATTCCCACACTAGGAGAGTATTTTGTAAGGTCACAAGGATGCCCAGTCCTTATCAAACACATTCCCTGGAAACTTGGCAGGGGTTTCATTTTACAAGAATTCAGGGGCAAAATAATGGTATTGGTTTTAGACTTCTTTAAATTTTTCAGTGCTTGTGCAGAAAGAGATTTGTATTACAAACCTGTGACGGAAAATTTGTTGTCAGCAGTATTCAAAGTCTAATTTTGCTTTGAGTAAATTGTTTTTGAATTCATACAATTGATTAACTTCAGCAGAGTTGCTTCACATCTACACTAGAAGCAGGCTGTGTTTACACTTCTAAGATTTTAGTCTACTTAATCATTTAATAGGGAAAAAAACAGAGCTTTTTACACAATTTTAAAGATGATAACATCAAGGCTGGAGGCAAACAGAGTAATGTATGCAAGGACTGGATGCAAATATTTTCAATGCTCAAAAGGATTTTATGTAAGCCAGAGAAACAGAAACCATAGAAGTGTGGCTCTAAGTGGAAACGGAACCCTGCAGAAAGAAAGGAATTGCTCAGAGAGCTGTCTCTGCTTTAATAATCTGTGGGAAAGAGGGAAGTCACACACACACTCTGTTCCTTGTAATTTTTCTGGCATTTTCCTTAGTCTCTATTCTGTAGAACATGTCTGTATGAAATAGAAATGTTGCCAGAAACAGTGAGGTGGAAATTGAACACAAAAAGCCATTGAAAATCTTTGTGGAACTCCCAGGCAGCCTAGGTAATAGAAGGATGCTCTTCAAACTGTTGCCAAGCCAGAACAAACTGTATGTCCTGTAAAGGTGTACTAAATAACACATCCCAGTGTATCTAATGGACACTGTGTGTCCTGAAAGCAGTATACAAATAATGAGAAATAATTTTTTAAAAATTGCTTTGACACTCTCAGCTGTTTTTTACCTATTTGCTATGCATCGAGGCCTACCCAACTTTCTCAGCCTCAGTGAGAAATGGGAATTTGAAGCTGGATAATCCATTAGCTTTGCTTAATAGGAAAAGGACTAAGGCCTAGATCCTACCTTGTACTACACCTGTGCAGACTAGAGGCCAGGGGTCACCAAAGAGTCATTTTTGCCCAGGTGCAAACCACCAGGCACCATGCAGCAGAGCTCAGGAAGAACAGCTGGCCGAGCTGCCAGCCTGCATTCTGCTCTCTCCATGCTAAGTCTCCTTCCCCAGCACACTGGTATGGCATCTTGCCATTTGCAGCACATTCTGGCCAGAAGAGAGCATTTGGATATAGCTGCACTCCAGAAGCCCAGCAAAATAAATTGGCTCAGTCTATCTGCCAGAATAAAGTCTTCTACCAAAGGATACCCTTTGTCAGAAGCTGGCAGTCCTGCAGAGGACAACCACTCTTTGGGAACTTGCTTTTACATCCTGCTCCATCAGAGATTTGTTCTGTGACCTTGAACAAGTAATTGGCTTGTCTGTGCCTCAGTTTGCTGCCTGAAAATATTTGCAGGGGCTCTCGAGGTTAAGACTGCAAAGTCCTCAGATACAACAGTACTGAGGACCAGAAAAGTGGGCAGATACAAACTTTTTTTGGAAACATAGCTTTCTACTTCAACTATAAAAAACCCCCAGCTGCACCAGGGTTCAAGTATGGGGGTCAAAAAATGCTGTGATAGCAGAGAGCCTTCAAACTCTGCTCTTGGGTAACGAGCATTTCTTCTGACACTTAAACAACCACTGCTGACTGATAAACAATGCAGTGTATTGCCCTTCTGGCCTACAGAAAGGGTCACCACATGTGAGGCCTTTGAGTTGTTCTGGAAAATGCACATCTTAGAAGATTTCACCAAGACTTATTTAGTTCTGTGTTACATAATTATCTTTTCTTCTCCAAGATACAAAGCTCTCAGACAGTAACGTTCCCTGGCTTTCCTCACGTGAGAGCCAGAGTGCTCTTTGGGCAACATTGCTCCTGGAGCTCACGGTTCAGTAATGTTCTATCTGCCTTGATTGTAAGTGGCAGTGTCAACTCTCATGCCAAAAATAAACCCTCCTGACGAATGACATGGATACTCCACAGGCTTACAGGCATCTTTTTATAGCAACCCTTTGACTTCAGATACCAAATGTTTACTATTTTTGGCACAGAAGCCTGAAGAAACTTTCATGATCTTTAGCCTACATGACCTGTTTTGAACACAGCATAGGTGCTGTCAGAGTGCTTATGGCTTTTCTTAGAGATAGGGAAATATGTTTATTCTACTGGATATTTGTACTCACTGGAGAAATAGCTAACCTAGAAAATGGAGACAGCTATTGCATGAAGTTTTCCAAATTGGTGCTGGGGTATTAAGAAGCTGTCACTTCAAGAAATTCTAAGATACCTTGTTTCTTGCTGATGTTCCCCTTCTGATCAATATGACATAACAGCCAATTTACATTAATAGGAAAAAAAAAATAATCAACGTTATGGACACTTTACCAATATTGGAAATAATTTTAAAAGTTAATTTCACAAGAAGCCTGTGAATAGGATCTGATTTCTTTTGTAAATAAATATGGTCCTAAATACCAGTGTGGTAAGGCTGCTTAAGGCTGAAAGTAGGATGATTCCAACTTGTCCTATTTTAACAGGGTATGCTCAAGGTACACTACTGAATGCAATTCATTTCATAATTACTTTGAAAGGATTGGAAGTCTGACCAGATTAGATTCAAAGCCTGGGCAGCAATTGCTGCAGCTGCATACAGAGCTTCATATACCTATTTGTTTTGGCTTTTTGCTGATGTTAATATCCCCTAGTCATTCGGTAAAAGTTCTGTCTTTTAGGCTTTCCCCCCAAGGCATACTAATGAATTTATTCATGGATGTTAACCTAACTAGTAAATTGTCCCTCTCCCTCTGTACATAATCTGTCTCTCCTTTTAGCACCTGACTGTTTCAAATGCTGGAAGAGAGATTTTAACCTCCCATGGAAAGCTTTTCCTGTAAACAGTAAAATGGAAAGAACAAAAGAAAACAAAATTATTGAAAAGTTACTAAGCTTTTTGGGTAAGTCAAGTGAGAAAAATGAGTTTTATTTCTAAAAACTAATATACAATGTATATGTATATACCTGTGGTTTAGCAGATTTCTTCTTTGCCTTCTTCAGATCTCCACAGTTAAGTGTGTCTCCAGGAAGCAGCCTATGGAAGAGTATGTATCTTCTTGTACTGTATCTGCCAGAACTGCTTTATTTGGGAAAACAACAGAAAATAGGCTCAACACAGAGTCCTATCTTATGCTGTCAACCAGAATACAGGCAATAGAAAAATCTGTAGTAAAACAATGAGCTATTTTGAATAGGAGAAAGTTCCCTTCTTTCACCTTAAAAATTCAGGAGTGATTTTTAATACTGACACTTGTCAGAAAAAAATACTAAAATACTGCTAAGTATTAAAGCTTAAGAGAGATGTGCTCATCATCAGAGAGGAGCTGCATTGTCATACACCAAGTTTCTCTCATTTTTACTAATATTATAAAATCTGAAAGTTAGAAAATTGCAGCAGAAGAAACCTCTTTGGCTAAGCCCTACCAGGGCAGATGATCTTTGCTGAGGAGGGACTAACAGGTTTGTCTAGAGAGCATGATCATTAAACCGGTATGAAGAAATGCTTTTTACTATCTCTTTTGCATTATCTTCTGTATACAAGCAGTTTAAAAGAAAATCAGTCCACAGGCACAAAAATGCTCCAAATTGAGGGCATGTCACCCCTCAAAATGAAAGATAGTGCACATCTCCTTCAGCAAGCTGTGATGAAAACCAAAATTAAGCAATCATATCAATGCAGCACTGTACAAAATGTCCCACCAAGAGGGTTTTTTTTTTTTAACTAGGGAAGAGCATTGCACACCAGTAACTGTTTGCTGCCTTTGGAGTCAGAGCTGGTCACTCCTCAGTGCCATACTGTAGCTAGCTATATATATTGTTCACTGAATGCCACTGCAACACTTTTCATTAAAGAACTGTCTTAAGAGGACACACAGAGCTACTGCACAATGGCTTGCAGACTAAATTCATACCATTAATGTGCAGTAATTCCCTTTGTAAACAAACTCTGGTGCAGACTACCACGCATCTTACTAATGACTTATCAGCTTACATACTCACTTTAAGGATGATAATTATAACCTGCTGTGGAGAACTTTCTGGAAGTTATTTCATTATAAATACCCCAGCTAAGTCTCCTGAGTACATTACACTTGTGTGGATTCAGTGACTTCAATGGAATAAGAATTTCTCCAAATGGATACCCAAACAACAGGTCAAAACCTTGACTCTTGTATTTTTCTACTGGCTTGTCTGTTTTAACTGTAAACACTATATATCTTAAATTCATAAGGTTTATGATTACATTACTCAGTCTGAGTCAGACAAGTAATAAGAATACTTGGAACAATGCACACAACCTGCAGTTGACAGCACATTGCCAGGTAGAGAGGAGTAATTTTAAATTCTCTTCATTTCAGCCTGAAATAGAACCAAATAAGGTGAATGCCATTATGAAAGCTACAGGCAACTCAATATCTGAATTCCCCTTGTAACTTAGTCTTTAAAGGGAAAGAATAAAAAAAATATACCAATTATAAAGACCAGAGAACAACATTGGATTGTTGGTTTTACACATAAGTATTATCGGTTTATTTCCAAGATTTAAAAAAAAAATGGTGTCAAATGAGAGCATCATTGTTTGAGCGCATCCCATGCAAATTGTCAAGCATATAATCTTTAGAAGGGCTTTTCTCATACCCAGTTTGTTGTAGTAGGTGAAAATGAGGACTCTGTTGACAGCAAACCAGATGACTGATAAAGTACACATCTAGCATCGAGTCAGATGCTCCACAACCCCAACACACACACTTGACAGAGAGACAGACATTTGTGTAATTAACATTTGGCAAGCAAAAGGCAGCTAAATAGTGAGGAGGTGGTTTACCGAGAATGGAATAGTTCTTGTCATCTGTGTAATACGTGCACCAGCTGTCAGTCAGAGCTGGGGAGTTTCTCTAGACTGACAGTCATGTGTAGTCACCTTTTATTAGCTTACAGAAGAACCTTCCCGTTCCAGAAACAGATATAAATAGACTTTTCAGCAGACGTGAATACAGTGTAGATTAGCAAATTTCTAAATGCACAGGATAAGAGTTGGAGTCACAGCAAACTTATCTGTTTTGAAGTCTTTTCATAGTCAGAACTATGAGTCTACAGAATCTGTGCTGAAAAATAGATGCACTAGAAGAACATTTTTGGCACACATTCTCATTAAAGCATCTTCCTTGTTTTCCCTTGCTGGAAATCAAGAGAAATCCTGTGTGTGAAGCCCTCTCCACTCATAGCAGAGTGCAAGACCAGAACATTTTTACCTTTTCTGGAAGACGAGCATCTCTGAATACACCTCTGCTCCTCCTACCTCCAGATTTCAACAGTAGATTTATTGTCTGTTTTCTGGAAGAGCTGTGATAGTTTTACTGTAAAGCAGACAATGTTCAGCCTCATATTTCAAACAAGCTCTCTTGCCCACATGCTCCGAGTTGTGAGGCATCAGCAAAGAAACCTGTTTTTTTCCTCAAGCAACAATCTAGAAAGATGCTCTTGTTGCCAGACAATGAGACTGCTTACACTACCATCTTCTCTTCCTTTGATTAACACTCAGAATCTAGAAATTCCACCCACAGTTGGCATGATCCCTTTCTTGTATTTAGTTCAACTCTTCTGTTCCCTACATATACTTGTGGGGGGGAAGTATGAGGTGACTGATGAGGATCTTTAGCCTAAGTGTGAAAATGAATACATTCTTGCTCCTAAAATACATTTGTTGAAACATAGGTTGTCAGTCTACTAAATGCAGAATAGGCACAAAAAGTTAACCAAAACAGATAAATAAATGATACTGCATTTCATGTAGATTGTAGTGACATGAGCTGCCTACTTTGCTTTCACATGCAGTCATAAGCACTAAAATAGAATTGTTCTATTTCTCTTTAGATCACTCGCTTGAGCATTCTGGTCAAATTTTCAAAGCTTAATTAAATTTGAACAGCTACTACTTCTACGCCTCTTTTACATCAGTGTTTGGGTTATAACTTGACTCTCTTCCTGCACTGGGACATGGAGATAGCCCAAGGGGACACAGTTGAATGCTGCTTCTCTAACTTGTTTTTCACCACTGAAGCAAACTTCTTATGAGCTTTTATACCTCCAGTTCCAACACTACTCTTGCTTGTCAATCAGTATAATTAAAACTCTATTTCCGCATGTAGAAATAACTGCAATGCTTGTCCTTTACCAAACAGATTTCAGGTATGGTTTGTCATAAACGTGCCCTTGTATTACACCTCCACAATATGGTGTGGTTATGTAAGACACAACTTTGCTGCAACTGTAGAGATGGCAAAACTCACTGTACATAAACTAACTCTGGACCCAGAATTCTATCTGGACATGTTCCATAGCCCAGGCACTAGCTATCTTAAAACTTGCTATGACAAGTTCTGTTCCATAATGCAGATATGATTTAATCTACTTGAGACTTTAAGTTGGGAAACTTGGTTAATAGTTTCAGCAGATACTGAACCACTACTACTTTTATACTCAGGAGGAGATAATTTTAGAATATCTAGGGATGAAAAAAAACCCTCTAGTCTCTGAGACTGAAGACTGAAAAATTTTTGAAAACATACAGAAGAAAAAACATATGAGAACATTTCATTGACAGATTTATCTTTCTACTATTGTCTGAAGTGGATAGAACTTTAACTGGTACTTTTTCTTGAAGAGTCTCCCCACTTCCAGAATACAAATACTTAGGCACAGCTACAGAAAAATTCTGAGTGACATGGATATATAGCCATTAGTGACAGAGGTTTTGGAAGGGGCAAGGAGTATGTCATCATTGGTCTTTTCAGAATAATACACAAGTAAACTCAAAATAGCAGCCACAGACGCTTCCCCAGTTTACCAATAAAACAGAAGTAATCTTGGATACCATACAAAAGCCCTTATTAGCAAGTCAAATGCTTAAATCTGTGTCCTTGGCTGAAACTATATCCTTGCTCCCTTGGCAAACCCAAAATATCAAGCATAATTGCTCAGGCAGAGCAAGCAGTACAGTGCAGTTATTTCACAACTGTGTATTAATACAAGTTTATATTCATCCAGTTTTGTTCTTCACTGAAAACGTGCCTTCTGAACTGTAAGCAAATTATGTTGTATTTGCTTCATTTCCCTGTCTTTTTCCAAACAACTATTGGCTTAAAACTGGTTTTGAGTTAAATATGAGAACAAAACAAAACCTATCATAGAATTAGGGTGTAAAATCCTTTGTACATTAAAGGCAGTATTAGTACAACTTATTACTTTGCCATCTCCAATGCCTTGTAAAAGATAAGATTATCTCATTAATCCTCTTGTGCTCTAAAAAAACCTAAACAAACTAAACAAAATATTTTGGACCAAATTATGGGAATAAAAATGCTAAATGTCAGATTTGTCTTTACTATTATTTTTCTTATTATGAACCAAAAGAAGTATTCCAAACTAAGTCAGTTTCTTTAATCTTGACATGCCAAAGAACATTTGCAATCTGGTGCCATTAGTCAGCTCTGGTATCCCAGCAGTGTGCCAGGTCCCTGGAATTCCCAGGCAATACAGTAAAATATGCATTAATGCTGAAAACAATAAAAAAACCAAAAGGCCTCACCATAAAACTGCTGATACAAGTCAGCCTATAGGTAGTGACTGTTCCTAAAAGGGACTTGAAATGAGCAAACTTACAATAAGGAATGCTCCAAATTTCTACTTTGCAGGAAGCAGAATATTTCACAACCAGTTATGGGACAGTATCAAGTTTCCTTACAAGGTAAGATGAAACAAATATGGCCTTAAATGCAAATGTCACTGTATTGTCATGATTCAATCTGAATTGCTCTGCTAAAGTTATAGACAGTGAAACTTTACCAATTAATACTTCATTTTATCTAAGCTGCTCCTGAACAAGCCATTTAACTTTTAAAGTGCTGATGAAAGTTATGAATTTTCTTTTTATAGAAAATTAAGGTTTTTCATCCCTTCCCTGAGCAAAAAATCACTGCAGGCTTTATTTCCCTGTAATATTTTTATTAACTCCAAACATTCCAGTTTTTATCCTGTGAAAATCAGTGTGTGAGGCTGTGAAAGGTGACTATGAAACACTCCAGCTGAGCTAAACCAACAGAGAATTGTTGCATTTTTCATTTTTTAATGAACATTAGAGTTCTGTATGCTGCTGAATATGCTACGGATGCTTTGATTTTTTTTTTTTTTTGAAGAAAAACCTTTTCATAAATTAAAAATGACCACTTTAAATCACTTCCAGATAGAGACTGCTGTAATGCTGTAGCAGGTTATAGGTTTTACAGACAAGCTATAAATCCTCCAAAGAGAAACCAATAATATAAATAATTGCACAGTCTTTATAAAGCAGTATGAACAATTATCATGCAATATAAAAATCTATTTCCACTATAACCAACAATGAATCAGAAGGC
The DNA here is from genome assembly GCF_020740795.1 of Apus apus. Classification (NCBI taxonomy): domain Eukaryota; kingdom Metazoa; phylum Chordata; class Aves; order Apodiformes; family Apodidae; genus Apus; species Apus apus. Next base: position 9,271,623 of record NC_067292.1, on the reverse strand, counting down.
CATTAATGAATAAAGCTGGTGAATCATCATCTTTAAAAGATTTAAGACTATGAAATGTAACAGCTTCTTAAAATTGGCTTCCTAGCTTGTGTGTTAACAATTACATGACCAGAGGTGGTTAAGAAATAACCAGTTTTGCTTCAGTGACCTAAACTCAATATTGGATGTGCACTGAAGTTGTTTTGGTACAGCTTTGACATCAACCAACTCCCAAGGACACAGTCCTTCTTGTGGTATTGTTGGGAAAGTACTGTGCTCTCATCTAGACTATACAACATCATACATGTTAACAAGGCTTTTTGTCAAAGCAAAAGAGCCTGATTTGACATAATGACATTTGTAAGCAGTTTCTTATTTTATCTGAAACTATTCACCCATCCATCAGTACCCAATTAAACCTGGTATGAGTCAGATGGCAACATGCTGTATTGGCTGCTGCTGACTAATAAGGCAGGTCAACATCTATACATAGAACTACTTAGAGAAGTAACAGTGATGGGCAACTTTGATTAGGGACAGTGACCCTGAGCACAGTATATACGTTTTAAGGATGTGTATTATTGTATTTCACCCGGTGACAGAAGAAGGCAAGACACACCATTAAAACTTCCCGATTGAATAATCCCAATTCAGTATCTCTTGCTAATAGTTTGTCCTTTTTGTTTTTTTTCCCCCCAATGTATTAAATACATTTTTTCCTTGCATAAGGACAACTCTTGGCAAAATGTGTATCTAGTGTGCACTGCCTAAAAAAATTTAGGCAATACATTGTTTTTAACTTCATCCTTCCAAAAGCATTGTATACAACTTACTCAACACATCCTTTGCAAGAAGGAACATAAGGCTTACAGATTTACAGAGACCAAAGGAAAAAGTCTAGCACACAAGGAGCACCTCAGTCAATTTTAAATGAGCACAGCAAATTTCAGGTCAGCACATATTTTTATGTTCCTTTCTTTGCCTTAATCAGTCCTAGCTTACACTGCCCCTACTGTTATGAAGATCACTAATTTAAAACTTAAATGGATTTTTTAAAGTAATTTTGTGTTTTCAGCTTAGATACTATATAGACAGCAAGTTAGCTGAATGTATGTTGGTTTTGAATTGTATATGCAGGTTTTTGCTACGGTCTCTTGAGTCCTCTGAGCTTCATAAACATGCAAAAACCTGCTTAGGTAGACTACCCATTCATACTTGCTTGTTTTTGAGATAGGGTTTGCTTTAATGCAGCTTAGAATTTTAGGATTTTTTTTACATTTTGGAGAAGGGACAGAAAATTGTAATACAACACAAGTAAAAGGAAGGTGTGATCTTTGAGCCTTAGTTTTTCTTCTTCTCACTTCTGAATGTGCTAGTTATCTGCTTTAATAAATCTAATTTTGCCAAGAAATGCTTAGTCAAATAAATAGATCTACACAGCTACATTAGATATTTACTGTTTTAGGGAAATGAAAGAATTACTTTTAAAATATAAGTGTTCAAAAACACAGGAAGAAAGACAGGCATAACTCTGAAGTGACATGTATTACCAATAAAAATGAAAAGCACAAGAAAAATAAGATATAGACAGAAATAACTCATTCATTCTTCCTGGGTTAAGTGTTAGCCTTGCCTGTATGGCTAAGAACTGGCTTCCATCTAGACCACCACTTCACGTTACAGTCCTGTCCATGACAGCAGCACTATGCTATAGATAGTAGCTTCAGAGAAAAAAATGTGCATCTACAGTTTAGCAAGCAGAGAACATAGCAAGCAGGATGTACATGGTCCATGTACAGTCAACTGAACAGTCAACTACAACTATCCAAGCAAACTGTCCTCTTTTAATCATAGAATGGTGAAGGTTGGAAGGGACCTTTAAAGATCATCAGGTTCCAACCTCCCTGCCATGAGCAGGGACACCTCCCACCAGACCAGGCTGCATAAGCCTCATCCAGGCTGGCCTTGAACACCTCCAGGGAGGGGGCTTCCATAACCTCCCTGGGCAACCTATTCCAGTGCCTTACCACCCTCATAGTGAAGAATTTCTTCCTGATGTCCAATCTAAATCTAACCTAAAAGCTTATTCAAATTCACAGGCCCCTTATGTATTTTAAATTATTGAGCTTTAAATGAGTTACAAAGTTGCAAAGAAAATAATGTCATTTCTCCTCTAAACTCTTGGTTCTAGAGACAACAGATGGACTCACCTGGTTTCAGTACACAGTCAAAAAGCTGAAGTTAAATGTCCTAGAAGGATGGTAGAAAACAGTAAGATAATGTAATTCTTTAAGAGGGAAGAATGAGGGCAAAGCCTTCATGCACAGCCCCGAACCAGAGTTTTGACTTCTGGAAGGCACTGTTATTCACAGGGTTCCCCAGAGGACATGACTGTTGGGCTGATGTAGTAAACCTCTATTCTTCCAACAGACTAGATAGTTTAGAGGATTTATGCATTTTCCATTAGTAATCCTACTTGAGTTACCAAAATAAAAACACATATCCATAAATTTACTTCACCACTTCAGCACCAAGTACTGATAAAAGAGACATTATCTGCTTCCTACATAAAAGGAAGGTAGGCACAGGTAACAAGATTTTAATTTTAACCAAGCCTCATCTGAAGAAGATAGCTCAGAGTACCAGAAGTCATTTGTTTATTCCACTTAATACATTTCATATTTTTTTCATTAATATTAACTACTTTAGTAGTTTTCTTCTTTCTGTCCTTTCATTGAGTCTCTTTCCCAGATGGTTTCTATCACTAGCAATACAAAAATAGCCTATTTGTAATTTAAAGGTTTAAAACCAGTAAGTTAAGTATTTACTTTCATTTAACTAGCTCAAAACTTCTGTATATCAGATCACATTGTTCCAGCTGAGATCTTAATGAGGTAGAATTTCTCATTTTGGTAGCCTCTAAATTCTATTTATAGGCTCTTTTGCAACAGTGAATTCATCTGTTCAGCAGACAAGGTCTGACTGTACTCAAAAATAAGTTATAATGAGCCATGTCAGCAAATACTAGATAGAGGTAGTGCTGAAAGAGGGAAATAGATACTTTGAGCTCATTTATGATTTATGAGTTCAGGACTGAAATGCAAGTGGCATACAATAATGAACAATGGAAATACCTCGTTTGGAGAGCAAGGATGAATAGAACTTGAACTTTGGGCTTGAATAGGTTATTCATCTCAACTATTTCTGCTACAAAAAAAAAAGCAAAGTTCAAAAACTGGTCAGCAATAAACAAAAATACACTCTATCAGCCAATATCCAAAATACTGCTGCATGGCCTTCAGAATACAGACCTACCATCACCAGCCACAGGTATTGCACATCTAAAACTGCATCCCTTTTGCAGTTAGAGCATACACATCTAGGAGTTTCATACTCCTTCCAGGTTTCTCAAGGAGAGGTCAGTTGCCTCTGGATCAAGTTATAGGATGTTATGGTAGTGAAATCTTATGTGATATCAAGGGATAGTACAACCACATATTTTCTGCTCCAGGTCAGAGTGTCCAAAATCTGATGATTTAGAGGTTAACATTTACTTACTTTCTACTCTACTGATTTCATACACTGTCACAGCTCAGAGGATAATGATCCTAGTGACCAGTGCCTCAAGAGACCTGACTTCAGAAGCAGTGCCTGCATTATTAGCATGGTTTTTCATCCCATACCATCTTGAAAACCAGAGCCAAACTTTGATATGTTCCTAAGGAGTGTGACAGAAACATGCAGTCATACCTCTAATTAAGCTCATGGGAAAGCTCTTGAAGCAGCTGAGTTTTCATCTAGTCAAGTATAGAAAACATCTTTAGATGAAAATATAAGTTTAAATAGGTGCACATTCATACCTCTCCTTTCTCTTCATAGAGCATAAAAATCACATTTTCATATTTTAAAAATATATTTAAAGTAGTATATCTTTGTACCATGACTGCCTGGGATAATAGCTTGTCTACTGTTCTTGCTTTTTGTCTGCAGAGAAATTATGGGGTTTTTTTAGGTACACATATAAATATATATAAGAAAAAATAATGATCACTGAGCTGGATTTCACTCAGTGCTATCTCCCCAAATTCCTACACAAGCACACTCTTACCCTACAATGAAAGAAGAGAGTGTTGTGGGCTCTTCCTTTTTTCCAATCAATACACGCTGCCAATTAATTTATTCTCAGCTGCAGTTCCCAAGACATTCTCTTGTCTGTTTGGTACCACTGCCTAATGCAAGCACAGCAGTGGCTGAGGAATAAAGACCTGAGGTACTGCTGCAACAATCCACACCTCTGAAGTTCTATTGAAATATAAGGACAGCCAGGGGGTTTTTTTGGTACAACATTGGCATTCTGCAATAGAAACATAAAGAAAATCCAGGTTCACCTGTTGCAACATTTACTCCAATTAAACATCAGAATTTTACAATTCCTTGCTTCTTCAAAAATGTGTAACAAAGTAATAGAAAATTCTTACACTAAGCTGAGAAAGGATCTACTACATCCATAACTGGAAAGTTTTGGAACTCTTTCAGCACTAGAAGTTTCACAGGAGACTGTTTTCATCAACAGGATGAATAAAAGATGAGTTGGCAGGTGAAGAAGGTAGAAATATTTATTACTAGCATTCAATGAAAATAACACTAGAATGCCTGTAAAAGCCTAGCTGGAGAAAAAAAACAAAACAAACATTAAAAAAATTAACTAGGAGTCCAGAAAAGGAAATTAAGATAGCTGAGTACACCTACTTTTATGTCAGGGGATCTGAAAACCACACAGAAATTGAAGTCAAAATGAAATTGAAACCCCTTTTCCTTTTTTGTAACATAGTTGTAAAAGGGGAGCAATTTCACACTGTTTTTGTGTTGTTTATAGAGAATTCCATGCTCTCTTCTGCATAATGGCACCAGAGAAACTTTCAGATTATTGATTAGTGCAATCTGCTCTATTGTAGCTAAAGATTTCAAAGACACAGGACTTCCCACAAACAAATGGGTAATAAAAATAAGTAACTACCTTTTTCAGCAGTGTTAGGCACTTTTTTGAAAAAGGATCAGGGTCATAAGGGAATTTACTCTCTGCTATTATCATAGTTCAAACAATACATCAATTATCTCTAATTCATAAACACAGCTCTGCAAATCAGAGGATTGTCCTATGTACATGCCTTAGGAATCCACAGGGGATACCACAGCAAAAAAACCATGGGCAAACAGGAAGCTTCCTTCTGAGTCGTAACGTCAGATTTAGGGATGGATGTGTAGTTTTTATTGGTTTACATATGTTTGTAAACTTTTTTTTTTTAATAACTTTCACCACTAAAAAAACTGAATACTGATTTCTCAAGCCCTCATCTTACTCAAGAATCCCGGCTGACAACAAGATTGAACCAAGGTATCTCTGCAAACAGCTCAGCTGAACAGAAGATCTCCATCTCCTCATAACAGCAAGCTTCTCTAGGAGTATTTCAATGTAACTTCCAGACTAGAAGGTGGTCCAAATGCAAACTACGCCATAGCCATGGGGCAGCTGTGGCCACCTGCAGCTTCTGAGCTGCACGACAGCAGGAGCTAGACACTTGGGTAGTGGTTGAGTAATATTTCCTCAGCTTAGGAAGCTTCTTGGGCAGTTGGAGACTTGTCAAGAAACTCAGAAAAGTGCTTCTTGGCTTCATTTTCACATCCTGTACCAAGCATTGCCAGGACAAGGAGATTGTTTTCCACAAAGCTTAACAACTTAGGGTACTTGGGCCATTAAAACTTGGTTTTGGCAAAATAATTAACTAAACTTTTGCTCAGATTACCCAGCTAATAAACTGGAAGTACTAATAAAATCAGATTAAATTTTTCAGATGTGTTTAAGTGAGTGGTGGGGGTTTTCTCCATTTTTCATGAGCACCTGAAATTATGCTACAAAAAAATATCAATAGTGAAATGAGACAAGTCATAACTCGGCTCACCTTTTGCAAAACTCAGATGACATCTCCTGGCCAACCTTGGTTCTGCAAGTACGAAATCAACGATTTATTCAGTAACACATTGAAATCTAAACACTTTTTGTTAAAAAAAAACACCACAGAACTGTGGAACATAAAGTAGTGATGTAAGAGCCACGTCAAAGCAATGAAAAACACTTCAGAGAGCATGGAGAAAAAAAAAAACAAAAACACAAAAAGAGCATGTCAAAGGCTCCACCTGCAACAAATTTCAGGGACAGTGCAGTTACATTCACAATTTGCATTAAAAAAAATTAATCAAACCTCTGACTAGTTTAATATTATCCTTTTCCACAGTAGGATAATTATAGTATTGCATGTTAAACTAAGAAAAATTAACATGAAATCAGATATACTGCCTTTCTTACTGTCAACTGCATTCCCCAAAGCAATCATTATCAATTTGCAGTTTTAACAACCTACAAACATACCCAGGAGTAACACTTAAATGACATAGAGCCACAATGACTCTTTGAAAAGATGACTTAGATTTGGTGAAAAGAACAAAACAGCTTATTTTTCTTTTATGACTCTGCACGAGCTGGTTTACTACATTACTTTTGCAGTTGCAAATTTACATAAAAAGTTTTATATATTTTCTTCATTAAAAATGTATTGCTTCTTATCTGCTGTAATGATTTAGCCCCTGTGTTATTCTATCTACACTATTAAGTAATTTCTCTATTCAGAGGTAGTCTAGAAATGCATTTTTTCACTTGTGTCTAAATTCCAAGCAATGAAGCATGTAACTAATCACACAAAAGGATTTGTAAGAGCAAATGGAAACAGCCCACATAGAGCCAAAAGAGTTTGGGAATGCTGCTGAGCTCTCCCCTTCTCACTCAGTTGCCTGGTAGGTAGATAAGACCCTCCTGAAGCTGACGAAGCTCCTGACCTTCACTGTTTGCCTCTTTCTGGCAGGTCAAGTCTCAGCCTCCCTTGTACCAGCACCTCAGGATGGGGGTACATGCAACAAGAATTTCAGCGACTTCTGTAACATCTTGCACATACCCGAGGTCTTCCCTGTCACCAAGAACTGTCAGATTTCTCAAGGCAATCTTACTTTGTCAGTATCAAGGGGAACAGACCTGCTCATTTTATGTGAAAAACAGGGCTACCTGCCTCCAGGTCAAATGGCTGGATGTATTCAAATATGTACTAGATGAAAAAAAGGTAACAAGAGATGGGTTTTTCAGAACAAAACTTTCTTAAGGATGCATTCAGTGATTGCAATTGTAGCACTGAATTACAGGTCAAACCTGAATACTCAAAAGCATTAATATTTTTAAAATGGTTTTAGCTGCCTTCTCATAAATCTTCAAAACACATTGAAATGCCTGGAAAAGCACTGAGAACTTTTCTCTGGAAGGAAAAAGTACACAAAATGCCCCAAGACCACAACTGCTACTAGTTTATGCCCCAAGATCTCATCTACTTAAGATCTTGAGAAAAATTTAAGTACTTTTTCAACTGCTAAATGACAGAAGGATAACACTTTTAAGTGAAATTCAGAGGAAAAAAAGCAGGATTTTTGTCTACCCTACTGCACCCACACAAGTTCTTACTCAGCAGCAACAGCAGTAAACGGTCCTATATTCCCAGGGTGCACATTTTTGCAGGCAACAGTTACTGCTGTGGATAAACAAGAGTCACTAGAGTCACTATATGTGACTAGCTTGGATTGGCACTCTAAAAAGCACAGTATAAAAGAAAATAATTGTAAAATACACAAAGGCATATGTTCAGAGATCAAAACATATTCATTAAAGAAAATAACCTATAAGGAAAACCTGATGTCCAAAGGCAGGAATAAAATAAACATTAAACATATTTTGGTGAAATCTCAGCACTGCTTTTTCTCTCTTCTCAGTTAGATCTGAAGAGAAAGGTCCTCTTTTGCTTTCTTACATTTTGGGCTTTTATATTTCTGGATCTGTCAAACTTGATTTAAATTACAGTAGAAGGATTTGATGCACAACACTTCATATATAAATTCTTAATAAAAGGGTATATTCCTTAAGCTAGTTCAACACTTAAAACATTTAATTCTAATACTGTTTATTCCTAAACAGGGAAATGTGAAGTCCCTCATGTGTGTTTGAGCTCTAAGTTGTCACAAAAGTCCATGGACAAGGTTAAGACAATATGTATTCACACTTCAAAATAATTGTAGAAGAAAATATTATTTTGCTCCCTAGCTTAAAAAAAAAAAAAAAAAAAAAAAAAAAAAAAATCAATACCTGACAGTCCCTGAGCTCTTTAAACAGCCTCCTTTAATATTGTCTTCACATATACAAGGCATTTCATTAAAGTATTTGACATGGTTACAGCAAATAAAGGCTTGGTGATTTATTCAATTACAGTGCTTCAATAGGATTCTACTCATTTTCCACAAGAGTGGAGCCCTTCTTATACTCCATACAGCAACAGGTATTATTCATCTGACTAATAAATTGTATCAGTCTCAGTGAAATTTGTTTCATTTGTTCATTCGAAAAGTTTTACCAGTGTTTCCCATGGAATCAGAACTGGGTCAGCAATCTTTAGTTCAGTTACATTTCAGTAAAATTTCATCAAACATTTTTCTTCAGTGTTTACAGACCTCGAAACTCAAGGAACTTTCACCAAACTTACTTCTAGAAAGTCATTTTCAAGACTAGTAACAAACACATTTAGGAACTTCCAGACACTGGTAACAGCTTGACTATTAGAGAAAATCAGTAACAGTTTCAGTATCAAAGTTGGCAAAGTTGCAGGAGTGCAAGTCTCTATTCGTTGTTTCTGTAATAATTTTCAATTGTTTCTGAATTAAAATACACTACAGTAACAGTGATATCATCTCTGTACATTCTTGCAAGGTCTTCAGGCAGTGTCAGCATTGCAGCAAGCTTCTCCTGGTCCACCTCCCCATAGTCATTACTCCCAATTGCATGCCTTATTAAATGAGTAGCTATGTTCTGGTCAAGTGAAGCCACACCTCTGTTCTTCCTCTGAAGTAACAAGCTGTGCATATAACCCAAATTAACTGGCTTCTCAAAAGCCAGTTGTGGTTTCTGCACATTAAGCTCTGTAAGGTGTCCAGCAACAAGTTTTACAACCATCTCATTACTTAGCAGCTCCCATAGTCCATCTGAAGCAATAACTAGAAACTTATCCTTGCTTCTTAATTTGTGGTATGTGACTTCAGGCTCTGCAGTTAAATAAGGGGGTGTATGGTAGTTTGGAGGCACATACTGAAAAATATTTAAAGCCTCAACATCACAGCTATTGTCAAGAACACTGTGTTGCAATTCTTTACTCCATTTTAATTGCACATCTCCAAAAGCTCTGGAGGGCACGAGAATCCCCAGCAATCTGTCATTCACAAACAGGGTTTTCTCCTCAGATCTAGGGTGTTCTCTCTTCAGTCTTCTAATTTCAAATTCATCAAAGGCATTGTGGTCCCGGGTTAGGGGGAGAGTAGACCATGTTCCATCTTCTTCATGAACCCCTAAAATAGCTCTGCAATCACCAGTATTTGCAACATGTAAATGAACACCATCAACGTGAGCTACACAGGCTGTTGCACCAGAAAAAGCTACTTGAAGAGCAATATTTCTCATCAATTCATTTTCCTGGGGAGCCTGCACTTCCAGCGATATGTCTGAGTCTAATCTTTTGAATGCACATATCATGGCCTCTTCTAAACCAACTCCTGGCTCAGTGTCTAGGTCCAACAAATGTTGCCAGTAAACCCGGAGGTTTTCAAAATACTGTGAAGTTACTTCTTGATACTCCACATCACTTGGATGCTTGTGCGACTGCAGAATAGGCAGTGCTGGCTTCATGCACTCAACAGCAAGCTCGATCTCCTCCAAGGTTTGCCGAGACATGAGAGAAACCGCGATGTAATGCAGGAGCCTCTCGCTCACCGCCTGGGCACACGCGGAGCCCGCGTGCCCGTCGAAGACCCCAAACATCATCCCTTTCGTCTGCAGGCAAGTGGCTGCGCTTCTGCGATCTTCAATAGGGGTGTTGGATGCCAGCTGGTTGCTTTCAAACCTCAACACAGAATTTGCATTTTTACCATTCAGATCCAGTATTTTATGGGATAATTCGCCTGCTCGCAGTATATCATTGATCTGTGATGGAGACAACTGGAAAGAGAAATGTTCTTCTTCGGTGGAAGTGTGTCGGAATGCTTTTGGCAAGGAAAAAGTATTGTCTAAGATGCAGCTCCCAGCAGGGGAGAGATGTGTTTTGGAGAAAACAAGCTTCCATTTTACCTTGTTTCTATTCGGGATACAGATAGAGTACAGACGTCCTCTCCCTTTTAAAACTATGCTGCTTCTTGCTGAGCTTAAGATCCAGGATGACACAGTTCTTGACATCATAAGTCACTCCACAAGTGAGCACGTTCCCTCAGTAATAGACAATGTCCTTATAGCCTGGAATATAAGAATAGGAGAGGTATAAATTTTAGATTGTTCACAAGAAGCTTTCTAGAAATACAAAAGTAACTCTGGACCCCACAGAAATATTCACAACTTTTTTCCAAAAAAGACTGCTATAGACAGAGAATCATAGAACCATTTGTGTTGGAAGGGATCTTACAAGTGCTACATAATCCCTCACTTAATTTTAAGCTTGGTGTATTTAGCTTCAGATATGAAGGGCCCTCTCCAGTTAATTAATCAAAAAAGCTAATTTTTATTTTCCAGGCTAAGAGAAATTCCAACATTACAAAAAATGTAAACTGTTCAGTGAAAGGCTTCATCTAATGTGACACAGAACAAACAGATCAAATGAGTTAGGAAACAAATTTAAGTGACAATTAATGCAGAACTTTTTAAAAGCCTGCTACAGTACAACTCTAAATATCAAACCCAAGAGAAGATCAATACTCAAACCCCACAGAAAAACTGAAAGGTGTGGCAAATTAGTGATTTTTATTAATTGCCATGACCCTCACATCTATAACAAGCTAGTGTACTTTCCCAATTCTGTTTTAGCTTAACAACTTTTTTTTTTTTTTTTTTTTTTTTTTTTTTTTTTTTTTTTTACCTTCAGGATCTTAACCAGCTTTCATGCAAGTAGGATTGTTTGCACAGCTGAAGGCAGATTCCACCACTGGTTAATTAATGCATTTTATCACAGCACGTGCATGCTCATGCAGTGAAAGGTATAGCAAAGTTACACTGACAACTTTTACATGTTACAATTTGACTTGTTACTTTAGACTGCAATCAGAACAAGCAGATGTGAAGAGTTCTGCTCCCAACAGCACTAAAACCTAGACACCTGAACAGCTGAAGTTCTTCAGTTGCCATGGGGGAATTATCTCATATTGTCTCCTAGTTTAAATAAGGTATTCAAACTGTGGGAAATTGCTAAGCACAACCACCTGCTAACACCACAACAGAACTTTCCCCGTGGATTTCAAAGCTAACTGTATTGTAGCACTGCAAGTACAATTATTCCCAAAAGATCATGCTAGTATGACATGAGACCTAGAGCACAAAGTGCTACAGCCCACCTGAAAGTGGTTCAGAGTTTAAATAAAACTATATTGTTTTAACATGGTCTCAGGCCAAAGATGCTACATACTACTGCAATATTGCTTCTTTATCCAGGCACTGAATGAGAAATAGGAAGATGCCAGCCCAGCCAGTTGCATGAAATTGGTTCTAAGAAATCAGCAGGACCTAAAAACAAACTTAACAACAGAAAAGAGTAGGCAAGCCCCCACCAAGAAGAACCATAATTCCGGGGTCCCTATGAGAACAGGTGAAGACACAGCAACATCTTACTGCTTATGTCAGGAGAGCAGATGGAAAAGGCAATGCCAGTTCATTGCTGGAGGCTCACCTGCAGTCTCCTGGGACACTGGCATCTCCCAACACAACACCTTTTGTCATACTGCAGAGAAAACACAACCAAAATAAAGCTAACTGGAAGAGAGCTGACACTGCTAACTCCACCACCAGGCAAAAGCACCAACAGTGCAAGACAAGCCTTTAGTTGCCAATCTTTTCCCATCTTGTTTTTGATTCTTTCTCTTCATGCTCTTCCAAGGCACGTGAGGTTGAAATATAGACGACGTTTATGTTCTTGACTCAAAAGCCCAACAGAAACAGTTAAACAAACTTACCCTGTTCACATCATCTGGCTGACAGACGCAGCGACGTGGAGGGTTTTTTCCTAGCAGCAGAATTGCCTAATACTCTGTGCACACGTGTTTGCCTAAGGTCAAGTAGCACCGATCAGAGCTGGAGCACAGTTCTGAACCACTGCTACTCACTGCCTGTAACGACAGTGTTGGCATCCTTAGCTTCCTACCCACTCACAGTGTGCAGACCCCACTGCTTCTGCCCGGGACACCCATCCAGTGGCCACTCCAGCACAAGCCGCATTAAAACACGGCAGCAGCGGTAACAAAAGCCACGTGCAAAGGCCCATTATGTAAGAGCCAATGACACAAACCTCAGGCGCCCTGCCTGGCACACCTACCGCCCCAGCACCACGGCGGCACTTCCTCATCAGGCGAACTAGTGCAGTCATTGAAACCCTGACTGCCCCCACACCACAGCTCGGCTGCCGCTGGGCAGTCAGGCACGCACTGGGGGCTCACAGAGGAGGAACGCCGACTTCGTTTCCAATGAAATAACACGTATTCGTCACATTTAGCTTTACAGCTCCCCCAGGCCTCACCACATACAGCCCCCCAGTCCCCACATTCCCCTCACGCACACTCTGGACACTTGCCCCACACCCTCTATAAACACCCAACCCTTACCCCACACGGTCCGCGCACACCAACCCCCACCCCACTCCAGCTCCCCAGCCGCCCCCATCACACACACAGCCCCTACCCCGCACGCATCCCGCGGCTTTTCCCCACAGGGCTGGCGGCCACCGCCCAGGCCAGCCCCCGGGAACCGGCCGCAGCGCCCGGCCCGGCAGCGACGCTTCCTTCCCGCCCCGGCTCAGGCGGCTGCCCGCCACAACCGCCATAACCGCCATAACCGCCCCGCCAGCCCCGCGCAGCGCACCCACCGCCCGCAGCAGCCGCCGCACGACCCCCGCAGGCTCCGGGCTCACCGGCTCGGCGCGGGCGGCAGCGCTGACCGACCAAGCCGCGCCCCAGCGCCAGAGCCGCCCCGGCCGCCCCGCCCCGCCCCGCCCCGAGCGACGGCCGGCGCGGGGCTCCTGTCAGGGCGCGGCGGGACGGGTGGCGGGAGCCGAGCCCGGCGCTCTCCGCCCCTCCGCCATGTTCTCCCCAGCGCTTGCCTTTCCCCGCAGCAGCTCCTCGGCCGGAGAGCTCGGGCACGGCTGCGGAGGGTCGAGGTAAAGCCCGTCCCGGAGGAGCCGCCAGGCCCGAGGGTGAGGAGCGGTCCTGCGGGAGGGGCCCCGCCGCCGCCTCCCTGCCCGGGCCCGCCCGGGGCGCCGCGGCCCCGGAGCGCGGAGGGAGGGCCCGGGGCGGCCCCTCCTGCGTCCCGCCTGGGTCTGGGCCCGGGCCCGGTGGTAGCGGCAGCGATAAGCGCAGGGAGATGAGGTGTGTTAGGGGAAAAAAAACAACACAACTTGCTGATTTTTTTTCCCCATTAAAAACGTTCAAGAAGTGTTATCCTCTTGAGGAAGGGTCCTTAGGATTTTTGTTTGTTTCGGGTTTTTTTCGATATATTTTTAAATACACTCTTCAGTGTGAGGCCACCTGCTGACGAGGCTCAAAATCTCAAAGCCCTTTTGAAAATTACGGGCCATACAAGCACAGAGGCTCGTTCTGCTGGCGCTGTTCTTGGTTTCATGTGACTGCTTGTCCTGGTTACAATTTCTACTGAGTGGTTTTAGACAAGGAATGGGCCCAAAGTGCGTTCTGGTTAATAAGTAGTTATTGTGTATTACGGCCTGGTTACTAAGTAGTCCTTGCCTTAACCTGTAACAGTGATTTTGCAAAAACAGAGGGTCACAAGTCACAAGAGTCTCTGGTACGACAAGTGCATTTCTTCATTCTCCTGCCTTCTTGCACTGAAGCGTTTTTTGTTTAAATAATGTGTTGCAGATACCCTGCATGAGATAAATGTGTTCCCTGGTTATCTCAAGTGAAAGGATCTAGGATCAACTTTGTGAGTCTGAGCATTCATCTGTTTCTTTTTTTTTTTTATTATTAATTCAATTAAACATAGTTTCATGTCAGATGGCAGACCAAACCAAGAAAAAAAAAAAAAAAGGTCACCTTAAAGATTTCAGGACAATATTATAGCACACATGAAAACAATTATCTTAAGTTTGATGTAATTATTTAATTTGTTTGTCAAATCTGCTGAACTGAAAGAGGACACCCACAGCAGCCCTTACATGCATCTCTCTTCTCCATGGTTTGGGTCTACCAGAAGTAGTTTCTGGGGCTCAAGGCACTCACTCTTCACTCTGACTTACCTTTTTTTTTTTTTCCCCAGCTTTTTTACCTTTTACAACAGTGATAAAACCTCATACAGCAGCCTGAAAACTTACTTGACTGCTGTGAATTTCCTGTGTTCCTGGCATGTTTAAATGCTTTTTTTCAGCTAAAGACTTTTACTTCTTGCTCACATGTTCATGCAGTAATTTCATAAACTCATATGCATAAGCTGAAGTGATTTAGGGAATGTGTAAATGAAGATGTAACAATTAACAGTCCTGCAGAAGGTGTTACTTTCATTCCATATTTTCTAAGCACAAGAAGTAATACAAGACTGATGGCCTTAGTGCTCTATCTTGTTAATTTGTATTGGGAAAATGATAACTCAAGTTTCTTTAAATAAAACTTCCTTGCTAATAGGTGAGCTAAAGTGTAGTATAAGATGTCCTGTGCTAGGGCAAAGTTCTTACCAGTACTTACAAGCAAATGAATCTAATTTCAGAGGCATTGTATTACAGTTTAGTAATAGGTTAAAGTTAAGCAAATGCTATATTTAGATTTTTTCAAAGTGTAATTTTATCTGTTGTACAGTCAGCAACTCTGATTTTCATTGCAAATGCATTTTTGTGCTGATTTCTATGTTGCTTGTTTAGGCCATGATCCAGGTCCCATTAAAGTCAATGACAGTTCCAGCAGACTTCAATAGGTTTCAGATAAAGTGAAATGTTGAGTTGAGCCAAAAAGGTCCATTTGAGAAAGGCCACTCAAGCACATTATGTCTCTGCTTCTGACCTGAAGTTACTACCTCAGGAGTTGCTAAGCAGACGAAGCCTGCCAAGTATTTGAGACAGGAGTACATTGTTTAAGTTGGTTCAGCCAGTTTGTATGTTTTTATGAATGCAGAAGTGTGAGACTATGAAAAAGAGTTAATCAGTTTCACTGTATGTTGAGTTTGTTGTAATCACTGGATGCTGTTTAGAGGTGTAGTCCTGTTCTCTCCCAGAACACAGCTCTTCTGTCAGATTCAGCTGATACGACACTACAGCAAGTCAGACTGTCATCAGATCTGACAAAATACTACATTTTCAGGGTGAGTTCTGTTCCATCTTCCTGCCTGGTAATGTGAGGGGAGAGGGGACAAATCTGGAGCAGGGAGGGGTACTGCTGGTTCTGGCTTTGGCCCACAGTTAGTTTGAATGAATGACACTTGAACCTATATCCTTAGGTTACAGGATTTTCTCCCCTCATTTGTCTGGGCAACTGGCTGTGGTTATTTTGGGGCAATATATATAGCTTCTGCTTCCAGAAGCTGCTAACAGATGTCAGTTACTGCTGCCTTCACAGCAGGCACTACAGTGGATTATTTTCCACTAACTAATTGATATTCATGAAAGGTGGGGGGAACTTCTAGTGCTTTGTAAATATTTCTTGTTTGGGGACACACAAAAACCAGAACCATCAAATAAGCCTAATGTTCCTCAGAAAGCAAGTCAGAAATTAGAATAACATTTCTAATAAACAAGTAGTCCTTTTCCAGAAAGCTGACAAGTAACAAACACAGTCTGAATCCAAAGAAAAGTAGTTTACTAGAACTTTTCCTGAAATTCAGAGAAAAACTTAGTCTAGTGTTACACATTAGAAAATAGTCACAGATCCCAAACCTCTAGAAACCTGTGAATTACTATCATGCAAAGGAAGGAAAGTCATTTGACTGCATCGACTCTCTGGTCCATCTTAGAGAATATAGCTTGAGTCGGAACTTTCCTTCGCACATAAAGCACAACATTCTAGCTAACCAGGTTTTGAAAGGAAACAAGTACAACACCAGTCCACAAAACACTTGAATACCTTCCTGCTGAGAGCCTTTAACAATGTCAGCCCTTTACTGTAAATATTTTGCCCTGTGAGTAGTGATGTACATTTCATTTGCTGTATGTCATATTTTGAATTTTCACAAAAGGCAAATTAACAACTCAGATGCTGAGATCTCTTCTTATGAACAAACAAACATTTATGAGACTGGGAAAAAATAATTTCCTCTAGGTCTGTTAAAGCAATTGCATTTTCCTGGTTTAGTTACAGCAAATTCCAGTCTTTGATCTAAAACAAATACTCAAATATTAGGAAAGCAAACATGCTGAAAGAAATGTCAGTGAACAGAGGTAAAAACAATAAACAACTGTAGGAAAAATGCCATTCCAACTCTCCAACTTAATTTAACCTATGTTGTTAAAGCAGAGGCTAAGCAATGTGCCTAAGATTAAGCTGTAGGGGTTAAACTGAAGATCCAGTTTAAGTTAGTGTAACTTTCTTCCCTGTCAACGAATGAACAGGCTGAGTTGATTTACGAATTGCTGCATTTAATATTATTCCACTATATTGATGTGAAATTAAACCAAATGACAGTTTGCATTACTATGTTGTAGTTCACAACCTGGAGTGAGGGACTAAAATTTTACTAAAATTCAAATGTAGCAGTAAAAGTGGAGTATCAGAGGTTTAAACCTTCTCTGCCTTACAGCCATGCGAATTGGGAATAGGCCTGTTGAAGTCAGTAGGCTTTGCTCTGTGTACTGTAGTTTCCTGAGGGTAAGTGAGAAAAAACTTGAGACCCCCATTCTTACAGGCTGCATAGAGCAGGAAGGAATTGTGAGAGGAAAACAGCTGATCTGAGGTATAAGATAACATCTCATTTTTTTCAGGCTTATCTCTGTTTTTCCTGAAGTGCTCCCTTTTTTATCTTTCTGACCTTTGAACACCACCAAAAGCACCATCTGGTGAGAAGGTACCTTGCAACACTTTTCCCCGGATGCTTGTAGCTGGATTAATTTACACTCAACATGAAATGTATAATTCTAAATCACTGCTAGATTGTATTAACTGTATCACTGAAATTGCCTAAAAAACTTGTTTGCAGAGAATGAGAAAAAAAAACAACAACAAACCAACCCTAAGCTGAACCTTAACTATAGCTATTAAGGTTAAAAAGTTAAGATAGTGTGTAGTGTGCCATGCAGAGGATATCTCTACTTTATCAGTGAAAAGACTAACAAAAAATTGTTACTGATTTATTTGGTTTCTTTTGTAAGATCTATTTTTATGTGCTAAAGGAGTTTCAAGGACTGCATATGTAGAGCCAGCACAGGGATTTCAATTACACACACCTATACTTTTAAAAATAATTATTTTCAAAGTTAAATTCTCTCATCTGTTTTATTTTGATTGAACTTGCTTTAAAAATTGTTGTAAGCATTGTGGTGGTAAGAAATGGAAGAAGACAACCACTAGATGGCATTTTTAGTCTAGCTTTTACAGCTGTGCCATTTCAGCCACTGTCCTAAATAAAATGCCTCATGCTCTCTCACTTATGAACAACTGTGATCCTATTACAAGTTAAACCAAGTCTTGCTGGAGTAGTTACATTCAACTCCTATTTTTCCTTCAAGACAAGGATAGCACATTTTAGAATTGGAATTACCTTGATAGATGAGCTTTGCCAAGTAACATGTGCAGAGGAAGACAGTTCAGAAGGAAAAGAAAAAATTAAGTTTATGCAAATCCTCAAGAAGTACTGATGCATAGCACAGGTGTTTGGCCCTGTGAATTGCCTTTGAGGGGGACATCTGTACTACAGTCACTTACTAGAATACTGTTAGGAGTTCAGACAAGCAGACTGGTAGGAGTGGCTGGATTTCTCAGTCTTAGGAAATGAGCACTTTGTACATTGATGGTCATGTCCATATATGCTAAGCACAGAAGCATAGCTCAGATAAAAAATGGAATATTACATCAAAGTTTGTACTGTTACTGTCTTCTGAGGCTCTCAAAGCATTTTATGAAGGACACTCAAATGCAAGGACAGTGTATTATCTAATGAATAACCAAGAAATGTTGCTAAAGAAATAAAGAACTTCTTGGTATGAAGCTCTGAAGTTAAGTATATTTCAACCAATATATTAACAAGTCAAGAAGCTGTATAAGGAATACAAATGAATACAGTAATAATATTCTGGGGTACAAGGAACAAAGAGAACTTAGCTAAAGGAGATAGAATCAGCAGTGACACTCTGCCTGCTGCCCCTTCTGAAAAACAACATAGATTGTTCCCAAAGAAGTCTTAAAATCATTAATTTGTTATTATTTTTGCTGGTTTTCAGGTGGACTATATTTTCAGTTACAGGGAAAAGAGCAAGGCAAGGCTGAATTTTGTATCATCATCCTAATATTTGCATTATTCATTGAGTATACAATAAAAGTCACTACTTAATATTTTTGTTTCTTGCAGCTTGCTTTTATAGTCTCAAAATAAATGAAGTACATTAAATAGTAGAATATATTTTATAGCTTTAAAACCTACAAAAATGAAATATTTGCTTTTTTATTGGATGACCAAAGTTTAAAGAAAAAATATAAAAATTCCTTTATTTTGGAAAAAAAAGATCATGTTCTTTAATCCAACCACTGAAAAAAACCTGTAAAGATAAAATTTAAGGAAGATATAGCTGTGTATCCCAAAAACTGAACACCTTGAGAGATTCAGTATTTAAAGCTCTTTACAATAGCTAAGCTTTTACAATAACCTTGTGAGCTAAACATTATCCTTCTGTTGTTCATGAATAAACCACCACTAAAGAAGCTTAAGTACTCTGTTCAAGGTCACAGAATAGACATTCTGCAGATAAGATTTGTTAGAATGAACAGGTACAGCTGCAGAAAAACTGGACAGTTTTGGTATACAAGCCCCCTTCACCTTGTGTGAGAAATATATATGAAATAAGGTTATTTTGAAAGACTCTACTTTTTAAAATTAGTTTCTTCAAGTAGGTTTTAATAGGGACATAAGATTCATTACAATAATTTAACTCTGACTAGGTGAGAAGACATTAAAGATGCACAAAAATGTCAGAAAGTATTAAGCTGAAGTAGAAACTTAGTCCCAAAAACTTGGGGAAAAATGTGATATAATCTACAAGTAATTTTTAAGCAGGCTTTCTAGGACTAAAAAGAAGCCCAGAAACTTGGGAGGGATAACAGTTACCTGTACTTAGATTATTCTACTATAGCATATTCAAGGTTTCTATGAAACTGAAGGTACAAGTCATTCCTTGATCCCCAATAGACACATCAGTTGAAGATATAAAACAGTTTTTCTGCCAATGAAAGTCTAAGAAAAACAGCTGTAAGAAAGGAGAAGCAAGTCTATTAAAAAAATAGGATGAAGACAGACACTTGATTTTAAAGTCTCATTTATTTAATTTAAGAAATTAAGATACATTAAATAGATTTTCTGCAATACCAGTTTTTATTACTAGTAAAGTTACATTCATGATAGCTAAATACACTTCATTTTATAATTATTTTTCTTCCTTTAGCATCAGCTGTATAAAATATCTCTCATCTAAAACACTGTTAAATTAGCCCTCACAAAATTCCTGGGAGGTAGATCAGTGTTACCATCATTATATAAAGAGGCAACTGAGGACCAGAAAGTTTTAAATCAATGTACCAGAAAAGCTGTAGAAGAGTTAAGTCCAGAATGCTAGCCTTCCATTCCTTGCACTGTGCTTCACATCTAGTCTTTCTCCCTTTCTGAATAATAGCCCACAATAACCGTTATCCTTTCACCCCCTGCTTTCCTTGATGTTGCACATCTTTGATTTCTCTGCCTAAGCTGATAAAGTTATTAAACATCAGCCATTTCTATCTGAACGACACAGATAAAGTACATTTGCAGTCCAGAATTACAGTAACTGAAAATAGACTGTGGGTAGTTACAGATAATATCACTGTAGTTGAGTATTGAGACACAAGTTTGAGTTTTGTCACTAAGCTGCAGCAGCAGTTACACTAATACATAGCTTTCCTGAAGCAGATTTCTTTTGAGGAGGTAAAAGGACTCAAATGATTAAGCCTCATACCTGCAGGGAGTGCTCCTGACAGACTACTGTAGCAAGGGGATGATGTGTGCAGCAATGCACATTCAGTGCAGTCAAGGTCTGCCCATGTCCATAAAGTAAACAAAATATCTACTTTCTTTAGGGCAGGAAGGAAGGAGGTCATATCACAGAGGAAATCACTTAGCTGAGGTAGAATTTGAACAACTGAGAACCACAAAACACATACTGAACTGCTATAGATGTTCTTTTCATCAAAATTAACAAGGGCGTTATGGTTAGGTATGCTGAATGAGCTAGAACAAATGTCTGATCAGCAATGTGCAATAAAATGACCTGCTTTTAAACACAGTTTTTACAGTGTTATTTTAGTTATAAAATAGCACTTTAACAGTAAGTTTAAAATACAAAGGTTGCTTTCACTCTAGTGCCTACTTGAGGCAAGTATGGAACTTTTCTAGTGCTACTCATGCACTGTATGTGTCAGACAGCAGGAATACAGTGAAAGCAGTCTTTAAATCAGGGAGAGCTCAAGTGCTAACAAGAGACCACTAAGGAAATTTTAAGTCCGCTTTGGCCAAAATTCTTGACTGCTGTCTCATCATACATTAAATGATACAAGTAGAAGTTGTAGCCATCAGTACTAGTAGATCACTACATAGTTTCCCATTTTATAGTAAGAGGGATTTTAATTTCATCTTAATTTTTAGAGTTTCATGTCTTGGAGAACACTAGTTTACTAATTATCCCTTATATTTAAAAGTGCTCCTTAGAAAGATTCCATTTATCAAAAAAATGAGCATTTAAAATAAAATACAGAAGCAGAGGATTGTCCGCCCTCCAAGTAGAGTGTTCATGGAAATGGATATCTTGTGTGTTCCATGGGTGCAGACCATAGTTTGTTTGTAGTAGCTCAGATGTGGAAGCTCTTTGATATCCCAGGTCCATTACCAGTTTTCTTCAGGCCTTGAAAGAAGCTCGAACTACCCTCCCCTTAAGAGGCTGAGGGGGGCGAAAGTTATTCACCATTTGAACCCTCTGGTCTTCCTCACTGCTGAAGAGAAGCATGCGGAATTTCTCCAGCTGTAAATTCAGGTGAAATACTTTAATATTAATTGCCCTCTTAAACAGTAATGTTTTGTGTTTTTTTTAAAGTATCAAAGGCAAGTATTTAGTGCATTTTCAGCTCTTAATAGAACAGATTCAAACAGGAAAAAACAGAAGCCCAGGTTGATAATCTTTTAACTTAACCCCATTGCAAAGCAAAACAGTCAGTACCTGTTTATTCAGTGGTGAATCCTACAAGAACTGGGAAGGTATCAACAATTTACCTGTTTCTCAGAAATTCTGATGGGTTCTTTCAGAACTACCCATGTTACACTCTCATTGAGGGGTGGTGTTGTCAAAGAACCAAGGTATGTCCAATAATCTAGACTCAAAGGCAGGAGACACTTGGGGTTGAAGCTCGTAAATTGAGCTTTTGTTCCCTGGAAAAAAATTATACTGGAAATTAATTTTTACTTTTAAGTGCAGGGTGAAGAACTCTTTTTGAAAGAGAAAAGTTGTAGAGTAGTATTAAAAAGCAGGGGAAAGGAAGAGTCTATATAGGTTTGGCTGCCTTATAACAACTGTTATCTGAGAGCAGCATGACAAGTGTGATGCCTGCTTCTTGCTTACTAGACTTTGAGTTCTTACCCCATTGCCAGTAACAAAGATCAGCTCTTATCACAAAAGATTTAAAAATAATGCAGGAAGTATATTCTGTATATGGTGTTGAGTATGAGCTATAGATAATACCATGGCAGAATTCCTTGTCTCATTGCTTGCTAATGTCTATGCTTCCCATCTATTCCAGTAGCAAATTTAAAACTATGGAAAACAATGATTGCCTGCTAGGACAGATATTAGCTTTAAAAATCAAATGTTCAAATCTAAAATTAGAGGAAGGTGGGTCAACCAAAAGATCAATAGAAACAGGAGGTGCTGCCTAAGTAATTTATTACCTTAGAACTACCATTCTAGGGCAGTATTTTGCAACCTGTAGAAGTATCTGAAAGGTGGTCACTCAGCAAGCACTGTTCAGTTGTCTGTAAAATTGCTCATAAGGAACAGAATGAGCAGCTTATCTCCAGTGGCAAGCCTACAGACATTCTGTCACTACAATTTAGGGATGACATTTGCCTGCAAGTAGAAGAAATAACTTAATCATCAAAGTACCATTTCATGTGTCTGCAGCCTACATATTGCTGTGTAACTGCCTTCTTTTCCTGACTTTCACAAGCACATAGGGAGGAACAAGAAGTAATGTGCTCACTCAAGTGTTAGATAGCATTTATTTTGCACATTAGAACTTAAACATGCTATAGAATGCATTAACTTCATGTAAATCCAGAAAGGATAGCATTTGTAGTGGTCTATTCAGTTTGCATTTGAGAGAGTGCAGCAGGTCTCAATCTTCAAAGTTCTCAGGTACATCTGTTTAAAGACCCCCTGCACATACCATTGTAAAAGAGACTAACTCAGAACCTCATTAAGATTGTCCTCTGAAAGAGCTTTGCAGACAGAACAAAACATCCAGCCAGCTCTGGCTTGTTCAAGGCTAGGCTCAATGGAAAAGGATCATTTTGCTGAGTGTAAGAGCTGAGCATGATGGAGCTTTTGATTTTAGATACTCTGGGGAAGGTAGAACCTCAGAGTGACTAGTGGGTTCAGCATAACATCGGGAAGAACCTGAGATAAGGCAAACAAGATGAACTTCAGAAGGGAAGAGAAGGACACAATGACAGTGATACAGATCTAATGATGGGAGGATTTGTGGTGGGTGATTTCTCATTTTTGTCTAAACACATAAATTAGCTTGATTTCTAAAGGATCCCAGAAACAACTGAAAAGCTTAAAACTTACTTAAAATTTTACCATGTAGAAAGCATCAGTGAGCCTGTTCATATTGGCATGTTCTTTCCCAATCTAAAAAATAATGATTAGACAGGTTAAATAAGAATTACTATAATTATGCTTTGAATAGGGGTTGTTTTCTTATCTGAATCTCAGTATTCCTATTAAGGCAAGCTTAACAGCCATTTACAGTGAGTTACTGCTTCCAATAAGTCATCTGTTTTCCTTAAGCACTTGTTAATATGTGGCTTGGTTCTCAAACACTTGACAGCATAACGCATCTCACCATGTAAACGTGCTATTTTTGTGATTCTTACCTCCAAGAAAACACCAACTACTGCCAAGCCATCTGGAGCTGCTGCTGCTTCTCCAAATGTTGCATATTTTCTGGCATTCCAGTGAACTAAGTGGAGCTTTAAAGAAAAATAAAAAATAATTAAACAAATTAGTGACAGAAGCTCTGCACATAGGTTGTCTCATGTGAACAGTCACTAACGGTCATTCATAACAGAAAGTAGGTTTTGCTCCAAATGCATCTTTGGAAAGATGAGGAAGTTCAATATTTTGGGTCAGTCCATAAGCATGGACAGACACTAAACAAAGCTTCTATCTATCAGCTTTAATTTGAAACAAATCAGGCATTAACCTGTGACCCACCTTCCCTGGTATGTGCCTTCATGCCATGAAGCACTACACTCCAGTACTCACTGGTAGACTCCAGGATGCTACACTACTGTAGTATATCGGATAGATTGTGCTGGGAAACACAGGTGCCTTATCCCAGCTTTCCAGAACTCTCTCAAGAGCCCTCAGATGAAGCCATTTCTAAGCTATGGATGGTACCAGCATGGTCATGGCACAGGATGTGGACATCAGCTGAAGCATAACCTAACTGCCAGGTAGTGGAGCTGTACACTGCTTCTCAGCATCATGTTTGTCAGTATGTTCTTCCAACCTGTATAAGCAATTGTGCACAGCAGGCTAAACTACACAGCAAAGGACTATTAGGGCTGCTGAGTGAGCCCAGCAGCTCAACTGTAGGGTTTGCTATGCCTGGTGACTAGGACAAGATGACTGAGAATCTTGGAGAAAGGGCTGCACTGCAGGGACAAGTCTGCATTCTAAAAAACAGGGTGATCAACGGATAGCTGCAGTGTAAGGTACAAAATTCTCATTAAAGTCTGTGCTGACCTAACCATCCTTAGTAAGCAATTGGAAACCTAAGTGACATGCAGTCCCTACTGCAGACATTTGTCAACAGCATTTGCCTGAATTAATGCCATCTGTAAAAACACATTACCTCACAGGGGAAAGGTTTGCCATCAATTGTATGTTCTGATCCCTGGCTGGGTTTTGTCCCCCAGTGAAAGTGGAACTGCTTTAGCCGAAATGGATTCTCAAGAGGACCACCACTGATTGCTAGGCAGGAAAAAAAGAAGAGGAAAAGCATTAAGAGATTAAGTATTCTGGCTTCTTAGCTTCCTGTTAGTAAAAATAGCCAATTGGCACACTAGTGGAAAAAAGACTGTAGATAACTTGAGCACCAGTTAGACAATTCAGCTAAGTATTTCCTCTTCAGAATCTTTCATTCCTGTGGAGGTTATCTATATTCCTTTTCCTTTAAATACCTGATCCCATAGAACAGGTAATATAATAACTTGTACTTTACATTACACCATTCAGAATCTCAAATCACTTTATAAAGGGGAGGAAATGCTATGGAAAAACTTAATAAATCATTCAGAAGTAACACTTAAGAACAGACAAATGTTTAAGATGCCACCTATAGATGATACTTTATCAACAGCAGCAGTAACCCTCATGTAATTTGATATGGCTCTAGATTAAATAAGTAGCAAGACATAAAATCCTGATCAATGTCTTAAAGAAAAATCAAAATTACTTTTAGTATCTGTAAAGCACTTATCCTCAGTGTAGTACATCACATTTTATTTTAAAAAAATTAAAGCTAGGGCTCACACAGTGCTACCACATGTATATAGTTCCAGCTAGCCTTTCTGCAGGAAACCAGCCTTGCCGAAGCAAGGTTTTAGTATTAATAAGTACCTCCTAATGTTTTTTTTCTGAAATTACCAATGGAATGCATCACCTGTCTCAATCATTAAGAACTCTAGCAATGATGGGTTACTGTCAAAATTGTTATGCCATTTATGCAGAGCTGTGAGTCACTAGATCAATTTCAACACCACTAAAAACACTTGAAAGCATATTTTCCACTCCTAGCAGTCGTACTCCTTGAAAGTGTTACTAAGACAAGGCATGTGCTTTAGTGTAGAAATGGCAGAAGCCTTAATTCCTGCGTGTGCTCTGAGTCTATACCTATAAATGCAGATTAACAGCTGATGTTCTTAAACTTATGAAACTGGATAAAGTTTACTGTTACATCATATAGTTCAGCTTAGAACTGCACAAAAGGAGTTAACAAACCAAGATAGTACTTCCATATATATTTGTACAAATTCTGTTTTTAGGGCAATATGATTAGTGGGTCTAGGTAAGACTGAATGTGCATTTTCTAAAGTCTTATCTTCAAATTCAGCAAATATGCTTGAAAACCTGACCATTCTGTTGAGCAGTGTTAGATTGATTCCAGGAAAAATTTGAAACAAAATACCTGGCATTTTAACCCCCATCTCTACTTCCAAGGGTTACCAGCGCAGACAAGTCATTTCACAGAAAATGTAACTTGTTTTGAAAATCTTGGATATCCCTCTTGCTGGAATCAATAAACACACCCCAATGAAATATTAATCAGTTGATAGGCTTAAAAACTGCTCAGGGTGTGTTTTTTTAAATGGACTCTATCAGCTGCTTCATAACCTCCATTTCAATGTTCTTCCCCTACTACTCCAGATGTAAAAGCAAGGTCTGCCATGGAAGCAGATTTAACAGAAGCAATCAGTCACTTACAGCATTTAAATTCTCTGCCAAGAGCTAAGAGAGAAGAATAATATACAACTACAGATAGTCCAACATACACAAGTTGCTACTGAAGATTTAGCTGAAGATTTTAATTTCTGAAGAAACCGAACCACTATGAGGTAGGGAGATAGGACAGCAACAGTGCCTGGTCCAGATACAGCTTTATGCAGTGGACTATGATTATGATAACTGCTCTGTATGACCTAATCTCTGCTAATCCTCTTCCCTTTCCTACCCCTGTGGACAGGAACTGGGCAGTCAGACAGAGCTGGCCATGGACATTAGCATCTTTGCTTTGAATTATCATGGAAAGCAGGCAGCAAGGAGCATACACACCTATTCCTCATACTGGATGTAGTCTAGGAGTGCTGGAGAGATGCATGGATTCCCTGTCTAGCAAAAGACAACCCCTGTTTAAAAGGGAAGCACTGCACATAAACTTCTGATGTTCCTGAGGAAAGATCTTGTCCTAACAGTATTCTGCTATACAATATTGCATTGCCAGAAACAGTGTGAAGACAGGAAATGTGAGGCTCAAGACAACAAAATATAGAGAGCTCCAGCTATATGTCTTGTTCTAAATTGAAATTATACATCACATGAAATATAGTATATAGTATGTAGTTAATTGTTTCCCCTCACTAAACCACAAATGGTGTTCCGAGTTAGTTGAATGTGTTAATCTCACCTGTCTTGTCATCAGTATCTTCAAACTCAACCATAACAGAGTGGCCATTGTTGGAGATGTTGAGAGAGGTACATGATTCATAGGAGATAATAAGTGGCTTCAGATTAGGATCATAAACTGCTTTTGCAGAAACAATATCAATAGGTGACTGGCGGTTTCCTTGGGCAATAGGATAAGATCTGTGCCACTCTGAAGGTCCTTAAACAAAAAAAGGAAAGCAATGTTATTTTATTTCTACTACACAGAAAATAATCACTACAGGTTTTCATGAAGCTTGAAGTAAAACTTGATGAGCAGGAGTGACTTGAAACTTGGGTTTCCAAGGGGTTAACTTGCATTCTAAGCTGATGCTTATTTATTACTACAAACAGGCAAGATGAGGGATTAAAATATCTTGTACAAAACACACTGAGGAGATTACAGCACATCAACAGACTGCTATATCTTCAATTACTTGTGCCACTAATTTTCTGTGGAGTTTTAATTACATTGCTAAGGTATCTGAAGGCCTTCCAAGGTGGGTGCAGGTGCAAAACATACTTGCATGCTCACATACATTCCTCATAAGAAATAGCATTTAATTCTTCCTAGGAAACAGTGTAACAGCTCTGGTGATTCAAATTAGATGCAGATGACTCAATCTCTTAGCTACTGACTATGCAGTTATTTTTAAAACCATTTTATGACTGCAGTAAATCTTTGAGGCAGCTTCATTCTTCACTCATGACCATTATGGTATCTCTCTACCCTGAGTGAAAGGTACGGTGTGATAATTAACATTTTTGGACTTCCTGACCCAAATAGAGTGGGGAGAGAGACCAGTGGAATAATACAGCTCTCTGCTGCCAGAGCTGGAATATTCTGATGCTATTTAAGACCACAAAACCTTATCTGTATAAAAGAATTACTTAGATAAAAGAATTACTTATTCTTACCACTTCCTTTTTTACTTTGGTGTGATAGTACAAGCAGCAATTAAATTCTTCTACAGCTTATGTTCAGAAAATGTTAACAGTAACAATTTTACTTAAAGATTCCTAAGAAACACATTTTTAATAGTAGCATTCTCACACACCTTCACAAGCATAAACTTTTTTTAGTGAAGCACAGGTGCTTACCCTCCTCAAGTTTATGTAACAAATCCGGTGACCTGTTGTACTCTTATTTGTCTCTAGCATTTCCTGAAAAGCTAAGCTTATAAAATAATATCTTTTCTCAGCCTAAATCTCAGATTTAAATGCTGTTATGCAAGCCTAAGTAATATAATTTTAATCAAATGAGCTCTGTAAAAATATATGTGGTTTTATTACCACCCTCTATATGCCCAAACACATAACACTGTCTACTAGCACTAATCAGCTTCACTTAGCTTTCATACTTGCTTTTGGACTCACAGAAACTAACTTAATTGCTGTTAAGAGAAAGAGGCTGACTCCTGAAGGTCATGCAAAAGACTCTTGTTGGACACTCAGCATCTAAAATAATTGCTGTCATAAGAGAGAGACTTCTGAAGGTTATGCAAGATTGTCTTATTCAACAGCACCAGTCACTCATCCATCCTCTCTGTAAAGGACACAGGTGCTATCAAACACTGTCGTAGAAATCTTTCAGTAGCTTCACATATCCTCTCATTCTGTGACACGCATTGTTGGAGGTGGGAAGCAAAGGAGAGTGACTAAATTAAAAACTGTCAAATCACAAAGCAGAAATTGTTCTGTAAGAGATCTCTGATACTGATCTGTACAATTTATTGATGTTCTAGAGCTATATAATGTATACCTTGTTTTTTCATTTCTATGCAAGTCTAGATATCATATTTCAACAGCTGCAAAGGATCAGAAGATATATTACTGCTCTTCTAAATCTGCTTTCCTTAAAAAAAGTGCTTTTGGAGAAAGAGACATCGTTAATTCCTTTTCATAACAGCTTTTTCAAAAGGGACCCATCTGTTATATCTTCAGCCTGAAAAAGACACTCAGTACTGCTTCCCTCAGTTTTAGAACACGGATTGCAACAATGAAAAGCAGCAGGCGTAAGTTTGTGCATCTTTTGGTGTCACTTTCTAGATGCTATTTATTATCAATAAAGTAATTATTTACCTGCTGTATATACTTGATGCTTGCAGTATCGAAATGCAGGCAGCTCTGCAGGGCTCAGGCAACTGTTCTAGAGACAAAACAAGAGGAGAAAGATAGAGAGATGCAGCACAGAAATGCTGTAACCTACCGTCATCCTGCCCATATCCCCAGCTGCGGTGGCCAGTCATTACTGGGGAGCTACACCCAGCTTAGCTCTCAGCTCAATGCTCAGGGCACTGCTGCTCACCTGCCTTTATAGTGGCTCATCGTGGGACAGGGTCAGCCCCTTAAAGATACAGAGCAACCGAAGCAGCTCTTGCAGGACAGGGAAGGCACCCGTGTTCCTCCTGCTCCCTCCATGTGCTAACTCAGCACAGGAGAAGGAAAATGTAAAACTGAAGTAGTTAAAGTCCCAGGACTTAGAGAGGAACCCAGACTGTCCAGGTGGCATTGGAATCAAATTTAGGTAAAAGTGTTTTCCCATTCTATACCACAACGAAGCAAGAGCAGTAACCTGCTCTGAGTATCAGGGCACAGCAACGTGCAGATTGTAATCGAACTGCTCTTCTTACTGCTGTGTTCCGCAGGGGTAAACATCACCTAGTTACTGCCTCTCTTTTCTTAAACACTCTCTCCAGCTGCAAAAAAATGAATGCTGTTTCCACCTGATTTATAATTAAAACTTCAGAACCAGTGCCATCTTTGTGGCAAGAAAAATAGCTCTTTCGTAGTAATTTTGTCAGATCTGAGGCAATGCTGTCTGTCAAGGGTACACTTTATAAACATATTGATTTTCATAAAGACAGTAGCACACAAATAGGGATTCTTCCATTGTGTAATAAAGAAGATGGAAGAAAAAAAAAAAATCAATGAAAGCATTTTATGCAACTTTTACGTTGTGGCATTGCCTTGTAAGAATTAATTTCAGGAACTTTCCATACGATTCAGCTATAAAACCATTGAGATTCACTGATGCAAACTAAATCACTCAATAAGAGATGTAAACTGCCTTAAAGGTGTTCATAGAGTAGTTCTCCAATGGCTTGCTCAGCTCATCTTCTCCACGTGTTTTGGTTAAGCTGCAGTGAGCTACTTAGGCACATGCTTCAGGAACTGCTCTTCATGGTAACTCAAATACTGGACATAGTACAGCAGCACTGCTGTGGGGTTAAAAAACTTTGCTGCTTAGTAGGATAAATGAGATGTGAGAAGTTGTGATGCTTTGTTTTTTATTTTGTGAGTCTGTGCTGTGTGTAGGCAGGAAAGCCAGATGTAGACAGAGTCAGATAGATGCACGTAGGAAAGCTGTTCTGTACCATGGGGAAAAGTACCAAAAATGCCCACTTACCAGTGGAAAGAAAAATAGGAGTTTTGTATATTAAAAAATCAGACTATAGATTGGGGAAATCCATATGCAAGATAGAGAATACTGAGCAATTGTTTTCAAGAGAAACTTGAGGCTCAGATCTTGCTGGCAGGGCACAGTACTGATGTGGCCCAAATGTCTACATGCATCTGACAACATTCACCACTTTAGCTTTTATCTTCTCACATTCAAAAACAAGTTGATGTCTTAGATATGTGGGCTACAAAGGCAGGACACAGAATTAAGAATATTCTGTCTTGCCCAGTCTTCATACTTTGTTTTATTCCTCTTTGACAGTAATGAGTGAACAGAGCAGCAGCCTAGGACATCACTACATATGGACTAGTTATCTTTTATGGTCTAATTTGAGCTCCGTTTATAAAAATTGCTGTGCAAGAACCAACCACTATGGTTAGAAAGCTCCTAGTAAGATTGGAATGCCAAATAGAAGTTAAACATATGAAGCTTAGCAGATCTGAGGAAACTGGATTTTCCAATCTCTAAGGCAGGTTGTCTCTGTAATACAGATCTGGAGTCACCAGGAGGTATTTGCAGAAGGAGATCGTGTCACTAGAGGATACTGCTTTGGGTACATATTACTGCATCACCATAGACGGGCAGAGCTGCATTTTAGGAGACGTGAAATGAAAGCACAGTTATTTGGTTTCAAGGTGAAGAGCACTCTAAGTGTATTTGCTTAAGTAATTGGCAATTCCTTTGCTGAGCAGCTTCCATAATGACAACACACATTTGAACAAGGTGTCATGTGCTTTTGTTATTTAATGCATATGAGTGTGTCTGGTGTGTCACTGCCTATTAACAAAAATATGGCAGAAATACAGTCAGTTTGGGTACAGGCTGCTCACTCTAGAGACTTTGAAGTGCAATAGGTAGGAGCAGATTAAATGTTAAAACATTAATCACTCCAGAGCTCGCCTACCCCTCAGGTTCTTGCAAGAGTATCTTGTTTATCCAGGCAGCTCATCTCTCTTCTTACATTGCCATTACTAATGCTGGCAATTTCCAAATGGGAACTTGCAATGTTATACTAAGGTGACATCTGTTCTTTATGTGTGCATTAAAATAATTTATAATGAAACTGCACAAAAATACTTCATAAGGTAAATATAAATTGGAGGGTGTCCTGCCAGCACTAAACATTAAAAAGCAGAATAATTCCAGATTTTTTTTTTCATTTTTTGATATTTTATTTTAAAAGTGACTGCCTACGCTTGTTGATTGACAGTAGAAATTTAAAATTTTATATTCTCAATTTTTTTTTGCAAACACAAAACCGGGATGACTGTATATTGAGATTCTTATGCATCCAGTGTAACTTGGAGAGTTGGAAGAGCTACTCCTCTCCCAAAGCAACATCGTGAGGTTAATTAGATTGCTAAGGGAGGGAATTCAACACTTACTTACCGGGGATCTCCTCCGGGCACTGGGGGGGGGGAAGGGACTGAAAGGAACCGAAGGGACACGCAGGCCCAGGCCCCGCCCCGGCGCCCCCGCAGCGCCCCCTCGCGGCCCCGCCGCACCCCCGCGCCTGCGCGCTCCCGGCCGCGCCTGCGCAAGGCGGGGCAGCGCGCGGCGATGGCGCAGCCGGGCCGGGCCAGCCTGAAGGAGCAGCGATACGACCGGCAGCTCAGGTAGCGCCGCGGGGCTGCGGCCCGGCCCGGCCCCGGCTGCTGCGGCACGGCGGGACCCGCCGCGCTGCCCGCCTCTGCCCGTGGCTGCAGGCCGGACTGCCGGCCGCGGCCCCGCGGAGGCCGTGCCCGAGCCGTGCCCGAGCCGTGCCCGAGCCGTGCCACAGTGTCTGTGCCGGCGTGGGGGGAAGGCAGGGAGAGGGAAGGGGAGAGGCGGGCGGGTTGTGCTGCAGGCAGCCGGAGTTTGGAGCATGGCACGGGTTGGGCTTCACACGCTTGCAGGAGTTGAAAGCCTTAACAGTCAGGGTGCTGTGTCTGCTGGAGAGAGCAGAACCGGGGGAGATCAGGGGGCTGTTTTAACCGAGTATTTAATTTATACGTTACTAAACTCACCAAGCGTGATTTCCGTGTGCTTGTGCGCTTTAGTGGCTGGTATTATAAAACAAATGAAAATGTACTATTTTAAATAAAACTTATGGAGAAGAGAACATGGAGTTTTAGGACAAAATTTGTGTAGGGAGTGTTTCAACCTGTGCTGACTTGTAAAAAAATAAATATAACAGAAAAAAGTTTGTGCATTGATACAGTGTAGAGTGTAAAGATGGAGAAATGAATTGTCAGAAAAATTAGGTTGCTCTTTAGAAAGTTTCAGATTTGTCACAGTTGAGTTTTCTTAAGGAAAGCTCATTTTGGTTAGTGCAATTTAGCCCCCCTCAGCAGTGAATTAACAGTATGCTAGCTTCCAGTTGTGATTGTTTATTTACTTCTTTATATTTGCTTTACAGTCTGATTTGAAATTATTTCAGAAGGCTTTTGTTTCTGCCCCAATACAGATTGTGGGGTGACCACGGACAAGAAGCTTTAGAATCTGCCCACGTTTGTGTGATAAATGCAACAGCAACAGGAACTGAAATACTCAAAAACTTAGTGCTGCCAGGTAAGTAGGTGCCTTTTCTGTCCTTTGTAGTGGATCTGATAATTTCATAATGTCTGGTTATTCATAGGAATTCTTTTTTTCCTCAAGGTATCGGTTCATTTACAATTGTTGATGGGAATCGGGTCTCTGGAGAAGATGTTGGAAATAAGTAGGTTTCTTACTGGTTTCTGGTACAAAATGATAAGTAACAGCATTTCATAAGTAGTTCCATCTCTATACTTGTTAAGGAATCCTACAACATTCTTGTTTCTCCAAGTCTTTGTGGTTTTGCGTGTTTGTGGTGTATACAGAGTGCATGATCATTTTGATATTAGCTGCTAAATTTTACACAGGTGTTTTTTAGTTGCTGGTTTTGTATCTTGTAGGTCTCTGCTTCACAAATCAAATTTATGAAGGCAGTGATCTACTCAGTATGAACATATTTTAAAATAACTTGTTTGCTGTACTCTTGAGATACGAAAAAGCAAGATTTACTTGCTTTTTAGCATGGTTACATGTATTTTCTGTAATTTTGGTTATGAAAATAGCTTACATTTCATTAGTTTGTCATTGTGAAACTGTGACTGATAGCTTTTTGTTAGCTTTCATAGCTTTGTAAGACTGGGGGGGGAAAGTGTAAGAAACTCTTTACAAATCCTATTAAAATAATTTGTTTACTAAGTCTAGGTCATATTGTCTTATAGTTCAGGTAGATGCCTACAAATATCTGTCTACTTACAGGGTTATGGGAGGGGGGGGGGAAGTGTATTCCATTACATGAAGAAATTAGTACTGATGGGTCTTCAGTTAGCCCAGTGGAAAAGAATCTGCAGTATGGTCCTGGGTTCCAGGAGTTTTTCAGATTTGTGGCTCAAGCATTGGAAAGTTTGCTAAGGAACTAATCACAAGGGAAGGTATTATAGTGGTGGGGAGAAGAAATGCAAATTTAAGGGAAACTCTGTTGTGTAGGAGAGTCAGCAACATGTACTGAACTACAAAATGTAGTTTTAATGTTCTTTTTCTTCAATTATCACTTCACGCGTAACTCCTTTTGTTGTCTCCTTTTCAGTTTCTTTCTACAAAAAAGCCATATTGGTCAGGTAAGGAGATGGGTGTGGGGAAAGCATGAAAGTACTGAGTAAATACTTGAATGTAACAGTATAAGAAATGCTAAAAATATGTATGTGTAGGTTTAAAATCTGTGTATTCTTTGACAAAAGTCCCTGTACTTACTTTTTAGTGGCTCATAACTGAGAAGATAGGCTTAATTCTGGTAGATTTAATGGGAGAAATGAATGGGATATGGTTAAGAAAATGTTTGAAAAGACAAGATGGAAGAGAACTGTGGTTGAAGAGTAGAGAGGTGGATGGGGGGAAAAAAAACACACAAAAAAAGGAGAGTACAAAAGGGATAGGTAACTCCTGGAAATAAATAGCTGTAGTATAATTGTTATTTTTAAAATTACGTTACTAAAAATTATCTCAAACAACTGCCTGTTAAGGGTTTTATATTTTCTTCAGGTAAGTGAGGTTTGGAATAAGAAATCTGGCTTATCATGGGGTCTTTTATTTAGCATGCAGCATATGTAGTACTGATATACTATAGAAATTACATTTCAAGAACTAAAACATTATTTTGATTGTTCTGAAACAGAATCGTGCCCAGAGTGCCACAGAGCTCTTGCAAGAATTGAATAATGATGTTTCTGGAAACTTTGTTGAAGAGGTTAGTTCTCCTAAATTAGTTGTAAGCTTCTTGTTATATAATGTGATAGAAGTTTGAAATAATACTTGTGTTGTCTTTGTAATGTTGCAGTTTAAGTAGCTTCATGATAAAACAATACTTGAGGAATAAGATTTTCCGTTTTTTGCAGTCAATTTATATATTTTAAAATACTATACTATAACTTCATAATTTTGTAGCTTTCACTTAACACTTTACATTTAATGTTGAACACACTTGCTGTGTTTTCAGAAACTTTCAGTGTTTCCTAATATTTTTAATTTTTTTTCTGCTATTTAGAGTCCGGAAAAACTTCTAGACAATGACCCTTCCTTTTTTAATCGGTTCAACTTAGTGGTTGCAACACAATTACCAGAAAGGTAAAAGGATCATGTAGAGTTTGTTTGTTTGTTTTCATACACTTGTAAAAGCAGGTTTCAGCTGCAGGCATATTCGTGCAGGAAAACTTAAGCAAAACAGAACTATTGTCATTATTGTGATGACATGTTTGTACTCATCTTTTAATATGATAATACGTAGTTTTAAGATTTCTGTCAGATCCATGCCTGACTCCTGGGGCTCTCTTCAGGTGTATTGGTCTATGTCAAGTACTTTTTTGTAGTGAAAGTTGTTTCTGATCCAAAGTAGCTATAAGGTACCATCTCTTAAAGAAGTAAGAGCCAACTTGCCTCCCCTTGGAAGCAGGGATTTCCTGGCAGGGGTTTGTGACTAAAGGTACTACTTGTGTGCTGTTCAAAATCCTCTGGTTGGAATTGCTTCTGCTGGAAGTTCTGTTTGTGCAACACACAGATGTAATTATTTTTTTCTTTCACAACTCATTGAAGTTTTTTGTTTAATTGATATTGGAGCATGGGGGAGGATGGATTTAAATACAAGTATGCTAATAGATAAATATATTTCTAATCTAGTGTAAATTGACATATAAAATTAATCACCTTATATGGGCTTAGAATCATTATAATATTAGAGTTCTCTCATAGAAAACTTCTCTTTTACAAGTGACTTAGAGTATAAAAGTTAGCTTTGTAGTTATGTGTTGTCCTCTTGTACAGCTGAAAAAAAACCCTATCTGTTTTTCTTCACAGTACATTGCTGCGTTTGGCAGAACTTCTCTGGAATTCTAACATTCCTCTGCTCGTCTGCAGGACTTATGGTCTGGTTGGTTATATGAGAGTCATTATTAAAGAACATACAGGTTAGAGAATTTTCTGAGATAAAGACTTTTCTAAAAGGTTTAAAGCTCCAATATGTAATATCACTTTGAGGTTTGTTTGTTGTTTTTTTTTTTTTTATCTTGTGATGTATTTACTATTTAGGTTTTATGTCATCACCAGGACTGTTCTTTGAGGAGTGCATAGTTATTACAGACTGTAATAAATAGTAAAATGGGAGATTATTCTGACAGTAAAGTTAAGTTACACAAGAAACTTATTTTGAGAATCAAGCAGTTAAACAAGCTTATGATGCACCGTATTTGGTGTGTAGCTCTGTTCTGAAGGCTGAACATAAGCCTGAAATGCATTGTGTAATTTTTTTCATAGTTGTTGAATCTCATCCTGACAACGCATTGGAAGATCTGAGACTGGACAAGCCATTTCCAGAACTGAGGGAACACATTCAGTCTTACGACTTGGATCATATGGACAGAAAGGTTGGTATGTGGTTTGCACTATGTGCTCCAAGACAGATGCAGACATAAAACTGGGATTCTATGAAAATGACTCTTGGAGGACAATGGTTTTTGGTGCTGACACTCATCTGAGCAGAGGCAACTGTAGAACTAGTCATGAGGCACGATTTTTGGCCTCTGCCCTGAATGTTACAGTTTGTATTTAAATCTTAAGCAAGTGGGGTCTTGGGAAGTAAAGAATATTGTTGGACAGCTTGATCATTTGTTAGATTTATTCCCCATCACCCCCTCTTTTGTATTATTTTTCTGATTACTTGCTGCTGCAGAGCTTTTGCAGAGTGGGTATTGGTGTGTAACATTAAGTTGCCCTCCAGAAAAGTATTGGAGAATTGGGTCAGCCACCCCTTTTTTTTTTTTTTTAATTTAAGTAAAGGACTGAATTTAATAATTTGTTCTAGTAGGGAATGTGGTTTCTAATCAAAATCTGAAATATGTCCTGTGTTTTTACAGTAGTGGAACGGGTGTTAGGAGTTTACATTGAAAATAGTTTTTTAATTTGTCTCCTTTTCTCTGCTTCTCAATTACAGGACCATAGTCACACTCCATGGATTGTGATTGTAGCCAAGTATCTAACAAAGTGGTTCAATGAGGTATATTGCAAAACTGCATAAGTCATCAGTTTATTATTTTTTGTTGTTGTTACTACTACTTTAGTAATATCTTATACAAACTAGATTATTACTTTGGCAGTGTCTAACACAAAGAAAAGCAGGTGAAATAATAAAATAAGTAATTGAAAGAAAAGTGAATGCATGTGAACAGTGACAGACTTCACCAGTCTGAACACAATGAGGTTAGTAGTAGCTATTTTCAAGACAAAATGTTTTTGTGTTTTTAAACTTAGAGAAGTGGTCAGTTGCCCAAGAGTTACAAAGAAAAAGAAGCCTTCAGACAACTGATTCGGCAAGGTAATAATATGTCTGAGGAGTCACTTATTCACACTGGCAGAAATACATAAGGCAATACCTGAAAAATTATCAAAAGTTCTGTGGCATATACAGTTTGATTCTTCTGCTAAATTATTGTTTTATACAGTGATTTGCTTATAAATGCAGTTCCATGGTGTTTCTTACTGTGTACTGCTTGGGTGGGAGGAGAGGCCTTAAGTAGAATGTTGATATTTAACATGGAAGATGTAACCAAGAGGGATGCAACTGGCTTTTGACACCGAAATGGTTATTAATTGCAAGTTTTTAGTTGGTCAGTTGACCCACCAAACTGTTGGTAATCACTATAGCTCTAAATAACTAGTCTAGAGAGAGAGAAATGCACTGCAGCCAGTAAGTGAACAGACAATTTCTTGCAGTTGTTTCAATCAGATACGTTTTGATATATTGTAGAATAAAACCATTTACTGAATTTTTGTTATTTCCTCATTAAAGCTGACCTGAGTAATTCTGTCATCTTTATCCCCAGGTTGGGCTGGGGAAACTGATCTGACCTGTACTAATTACCTTTGCCATAATTGACCAAAAGAACCCAACAAAACATGACTGGTGATGGGAGGGAGAGATAATTGGCTTTTTACCAAGAGATAAATTGTTTTTTTGCCACTGTCTGCATTACTTTAGTGATTATGAACTTTACTCTTTCTTGCACTAATCAACTGATATTTCTGTGATAAGTAACTTCTACTTAACATCACGGGATAATTAATAAAAATGAATCATAGGAAGAATGTATATGTAGTTAGTTTTGTTAGTACATCTTACTGATAATTCAGTTTTTTACCACTTAGTTATTATACCACAAATACATCCAAAGCCAGTCTGCTCTGTTGGTAAGGTGTAAATGATGAGATGTAATTCAGGGGAATGTGTTTTGTTTTTTTTTTTTATAAAGGTATCTTAAAGAATGAAAACGGGACCCCGGAAGATGAGGAAAACTTTGAAGAAGCTATAAAAAATGTGAACACAGCATTAAATACTACAGAGGTAAAATAAACGTTTATATGACAAAAGCAAGATCAAATTTCAATTACCTCATTTTTTCTGAACGTGCTGTGAACTTTCAGGACCTATTTGCAACGTTTATGTTTAGGTAGAACAATATTAGTACGATTTTAAAAATTGAAACGATGTGGTAAAATAGACCTACACTAGGTGCCACTATAGCTTAGGGAAGTTCTTTTATTTCCTTGCTTGTGCAAGGAAGCTACATTTGCTTCCTCAAGAGGTGAATTCAAGTATAGAATGAGTCAGTCACCAGAGTTCATTCACAGTGGTTTTGTGTGTTTGACAGTATCAGACTTTCTTACTGTGAAGTCCTTGGTATAATTAGTAGAAGAATTAGTAGTCACTGGTGTGGATAATGTCTGATTTAAATAAATGGCTAGGGGGGAGATTCGGAAAGCATTGTTCAAGTGCTATGCTGAAGCCTCTTGCTTTAGTATTTTTTCTGTATAGAAATGAAGTGCTGCAAGGAACCTTTGACTCAGCACATTCAGTATTTTCCTCTTGAAGAACATTTTGTGGAATTCCTTTCATAAACTGATCAAGCTTAAAAACATTACAAGTGAAATTTTAATTTTTTTAAAGCAATCCTGAAGTAGTAACTCATGGTTTAGAATGGGCCTCTTATATCCTTCATCACTCATCCTTGGCAAGTTGCAAAAGCTACATGGGATAAAAGCAGGTTTTGCATTCTTTCTAGATTATGTTCTGTTTTTATTTGACCTGTGCTGATCCTTGCTGAAATGGAAATTCAAGTAAATACAAACCCAGTTCATTTTTTTTTTTTTTTGTATAGGTTCCAAGATGCATTGAAGAGATTTTTAATGATGATTGCTGCATAAACCTCACAGAGCAGGTAATGAGTAACTAAGGGTAAGAGCTGAATGTTGGAAAAGCATCATAAATGCTTTTTGTACATGACTGTCCCTTGTGTATTTGCAGTCACCCTCCTTTTGGATTTTGGCTCGAGCTGTGAAAGAATTTGTGGCAAATGAGGGGCAAGGAAGCTTGCCTGTCCGCGGCACTATTCCTGATATGATAGCAGACTCCAATAAATTTATCAAATTACAAAATGTGTAAGCACACCATTTTTTTCCTATTGCTCATAGGTAGTAAATGGTCATGACTTCACGTCTCACAAAGTGCATCAATTCCTGTATTCAAAAAAACAAAAAAGTAGCTATGTAGTGCTGGAGTGAGGCAGGGTGTGGGAAGCACAGCAGCCTGGAACTATCTGCTTCATGTAGGGATGTTATCTGCTGTTTGGAGCTAGGGCCTGAGCCTTCAGTGCATCCCAGTTTCCTAAGGCTGGGTAGTACATGATCGCTTTTCTTAGTTGCAGATCTAGTAAAGTCCTTTCTATCCATAGTATATCCCATAGTCCAGCTACTGCTGTCCAAAGCAAATTGTTGCTTAAACAGAGCCTTGGGTTTTTCTCCTCAATATATATATATGGCGGGATACAGAAATTCTAGTTTCCTAGGTAATTAGTTCTAAATACTTGATTCTAATGAATGTTCTTTCAAGGGAATTGTTTAGTAGATAAGGAAAGGTGTGCATGAAAATGAACTGCAAATACTCATTTTAACTTTAACTAGTTCCTAGAAAACTGTTATGCATGTAGTTATAAAGCACAGGTTCAGTGAAGAGCTTAGCTGTGCTGAACAGTCACGTAGGGAGGTAGTAAGTGCATTCATAGCCTTGTAGCTCACTTCCATTCATGTGGCTTATATTTTGTCTTTATAATACAAAACAAAATGTTCTTCACTGTGAGATTCTTGGCTTTATGCTATAATTATTAAGACTTGTGTTTTATTAACAGGTACCGTGAAAAAGCAAAGAAGGATATTTCTGCTGTGGGTAACCATGCTGCTAAATTGTTACAATCCCTAGGCAAGGTAATTACAAATGTATGGCCGTTCTGACAGGATAGAATTTTTTCCCCCTGACATTCTGTATAGAGAATTCACAAGTGACAGACATGAGAAGGCTTAATTAAGTACTAATGACATTTCATATCAGTGGTCTGTTTCATTTCTCACTTTTTGTTTGGTCCTATAAAAGTAAAAGGCATCAGGGGTATATTTTTAGCAATT
This sequence comes from Apus apus, assembly GCF_020740795.1. Classification (NCBI taxonomy): domain Eukaryota; kingdom Metazoa; phylum Chordata; class Aves; order Apodiformes; family Apodidae; genus Apus; species Apus apus. Next base: position 9,231,357 of record NC_067292.1, on the reverse strand, counting down.
TAAGGTACCTTTTTTCTTCTTTTGCAAGAGTGGCTAGTTGTTCACAATGAATGTATGAATATCTCTGAAAATATGAATTCTCTGGTCATTGTATGTATTGGAATTAGTATATTCTCTCTTTTAGGCACCCGAATCTATTTCGGAGAGAGAATTAAAATTGTTTTGTGAGTATGCTTGCATTCTGTTACTGTGTCTAGGCAAATGATCAGATAATCAAAAACTTTTGAGTGATGGTGTAGGTCTTAATCAGTAGCTTAATACTTGAATTTTTTCAAGTAAGTGCTTAGCAGTTCCATCCCTTATCTTCAGTGGGATTAACAGATATTCAGCATCTCTCAATAGTTGATGTATAAAGACTGGCTTTTAAAAGATGTGATACTTTTTCAGGTTCAAACAACAGGTAGTAGATGTCCTCTACTTCCTGTAGTTAGTACTTAATCCTCCTTGCCCATTCTGTGATACGGAGTTCAGAGAGTTCAGGCTCTTTAAACTTCTGGTAGTCTGAAAATATAAAACAGGGATGCAATGAGTAGTAGTGTTGATGGCACTTCAGGTTATGTCTGTTCTGGGTATGTCTACATATCCACAGCAGCCTTACTAAGTCTCCTTGCAACTGGAAAGTTTTCCTGTAAGCACGTAGCCAGGAGCATGCAGCCCCTGCATTGATCCATCATTTGCTGGGAAGCTAGAGACCCTTGCAGCACCTCATTTTTGAGTGCTAGGTAGTAGCTGCACAGTGTGTTGTTTCACAGCAATGATACTGGAGAAGAACCTTTTCCTGCTCATTGTTATAATCTCAGATTATTAAGTGTGAATGTGTGAGACAGTGGTAGGCCTAGCAGATTATGAAAAGAACCGATGTTAATTTGCAGCATGGAAAGGAAAAGATGAAGCTGTGATGGATGAATTGGTGTAGAAGAGCTGTTAAATAAACATTGCAGAAACATTTATATTCTAGAAGTAAATAAGCGTGAAGTGTTTCACTAAAGTACTTGTGATCATAGACCTAAATGTAGTCTTAATAGATTTTATTAATGCAAGCTGCAGGAAGAAACAAAAAAACATTAGAAGTTAAAATTAGCCTGTTAAGTTTAACACATCAGAGATGTGGAAAGATTTAGAAATTGGTGACACATTCAAGTAAGTAATTCCTTTCTGCACCCTCTGCTTAGGCAACAACTCGGCTTTTCTCCGGGTGGTGCGGTCTAGGTCTCTGTCTGAAGAATATGGCTTAAACACTTTTAACAAGGATGAAATCAGTAAGTACTCCTTTTTGGCACATGCTTTAATGACATTTTCAACTTGGAATGATTTTGTGATCAAAAATAATTCTATGTTCTGTTTCATTATGCAGCTTTGTAATTCAGCATCAACTAGAAGTATTTTTTTTTAAGTCTAGAATGTTGAATTCAGTTTGATTTTTGAAAGTTCAAAAATTACCTTAGAGATTGATGCATGTTTAAGGTTTGTATTTTTCCTTTCACATTTTATTTTAAAGAGCACACAAATAAAACAGTACTTCAAAATTATCTTTTCTATACCTCAGTTACCTCTGACAGAGCTGGAAAAGTGCTTTCACCTGACCAAAGATACAAGAATAGTTGTCTTGGCCCCTCTCAGTTTCTTTTCAGTATGTCAATTAGTGAACTAGTTACTTAATATTGCATTTTATTTTTTTGAACCTCCATAAATTAAAAGAAAAAAAAAAAGCTGGAAATACTTTTAATCAAAGTTTGTTTAAATTAAGCTTGCACAAGTCCCCTGAGTATTTGTATTTATACATGTCATAATACTTAAAAGCGAAAGCTCCTTGAATTAGCTGGTAATATGCCTTGTGATTTTGGTAGTAGTTACTATTTATTTGGACAGATGAGCTGTATGTCAAGTAATTTAAAGCTTGTTTTGTATTTACAGTCATTACAGTTAAATATGAGCATGCATTTCAAATCCCAGAATTATAACTCAGGAATATCGCATGTAATGTTACAGCAGCTATCGGAGTTAAAATGTGAATATCTTCCTTCACTGAACAGTTTGTATCAAATACCCCCTGTATGGTTATGTCATACACCAGCTAACCAGTTCTGTTGCTGTTTGCAGTTTCCAGTATGGATAACCCAGACAGTGAAGTGGTGTTGTACTTGATGCTACGGGCTGTAGATAGATTTTATAAGCAGCATGGTAGATACCCAGGTATGTTAATACCAGAGTTACTTAACGTGATCACAAGAAATACAGAGATCCAATAGTTACTATAATACTGATTATAAACTACAAATACAGCATTAATTTTGCATTTGTTTCTATATTAACGTATTTTTTTAAATGTGAAAATTAAAGAGAATTCTTTCTTTTTGGGAACTTAAGCAATTTATCTGAATTGATACCATTAAAATGGGTTGTGTGGATTATGAATCAGTACAGCTGTGCTGTAATTTGTCATTATTGTGAGTAGCATCAACAGAATATTCAGTTATTATTAGTCTAGTATTAATTTAGTATCAGCTTTTCAGAAAACTAAACTCCTTATGCCTGCTATTTATGCCCATTAACTGTGAATATGGTGTTACAGTTCTGTGATTAAACCATTGACTTATTTTTCAGGTGTCTATAACTATCAGGTAGAAGATGATATTGGAAAACTAAAATCATGCCTTACTGGCTTCTTACAAGAACATGGGTTGTCTGTGGTGGTGAAAGATGACTACGTTCATGAGTTGTAAGTACTACCTCTTAAGAGTCACATTGTTGTAAAACTGCCCTGAAAATTCTGACTGTTTCTTTGCTGTCCAGCTGTCGCTACGGAGCTGCGGAGCCACATGCCATTGCTGCCTTCATGGGAGGTAGGAATGCTGCTCTGTTTCTGAAGTCTATACAAACAAAGTAACCTGATGTAGTACATACTTGGATCAGATTATCCACTGTTTTAATTGCTTTACAGTCCTTGCTCTGACAATATAATCGCAGATAGTATTAAAACAAAATCCTTCCCCTTCTTGAGATGTGTGACCTCTTACGGTGTGTAGAAAAAGTGGATACAGCAAAGGTTTAAAGCCAGGAAAAGAAGTAAAATGTAACTTTAAAATAATCTATTCTAGTAGCTTAAAAATTTGTTTAAAAAGAAAATGCTTGAAAGAGGCTTTGCTTTTAAAAAAGGGACTAATTGTAGTAATACTAAAATTAACACAATGCACACTTTCCTTTAACAGAATACACTTATGTGAAGTATCTATTAAAAACAAATAGTCTTGATTGCTTACCTTAATTCAGTCTCTGGGTATTATGGAAATTACATTTGGTTTAGTGAATGCTCAGAATCTATCTATGCATTAACTTACCTTCTTTATTTGGCTTCATGCAGTGCTGAAGATAATTATGTATTAAATACTCCATGGATGTAAGAATTTTTTTCTGATTAAGTGAAATTTGGTATGTGCAGTGCCTTAGATAAAAATTCTGAAGAAATTACAGGGTATTTCATACTACAGGAGAATACAAAAGGATCAGTGAAGTGACCCTTCCATTTATTTTTCAGTTTATTTTTTTTAATTGAACTTCTCAGTTTCGTTCAGAGAGGTCACAACTTGCACATGTCCGTCTGCTCACACGTTTTTACTCCGTGTGTGTGTACATGTGTACAGACAGAGAAAGTACATACAGGAAAGTGTGTGTAAAGCTAACTTTTGAAGGAACAGCTTTCTGAGCCTCTTTTGTACTGGGGAGTACTGAAAAGCATTTTTTCCTCCTAGAAGTTGTATCAGGTGTTTTCCAAATAATCCCAGTGTAATGAGTTGTAGATAAAAACATTATTGTTTTTTAAGTATGGCCTGCCAACTACTGTCTGTTTTGTTTGTTGTTCTTTGTCATTTTTTTTTTTTTTTACTTTTACAGGAGCTGCTGCACAGGAGATTATCAAAGTCATTACAGGGCAGTTTGTAATTTTTAGTAACACCTATATTTACAGTGGAATGTCACAGACTTCAGCGACTTTCCAGCTGTAGGATAACCATCTCACCTTGGTTGCCACCAGGTCTGCTGCGTTCTGTAACCGCTGTGCTGTCCTGCCACTGACCGGGCTGTTCTGTATGACCTGCATATTAGAAGTTCCTTTATTTTTAACTATTATCTTTTTTCTTTTTTCCTGAGGACAAATAAAATCATACCAACTCCTGAAATTGTGTTTTTAAATCTAGAATTTTCTGATTCAGCTTTGAAAGGAGAGCAGCAGCTGCTCTGGGGTGTGGTAAGTGGCATTTACCAGTGGGCTTTTACCGGGTTTGCAGCAGAACTGAATCTTTTTTTCATAAAAGCTACTCTTGAAACTGGGGAGCGGGGAAGACTTGCAAAGGGCTGAAGAAGGTCAATGTAACTGCGATGGTGTGAGCGTTCAGCTGTAAGAAGTGTGAGGAGCAGCTGCACGGCCTTTTATGGAGCTGAAGGGCAGGAGGAAAGGGGTAGTGTGTATCAAGGCTTGACTCTTCCAGCTGTGTTCATCTCGCTGTCTTCTGTGCTGCACCGGGAGCCCGGTGCTGTGCCCGGCCCGGGGCCTGAGCCGGGACCCCCCCCGGGAGCGGGGCCGGGGCGGCGCGCGCCGCGGCTGGGCGGGAAGGGCGCGCGCGGCCGGCTCTCCTCAGGCGGCGGGAGCGGGAGCGGGAGCGGCCCCGCCGGCAGCAGGTAGCCCTCCCGTCCCCTGCCGTGCCCTCGCCCTCCCGAACGCTGGCGGAGGAACGTTTTCGCCGTTTCATCTCTGTTGGCCCTTTCCCCCCTTCTTTAGCCTTCGATATGTTCTTTTTATATGTGGGGTGATCGAGAGTCCAGACTTTGAAGTAAAGTCGAGCTCCGATAACGAGCTGCGTGTCACACACGGGTTGTTTGAGCGGGCGGAGGGATGGGGCGAATGCTGAAGCAGCACGGGAAGACTCCAAAGGCCTGTTGCACTGCGCAGTGTCCCTCAGGGGCCAGCAGACGCCTCCTCGGCTGCTGGTGTGAATTTTGATTTCAACAGGACACCAACAATCCAGACTTCTTCCCCTGCACAGGGTTTGGCCCCGGGGTTTCAAGGGAAAGACCCGGGCCGGGCTGTCGCGGTGTGGGGGGGCTCCAGCCGCGGCCCTGCCTGGCTGGGGTGTTCCCGCCAGCCCGTGTCAGCCCCCGGCCCCCCTGCCTGGGGCCCTCCTGCCCTGTGCTCTAGGGCTGCTGAACGGACAAGTCAACGTATCTGTACTTCTTTCGACAAGTGTGTTTCTGAGGTTTGATGGGGTGTTACTGGGTTATTTTACTTACCTGAGGGGCAAGACGTAAAATTTTTATTGTAAACATTTGCCAGAAGTTTGTTGCATGCAGCAAATCCTGTTACTTATCTTTTGATCTTTGACCTATGATGAAACAAGAGTTGAGCTATTTGCATTTTAATCTAGGCTGGTTCACAAGTTTTACTATGTGTACCTTCTGTATGTTGAGAAAGAAAAAGATCTGGGTAAGGTCAAGACATAACTTTCTATAGTGTTTAAAAAAAACCTTGTGCTTATTATATTAATGGCTCTTTAATTGTGTAAATATGTATTTAATTGAACTTTCCTGAAATTACATTAGCTACAAAGTGATCTCATTTTTACAGCTTTTTGTTTGTTAAGAAATATGTAGGTAGTTTTTTTGTTTTCTCTTAGGCAGGGTGGTATCAGTAGGGGCAAAAAAGTGAGGAGGACATGCAAGTTTTTGCTATTGTGGCAGGGTTAAATTTGCAAGGAAATGTATATGTAGTATAACTTCTGAAAATGGTAAAGGAAGAACTCTTTAGCTCTCACTCTCAGAGCATGCGCTTTGCTGATGCTACTCTAAGGATGTATGTGGAGAATGTGAACTAATAGATGCAGCAAAGGAATGGGAACAATCAGTAACTAAATCAAAAGCGGGACTGGCTGTCTTCATTAAGGCCACACTGATATTTCTTAGAGCCTTTGCTCTACTTTGAGGATAACAAATCCATTATTAAGCTTGATTTATCACTGATTTAAAGTTACCTGGCAGTAGAAAGAAAATAACTTTTAAGAGGTTAATATAGGTTACTGTGACACTTCCATCAGCCTTTGTTTGTGTTTGGGACTTGGGGCATGGTTAAGGGACCATCTTTCTGCTACCAAACCTGCATTTCACTCTGCTGCTCAACTAAGTTTCAGATGCTGGTATGTTAGGTTTACATAGAGTCAATCCTGTGGGTTTTTCTGGTTTATGTGGTTTGTGTAATGTGATCATTTATTTGGTGAACTAAAATAAATTATCAGATTAAGAAATAACATCTCAGTTTATGCTCATTATCTTTTGGTTTTGATCACTACTGATAAAACAACAGGGTTTAGTGTTGCACTGAGTAGGAGTAGGATGCTGAATGGTTTAAAGTGGATGTTAGATACACTTGATCTTTCATATAACATTAGTCAGTGGGCTTATTGCCAGTTGGTGGCTGATGACAAATTCTGCAACCTATTGTAAGGAAAACTGCATCAGACTTATGGAGAGAAATGACACAGAGCTAAGTATATTGTTTTTGACAGGAATGGTTTTGGTGCTTTACAGTGGCAGCATGGAGTGACCTGATTTCTGCAAAATGTTAACTTTCAAAACATAGTAACGCAGCAGTTACAAATGCAGTGTTACTATAATTTCCAAAGCAAATCTTATCCATACAAGAGCATATTAAACTGTGTCAGGTGGTAGTGTAAAACTAGAAAATTTGTTTGAATTTTAAGGAAAGTAATTTCATTTATACTGCATGTGATATAAACGCTGCTAAACATAAAACACTTTTTCCTTGCCATTGTAGAGCAACCACAGGGCTACAACCAAAAATGGAAAATCAAAAGATGCAGAAAAAACAGTGTGGTAAGATACCTAATATAATTTGTCATTTATTATCTGCATCAGTTTTATACAATTTAGTACACTGCAGTGAGTCTTTCATGGGGTTGTGAACTGCTGGGGAAATGTTCTTTTGCCTTGTTGCCATATTTCTGGATTCGGTATTGGATAGCTACAGAGCAAATCTAATTACAACTTTAACAAGAAATAGTACCACCATAAACTCACCTCTTTTTGCTAGTATTTACACACATCTTTATTAACTTTTAACTTATTTAAGAAATCCCAGTCCTTAAAAGAGTTTTAAAATACCAACCTGACTCAAGATTCTACCTGCTGTGGTGATTAAGTCTTTGGTAACTAAATATCATATAGGAAGCCTTGCTTTGCTGGATTCTTTCCCTATTTACTCTGTAGATTGTCAATGGCATTTTCACTCTGAATATTTTTGTGGTTCTGTGTTATTCACTTAATTATACACTTAATGCATTTTGCAATTGCAAATTCAATATTTGGTTATTTACATAACCTTGCTAACAGTTAATGGTAATTAAAGGCCAGAAATATTAAAAATAGGCTGTTATTTTAGCAAAGGAAATCATACTCAAATAAACTATGGAGAAGAATATTTTTGGATTAAGTATGCTTGTTATTTATAGATGGATAGAAGTAGTATAGTTCCATTTTTTTCCTCTTTTTTATCTCTTTTTTCTTTAAAATACATATGCATACTACATTTTTTGACAGATTTATTGTAATACTAAGTGGATTAATATAAAGAAAATATGAGAATTTACATGCAGATTTTGTATTTGCTCTTAGATATGAAAACAGATCTGAACTTGCTGCTTGAATGCCTTAAATATCAGATGGATTGTCCTGTATCTCAGAAAGAGGCTTTGATCACTATTTATTCAATTTGTCAACAAAACAGTAAGAGTACTTCTTCCTTTAAAAATGTAATTTTATGTTAACAATATATTTTAAGAAGCTGGTTGTCACAGTAGAAGAAATTATCTGAAGGGTATAAGGCTTGTGAAGTTCTACAATCTTGGAAGGTGTTCATTTTATGGAGAAACAAAAGCAACTGTTTAACTTTTGTTCTTTTGTTTTCTGTTATAGGTGAAGCGAGCGAATATTTTAGAGAAATTGGTGGTTTGATGTTTATAAATGATCTTGCAAAGTCAAGTGTTCATTGCATAGTAAAGGAAGCAGCTTTATTCACATTAGGATTTATTATAGAGAGTAATGGTAATAATACTACTCTTTATATTTCTGAGTGAGTCACGATCCTGTGTTATAACTTCTGCTTGTGCTTTGTCACAGATAGTCAGGTTACAAGTTTATCAGCTTGTGTGAGGGGCAGTGAAGGTGCTGTTGTTTCACCCTTCATCCCCAGATTTGGAGAAAGACCTTGCTGACCTGTGCAAACAGCAAGTCATTATGGTACCAGATGGCTGTACTTCTCTTCCTCAGCAGAAAGTGTTAAATGACCATAGGTTGTTCCAAGATTCCCTAAGTCCTGGTTGGTTTAGAACTGAACCAGGGGGAAGCCTTCAGTTACTTTATAGTCCTATTTGTCTCCACCAAGCGCACATTGGATGCAAATGAGACTAGTTATTCTTTTACAAAAATAATGTATCATTACAAACGGCTTGCTTTTGGGCTTAATGGGTTTTGTTTTCTGATTTCAGTTTATTGTCAACAAACTTTGTGTACTTCTGCATTGTTTGAAGACCTCATTTTATTTTTAATGAATAAGGATTCCAGTGTGAACTTGAAAAGAATGTCTGTTTATGTCATCTTAGTACTGGTTTCAAATAATAGTAAGTTGGGTTTTTTCTGTGTTGTAACACTTTTTTTTTTTTATATTTGTGAATCTGCAGTACAGAAATTTGGAACACTCAAAAGGTTATATTTTGGTAAAGTTAATTTATAAAGAAAGGTTTCAAGTGACTGAACCTGAAGTGTATAAGTAGATCATAGCTCCCTGAAATTTCCTTAAAGAGCAGAAAGTGTTTTAGTTATAAAAAATGGAATTATGTATATGCAAATTAGTAGTTTCTGACAATGTGTAGAAAAAAATAGACATGGAAAAAAATGAAATGTTTTTGCCAATGTGTTGGTGTGGTTTTATATTTGTTTTTTGGGGGGCATATATGCTTATGAAATGGAAGTACAATGTATATAGGTAAATTGAACTTGACATGAAGATTTTGTCTCAGGTTGCATGTGTCTTCAGTGTCTTGTATGTGTTCTATTTTAGAAAGTGGTCAAACCTATGTCAGAGATACAGGCTGCATTAGTCTTCTGCTGCAGTTATTCAGGTAAACAAACAGTTGCAATTGAAACAGGAAAGTAATAGACTATTTAGGACTTACCTTTGCTTGACTATCTGGGACTTGTTTCCATTGTGCTTAACAGAACAACTCTCTCCTCATCCGAGATGAATCTGTCAGATGAAAATACTAATCAGTGCTATCAGCTTTGGTCTTCGGTCTGTAGTACTCTCTGTGCCTGTGTTAACAATCCTCAGAATGGTAAGTGTTGCTGTTTAAAATAGTGAAAAAAGTTTAAAGTATTTCTCCAAAGTGACAACAGTTTTTCTTCATTTTTACTGTTCAACTGAAATTTCATATTACATTTTGATTTAAGGTTATTTGTTTTTACTTTTCCAGAAGATAATCAAAACATTTGTTGTTCAGTCTTTCCCTATGCCAAAGAGTGGCTTGAAATTTGCACAGAGCCTGAGATAGTTCGTCCAATTTGTTCATTTGTTGGTCTCACAGTTGCAAATAACTGTAAGTGCAACTCAACCTTTTAAGTTTTTATTTTCTAAAACTAAGTTTAATTTGTTAGTTAAGTGTTTAAGTTCTCTTTGTTAATCTCTACAAATTCATCTGTTCATCCAACTTTTACACTGAAAACTATATTCCACCATCTTTACTTACACTGTATTGTGCTGAAGTGCACAAATAGCCACAAACTGGCTACATTTAATAAGGTCAGTAAGAACTATTTGGAAGCTCTTCTGATTAAAAGAATATTACAAATATAAGTCATTATTCCATCTCTGAAAATGATGACTTGGGTAAAACTTGGGCATGTTTGCTGTTGGTATGCATGTATTAGTGCCATGTGTTTCCTGTAAGTCTTCTGTAAGACAATCATTACATTTCTTAAAATTAATATATATCCAACTTCAACTCTGTTGTATGGGTGGAAATGTAATTATTAATACCTGCACAGAAAGATTGTGATGATTAACAAAATGCTAAAACAATTTGCAACTTGTATTATGTAAGCTGTTTTTTGTTTTGTTTTGTTTTCCCCTAAGCATACGTGCAGAAATATTTTGTTTCTGTTGGAGGACTGGATATGTTGGCTAAAGTTCTCATCAAGCTGATGCATGATTCCTGTATGAGTCAGTCAAGCACAAAACTAGCAGTAGTAGTAACGAAGACTCTGGATGCCTGCATTGCTAATGACTGTGAGTGGAAAGACTGATACGATTTTTTTTACATATGGGAATTTTAACATGCAGTTTTAAAAATCTTGTTTTGGTGGAAAAGTGGTATGAGTAGATGCTAAAAGGCAATTAAATTATAAACATCCCAGTTTATATTGCAGATAAAAACAAATAAAAAAATTACATGCATATGGGCAATGATTTAGCTCATCTGAGGTGGATTACTTTCCCATTGTTGCCAAAATAAACAATGACATGTAAATTATACTGAAATTTAAAAATAAGATGCTAGAGCTTGTTTTGTGTAAGTGAAGCTGAGAACTGTTTGTGGGAGTCAGCTGGGATCCTGAAGTTACCCCTAAGCTGATGGACTTGATAAACTTTGTAACCTTTAGGAGACCACAGTAACTCAGGCATGGAGCTAAACAAATGTATTAGGCAGACATACCACAACTTTGCACTGATTTACTGTGAGCCTCATGATCCTTTGCTGTTGGACATGATTATTATATTTGACACTCTGCCATTAGTGCTTTCTAATGGAAGTTCAAAAAAGTTTAAAAACATATACCTCCACTAGTTTTGAGCTTAGTTGCAATTAATTTGATATGTGACAGGATTAGGTTTCAGCATGTATGTTCTAGCAGTGGTGGTCCCAGTTTCAGGAAGAGGTTGCCCTTTACCAGAAACATTTCTAGCCCTTTTTTGTGGCAGATAGATTATATGTCAAACCTTATTCAACTCTTGATGTGAGCTGATAAAGTGGAGAAACTCAGCAGAGGTCTACAAAACTTGCACATTACAAAGCCCTTGTGTATCAGATCTTCTGCCACATCTCTGTGCAGCACAATCTAGGAGAAGGGGCAGTGTTGGATTTGGGGAGTTGCATGGACAGAGTTACTGCACCAGAAGGAATGTGGTAATTTGAAGTAATAAAAAGAAAGGGAGAGAAGAGGATGACTGTGCAGGTCCAAGGCTTTTAGAGGTCTGTAGAGTGCCTTTGAAAAACAGCATTTTATACTTGGATGATGCCTATATACTTACTGTCTAGTTTATTTTTCTTAAATTTTCTTAAATTATTTTTAACATAATAGCTGCTATGGGTGTTGTCTTGACAAAGTATCACACTGTGTCAGAGCTGCTGAAGCTGCTGTCCAATGACACTCTTGATACAGGAGAAAAAATTAGTATTCTTCTAACAATCGGACACTGTACTGAAGTTTGTGGTAAGATGTATTTATTTTTCTTTTCTGTCAGTCTCTACTGCATTCTCATATGCTAACTACTTCAGTGGCATCATTTCATGAAGACAAAGTTGAGGGAAAGTTCTATTAAATAGTGTAATATTAATATTCAGAAAAAATGTTTGCCATAACATTCAATCTTAAAACCTGTTGGCAGATGGTATCTTTTAAGAGCTTAGAAAAACTAGACTACTGTGCAAGAATTCAGAGCTGAGTGTAGGTATCACAGAGTAAAATTCATTCAGACCTGAAAACTGCTACAATACATACATACCAAACAAGACTTTTTGGGCTCTATTTTAAAGGTCCTTGATATATACAGCTTCTGTCTACCATTTACATCACTATTAATTTCTTTAAAAGCTATATAACAGTATTGTTTTTGAAGTAATATAAACAGTAGGTAATCCTGAAGTGTTTTTGCCAGGCTCCTCAGGGCTTTCTCAAGCATATCTGGTGAAAATACCACACTTAATTTGGTATTTTCTGGTAGTAAACACAAAGAGACTGGGAAGTTGTGAGACACTGATCATTATTTATTTATACTACTGTTTTTTATTATATATGCTCAGAAATGCATGAAAAGGGAACTATGTTAAAGGATTTTGATTTATTATCATCCTCTAAGTGTCAATAACAAGTTCAACAATTAGCTCAGTATGTCATAAATCTGATATTTTAAAAGACACTTTTTTCACAAAGAATTAATTGAATAAAAGCTTAATGGAAAATGTCTTTCCAATAGAAATATGATTAAATCAATAGAAGAAAAGTGTATCTTAAAATTTCAACACTGAAAAATAATATTTAATCTTTTGTTGATTCTTTTAATCAAGTTTAGACAACAAATAACTGCTTTAAAATGTTGTCAGTTTTGTGAACACATACTGCAAATGAGATCACAATAAAAAATGTAGCTACTTACATAGTTAACCATGAGAAATAGATTAGCTAGACCAGAATTAAATTACTAATTTTTTAGAGTTTTGCTAATGATACACTTTAAGCTTTTGGTATTTCTGTATTTCAAGACTTACATAAATGTAGTGTACATACCTTAAGAGTATATATCAAAGGAAAAGAAATACAGAAGCCATAATTAAAATATTTCATGTGACAATTATATGGGTTTGGAACTTGGTCATATAATTTGTCTCAGTCTTTCTCTAGTTTTTTTAAAAGAACTTTGAGCTATGGTCAAATCATCCTGTATGATCTAGAGCACTTCTACTGCAACTCAGGTAGTAGGTCATTACTTTATGCTTGGATCCATAATGAAAATCTCTTTTTAAGAATTTCTCTGAAAGTTACTAGTATTAGTTTTTATAGTTATTGTAAGATTAAGGGTGTATGAGGCTAAAACAAATGTATATTCTTTTACATTGTCCTATTTTAGAAGAAAATCAGTGTGAACTGCTCCAGAACAATGGTCTCCCACTTATGATTCAGGTATTAACGGAGTCTCAGGATGAGGAACTAAACAAAGCTGCTACTTTTGTGCTGCAAAACTGCAAACAAATGAGTAAGTTTACTGTTATTGCTTGAAAAATTACAGATATTATTTCCATCTTTAAGTTCTGTTGACTTTCTGAATTATTTTAACTGTAGCAACTTTGTAATTTTGTGTACCCCAAGTGATATTTGTTTTCTGCAGAAAAATTGCATATTTGCCACCATGGACAGATTATGGCATTTAGACAGAAAAAAATAAAAGAAAAAATGATGGTGATGTTGCAATAATGCATTTGTGAAACCTATATATGTAGAGCTAGCTTTATAAAAGCTTTCCCATCTAGAAATTATGTGCAAAATATTAACATTGACATCTAATGTGCAATTGGTACTCTCTTCTTGGGTATCTACTATGCTATATAGACTAAACCAATAGATAATCAAGCCTGAAATCTGTATTGCCACAATTATTTTTCAGTATTAAAAAATAGCAATATTTATTTTTAAAGTAGGATGTAATTTGAAATATCTTGCTGAAGTTGTGGGTTGTTGTTTTATTAACTTTGTAATACTATCAAGGAAACAGAGAACTTGTCCTTTAATCTCTAACGCATGGAAAGTATTATGCCATTGATATTTAGTAGAAACCATGTATCCACTTTTTTGTACTGAAAACTGAGAGTTCTGTTAAAGGTTGAAGGGGGTGTGGTGATTGTCAGTGTCCATTAAAATGTGGAGTTGCTTTTCTTAAAAATAAGAGACCCATACTAATAAAGGACCTATAGTTAGGATTAAGTCCATGATTTAAAGCACAGCATCATTGTGTAAACAGCATATATTAACCTTAATTGCAAGCTGGCCTCTTGTAACTACAGCTTATATTTGAAATCTGTTAACATTTGTGTAAATTTAAATGAAGTTGGGGCTGTTCCTCAGCATACTAAAATATAACAAATATCTAAGTGTTAATTGATAAAATTTGTTATATTAATATTTTGTTGTTTTTTTTTTTTTTTTTTTTTAAGCTGAGCAATTGTCTCTGAAAATAAATGACAATTCATTAAATGTGAACAATGCTGAAGAGTTGGACTTGCAAGTCAGAAAAAGAAGTCTACAGGACTACTGGAAAAAAGCAAAAGAAATTTTACACCGAATAAAGTTGATTGAAAAAGAACACGATGAGGTTTGCCTATTTACCAAAGTAGAAGAAACAGAAAGTAAACCCTCAAGATAATTTCAGTATGAGCTAGAAACATAGGGAAAACATTGGATATGGGTGGAACTACAACCTGCAACTTTTATCATTACTATTTGTAACAGAAAATTAGAAGTATGCAGGGCAATCGGGATGCAGACATCTCTATTTTTATGTAGTATTTTAGTTTATAATAAAAAGCAAATTTACTACAAAATTGAGGTAACTTAGGCCTTGTGTTAGTAGCAAATACCATGCTTCAGTCTGGAATTACCACTTAGTAACTACACCTCCAGCCCCACTGCTCTCTTGTTGGCTTTCAACTCAATCAGGGGGTTTTTAAGTTTCTCTGGAAGTTGCTTTACCTTCAGAGTTAGACTGGTCTATCCTAGTTAATCTTGTTAGTAGTTGTATTTAATGTTTTTATAGAGTTTGTATAGTTGCTAACTAGTATATTTCAATACAGGAAGGAAGGCAAGTAAGAGTATTCATAGAGGGATCTTCAGAAGCCAATACTGAAGCATCAAAATACCATGAAGTGAATCCTGGTGATTCAAATGCTTTAATAGAAAGAACACATGAAGTAGAACATTGTCCACAGCTGACCTCCAAGTTAGATGATCAGGTTCTCATTCCATCTGTAAATTATTCTGCACTTAAAAGTGAAATAATGAACGCTGTGGAGCCAATAAATGCTTCTACTAGACAAAGCAAACAGAGTAATATTCCATGTTCTGTGGAAGAACTGCAAACCCCTCATGTACTTCAAAGTCCTGGTATGAATGAAAAAACTGCTTGTGTAAAAAATAATTCTGTTCTTCAAGTAAGGTAAGTATTTTACACCTAAGCAGAAATACTAAGTTAGTTTTCTTTAGTAATTTCCAGATTGAACGTCAGCCTTTTAAATTATTTTACTAACTGTATCGCCCTCTGCTTGTGAAGAGACATGCAGCCTTTTGGTGGCTCACTAGAGAATGTTTGGTGGAAGTGTTTTTGACAGCACCAAAGATTATAGACACAGTAGTAATAAAAGCTTCTCATCTTTTTCTCTGAATGGCAGGCTTCTTCTGACAGATTGTGTGGAGAGCCAGTTACAGGCCATGTTCTAGTGCCTTCAGCAGAGTGATGAAACTGCATCCATAGGTTTTGCCTCAAAATTCTCACTGATTCAGTAGATCAGATTTGGCACCATTGAACTGGATCAAATCACAAAGACTTCTGTAACATGCAATTTTTAGGAGAACATCAGTTACAGAACTGCTCTGCAAAAAATTAAAGTTGGACTCCCTACAAACTAAGGAGAAAAGCTCCCACCTCCCACTTTTCTCTGTCCTCCCACTTTTCTCCACCAAGATGGGCAGTGACAGAATATGTACAAAATTGTGTTTCTCCTTTTTTTTGACACCCATGTTTTTATTGTTTTTATTTAATTATTTTTTTTGGCTGGCTGGACCCTGCTCCTATGCAGTTTCCTTCCATGCATTTTATTATAACTTTTGCAATTACCACAGAAATTTTGAACAGTCTAGGATATTTTCTGTGGTCCACTCAAGTATTTGTGTGAAAACAGGAGTTACCCAGGCATAACCATGGGTTAGGCTCCTTGCTCCCATAGCATTCAGAGGTAGTCAGTGATGCAAAAAAATGCATGATCACAATATCATAGGAGCATGTTGGTTGCATAAAAGTTAACCAATGTAAGAAAAGAAGAAAATCAACCATTTCTAGAACAATTGTTACATCTAGTGAAGGCTGCAGTATTTTGAAGACTTTATGAAAGTTTTATGTACACTAAGTAATATTTCATGAACCAGAATTTCAAATTACCCTGGAAACTGGGATTCATTCAAAGCACTGCATTCCAAAAGCTGGAACAGACATGCTGAACACTACTGCAAGGGGTGCTAATCACAGACCTCTGGTAAACAGATTTCTGACACACAGTGGTTATATGCTGGATACTACAAGCTCAGTAACTTGGGATAATTAGAATAAATTATTTAGAGTTTTAGCTTTTATATATTTAATATGTTTTATGTTTTGTTTTTTTGAATGTGTTTTAAAAAAATTATTATTATTTATTTTTATTATTAATTTTAAAAAAGTTTATTCACATTTTTATCTTCCCAGTGAACGTTTTTTTAAAAAACCAGTGGAGGTTCTTAAAAATATGAAACAGACATGCACATCAGGTACAAATAGCTAAACATATATTATTTTCTTAAGTAATTTTCTTCCTAATGATATTTTAATTAGTTTTGTGTCCTTTTATCACTACCTTTTATCAGATATTGTATATCATTATATGACAGAGTACATTATGTATAGTATCCTTAATCTGATTACATAGTTTTGGAATTTTATATTTAATACAACTTTACCAGGAAAGTATTTACTCTGCTTTTCTTCTAATGTATATTTTAGGTTTCTTTTTTTTAATTGATTTTAAATACTCAAAATAAATATACTGCAGGTAAGTGTTTTAAGTTTAGTCTGAATGCAATCTGTACTGATCAATGAAAGCAAGTAATAGAAAATGTGTAAGGATGCTGGTTTAGTTCTGTGCTTCTAAGATTGGGGATGGAACCTACCTGTGAGAGTGACTTTTGCCTGAGGCTATTCCTACATGTTGAAAATGTGTTTAAGATAAATGTTTCTTTTTGGGTTTGCATTGATCTTCTTAGTCTGATCAATTTATTTCAGAACTGGATTCTGTTCAATCTAATCTTTATGAATGGTGTAGTTTCCTGTTACCTTAAAAAAATAGTTAATGAGATTAGTATTTGCCAGAATGGTAGCTTTACAGGTAACCAAGCTAATTTCCAGGTTATACCTATTTAAATGGTGAATAAGTATGTTTCCAGTACAGCACATTTTTCAGCATCTGATTCCAAATAGAAATAAAGTTTAGAGGGTTTAGTTAAGCAATGTAAGTTTACAGGGTTATTTTGCTGTGTTCAAGTGGATGTAATATGCTGTGGGAGGGTGATGAAAAAGCACTGAATTAAATGTAATTATACTGATTGACAAAAATGTAAATGTGATCCATTTAACTTCAGGAATTTCATTTGGATTTTCTGCTGTTTTGTACATTAAACTTCAATAATCTACAAGTAGAAAATAAGATTTAATACAGGTATGCTGATGCATGATTGCCACAGCAAAAGATAGGTCACATTTTCTTAATGTTTTTTCCTTCCTAATTTAGATCAACATTCATTCTTCTCAGAGATAACCGGGGAAGAAAAAAGTGCTTCAACTACATCTGCATCCCATAAAGTAGCAGATTTAAGGTGTTTAGGTAAATATTATCTTAGGTCTTTCTTGCCAGAGTCCATAAAATAGGCTTTAAAGAGTCAGCAATGCCGTAAGTAAACTCACATTACAGAAATCTTAACACATCTATTCAGTTACCTCTTAAGGAATTCTTAACTGTTTCCCTTCTATTGAACATAAACCTGGAAATAAAGCTTACATTTTACAGTTCTCTTCTTAATCTGGGTTTACTAACAGAATACGCATTTTAAAAGATGACATGCTACTTACAAGAACACTTAATAGCAGGTGTTTCCCTCCTTTCTCTGATGGGAAAGAGGGAGTAAAAACATATAGCCTGGCTCAGTTCCCTCATGTGTTTGTCTGCTAAACTTCCTGATTAGATGCTGCCCTTCTGCTTTGTCTGCCTTATTCCAGTTAAGTACTCACAAACAGTTTTATAGTAATCCATGTTTGCAGCCCTCAGTTACCCCATCTTTTCTCATGGTCTATCATTAGGTTATAAGAATGTTGCTGGTATTCAGGATTTGGAAATGGATTTTGTAATCAAGCATGTATCTCTTTATTAAAAAAAAATAAATAAATAAGCCCATAACCCACCTCTGAACATCATTTAGACATATGAACCCCAGTTGTCAAACTAAATTAAACTTGAGCTTCAGGACTGTTTTATCTTAGGCTAGAACAGTGCAGATATGTATCAGTGCTCTTGTTATTCCTCAGTACAGAAGTTGCCCTTCAGGTGATTTAACTGACTGTGACAACATCCAAGAATAAGTAAACCATAAATTACCCTAGAAATGTCCTCAAAAATGAACAGGAAGGCTTCCTATGACGAAATTCATACCTAAGCTAGACTTACCATTTATTGAGCTTAATACAGATAACTATTACAACACAGATAAAGTTTCCAAGTATTTCCAAGAAATCTTTTATATTTTGGCTCTTGCATAAATGTGCAAAGGGAATTGAGGCCCCTTTCTTCTCATCCCAGTAATATTTTTGCTTCTGTAGATGATCTGTGCCTCATTTAGTACATCTGGAGCTGAAATGCAGGATAACTTGGTCCCATGTTGAAAACATTTCTTGTTTGTTTTTAGAGAGAAGTATTTTTAAGAAGATACATAAAGTTTAACCTCTTTTGAGATATATATATGGAAATCTGGGGGCCAAATTGTAGATTATAGTGAGCAAAATACATTTCTGGACTTGGTGATGGCTGCTATAGCAGTCACGCTTGCTCTTTCTACAGCAGCTTATTTTTTCCAGGTTGTACAGCAGGAGGACTGTCCTTCAATAGTAGAAACTTTACCAGGATGTTGCAAAGCTGTCCCTACCAGTGTGACCATCACAAAGTAATTCTGGAAGCTGAAGAAAGATATAAAAAGGAACTTCGCAAACTGGCTGTTGATAACAACAGTAGATATGCAGCTCATGAAAGTAATTAGGATTTGGTTTTTTTTGTTTTTTTTTTTTTTTAGATGTTGTAACTTGTTTTAAATTCTGAACTTTTGGGGGTCTGATTCCGATTGTCCTGCTCTTGTAAACTCACTAATTTAATCAGATTTACCTATGGTTTTATGGATTGAGATCAGAACTAGCCATTTTGTTTTGAGGATCTTGTATATTTCTTGGCAGTAAGGAGATATCCTCATTATACACTTTGATGAGACTTTATTCTGTTTTCCAGTTAGTTAAGTACTAATAGAAGAGAATATATTAAGTTGAAATAAGTGTGAATGTATGACTTCATAACAAGGTCACATCATTCTAATATTACATACTTATGGATGCAAGAGCCTTACGTTAAATAATTAAATGAAAGTCCATCCTATATCTTTCTGTTTCAAAGAAGACATTTTAAAAAATAAACAGTTATTACTTACTAGCATTTGTACTGGTGTCCATCTTATATTTTCCAGAAGTACTGCTGACCCCAGTGAGGAAAGAAAGACTGCATACAGATACATCAGCTTTTAGGAGCAAAAAGGATAGTTTCCAAAGTAAGGGCTTGGTTTGGAAGTTACTGCAAAAAGCTTATACTCTCTATGTGATTATTTTGCAGGACTTTAAGATGGAGGCTGTGGATAGGGAATAACAGGGATTTTTTCTGTGGATTCTGTGAAAAATTCATATTCTAGAATATTGACATTTCATGGACATAAGTTCACAACAAAGTTACCAGGCACTTACTTTGTGGATACTGCTTTGATTCCTGCCAGAGTTGCTTCTATGCCATCTGCTATTTTTCAGTTTTGTGGCATTAATTTTTTAAATGGAGAGGAACAGTCAGGATCAGGACACAGTACAGTTGCCTGTTCCTGGTTTCAGCATCACTCTGCTATACAGTTACAGCCATGTTATTCTATTATACCTGTTTCTCTTCCTGCTTGAAGCTCTGCTAAGGGCTTGGGTCTTGGTGTGCTAAATAGCTGAAAGGGTAAACCTTAACATGTGCAACAGTATTAGAGCAAGGAACTGAAAACAACCTATCAGAAGAGTGAGCTATCAGAAAATTAAGTACAGGAGTCCTGTTTACCTGTTCTGTATTTTGAGGTGTTGAATAAGATGTTACTAAGAAGGTAAAGTTGCAAGAATGAATATAGATTCCATCAGTTTTCTGCAGTGCCATTTAAGAACCCTGTGTTTACAGAACCATCAGTTGCCCATAAAAACTGGTGTTCTTTCTAGTACACAATGACTGTCCATCTGTAGATAGTACATTACACTAATATATTACCTTTGTCAAGTAAACATTTTCTGAAGTATTCCAGTATTTGAGTATTCCAGTCTTTCCTCCAAGACCAGATAGTAGTATGAATGAAAAGATGTTTCTCTCTTAAGTCATAATTCCTAAAATATTAGCTGTGTTTTGTGTTGTTTGTTTTTTTTTTAAACAAAGAAGCATAATTCTTTATTGGTTTTATTTTGTTTGTTTGTTTGTTTGTTTAAGGTATTATTTTGACTCCAATTAGAAAAAACAAATCCAGTATTTCAAGAAGAGATGAACACAGCAAAAATACTAGGTTGACTGATGACTATAACTTGATACCTACATATGACAAGTGTGAGTATTAAAAGAAAACCTTGTAATAAGCATAACTTGAAGATCAGGTTATGCGTTTAGGTCAGGATACTGAGAAAAGTACCTATGCTTCCTACCGAAGAAAAATGGCTAAGAATTAAAGTTTGTTCTTGTATCTTGTACGTTCAGTTGAACTATTATTGGTGTTTGAGTTAATTCCTGTTTAAGTTTCCAATGCATAAATAATCCTCGTGTGTTAATGTCAACAATGAGAAAAAAATCTAATGAAAATGAGGTATAACTAATAAAGCAAGACTTACATATTCAAGTTCACTAGAAGAAATGTTCCTTTGTAACACTATATTCAGTTTGACAGTAGATTTCAGTTAGTTTGTTGTAACTAAGAGATGGCCTTGTTCACATTTTCATAGCTTTCCAAAAAACCCAAGATGCTAACTTGAAGAGACAAAGAGTCAAAGAAATGTGTGACCAGCAACATCAGCACTTAAAAGAGAATTGCAAATATCCACTTGACAAAGATGAGGTTAGTTATGCAAAGGCTAATCATATACTCACATATTTGTAAGTGTCCAGATAAAAACACTTTGAATTGCATAATTTCTTCTTAAGTCACCTTTAAAAGGAGCCCAGTAGCAAAGTGAACCTTATTAAAAAGATATTCCTCTGTTGATTCTGCTCCAGTTATACTGATTTATCCCTGACATCAGTTAAGCTTTTTTTCAACTGACAATCCTTTCTGAATAATGGTTATGGAGATATGCTTTTTCCTGCACTAATGAAAATTTTCATAGTATAGAAATAAAAGCGACCTGAAGGAATAAACATACTAAGGGTATAAACTATGTAGGCATGACAGATGAAGGTAAGGGTAATGGAAAAATTCTGTTATTTCAGTAAGCGGGTGGCAGTGAAGTAACTTTGAAGAACCACTGTAGTTTTTAATTACAACAAAATACATATTTGCAGAGCAATGAAATATGCTCCCTGGAGAAGGACACAAGAACTTTAACCAAGAAAAGAAGAACCCGAAAAGATTTCTCAGCTGAAGAAATTAACTGTCTTTTGAGTGGAGTAAAAAAAATGGGTAATCACTGGAATTTAATTTTGTGGTCTTACCCATTTCAGAAAGGACGGACAAGTGTTGATCTTTCCAAGAAATACTACAGATTACAGTTGCAAGTAATCATGATTTCATTTTCTAGTACTCATGTATTCTGTCAGCTGTTTCCATCTTTTGCCCCTGATCTGACTTGTACCACCCACTGCCACCTGACAGATAAAAAGAGGTCAAGAGTTTCAGTTAAGGGCTCTAAATTAATCCCTGTTTTATTAGCAAGTGGATATTTTCTCTGTTCAGTCTTCTTTTTCTGATGGCTTGTGCAAATCTCTCTGCCAACTTTCACTGTTTAATATGTACCCTCCTTACACAGAGATGCTCTCTATGGATGGAGTAGATAGCATTTCTGCTGTGCTTTGGGTATGCGTGGGAGTGCTTTGTGGCAAGTGTTCTTCTGCTGAAATGTTTTGTAAAATTGTGCAGTGTTTTAAGTCAACATTTGTCTTAATATTTTCTCTTTTATCTCTATTTTATAGAAGCAAGAAAAAAATAAGTATCATCCATAAGATCCTTCAAGAGTATTTTGTTGCAGAATGTTGAACAGCACTTTTTACAGTGAGTTATTGTCACAAAAATAAAAGCCCCTGGAGAATGCAGATTGGCTTGGACTCTTTCAGTGGTAACATTCCCTGAGAGAACTGTTATGCTTTGTCAATTTAAATTTAAATTTAATTGTAAATTTAAATTACATGCAATTAAATAAGTTTGTTTTGTGGTTTATTTTTTTTAATAATGCTAACAGTAGTAACAAAATATCAGTAAAATTTATGGAGGCTTTTAATTTAACCTTTTTGAACATTTGACATATAACATTTGATTTGGCTTTTTGTTTTAATCTTTTTCTTGTTTGCTTTATGCCATTTGTAAGAAGAGGCTGTTTTGCTGAAATGAATATTTTATGTCAGAAACTGATAAGTGTTAATGTTACATCAAAACTTGTTTCCTCTTAATCAGTGAAATGTTTAAAGCAGGTAAAATATTTTGTCATGTTCATTGTGCTGTATGTGCCGAAAAATATATCTCTGACAGAAAATACCAAATGTGTATTATTCAAGTAATGGAGCAGAATCACTGTTTCTGCTGATTAGGTAATTTTTATTAAAAGCCATAGTAACTTGATTTTTTCAATGGTAGCCTTAGTATTTCCTGTGTGTCTTTTATCTATTCTGATAAAGGAGTGATTAACTGATAGTTAATTTATTATGAAAAAAGTTTAGTTATCTTGTTAGAACTAGGTTTTCACTATGATGTTGCTTTAAATGCTTAGACAAGCAAGATTACTGTAAGTCAGTTTTTGGTGAAGATGATGCCAATGAAGTAATAGATGTAGTATTTTCAGCTGCTGCTTTTTTTTTTTTTTTTTAATACTATGAAAATATTCAAGCATCTCTAAAAGATGTATTTGAATGGAGCTTCTCAAACCAGCACAGTTCCATATTGGCACATGTATTTGCAGAACATGAGCCAAAAGGGCTGCTCAGGAGCAGGACACTTGAGAGGGAGATTCTGGTCAGTTACACACCCTGCACAGTGTTTGTCCAAGGACTCGAAAGCCAGTCCAGACAAGCTGCTCTTTCATCTATTGACCGAGTGTCTGTTAGTAATTGCTATTATTCTGGCCTAAATACATTTCAAGTAGAGAAAATATGTAATGCTCAAGTCTTCACTTGACACAAAGTCAGGAGCCACAGCACCGACAATTTAGCTAATTTTAGGTATAATTTAGGTTAGTCAAGTTGCTTAGTGCTGTGCCAAGTTCTGATCTTCAAAGATGAAATTTTCCCCCACCTCTTCTGGTGCTTCAGCTACTTTTGTATTGCAAGTTGCTGAAACAGACATCATTAAACCATTCTTGTATAATCTTAGGGAAGAGTCATGGACTAAAAGTGAAGGGAAACCTGTGGTGTTGATTTGTGCAAGTCAATTAATCTTTTTATCTCCTTTTATTTGACTGTACAACCTTGATAACCTTATTGTCTTGCATAAAATGCTTTGAAATCCATACATAATGGGCATCAATTATTCTCATGCCATTGTATTTTTGTAATTTTTAGGCTGCCTAAGCTCTCCACCAACAGTATTTTAGCCCTTTGAGAAGCTGAAGCGCCTAAAAAACCACTAAGGAAGGGACGTTCACCAAAAACACTCGAACGGGAACGTGCTTTGTAGCTCTATTAGAATAACAGAAATTAACTGACAAAGTGTAAGAGAATTTGGGCGGCAATTAAAGCTTGCCTGAGCAGGAAATAATTGAAAGCGGACAGTTCAACCCCAACACACCGAATGAACGAACGACGCCCCCGGCCGCGCCCCGGGCGCTGCAGGCCGCCGCCCCCCCGCGCCGCCACCAGAGGGCGCTGCCGTCGGCGGCCCCGCCCGCCCCCGCGGAAGGCGCCGCCCAGGGCGGGGAGCGCTGCCGGGGCTGCCCGGGCTCCGCCTGATCGCAAAGCGGCCGCGCCCGGGAGCGGCGGAGCCGGCGCGGGGGGCAGGGGCGGTGAAGAGGGGCCGCGGGGCGGGGGCGGTGAGGGGGCGGTGAGGAGGGGCCGCGGGGCGGGGGCGGTGAGGAGGGGCCGCGGGGCAGGGCGGCCGCACGGGCGGGCTGGGCAGAGGGAGGAGCGGGGGCCTCGCGGGGCCCGGGTGAGGTCACTCTTTGTGGCTGCAGTTGGCAAGATGGCGCCGGTGCTGGTGGAGAAGAAGCTGCTGGGGCCGGACGGGCCCGGCGGTGCCGAGCTCCCCAGCGAGGAGGAGGAGGGGCAGAACCTCTGGTGAGCGGCCGTGCCGGGCGGGGGCGAGGGTGGGCGCCGCCCGGGCCGTGGCGGGGGCGAGCAGCTGCTCCGGGGCGTCCTGTGCCTGTCACGGCGGGGTCTCTGCTCTGCCGCGCCGCCTCAGCCTTCCCGCGGCGTGCGGGAGCCCTGCCTCGGCCGGGCTGCGGAGGAGCTGGCGGCCCGCTCGGCAGGGGCTGTGGGGCCGCGCTGGGGCCGGTGGCGGCGCCTGAGTCGGGGCTGCCCGCGGCGGGGCCGGCCCGCCCGGCGTTCCGGGCGGAGCTGCCCGCTGTGCCCGAGCTCGCGGGGTGCGTGAGGGGAGCCCCGCACCGCGTGCACGCGGGCAGCCGCGCTGGGAGGATGGAGGAGAGCGAGTGTGCGGAGCCCGAGAGGTTGGCTCTGCGGGACAGGCTCCGGGAGGCTCGACCGCTTGTTTTCCCGTCGTTTATCGCTGAGTAGCGCTTTAAAAATACTAATAACGGCAGAAAAAAATGCGTACAAAATATAGTAATGAACTGTGGGAAGAGTTAGTCATCAATTGAAAAGCAATGTATTGCAGTAATGTGGCGAAAAGGGAGAAAAACTTAGGAAAACATTCCTGGGTGTGTTTGAGAAATCATAAAAGCTTTTTTCAAGAGGCTGGCATACTTCGAGCCTTTCAGAACGAGCTTAAATCTGTAACTGTAGCATCACGTCGAGTTTGTAAATAGAACAAATGTGACTGGATTGGTCCGTGCTGATCTGCTGAGCTCATCGGTGCTGTCAAATGGGCAGTGTGTGGGTTGTGTGTGTGTGTGTGTGAGCGGCCCTGGGCACGTCACTCTGACAAGAATGGTGCTTTTTTTCTAGGTCCTCGATACTCAGCGAAGTTTCTACCCGGTCAAGATCTAAACTGCCCTCGGGCAAGAATATCCTTGTTTTTGGTAAGTAGCATATGCCAGCATTTGGGTGGCTGGGTTCTTTCTTTTTTGTAGAAACAAAGTATGTTTAAAACAATTATGTGAATAAACTGACACATGAATTTGTTAAAATTATGTTATTTGATATGATCTTACTGTATTCTCTTCAGGCTGGTAGATTTACTTTATTCTTGGTTTGCACTGTTAGTTTTATAACATGTATTGGAACAAATGGAATGTAATACAGAGCAATTGTTTCATTCTTATTGCTATGGTATAAGCCATTGCATTTAACTGGAATATTTGAAGGAAAACAACAAGTAAATGTGGTACAAAAATGTACAAGGATACGTCTAGTTACTGAAATGTGTTTTGAAAAAGGTTTTCTGCAAAGTTAAAATTAATTCTGAAAGTGTCTTTTTTTCCTGTACAAACTTACTGGCAGGTGATGATGGTTCAGGTAAAACCACACTTATGGCTAAAATACAGGGAGCAGAGCATGGAAAGAAAGGAAGAGGGTTGGAATACTTGTATCTAAATATTCATGATGAAGACAGAGATGGTAAGTTCATTTTATATGTAATCTCTTTACTGTAATTAAGTAGCTGTTGTGGGGTTTTTTTGTAACTGAGGTTTTATCAGTGGATTTTGAGTTACGCTCCAGTAGGTGGTTCTAGCATTGTTCTGTATGTTTTAGAAGCTAGATCAATTTCTGAAAAATGAAGTGCATGAGGAAAAAGGACACTTGAGCAGCTCTTTGGATTCATTTACGTTTAGGGTAGATACATTTGCTGATGTTGGCTTGCTAGCAGATATATTGTCATTTGACTACTTGATAACTATAGAAAGTAAGTGATACGTCCATGAGGATTTAGTTCTCAGTATGGGTTTCTGGGCATGGGGTTTTGGTGTTTTGTTGTGGAAGGCTTTGTATGGAATTTTGATTAACTATAAGTGGCATGTTTTCTTAGGAGTTCAGCGAGTGAAGAACAGAACTTAAAAGTCAGAATTGGTATTTCTTTTTCTCAAATTAGAGCTTGTCTCTCTACCCCTTGTCTTTCTCTTTGTTGCTGTTGGTGGTTGCTCTTCTCTGTTCTGTGGGAGGGGGATTATGACAAGAAACCCATTTAAAAGCAGGTCTAATGATCAGAACACTTTTTCAGAAGGCTAGGGACAGGAAGAGATGAGGAGGGAATTAGTTGTCTTTGCTCCTAAACCTGTGTCCGCTTGTCACATTTTGGGCAAAGCGCTGGACCTCTTTGTGTTAGTTCCCCTCTTCAAAAATGGGGAATGGCAGTTTTCTTATTCATGACTTCCTTCTGAGTTTTCAGTTCAGAATAGGGAGGCAATGAGGGTGGTTCATCCATATTCCTAAAAACAAATGAACTTGGAAGATTCCGTAATAGTATTTTGGAAATATACTGAAGGCTTGCACGAGTGATTAAGTACCATATGTGACTGGTTGTTATGGAGATTGGTCCTGTGCTTGTGTGGTAATAAACTGTCTTCAGATACTAAGTTAGGCACAATTAATAGATGAGTACATTGCCTGTGTCTTCAGTGGCTGCCTTAATCTTGCAGTTCCTAAAGATCTTTTGTGCTGTAATTTTAAGTGCTGGGCTATTCTTGGCTTCCTGAGGTTTTTGGTGCAAGTACTTTTTCACCATGCACAGTTTTCTTTAGTACTGCATAAATACTTCAAGGATAAAAAACCTCTACAGTTAGGAGTGTCAAGACAGCCTGTGACATCAGGCTTCTTGAAACATCAAAGGAGATGGTATTATAACGATAAAAATGTCGGGTGTGCTATTTTTTCTGTTGCTGTCTATCAGACCTCAACTATGTCTCTACTTTGCAAATATTTTGGGGCTATTCCTGAGTAGTGATAAGTATTTGAGATGATTAGGAGAACCCTGTCATAAGAACTCGGGTAGCTCTGGCAGGAAAAAAAAGAGACCTTTTTGGCTACAGGACTCAGCTGGAGAATCCAGGTCTTCCTGCATCCCTTTAATGGATGTGTTAGGATCTAATAATATATGCCTTTTTCTGTCTCATTAGTGTCATCAGCAAGCAAAATAAATTGCAAAGTGGGTCAGGACCTCCCAGCAGGCAAAGATAACACTCTTCCTTCTCTAGCTCCGGTTTGGGTTTATTTCTTTAAACTCTGCAAGTTGTGAGTTGTGTGTAGTCTCAGACAGAGGTTTGGGAGCAAAGCCTTTATAATTGACCCACAGTTTTTGGACGCTGCAAAGGAACTGAAGATAGGCATTCAGGAGCTTACTGTCATGTACTTGTTTTTGAGGGTATCTGCTTTGTATTATACCCAACTTATTCAAGACCAGCAAACCACTAGGATTTCCTGGTGTGTCAAATAGACACTGGTAACAAACTGTGTAGTGGAGTGACAAGATCTATTCAGCAGCTTTCCCAGGTGCTAGGAAATTTCTTTGCTGTCTTTGCCTTTTTCTTGTTGATTTCAGAATACTTTATTTGGTCCAGGAGAAATATTTTGGTCATAGTGCTGAGTCATCTATCTCCCACTTCCCTTTGGAAATCTTTAGGAAAATCTTCTGTGTTGCTTCTTATTCCTCCACCCTGCACCACGACCCTGCCTCCTTGAGGGATATTTGAATCTGACTTCTCCTACATTTGAAGCAGAGTTACTCTAGATTACTAGGTGCATATTTAGTTTACAGTTACTTTTGTCTTTTTCCCTAAAGATTAGATCAATGATTTCTTGGTAGTGGCTGACACCTAGTTTGGATGGCAAGATAACCTCACTCTGGGTTCGTCATTAGCTGGTTCAGTTATGTTAGATGTTAGGTTTTCAAGGTAACATGCAGTATTTTTGTCCATAGGTCTCAGGATAACTTAAAATAGGTCGCCTACTGAATCTCTACCTGAAAAATCTCCTCCTAGGTACTATGCCAGATTCTGCTTAGACTAACTCTTTTGTTCAGGAAGAGGTTTGGGGATGCCTGAGAAGCAATCCTAAGGGAGGCTCCTCCTAGATCATTAGCTTCAGGTACAATATCCCTGGAGCGTATGGAGCTTCTGTGTACATAACACTGTAGTTCATCTGGATGAAACCGCTTACAGCACTGGCTGTAAAGTTCACTCAGAATATTAAATGACCTTGAAGCTCAAGCTCAAGCTAGTGGGATTTCTCAGGGAGTGTAGCTGGTTTTAATTTTTTACCTTTCTTTGTGATGAGCAGGTGTTCTGTGTCTATGCTGGCTAGTTTGCTTTGAGAACTGAGTATCTTAATTCACAGGAGGTAGGAGAGAGGCTCTGTGTAATTTTCTTAAAGGGTATGTATTCCTAGAGTAGCTTTCAGAGTCTCTTGGAGTGATGGAGCAGAGTTCAAGTGAGGATGTACAGCAAGGCAGTGAGACAAACTACACTGTCGGGTTTTGTAGCGATACTGCATGAGTTAAGCTGCCAATAATAAACACCATAGAGAGCTTTCAGTTCAACTGCCTCAGATTGCAAGTGTAATACAGTTGTTCTGACTGGGCCGAATGTGACAGTGAAGTAGAACCATTCTGTTGTTGTGTTCTTGTAACAAAATCCAGGAGTCTTGGATTTTTGCCTCAGGTTTGGACTGTCCTTAGTCATATCAAATGCATATTCCAGTTGAACTGGTTGTTCCAGATGGAGCCAAGTGCAGCTGGTACACTGGTTTCAAGTGGCAAAAATTGTCTTTTTGTCAATATCCTTAAAGTAGTTTCTCTTGAAAATTATTTTGTCCTTTTGTGCTTCACAGCTTGGACAAGGCATATCTAATTACCACTGATACTTTTTGAATAAATGCATGAGGTGTAATTGCAGTTCATAGAATCAACCATCTGCAGTAAAATTCATCAAAGCTGGAAAAATCTTTTTCATGGCTAAAGAGATAATTAAATATTGACAGGATCAGAAATGTAGTTTTAGCAGCTATTTTAATAGTTTTTAGTAAGTAGCACCTGCTTTGCCATTAGGATCTGGTAAATGTTTGCTTTGTGTTGGTGTGTCATGTCATAGCCACTCTGAAAGGCCCAGTTAACATTCACATCATATGACTAACGAGGAGCTTGATACGGTGCTGACAAAGTTGAATTTGCCAATCAAGACCGTACCAAGTTGTCAACAACCAGTACTGTATTTTTAAGTGTTTTGTATTTGTAGCAATCATAAATCACAAGCCGTACCTCTTTACTATAAGAAAGGAGCAAAACCTTTCATTTTCATACAGTGTTTGTTGTTTTTTAAAAAAGTATATTTTAATGAGTGCTAGGCTTCCAGTCTTCCCAGCAGATTGATTTCATTTGACTGATAGTTCCAACTGCATTCTAATTCCATCTCTTCTAGTTCCTGTCTCTTATAGATGTTTAGTAGAAACTTCCTTAAGTAGGACCAAAGGTGTTTAGCAAACAAAACCTTTAGATATTGGCTTTAAAAAGTGACTTAAAAACAGTGAATTAGGATAATAATTTTTGTTACTTGATAAGGTGTGAAAGTCTTTTCTGCAATGAAAGCTTTTGCAGAATCTATGAAAGTGCCAGTGAGAGTTGTAAACTTCCACAGACTGTAGGTAGACTTTAAGTTAGGTTTCTAAAATGTTTGTATTTGCTTTGAGGAGACAGTTGTGCATTATTAATAAGCTTTAACTGGTTGAAAGTTAACAGAGTTTTCATTCATTAGTAGATTTCTGCTTTTGGGAATATGCAAAGGATGCTTCTGGAATGCAGGAAGTAATGAAGTCCTGCATAAACGTTTCATTTACTGTTGTCTAGTAGTAAATATCTAAAAGCGTTCTCATTATGTCCTAGCATCCTTCCTGCTTTTCCAAACTTTTACTAGAGTTTCTCTCCATCCTTAGAGGTCTTCCTACAGCTTTAGATTCATACATCCAGTGCTGTGAGAATCCTGTGTGATCTCAGCGAGACCGTTTCCTAAAGTGGAGGAAAGGGAGGGGGGGAAACAGTGGATGAATATGTAAAGGTGCATTTCTTAGGAACACAGCTATTATCCTAACAGTTCACTGCAAAGGAGAGATCTGAGAGGCACAGTTCTTCAAGTTACAAATGTAACTTCTGTCTTGTTTGTGTAATGACTGATGTTTTAATGTTTTATGACAGCCTAAGCAGGAGCATAACAAATGCTAAATGCAGAGAGCCCACCATATAGCATCTTGATGTAATCTGTCTGTAACTTGCCTGTTCTGTAATTTTATCCAAGACCTGATAGAAAGGGGTAGTTTGTCTGTCTCTGTGCTCTTTTTTACTTCCAGTTTCCTCAGTCAAGTTTTTTTTTTTTTTTTTTTTTTTTTTTTTTTTTTTTTTTTTTTTTTTTTTGGTGTGTGTGTTTGTTTGTTTGTTTTTTCTGGAGCCAGTGTTTTTGATCCTGGTAGATTTTTACCTAGAGTTAAGTTATGATATTCATGGCAACTGGATTTATTTTGTGAAGTTGTAAGATTTGGACCACAGGGTAGAAAAATATAGCGAAGCAGAGTAATTATGAAGCGCAGTAGTTGTTTTGAAAATCTGGGCTCTGCAGTGGTTGGTTTCCTGATCCATGTATTTCAGAATTTTGGAGATCCACTGTTCCCTCTGGGCAGTTGTAGTAGAATAGTGAATACTTCAGAAGAGGTACTAGGAAGAGTCTAGAAAATAGAAACAAATGGACTTGGTCCTTTTCAGGAGGAAGTTTCAAGGATAATGTGTTTGGTTTTTTTGTGTTTTTTTAATTAGGACAGAATTGATTGTTCAGAGTACTTGATACATCATTCCTGCATGATGCTCCATTTTCAGTTTCTTCTATGCTTGCCAGAGTTCATGTTTGGGGTAAAACTTCCCATGCCATCAGTCTGTCCCAGCTGATTTTTCCCACTTTTCCTGCCTTGCATTTCAACAAAAAATATCCAGTTGTTATCAAAACACCATGGGGGGAGAAATGCAAAACTAAAATACCAAATTGTTTGTCCACTAATCGTTCTATAAGGAGCCTGGAAGTAGGAGCCAATTTAAGTCAGAGTGAATTAAGAGCAGGTAGTACAAATTTAAAGTTTGGTAGGTTGGAGGTTTATCCTGTGTGTTTTCTCCTCCTATTCCTGTGCTAGAAACCTAAGCTGCTTATTGTTTCTATCTTGTTTGCAGCTTATATCTGTTGTGAGATGTTAAACCAGCTTACATGTCTGAGGGACACCTAAGGCTTTCCTGCTGGACTCGGCTATTACCACCCCCTTTGTCACATGTATTCTGGTTGTACTTGGAATATACATATTTCAGGAATGCTGTACAGTATTAAAAAATGTTGTCAGCTGTTCTTAGTAAAAGCCAAAAAACAAATTATTTTTAAAAATGAAAATATTCTGAACCAAGAAAAAATCCTGTTAATTGAAAGCATGTACCACGTAATGTAGGCATCTACACATGCATGTGTCCTTTTAAAAAACAGACAAGATATGGTAGTTGGGCTTTCATTTTCCGTTTAACTCTTAATGTAGTAATCTATTTACAGACTAATGAAACAACAAAATGGCATCTGTTGAGTTACAACTGTACTTTTTCCTTTCAGATCATACTCGCTGTAACGTTTGGATTCTGGATGGAGACTTATACCATAAAGGCCTATTGAAGTTTGCAGTTTCTGCAGAATCCCTGCAAGACACCATTGTAGTCTTTGTTGCAGATATGTCTAGACCTTGGACTGTTATGGAGTCTTTACAGAAATGGGCCAGTGTCTTGCAAGAACATATTGATAAGATGAAAATTCCTCCAGAAGAGATGAGAGACATGGAACAGAAGTGTAAGTCTTTGTGCATCCATGCATTCTTGTCCTTTTTTTTTTTTTAAATAAAAAGCAAACAAACAAAACCCAAGCTAGTTCTTGCAGCTTTATTTTGTGTTTATAATTTTATTCAGATTAGTATTTTGAGAATGGGTTGGATAAGAATTAATTTGAAGCTGTGATTACAACTCCAATTCAGATAGACACTGTTAGGTACTAAAATAACTCTTCCAGTTTTGCTAACAAAGCATCAGGTCAGTTAATGGTCTAAATCTCTTGTAATAATGAGATTCTGATAATCTGATTTTTAAAAAGACCAATTAAAAAACCAACTCCATGCAGAATAACATTTTTAAAATCAGTGACAAAATTCAGTAACTGAGCTGTTTGCTTCCTTATGGTATCTAAGCCAGGCCCCATTCCCATAATGTTTTTCTCTTCTAGTAGGTCTCTCTGTCCTTGTTTTTCACAAGGCTCAAACTGATCCTGGTTTGTCTAATTGTGTCGCGTTACAGCCATTCCTATCCTGTGACTTTAGGAATGTTGTATAAATTAACTTTCTTTCCTGGCATATCTGTAGCAGGAAGGAATCTGGCACTGGCAAGCAGTCATCACTGCAGTTTTGTTTCCTGCAGCTTCTTTCTTTCTTAAAATAGTTCTGAATGTTTCTTGAGACTTTTTTCTGTTTTCATATTTAATTACTCCAAAATAAATTCCTTCAGTGGAAAAGTCTTTAGCAACATACATTCCTGTTCAGCTGAGGTATAAATTGAGACCGATCCTTGCTGGTTGCTTTTGTTCAGGGCTGTTGACTAGCTATACTGGAGTGTTTAAACCTTTCAAATACTGCCCAG
Organism: Apus apus; assembly: GCF_020740795.1. Taxonomy (NCBI): domain Eukaryota; kingdom Metazoa; phylum Chordata; class Aves; order Apodiformes; family Apodidae; genus Apus; species Apus apus. Next base: position 9,198,414 of record NC_067292.1, on the reverse strand, counting down.
TAGCTTCCTTAGATGCACTTAGGGAGTAGTGTCATCTGCTTGGTCTGTGAGCTTTCAGATGTATTTGTATAGCTGATATTCTTTCTGAATGTTAAGTAGTGCCTAAAAGGCTTGTGCCTGTAGCACACTGTCTAGAATTTAAACTTAATGGTTGAAATCACCTGGGTTTGATCAGCAGGTTATATTTAAAAAAAACGAACAAAACCTGACAATTTTTAGGGGGAAAAGCATTCTTTTTTTATGTGGGAGATGGGAAGTCAATTCTAGTCTCAAAATACAGCAGCTAACCCAATTTGAACTTTTCTGAGATGCACCAAATTTTCAGGCAAATAAATGTGGAGTTTGTGCACTTAAACTTTACTTTTGAAAAGAGAAGTGTTTTCTGTGCTGTGTGGGGGAGCCAGTTACAGCTGTGGCAAAGTTTAGCACCATGTATTGTCTTAGAGATTTCTAAATTAAAATATTGTAGAATTTCCTAGTTAGAGCCGAGGGAAAAGTTGAGTTGCCTAATTCACACGCTTGCACAGCTCTGCTGCCATCCTGTGGCTGAGCGGTGTACTGGGGTCCAATATCAGCATGCAGGTAAAGCAGGGGCCTTCATGTCTCCACCCACAAACTTGCATCTTGCTCTTTTTCTCAGGTGTTCTGTAGGCCGATTGTGTCATCTCAGATACTGCCTTCTGAATTCTTGCAGGTTTTCCCTACGGCCAGATCTCTGCTGAAAACTTTGGCCACCATAGCTTGTAATTCTCTAAATAGCAAATTGTGCTAAAATAAATTTCCTGTTATAACTGTGGTTATATTAATGTAACTGATTAGACAGTACAGAGCCTGAAGACTGCTTTGTGACTACAGTCCTTCAAAAAGTTACACCAGCAAAGTTTTCTGCCTATATTTACTGAGATAAGCTGCTACTTAGAAAACAAAGAGTCACTATTGCAATAGCCCAGGTATGAAAACACTGGGGTAATAAAGCGCATATGCAGAGCAGGCAGTCAAAACATAGAAGCAGGGTGCAGAGCAAAGAAATCTGCTAAATTAATTCCAGTGAAGCCCAACTGCAGCGTAATGTGGCGTAATGCCACATGGATGTGTTTCTTGACTTCAGTTTTCAGACCTGTGTTCGCTTACTCTTCCTTCTTGATACAAGCTGAGGCATGTGGACCAAGTTGAATGTCCACAGTGCTGTTCCTAACTTGTCAACTCAGTACCAGTAACCAGGAGTTCTTGTTGACCCTGGGGACACATTTTCTAGGATTATCCCATTAGCATCCATTCCAAGTGATGCTAGGTTGTTCTCTCTCCCTTACTAAGATATTATTACCAGTTTGCAGAAATCCTTTTGTTAGCTCACCATTCTCAGTGGAATTAAACTTTGGAGTGCTTGTCTTTGCTTTCAGTGTTTTAGTGGCCTTTCTCCACCCAGCCTTCTGTCTTGTATTTGCTATTTGAGATACCGACTCCTGGCTCTACTGCGTGGATGACCTGGGCTCCATCTGGTTTATGAGAAGCTTTTATTTTGTGTTAAAGAGCTTACAGAATGGGAGGCAGGACACATATGGAAGCAACTGGCTGCCTGAAAGAAATTGAATTATTCAGAATATGGCAAGAACATTGTTTGTCTGCACTCACTCCCATCACTGCACTGCTCTGGAAGTCTCTTGCTTGCTAAGAGCTTGCCTAGTGTCGATTGAGATAAATAATGTCAGTTCAGTTACCATAAACCATTGTTTGAATCACATATTTGAGTAATAATTTCAGGGAAGATCTAAATTTTGCCTCCCAGTTCATGACAGCAAAGATGGCTGTCAGGAATCTTACTTCTGAAAATTAAATTGTCCTATTCAAGCTGAATTAGTTTCAGGTTCTCTGCCTTTTAGTTTGTTTGTTTGTTTGTTTGCTTTTTTGTCTGACATACACCTGAAAGTATTCTTAAGCTGAAAGATAAAAGGAGTTTATCCAGATGTCTTTTGTCTAGGAATTCTTTTCACAAGACTGAAATTTGTGATCAGCAAAGATAGTGCTCAAAAAAGCAAAAAATGCATGAATTGATTGTGAAACTTAATAGAAAGTAAACAAGGAATGACTGTCTCAAAAAAAATTTATTTTTCTTGTTTTGCTGTTCAGTGCTTTTGTGATCTGTCTAGTTAAGTAGTGTTTGTCTGCCATTTTCTTATTGCTGTTCCAAGACTGAGGATTTTATTGTTCCTGGAACACTCGAATCTAAGAGTAATTGTGAATTGCTTTCTTGGTGGTACTTCCAGTCAGTTGTTCCTGTGACATGAATCATACATCTTTTCCTGTTATAGTTAGCTTTCATTACCTTGTATAAATAAGAAGTAACATGAAGGCAAAACAGATAACTGGAAACTTGCATTTATTTGCTATGTTAAATGCAAAAGTCTAAATAAAAGGCTTTTTACCTAGATAAGCCACAAGTTTGGCAGATAAGTCAGCACACTGTAGCAGAGGTGTGATTTATTTATTTATTTTCATGTCTTATTACCTGGTGATAGTTTTTGAAATGTAATAGGCCATTCCTAATCCTTAACCTTACTGACAGGTAGCAGAATATTACAGATTTTTCAGGTGAACAGTAGTTTTTCTGCTTTCCTGTTTTAAGTGCATCATCTTACCTGTATTTCCTGTTCAAAAAAAATTAAATCAAAGTAATTTTCCCCTACTTCTTAGTAAAGAAAAGAGTTATTTCCCATACCATATGAAATGTCATTTCTTATTATTAAATTTGTGAAGGAGAAAATATTCATAGCTAACTAGAAAAAAGGAAAAAAGATTTACACAAGCTGTTTGGGTCCATGATGAACTTCATGTCCATTAAAAGTTTGAGAGAGGAGATCAAGTAAGAAATAGATACGGGAGTGTGGGAAAAGTAGGGGAATATTACTTTGATTTAAATATAGGTAAGATGATGCATTTAAAACAGGAAAGCAGAAAAGTTACTTTTCATCTGAAAAATCCTCAAGTGTGGGAGGTAAGGAAAAGCATTAAATTGCTGTGTGACAAAGCAACACTTTAAGCGAAGTGAGCTTTTTTATTAGCTGCCTAGATTGCATTTTGTTCATCAGAGGCCAGTCTGACAGCACTTGTGATACAGGTTTTCTTGGATTAACAAGACTAAATTTTAAATGGGAATGAGAGTCGAATTAGAGTCTTTAGAAAGTGTTCAAGAGCCTATCACTAACAAGGTATTAAATCACCTCAGTTCTGAAACAAGTGGGTCTGTGTTCAAGATCCAGTAGTTAGTGATTCCTAGTGTTGCTTTTGCCTTCTTTTAACTCCAGCAGTTACTCCTTCAGCAGACACCCCTGGGAACTGAAGCCAAGTGCTTTCTGTAGTGTTCCTCAGTCTCTAGGCAGGGATTAGTGCCAGGCCATGTGCTGTATTAACAATCCACAACAGTTCATCTCCACAGTGAAGTTTGTTATTCCCTCCATGCATGGATAAACCAGAGTGAGTTACAGCCTCGTTGGTTGTGGGTGTGTGATGCATGGTGTTTGGTACTGCCTACTCTTGGGTAGGAGGAGAGTTGGGAATTTCAGCTCACTAGGATTATCGTCCTCATTCCCATTGAGCAGAAATTCATGAGGATGTACCATCAGATTGCTGAAGTTGCATTTCCTATTGTTTATATTACTAAAATTCTTAGGGTACCTGGAAGAATTATTTGTGTCATGTTGTCAGAGTCCTACTGTTTACAAGAGAGGCTTTTCTTGTCCAAATTTGGGGGGATTTATGCTAATAGAAAACTTGGTTAAGAAACCATTTTTCTGATCTGATATGACCTAGGAAATTAGTATTGTCTGATTATAACGCTGTAGTAAATTGAGAGCAGTATCGTGAAATACTCTTTTACATCTGACTAAGTTGGAGAGGCTTATTCGAATGATTGTCATGGATGTAAGTGGTATTGTTTTTACTGCTGTAAAACACTTTGCTAGCTTTGGTTTTTTTTCTATCCTGAGCTAGGAAGAGTCTGAAGAGTAATGGAATAAGTCCTTTTAAAAACCCTTTTCTAATTAAATGCACTGGAACTAATTTGCTTTCTGTGAGGTAGTCAGTAAACGTATTTAATGTGCAGAATGTGTAATGGAATGTTGAATTCCAGTGCTGAGTATGAAACGGTACTAGAGGAAAGCATCTCTTTGAAAGTGTTGCTGTTTCTTCTCCACCAGAAGGCACTGTGTCCCAAAGTTTAAGAGCAACTGCATTCAATTTTTATTATTGTTTTTTTAATTTCCTTGGACCTAGTAATATAATGAATTGGTGGTTGGAAGTCTTATGATCTATCTTTAATGTGTTTCTAAGCTTTTCTGTGCACTGGGGTTCATTTGTTTTTCACAAGAATTACACAATTTTCTATTCCAGATAAAAACTGTAGATTGTGCATCTTTGAATCAACATGTTTTTCCGTTTTGTTCTTCCACATGACCATTCTATTGCAGGAATGGTTCCTATATGGAAAAAGTACAGTGCCCTAATTTTGCCAGATTTGTATTATAAACTTTTCTGAGGGTTTACCACTTCCTAAACCTCAGAAGTATCAGGTGGCCTGCAGTACAGTTGCAGTTCCTTCCCTGTCACATGGATGTGCTGAAAAACGCAGTCTTTGTGACTCTGCTGGAGTTTGGGAGCCTTTTCCAGGAGTTTTTCTTACTGTATGTACAGTCAGCCTGCTCCCACTGTTTCTAAAATAGAAGCTTTAAAGGGAGCAAATAAAGGCATTTTGTTTACCTCTTTCCTGAGGGATCCTCATGGCTGAGCAAGGAAGAGGCTTCAGGTGGGATTATCATACGAGGGAGAGCTCTGGACATACCATCTACTCCATTGTAGTTTTCCAGAATGTAACTTGAGTCTCTCCTTATAACATTGAGAAGTCCTTCAGTCTGTATTTATGTGGTATATTTTTTACATTTCTAGCATTGGATGCCTGCAAGAGAAATGTAGAGTAATAAAAACTTAAATTGAGTAATAGTTTATATAAGGAAGAGCGGCTGTTCCAGCTTGCTGTTCTGTGTCCATTTCCATTTTCACCATGCATTCTTCCAAACTAGGTTCAAATTGCACTGAGTATAGGCAACTACATTTATGTTTTCTGTTGTTGGCTTCCCTCTAATGAAACACATTGAGTTGAGGAATGTGCATTTCTGCGTATTATAGCTCTTGCATCTAGTTTTGATTATTTGCAGTGGTTCCAAATTGCACTTGGTTTAGCTTGCTGTACATTTTTTGGTGGAGGAGAATTGTGTTTGAAGAGGCAACAGGGTTTAAGCTTGTGTTCTGTTTTCATGTAGTGCCTCATTATAAAAGTAAAAAAAAAAAAAAAAAAGGTTGAGATTTCCAGTTAGTCATAGATATAATTTAAAAAGAACCAGTTCCTTTTTTGTATCTTAAGAAAACCTCTCTTAATAGTTATAAAGGAGTTTCAAGAGTATGTAGAACCTGAAGAAGGCTACCAAGGATCACCACAAAGAAGAGGTCCTTCTGGCCAAGAGGATGAACATGTTTCTTTGCCACTTGGAGAAAATGTGCTGACTCACAACCTCGGTATTCCTGTGCTGGTAGTTTGTACAAAAGTGAGTTTCTAGTTATGTTGGCTACTATGGAAGAGTTTAATTAGTTTTCTTTTAGAAGGCATGCTTTATACAGTCATGTAAAATGAATTCTGGATTAATAGTAGCAAGTTATTTTTTTTTAAAACTAAGTTTCTGCCATCGGTGTCAATTTTTAATTTTGCAAGAAGGTAATAACCTTATCAATTTTATGTTAATTACTGTATCTTTTAATTTATTGATGGCATTTTAAAAACAGAGGCTCAAACTATAAGTGTTGTGTTTTTAATATTAAGGAAGATACTTTATGATATGCTGGTATTAAGTGGCTGTGTTTTCTGGGTTTTTTTTTCTCTCTTTCTTCCAGTGTGATGCAGTGAGTGTATTAGAGAAGGAGCATGATTACAGAGAAGAACACTTCGACTTCATTCAGTCACACATTCGTAGATTCTGCTTACAGTGTATCCTTTCCTGCACTGAAGAGGTTTGCTGTAATGTGGACTCAAGAAAATACATTGTAGTGTTGGATGGCACTTCAAGTTAATCTGAGAAATTGCTCTTCGAGATTGCTTAGTATTTAGTTATTTACTTTGTAGCATTTGTTGTTTTGTAAATGTCAAGAGATAATACACAACTTATAGTTCTTAATTTGTGCATGAGTTTAGAGTCTTTGTTCCTTTATATTTTGTGAGGTGTTTTTTCTCAGTCTTGCCCTCAGAACTTGCAATTTCCATGTAAGCCTGAGGTCTCAGCCATCTCTTAAGTTTTTTCACAGTTAAGTGCCTGGGAGGGCAGGATACTTTTGTGTGTATCAAAGAAAATTATAATGAGCTTTCTTGTGTTACACTCCCCTCCTCTCCCTGAATACTAAATGGCTATAGCTTTTGCCTTGAAATACTTCTCAAAATTACATCTAGTATATATTTGTCCATTAGCTCCTGTTTTGAAATACTTACTATCATTTGAAAACTATATCTTACGTAATTTTCCTTAAGTAAATAATCAGATGGGGCTGCCTTGATTTATACATCAGTTAAGGAGGAAAAGAACCTTGATCTGTTGTATAAGTACATTGTACATAAAACGTACGGTTTTCAGTTTACCACGCCTGCCTTAGTGGTAGAAAAGGATGCAGTTTTTATGTAAGTCAGTTGTATATGCAGCATGATTTCAGATTATTTTCTGTTAAGCACTACACTTCATATAACATATCCATAAAAATAACTTGAGTGGTTTGTGTCATTCAGTGTTCTGAAACCCTGAATTAAAAAAACCTCAAAACTCAATGCGTATTACTTGGGTTACTTGACTCAGAGTATGCCATTCCAGCTTTTTAGTATCTTTGGAATTTGGCTGAGAATTAGGACTGACCTATAATAAAATTGCCTTATTCGAGTAGAGGGTGGTAAATAGGTGGTCTCTGGGTAAGTGCTTTTTTGTGAGTGAGAAGGCCAAGCTTTCCTTCTTTTTATAGACCTGCTGGTTGGGACAATGAAAAGAAAATTGCTATTTTACATGAAAATTTCACAACAGTGAAACCAGAAGATGCATATGAGGACTTCATTGTAAAACCTCCTGTACGAAAGGTAAAGAGGGGTAAACCCTTCCCTGCCCCCTGAAAAATAAGTATAATTTGCTTAAATGGCTACTAAAAAGTTAATATTGAAGAATTCCAAATATAAATGTAAGTTTTTAAAAATCTGAATGTGTGAAACATCAGGCTTTCATTTTCCAGTTTTTTAAAATACTGTCAGTAAACACAGAAATAATGTTCACCTTAGTGAATGAAAGGCAGTCTAAAAAGAACCATTTCACATGGACCTTTTGGCAGATATGGGGCAAAAACAGTTTTTGAAAATGGAGGATGCTGTTGTAGGACTTCAGCAGTTTACATACACACGTGGCATTGAGGTTACCATGTAAAGGCAAACCTTGTAAAAGAAGATGGGATATAGCTATTGTTCTAATATTACTGATGACAGATTTCTTGATGTACAGCAAGAGCAGTAAATAATCCATGTGAGTTCTGTATATTGCTACTTTTGTGAGTATAGGCACACAGGAATAGGATCTGTGTAAAATAGATTCTGTGGGAAATTGGAGATGAAACTGTATGCAGATCTGTATTGGTAAGATTTTAGAGCTTTCTTACGTACCTAATGGCTCCAGTTCAAGCCCCAGTATTTGGAAAAAGGAAGAGCAGTTTGAAGCTTTCATGTAAGGGAAAGGTCTGATCCTGAGGTTTGTAACTCTTGGCACCTCCAGGACAGTAATTGCCTGCTAGTGGTGTTATGACTGGTAAGAAGTAAGACTAATGCTTCTTCTGGGCTGAGGGTTTGTAGGGGGGCTTACGGAGAAGGTAACCTCAGGTCTGAGGAGATGCTGATGAGGAGGTTGTTTCTGGGAGAATATCCACAGGCTGGCATCAGTGCTAGTCTACTCCATTCACTTACAAATTTTTTTTTTTTTTGAATGACAGCTTTTTAAATTTGACTGCTCTTTGAAATGTGCAAGTTTATTGTGGTTTTATTTTTTCCAGCAAAAAATAGTGTTAAATATATGCCTCTTTTTCTTCCCCTTTGATCATGAAAACATAAAAACAATTACAGTAATTTAATATTATACTTCTAGTAACTAAATATTTTGTTCAACAGCTAGTCCATGATAAAGAGCTGGCAGCAGAAGATGAACAAGTATTTCTTATGAAGCAGCAGGTAAGAATGGAAGAATGAAAGTAAGTCCTTACTAAATAAGATTTCACTTTGTGCTCTCTGTTGCTACTGCCTGCAGTTTTTCATTCCTCATTTAAATCACTAGAGAGCCACTGTTCGGCTTTGCAAATTCAGGTGTAATTGTGTGAATTTTTTTAACAAATACAAGTAGAAAACATCATCACTTTTCTTGGCAAGTTGAAAGAAATATATGCTGAGAAGATAAATACAAAGCAGAAGAGCAAGAATATTATTTGAAATTTCACGACATATATATATATTGATCTGTAAAACTTTTAAAACAAAGCATCTTAGCGTTGCAGTTTTCTTACAGCCGGAGGCTTGAAAGTCTATAAGGTGTCAAATTTGGCTATGGTCTATCTTGTTATTTTCTTAACTGATTTATTGTTAAAAAAAACAACAACTAGTAATACTTTTCTGTATAGTTGGTGATAAACATCACAGAGGTTACAGCTTTGGGTGTCTATGGTTGTGGCTTATAGTTCTGGAACGGCTGTGTGAGACAAAGGACTGAAGCTTATTCACTCGTTTTAACTCTGTCCTCTAGTGGTAAAGTCTGGAAGTATATAAATATCAAAAGGAAGCCTGTAATTAGAATAGAAAAATTACCAGATTATGTAGTGGTAAATCAGAGGTTTGTCAGCTTCACTGTATTTTATTCTTTTATATTTTTGGAAATATATTTAATATTCTTAATACGTTGCTTTTGCAGTCATTCCTTGCCAAACAGCCAGCAACGCCTACAAGAGCATCAGTAAGTAGATCCAAGAGAACAGTAGGAGGTGTTCTGTTTCCTCTTAGGGAAGAGGGAATGATTCTAACCTGTGAAAGTTCATTTTGTAGATGTAAATCTAAAATACATAATCTCACCAAACTGCAGAAAGTAAATAATAAAAATATGACAATAAGTTAAAATGTTTCTTATAAATTACTTAATTCGTATTCACTGTGGAAGCACAGAAATATCTGATGATTATTGAACTGAAGATTTCCTGCAGTGATTCATCCTTCCTTTTAGTGGAGGCACATGCCCAAAATATTTGGTGGTGTTTAGTTTTTTGGTTTCTCATAGTGTGCATATGCTACAGTGCTAATATAAAGGTTTAAAAAATAATATGTATGTGATCTTACACTTGCTTTATACAACTGATCCATTTTAGTTTTCTGATTTGTGTGATTTGGACTTTTTTCAAGGAATCTCCTGCAAGAGGCCCTGCAGGATCCCCCAGAACTCAAGGCAGAGCTGGTCCCACCAATGTGCCCAGTGCCTCACCAATAACATCAGTTAAGAAACCAGATCCAAATATTAAAAGTATGAATAAACATTTTGCATTTTTTTTATCATGTGTTATTTTCCTTGAAAAAAACAACCACCTTTTTTGTAGAAAGATTCTAGAATTTATTCACTAATGGTATAGTTGGTTTAGTAATAGGAATACATTTATGACATAGTTTCAGGTTTTCTTTTTTTTTTTTCCTTGTCATTTATATGATGTGAAATGGAGTTCTGTTAGTGTCAAGCAGTCAGAGTTTAAAATATATTATTTCCTTAAGTTGCCTAAATACATGTTATGCATCAGTTGGATTACTAGAGTGGGGACTGCTTAAAAGTACATACAGTTTTATACTTCATATAACTTATCCTGGAATTGACAGTGAAACTTGTTCTACTAATCCTGCTCTAGATTATTTTCTGTAGTACACGAAGCAACTTGGAAATTACACCCTTTCCCCTCCCTCAGCCCTAAGATGTAGTGTGGTTTCTTTCCTCTGTGTGCATTAAGAAAGTTGGTCAGGCCAGTATTGTTTTTAATGTGCAGGATGGTGCCCTATCTCACAGTGGAAAAAATACTCATGGAGTTTTTTGTCCTGTCTCATTGCTGTGTATCAAAGTTCTGATTTATGAAGAGTAGTGTGGTATGAAAGACTGCACTAAAACATTTATGCTTTTTGTTAATAGACTTCCAAATCTCTGAATTGCACATCTATACTTAATACTTTGTTTCTTGGCTTCTACATTTAGAAAAAAAGAACGATCAGGATATAAATATTTAGATTACAATTTTGTGACCCCCCTCCCCAATTCAGAAGAGCAGTAATCTCTGAATTTGTCAAAGAATGCCAAGGACTAGTGTTTTTAAATTGAGTGAGGACTCATATTTGAGGTTAATTTCCTTTATGTTAGTTATGTATGGATATTAAAAATAAGTTCTGTCATTTACCAGCAATAACTGCTCTGCAAAATACGAACTTGAATATACACACATACATATTTGTTTTTTTATGTAGATAATGCTGCAAGTGAAGGTGTCCTGGCTAGCTTCTTTAACAGTCTGTTGAGCAAAAAGACTGGCTCTCCTGGGAGTCCTGGTGCTGGAGGAGTGCAAAGTACAGCCAAGAAATCAGGTATTGTACTTGTTATTGCAGGCTGTTTTGCATATTTTTAGTATTTTATTTGGCCAACATTGGCCTTAACTGCGTGTGTCTTTTAAACTGGTTGGTAAAGTGACAGACCTTCACAGATTACAGTGCCAAAACGTGCTGTCTTTAAACAAAGGAACTGAACTGCAAATTCACAACTCTAGAGCTTCTATTAAACCTGTTATAACTTGATTCTCTGCATGGAGTTACACTGCTGGGATACAAATAACACTGAAGTCTTGATCATATTCAGAAAATAGTTTCTATTTTTACTTCAGAATTGCTTCCTTTCTTGACACTTCAGTGTTGCCTGAAGGAAATGGAGTTAATTTGGTTTGGACTGTGATTTCCAGTCAAACTACTGAAATACCTCTGGAGTTCATGTTTAAATATAAGAAACCCATCAGAATAATTGGTACGTGTGCAAAAGTTGTTTGTTTGTTGGGTTTTTTTTAACTTACGCAAAATGAATTATGTCAAATTAACTTTTAGTAGAAATAGGACTAGAAATAATTTTAGGGGGTTATTTTTATCCATGCTCTTTATATAAAGCAGAATCAGGGAGTTCCTGGCTGGTGGTTAAAAAGCAAACAAATGCTGAAATAAAAGATGTAATGTCATCCCTCTGGGAAGTCTATTCCAGTTCTTAATTTCTTAGTTATTTTTTTTGTTGGTACGATCAGTGTTTCTTAATCCCAGTACTGTCTGTCATGTTTGAGTGGAGACAGAGACCAGTGTAGCCCCTTTGTATTTCCACAGTTTTTTGCGTATTCAAAAGCTATTATCCTTTTGCCTGGGACTTTTATCTGGACTACAAGAATACACTTCTGTTGGCCTTTCCTCACAGGATGTGTTTTCATGGCTCTGATAATTCTTAACTGTTCTTCTTTGGACTGTGACGTGTTTCTTTTGGTGCTCAGAAATGGATGCAGTAGGTCAGAAAAGGCTCTGTCTGCCCTAAGCAGAGGTTACTTAATCTGAGTTGTATATTGTGCTTCTGTTTAGACATCTCAGCTGGATGCTAGATTTTTTTCATCTGTATGATACTAATCAGGATTTGTTGTAACAATACAACCAGTTTGTTGTCATTTATGCCTCCCAGTAGGAGGTTTTCCAGTTGGTTTCAAGTTAACTTAGTATTTAAAAAGATTGTACAATTTCTTCATAATTGTTTTCCATTCTGTTACGAGGCACCCCTAGAATATTTTATATCAATACCTTTTTCCCTCCAGTCCAGCTTTTCGAAATCCTCTGTTGTCCCTTCAAGCATGCTTGCCTACATATCTGGTATCTTCAACAGCTGGAGAGGGTAGATTGCCCAATAGAAATGTTGACCAGTACTATGGATAACTAATGGGTAATTTAATAAATTACAATACGTTCATTTTTCTGAAATATCAAGACTGGTTGTCTTGTAGTTTATTTACGTGCAGGTTATGTGAGATATGACACCAACCACTTCTCCCTTCTCCACAGAACCTGTTGTCCTATCATAGAAAGAAATTTGATTGGCTTGACACAACTTGTTGGTAACAGATCCGTGTTGATGTGCTGGTAGGCTTGCTAGTGACCACCTAAAACATAATTGCAATTTCGGAAAAAAATACTACAGTGAAAACTAACTAGTCTGTAGTGGGCTTTACTGCTTCCTCTTTCAGTCTTCTAGAACATCATGTGCCTCTCAGGAGTTTTCAAAGATAACAAATGGCTATATGTACCTTTTTTTTCTTCTTCTGTTAGCATTAACTTCTAATTTAAATACATTATTTCTCTCCTGAAACATCTAGAGAAAGCAGTCATATATCCTTAACTTTCTTGTCTCATTAGACTAAATTAGACAAGTTCTCTTCTGGTCTTCTGTTAGAGGTTGAGCTCTGTTTTCTCTACTAGTTTATTCTTCATTAGTTCTCATCATTGGCTTACCTTTTCTTGACCATAAGTCATCAGAATTGTATACAGCACTCCAGATATATCTCACTTTAATGCCTGGTACAACAGTTCTCTTTTGTTTGGTGGAAGTACTTCTCCTGAGTCATCTCAAGATTGCAGCTGGCTTTTCTTGGCTGCATCAAGTTGGCAGCTCACACTCATTCCCCGACTTTCTGAACAGAACAATCAACTTTCAGTCGCAAGAGAATATGCCTGTTCCTTGTCAGCTGATGTGCTCACATCTTACATTCAACCACTCTAAGATTAAACTTTCCTGAGAAGGTAAGGGCTCCTAATATATCTGAAAAGTTCTTGTTGAGCTTATAAGGTAGCTGGTGCTGGTTCTAACAGAAAAGATTACTTGTTCTTTCATGGAAGAGATGAGGACAATATCTTGGAGAAAGTCTTGTTTATGGCAGCATCCTCTGTGGAAGTAAATGTGCTAACATGATCTTTGTAGGTATTTTAAGTGTCTAATATGAACTGTTAAGGGAGCTCTAAGTTTTCAAAAGGTTGACACTAAAATATGTCACCATCTGTTCCTCCCACAGCTATGAATATTCTATGGTTGAAATGTTGACATTCTGTCACAGAATGAGGGAAACACTGTGGATCTCAACATACTGGTCAGTGTAGTTGATGGGTTGGTTTCTGCTACATTAGCACTTACTTGAGAGAACTCTCAACTGGGCAGATTCTGCAATGTCCTTTCTATTTTTCATGCTGTGTAATTCCTTACCCATCTTATTTACCTTTATGTTTCTGAGATGTCCGTCTTCCATGTGTAGACCATGATATTTCAAAGAACTTGAATTGGTGGTTTCTATGGTGGATTAATTTTAATTATATGGACTTGCAGACTTGAAAAGTTTTTTCATTTATATTCACAAGAAGATTTTTGTGGGTTCTAAGGTTTGCTTTTTCACGCTTCTATTCTTGTGCAATAGATAAAGGAATTAGAGTTTTCTGCTCTCACTCTAATCTAGAAAAGACAATACCTGTAATTGTATAGACCATCACTGTCCTTGACAGTATTATTCTAGGGAAACTGAAAGCAAGTATCCATTTATAACAAAGGGGAAGATTTTTATTTTCTTGAAAACAACTCCCTGTATTTTTTCTCCTTTGAAAGATGCTCAGCTCTGGTGGTGGTAAAGGGGAGTATGTAAACCTACATATCACTGAACAGCTTGGCAATGTTTTTGCTGTTCAGCACGAGGTGGTTGCAGGAGACAGCTGCTTGGTATTGTTTTGGGAGCTTAAGGATCCAGTTCATCTAGCATTAAAAAAAAAAGCCACAGTTTTTGTTTAAACCTGCTTTTGTTTGAGCAATAATTTTGTGTGTTTTTTATTGTTTTACTACTTAGGTTTTTTTAACTCTGAAGTACCATTAGTCTACATGTTAAGTGTTTTGTACTGTAAATTATATTACAGTTAATACACTAATTTTTAAATTTTGTTTGAATACTCATGCTTTCAGTTGATGCTACTAAGTACTGTGGCTTACAACTACTGCTTAAATCTAAAACCTGTATAGTGGTTGAAGGTAGCCTTTTAACTTGGTTATGTCTTTGTACTTTGGAAAAGAACACTTAAATCTCTACCAGTCAAATCTTGCCTTCTTAATGTTTTCAGCATGTAGCCTGGAAAAAATCCACCTAATATTTCACACACATTTGAGCTGGAAAACAGATGCTTGTTAAATTCTTTGGCTATGTAAGGAAGCTGTACACGGTTATATAATCTACTTTTTGCCTAAAAATACATTTTTTTAATCTTAATTGCTTGTATGCTCTAAGCATGAGAATATATTGTTCCAATTTTAGCAATTAATTTGTCTGTGGGTTTATAATTTTCAGAATGAATTAAACTGATGGTTCAGTTAGAGAATTATTTAGAAGTTTTGAGTCTAATATGAAAATGTAGGATATTTCCATGAAATACCTCAGTGTGTCTGTTTCCAATTGAAGAAGTCCTTTGAATTGACTGCTCTGAGATATTACATGAATATGCAGTTCATGTCCTCTTTTTTTAAGGGAAATGTCTGCAGACAGAAAAGAGTTCTTCCTTTTAGTTATTTAATATTAAAATGCAACAAGTATAAATGTGACCGAACAATGTGATTTTTTGAACAGGTTTCCTACGTACCTTGGAAAACTTGAAGTTAAAATCTGAGTTTAAATAAAGTCCTTGCTATCAGTACTACTAATAGAATTGTGTTCAGTTGATTGTTATAGAAAATTTTACTAAATGTGCTTATTTTTAAACTATCAGTTGCAATAAAACATATCACAGATATTTTTGTGCTTTATTCTGCTGTATCATTGGCATTTCATCTCTTTAAATTGAATCAAACCTTAGTATTTATCAGTCTTTACACAGACATTACCTTGCAGTGTGTCCAGCCCTTTGTTATTGGATAGGTGGCAAAAAAGTGAGAAATCATATAACAACATATAAAAATGATTTTTACAAGTACTTGTACTTATCGGTTAGAAAATTTTGTTTAAATTAGATTGCTTTAACTTGGTCCTTTTTTTCCTTTTTTTAGGACAAAAGACGGTTTTGACAAATGTTCAAGAGGAATTGGATAGGATGACTCGCAAGCCAGACTCTATGGTAACAACAAACTCTCCTCCAACAGAGAATGAAGCTTGATAATGCATAAAAATGCCTATGTAAATGACCAAATAACTATGTATATTGATCTGATAAGACCAGGAATTTTCTGCTATGGCAGATGCTATCAGTTTTTCTTGGGGCAGGGGAAATGAGCTTACTACGTCATTGCCTTGTCCCAGTAAAAAGTGCACATTCAGGAAGTTTGCATATAAAATCCTTCTGTATAAGATAACCATTTAGAATTTATATAGGGCAATTCTTTTGGTTTTGGAGGTAAGCAGGTGCAGCTGCATTTCCTGTTGTGAAGAACACAGCGAAGCAAAATGGAGAATTCTTATGAAAAACCTACTACTGACTGCACAAGGCAAGAAAGATAAATGAAATCCTCTTTCAGAGTTACTGGAATTGGCTACTTGTATGTTTGGAAATGCATTATATTCTTGGAAAGGTGGTGGTGGTGGTGGTGTAACAGAGCATTAATTAGGTGAAAGAAGCCTAGGTGGGGAATGGAGCCCTAAAAGGGGAAACAAGTTTGGGACAGTGAGAAACTAGAATGTTGGATTGACTGGAGAGGAGCAATGTTGTTTAATCCTGTGTTTCACATAGGGTAAATAGTCACTGTTTTAAAAAGACTACTTTACATTGAAGAATTCCAGGCCAAACACTAAGCATTATGGGAATTTATTCTTACTATAAATCTTTTTTTAGGTTTTAAAAAAAAAGTCTAAGAGTGTGAATGCCCTTTTTGGTTTAGCTGACAAAGGGAGAAACTATAACTTGTTTAGATCCAAGTGCCTGGCACAGTGTGTGATGTGTCTTTAGAAGGTGCTTGAACTTATTGTGCACTGTAGTACAAACAGTCACTGTTTGGTTTTATTTTAAAATCAGTAGTTTGGCAAGTTGTATTTAATTTTAAATCCTGTTTTCTGATAGCTTCTGCCTTTTTTTATGCCAAGAGGCTATAGCCTATGAAGAATGATGGGTGACGTATCATTTTCCCATAATGAAATGTGCTACAGAACACTCACCATATTTTTTTTTTTCATACTTTTTGTAACTAAATACTAGCTACCAAGCTGAAACTGGTTCCTGCCTTACACCTATGGAGGTTTTTTACAAAAACTTTCAAGGCCCTATATCCAACTACATCTGCTGCAGGTGCAGCCAACTCCAATTCTGAAGGTAATTTAAAAAGTATGAGTGTGTACATGATGAACACCCTCAATAACACGTTTTGTATTTTCTTTAATGTAGCATTTCATTTGGAAAGATGGGTTGTGGTTGTCCCCGTTGCTCGAAGGGAGCTCTGTCCATGGTCACATAAAACCATCATTCTGTAAAAACAAACAAAACTGCTATGGTTACTGAAACAGCACTTTGATTTTATATACAGTATGCTTGTTTTCCATAAGTTAAAAATACCAAGCATATTCTGTGCTCTTAATGGTGAAGGGAAAAACCACAATTTGAATTATGCAGAGTTTACTTTTTATTGATATGAACCTTGTTGTACTAAATCTGATGTCTGGATATAACTTCCCTAATATATATTGTTACTTAAATATGCAGAATTAGATTGACCACTAACACAGTACTGGATGTTAACTTCAAATACTATATTACATCAAGAGGCTGTTCTTCTAAGTCTGTCTAAACATTATCCAGAAAGCTAAGAGTATTTACTTGCCTCTTCGACAAACATTAACATGAGTATGTTATTTGTGCCAGTTTTTTTGTTGAAAATGTTATATTTTTCTTTTTTTTTTTTTTTTTTTTAAATTTTTAAATAAACGGTATGACCTGAAGTTATACAGTTGTCTAGATAACAGTTAGACTAAGACTGTGGATGGCTGATGGGTAATGTGGCTGTACTTCCTGGTATAATGGGTGCCAGTTGCAAGTAGAATTACTAGAAGAAGTGATTGCACACTGTCCTGACTCTGAGAGTTGAGATTGGAGACTGAAACATCAAGAACTTGATAGGAAAATTGAAAAAGTGTGTGATCATCATGGGGTATAATTTGAAAACCTCAGTCTGAAACTGCGTCTTTTGGTCATCTAACCTGATAAGCACTTTCTTTAGCAATATGGCTAAAACTTAAAATTGAAGTACTTTCCAGTTCTAAAAAAAAATTAAATATACTAAAATTGTTCGAAACTGATACTCTGTGATAACTTACCAGCTTTGCAGAAAGATGCCTCTGACAAAACAAGCAGATTTCTAGTTTCTAATTGCAAGTGAATGCTCCTAGTTTATTGAAAGAAAGTTGTAAGTAATGTAGCATCCTGTGGTTGCCAAAGTCTGTCAACTTTGGTGAGCTGCACAGTTGTTATTCTGGTGTCTTGAAGCATTGGAACCAAAGGCCAAATTGCAAACAGCCTTTACATTTTCAAGTGAAACTTCATTTTTTTTGCAGATACACTTGTATGGTATACTGTTTAAACTATTATATGACTATATTTATATGCATTATAGTGACTGCACCTACTGTTCACGTTTAAACTAAGAAAACAAAATATGAAAGTATTTGTCTTGAAGCGAATAGAAAAGTTAAAAGATTGGCCCTCCATAAAAATGCTGTGGTTATGCTGCTTGTTTTAAGTTTGCACTTTTTTATTGGCGTTTAAAAAAACTGTTTAAACTGAACAGAAGTTCGTATTTTATTTAATTTAACTAAGTTGAAAGTGACTGCTCTGTACATCATGAACTTAACAATATACATGCTGTAAATGAAAGTTCACTGTCTTGTATACTAAGTTTCTTGGGTTTTTTTTCCAACTTACAATTAGGACTGCAAATGTATGAAACAAACCTTAGTCCAGTTGTATGGCTTTAACCAGGTGCAGTATGCAGTCATGTGGAATCTTGCTTTCTAGTGCTGGCAAAATGAGGACATCTTTAAATACTGGCTTCAATAAACACGAATCCAGACTGCTTTATGCTGTGCTTTTTTGTTGTTTTTAAGATCCCCTTCTGCTGTTTCTGCAGGAGCAGAATATTAGTGATTTCTGTCAACAGAAGTAAGTTGGCTTGTGCAGTTGTGTACCTTAACAGTAGCTTTCTTCTTGGGGGTTCATGTACCAGCCTTGGCTAATGCAACTCCTCTCTGGAAGTCAGAGCACAGACCTTGTGAAGTAAAGAGAAGCTGGTACAGCTACATTTACAGGGAGATGTACTCCTCATAGCTTAGGCATAAAGTTATGACAGCAGAACTTCTTTTGATGCAAAGTAATACGTTTCATGAGAATGGGGAAACAGATGTCTCTTTTCCCAGGCTAAGATGTGTACCTTCTAATATATTTTGTGGAATACTGTATGCAGGCAGAGCTCTGCTCCTAAATTTGTGGGAGTAAAATCCAGGTTACGAGAAGCTTAAGGAGTAAATTGCTTGAGTGGTGCAAATACCTCTTCTCTGCCAGTAGCCAAGTTAAGTTTACTTCCTTTGGTGGGTGTAACAAATTCTTCCTAGTAAGCCTACAAGGAGTAGACTGATTTATTTAGGATTCTGTGTATTTACTTCATTGTTACTTTAACTGGATGCCTCTATATTCCCCTGCATATCTGAAGTTACAGTTATTAGTGTTTCTTGAGTCACCCTGCCTCACCCTGTTTCAAAATACATAGTTTCTCTAGAAGGGAATCCTTATGAGGCCATGACACAACCATCATTTTAGAACTGCCTAAGTGCTTTGTTTTAATTAGTTCATTAATTTAAAGAACTAATTGTAGTCCTTTAAAGTAGGATTTACAAAGCGTTTTTTGAAATATTAAGAGAATTATCTGTTGTGTTAATTTGGAAGGAAACTAAATGAAGATTTTGTCTTCAGACGTGCTGAAGTTGAAAGTGACTTCCTTCAGAAAGACTGTCAGAGTGGATTGAAACGGAAGACCTTTGTGACTCTTATGTTTACTTTGCTGTTGTTCAACCAGAATTTGGTTTTTTGAAAGCAAAACCTCTCCAAGTATAAAAAAAGGATTTAGGATAAGGTTTTGTTGTGGGAAACCTCATGCTAGAGGCTGTAAGCTGCTCATAGAAGATGAATCTGCCACTGCCTGTCCTGTTGGAGTACTCTTCAGCTGCGGCAGGATTTTGTTAGGGAATGACAGATAAGAACCTTTGGTTGAATAAACTCATCAGTTTCTGAGTCTTTGTAGTTCAAATACATAGAAGGGAAAGGCTTTACATTAGCAGGTTGTCACTGATGACCTAAACCAGACTGTTTTGTCTGGGTCTATATGTAGAGCTGCATGGAATATCTAAATTGAATATTTAGTACCAAAGCAGAACTTGTGTGTTATTTGGTCTTTTAAATTAATAAATGAATAATATATTCCTGGGATAGAGGCAGTTTAATTCTAAAAGCATGCTTTTGCTGGAGTTCAGTTTCCCCTTCAAGGAAGCATTGATAAGAAACTTCCAACCTGTTATACTGCTGCCTTCATAATAATTAATTACTGCTTCTCTAATCCACTTGCACGTGTGTGTAATTGTCTCTTGAAATTCAAGTGCTTAAAAAAAGCTCAAGAAAGTTAATTTTCTCAAATGAAGAGTTTTACAAGTGATAGTATAAATGTGGTGTTACAATGCTTCAGAATCACGCATGTCTCCATAAGTCTTAAGTATAGGGCACATAATTCTGCTTTAAACTGGCTTAAAAACCAGTAGTAGCATTAGCATCTTAGACATTAATTTTGCTGAATAAAGCGACACGCCTAAGAGTGTGGTGCTGACACTGTTTAGAAGTGACTGATGCAGAGGATGTGATTTGCCAGTGTAAGTTGATCTGTAGCACTGTTGCCCTCTGAAAGAGCTGTGTGATCACTTTGGTTTGTGGTCTGGTGTTCATAGTCACAGACTTCTAGTGACTGGAGGGGTTATAATGAAACCATATTAATAGTTGCATGCAAGAGTCAGGTATTGTGAACAAGGGAAGCAATTTTCTCTTTTGCCTTTGTTTGCAGACTTTCTATGTGGCAGGACAGCATGGCTAGTTTTAACTTTTTATCTGATGAAAAAGATCCTTGACTCCTCTGACAATTAATTATAGTCATGTTTTGCTGAAAGTTTCTGGAGATGAAATGCTCCAAGTCCAGAAGGTGGCAGACTTGGAATCGATGCCTGTAGGTAATGCTGCTTATTGTGCCATTGCAGGATGCTCTGTGTATTGCTTTTGATGTTTCCTTAAATAATTCTTGTTTGGCAGATCATTTTTTTTTTTTAGGTTAAGTATCTTTCAAAGAGTCAGTTGCTGAATTTTTCCCAAACAAAAGCAGTTTCATTCAGTTTTAAGCATTTTTTAAATTTGAGTTAAATGTTTTTCCTTCTAATTTTTAGTTGTCTTAATTAAGACACTCTGATTCCTTTCTCTGAGAACAAAAGCTGAAATAGCAATGTCCAGCACTAGAAGAAAACACTTGTATCAGTGCACATGAAAGCTGCATTAGGTTGCACAAGCTGCCTTTGGAAAGTGTTTGCTTTTTCAGTATGAATATTCACTGATGAAACTCGGTACTTGTTTTTATGTAACAGTGTAGCTTTAATGATGCATGTAAAAACATCATCCTTGCCTCAGACTTGCTAAATGCTTAAAAAGAAAAAAAATAATCCTTCAAAAGATGCAGAAAGGTCGTTGCAACAAAAAGGTGCTAGGAATAGGCTTGCATGAATAGTCACAAGAGTGTGCAGTAAAATGTTTAAGTTCTTGAGAAAAGAAAACATGCAATTTTGAATCTCGGACATGTCTTACCAGATATACAGCATTCAAAAAAAAAAAAAATACTCTCCTTTTAGAGAGGGAATGAAGTGACAGCATAAGAATTGAGTTAATTGACACATCAGAGAGAATAATTCTAGAGCGCCCAAGATAAGAAGAACATGGAGCTCCTGGAGAAAGTCCAGAGGAGGGCCATGAGGATGATCCGAGGGCTGGAGCACCTCTCTTAGGATGACAGGCTGAGAGAGTTGGGGCTGTTCAGCCTGGAGAATAGAAGGCTCTGGGGGATCTCATAGTGGCCTTCCAGTGCCTGCAGGAGCTACATGAAAGCTGGGGAGGGGCTTTTTACAAGGGCTTGTGGTGAGAGGACAAGAGGGTAACAGATCAAAACTGGAAGACTAGGGATTTAGGCTAGACATTAGGAGGAAATTCTTTAGTGTAAGGGTGGTTGAGACACTGGAAGAGGTTGCCCAGGGAACTTGTGGAAGCCCCATCCCTGGAAGTGTTTAAGGCCAGGAAGGATGGGGCTCTTGAGCAACCTGGTCTAGTGGGAGGTGTCCCTGCCCATGCAGGCATTTGGATCTAGATTATCTTTAAGGTTCCTTCCAATTCTAGTGATTCCATTCTCTGAGTAAGACCCCTGAAAAGATCGTGGTTGGAGATAGCTACCAAGGCTTGAACCAGAGGATTTATAGTCTGAGGGAGCAGAGGACAGGGTACTCTATGACTTGGATGATTTGGCCCAAGTGACCCGCTACAGTTTTTGTCTTGCCTAATGTTGCCTGTTTCCGTCTGTAAAAGAGCCCAGCCAAGTTTCTGGTCTGACACCAGCCTTCTGACTGTCCTGTAGGGTACAGGAACAGTGAGTTCATAATGGGGTCACAGTGCAAATAGGAACATGGGCACATGTTGTAGGAGGGTCATATATGCCTAGGCAGAGGCCCAGAAATTAGTGTCTCTATCTGAACAGAGACTTAACACACATTTGGTTGCAGAGCAAACCTGTATGTTGCACTCAAGTTTAAATTACTACATTGATCATATGTGTCTTAAATGGTAGGATAAAGGTGGAGATGAATGTTACTTGCTGTGGTTGGTTAATAAAATCTATTTTACATTGATAATAAATCACTAAGCACAATCAAAGTAAAACCTTTATTTTCCAGAGGAATCAATATCCATGAAGAATTGGATATACTGACTATGCTTTGGAGATTCTTAGAGGTGAAGATGTGCAAAATTTTCAGATGGTTACTGTGCCTATAGGGAACAGTAGGAAAAAGAATCCATTTTATTAAAAATTAGTCACTGACTGCACTAAAAATCTCTTAAACCCAAAGCAAAGACAAAATGTTAGGGGGAGAGCTCTTGGTACTTCCAGCCAAACCTAGCTTAGATGTGGAGGTCAGCAAGGGGAGTGATAAGAGACCTTTATCATCTATCTGTGCTGTAATCTCACTGTGTCTGGACTCACAAATACTCAACAGCTGTCAGCTGACAGTATCCTTTGGTCATAATGTTGGTTCTGTTGTAATGAGCTGGTTTTGAAACAAGCAAGTGGTATATTAGCCTTTGATATATGTAGGAGATCAGGGTTACTGAATTGGTACTGAAATCTGTGTATGTTATACCCCAAATTGTAACACAGTTTATTTTTCTGGGAGAAGCACATTCCCCAGAAAAATCCTGGATTGTCAGTGAGCAACTATAATTAGCAACAGTTGAACCAGCTCTGGTGGGATGTGTTGACTGCCTCCTTGCAGTGCTGTTTTGCTAGGCTGAGAAATAGCCAGTGAAATTGGCAGGATCTGAAATATTTCAGATTTAGCAAAAGCCTGTCAAAGTCTCTTCAAGTCACCTTTTAACTGCAAAGAAGTGCAACACAACTATTAAAATAATGCTGTCATTTATTAATATTTTATACATTTATAGCTAATAAAATATTTTTAGCATGGCTTCCTCTGCTTTCACCTTTGTGCTCCGTCCAGTTCTACCCTCTCCTCCAAAATAACTTAAATCTTTTGGGCAACTTCAGTGAACAAGAAAGATCTCACAGATAGTTGACTTAATACCAGTTGCATGAAAATTAGTGGCTTGGTGGAGACAATAAATCCAAAGATTTCCGCTGCTTTAGGTCAGGATTGCCAAGTAAGTTTGGCCAGTTCCTAGGCGAGACAAGCCAAACAAAAATCTGTCGGTCTGCACACATGGAACCTGGCATAACACTTGTTTCCTTTTGCTCAAGCAGTAGTTTGAGGACATAAATAGGAGCTAAGCCTGCTGTGTGTGAAAAGGGACCCTTGGGAGGGTGCTGGGTCATTGGGCTCAGTGGGAGGGGTGAGGTGGGGAAGGTAGGAAGAAAAGGCTTAAGTCTGCAAGGAATCAGGATTTATTAGTTCCGCTGTGTATGGCTTTGTAGAGTTGGGGCCATATGCTTGCCTTGAGTTTATAGCCAGTGATGGAAGACTTGGAATTATTCTTCCTGTTTAAAAAAAAAAAAAAGGCCAAAACTTCCCCTTGCATGTAGAAAACCCATGTAACTGAAGAATATTCTGCAAGGGAAACAGCCAGATCAGCTGAATATAAAGTTCTGTCATATGGAGGAATTAAGTGCTGATAAAAAAAAGGAATATTCTTTGACCCGTTGTTGCATTAGCTGATGTTAGCAATAAACTAGTTTAGCTGTACATAAAACAAATTCTGAAGGATAATTTAAAAATGAAGTGCTTTAACATTTGCAGCTCCCCACCAGCAGTGCAGGGCCAGGCTGGTTGGTTAGGTAATGACCAGCACAGCATTAGAACAGTTGAGGTCAGTTGTTTGCGCTGGCCCATTTCGCCCATGGAAAGAAAGAATGTAGTGAGTGTACTTCAGCTTGCTGCTTTTTTTTTTTTCTTCCTCTTTTAAGCCTGCTAAGGGACCTTTAAAATGTTTCTTATAAAACATGGTTTATACAGCTTTTTCATCTTCCCTTTCAGCTTGCCACCTCCTCAAAAACTAAAAATCAGCTCTTTCTCTTCGAAGGCCTCTGGTACCCTGCACACTGCTTTTCTTGCTATAAAAAGTCTGGGTATCACAGAGGCCAGCCACATGACCATGACTGTGCAGTCAGGGGGAACCAGTGATTTCTGACTTTCTGTTCTAGGTCTGGGTGTTTTTCTAGTGTTACTGGAAGGGGACTACCTTTTTTCTTAGTTCAGGGCTTTTTCTTCCTCTGTTCCCTGAACAAATGTAGTGCCATGAATAAAATAAACACTGCTGTCAGTCTCTGCATATTTTTCAGTGTGCTTCATTATACAGGATTCTTTGAAAAGAAATAGAACCCAAAGTCTTGGCTGGTTCCCAGCACCATTAAAGGTCTGCTGGCACTTTTCTTAAGAATACGAGGTTTTGCTTTTATTTTTTATAAAAATTAATTTCACCTCCCTGCTATGTACAATGTCTGGTGTCCTTCAGCCCAGCTGTGACTGCAGGGTGTAACTAGCATTTGCAGATGCCCGTAAAAGTTTTTGGAGGTGAAAGGAGTCAATGACTACTTCATCAGTGATGAAGGCAGGGGAAAAACAAGTAGACTAGTAGACAATACTGAAGGACATGCCAATCTCTAATCCTGGAGTGAATAAAAAAAAAACCAAGAAAGTTGTTCTGTGAATGGCTCATTGCTAATAGCATATAAAGTTACGTTCCTAAGTCTGCAAATAAAAGTCTGACTGGCTTTATTGGCAGTGATGCCATTCTTGGATTTTATTAATTTGGAGATTTTTTTGGGGGGGGGGCTGGTTTGTTTTTGAAGAGAAGATACTGTTTCCTCATAGTGATAGTGAAATTCCAGGAGTGATACTTTCTCCTGTCCCCTTCAAGGTGATGCCAACCCCATACGGGTCCTTGGGACAGGTCCTGTGGTGACTTCCAGCCACTGCTGCCTTCTGTTCTCCTCTCTTTTTCTCTTGATGCTTTTCTCAGTTGATATGACTGTGCTTTGGCTCCTAGCTGAGGCATTCAGCTCTTGTTTTTGAGGGGCCCTTATGCTGAGTGGTCTTACCCTGGGAGGTTGCACAGTGCTGCTTCAGCTGTGGTTGAATGTGGTGAAGTAGGAATCATCATACTGTTCAGCAGCAGTGATCCTCTACCAGCTAGAGAGACCTGACTGCATGTGTCCCCACCATTCTGTCCAGTTTTCCTTCTGGTTAAAGTCCATGGCAGAACTTGCAGCTTATTCCTGTTGTATTAATTCCTAACTCTGACTCAGCAAAATTGTTTGCCTGCTTCCCATGTCACCCATGGCTACAGAATCAAAGTGTGCAAGCCACACTTCCATGCTGTGAAAATGGTCAATTTACTGAACTAAAGCACTTACAACTACCAGGTGTTTTCCTAAAGCAAGTCCTTTTATTAGCTTTTTAGAGTGTTTTTTGTTTGTTTGTTTGTTTGTTTTTTTCCCCCTAACTGAAAAGTTGAGAAAAAGTTTCAGCATTTCTTATAGTGAGAAATTCAAGGGGAAAAAGACCTCCTCTCTGATGCCAGAGTTAAACTCTAATCACTGTTCAGCTCTCTTGGAATTTGGCAGCATACCAGTGCTCCTTCCCTTTGGTAGGTCATGTGGAAATACCGGAGTATTTTCTTAAAGAACCTCTCAGCTCTTTTCAGGTACTTGCACAGATACAACTTTCCTGTTAGGATTTTAATTCCTTTCACACTCTTAACTACATTTAAGCACCTTTCATAAGAAGCACCATCCAGATCTACAAAATTTTATGTATAAACATTAAAATAATTTAAAGTACATTAAAATTACATAAATGCAGCTTTAAAAATCTGGTTTTAACTTGATATTCCTCTTCAGTTGCAGTAGAATCACACTTTAATCTTGGAAATAAAAATTAAATGTGCTTTATGAAATGAACCCACAAGAAGTTCACCAGTTCATTACAGGCTGTATGAAAGTTGAGAGGTGAGGATTGTTCAGTTTGATCAGTGATAATAATTATCTTTCCACTGTTTTTTACACCTAAATCAGCAGTTGGTCTTAATTTAGCATAACTGTGCTGGAAATTCTTTCTAATGGGGAATTTTTAATTCTGTCAAAGCTGGCTTAACTGTTCTGTAAAAATACAGATCTTTGATCATTTAATTGTCCTGTCTATGAATAGCATACTTGGATTTCCTCCCCTCTGCTGTTTTTTCCTTCTTTTCACTATTCAGTCAGATTTTAGCTGGATATGAAGTCCTTTCTGACGAATTCCACAATCTGAGTAGCTTGATGCTATGGTAGTGTCTTGAGTGCTGATCATTGACCTGGTTCCCCATTTTCCTAGACTTGGTTTGCAGCCACACAATGAAATGGCAGGCTGTGCTTGAAAAGTTTATGACCTTGTAAAAACAAGGTTATCTGAAAGCAATATGATCTGCGTTGGATGAATGCAATGACCTTTTTTCTGGATCAATACTTTTATTTACATATTAAACGTAGACATTTTTTTTTCCCCCCCTTCAAGTGCTACAGAGCGGGTTGAAAAGGTGCCGTATCAGGCAAGAATGTGTGTAAAGGATTCCTTTGTTAAATGTTGGCAGCAACCTCACAAGCCCATGCCAAGCCTGTCCAGCCCACCCACCCATCCAGGAGGATGCCAGAAAACCCCCCAGTATGGTTTGGTGTTGGCTGTGTGCCCCGGATAGCAAGAGGGACGTTGGCTGTACAAGCCGCGGTGCTGAAAGGGGCGCGATGGCTGCGGGCGGCGCTGCCGATATTCCCACTGCCTGGAACGCCTGTGGAACTGCGGTCGGTGACACTGTCAACAGGCTCGCTGAAAACATTCCTCACAATTGTTCAAATAACACTTTGGAATGAGCAGAGGGAACACTTACTGTGCTTTCGCTACCTAGGCAATTGGCTCATTACAGAACAGAGGGGTTTTGGTGTGTCTGTGCTGTGCAGGATTCCCAAAATGCTCTGAGGATTTTTAGATACGTTTAAACTTTGCATCCTCCACTCAGGAAAAACTGAGCTATTAAGAAGTTTGCTGAAGGCTGTGCAGGACGCAGTGGCTATGCCGAAAAACCGAATCAAGATCTCTTATCACCTAGCCTTTTTCTGAAATCATTCAACCATCTCTCCCTTTGTCCTTCATTTGCCTTCTGCAATACCACCTTTTGATTCTCCTTCAACATACTGATGTTCTAGAACTGCAAATGATTAATCAAAATAACGATCACTGGATGTATCAAAAATGTTTTCATTATTTTGCTCAGGATAGTTTTCTAGAACTGCCACAGCAGTCCCTCAAAACAAGTGTTAACTGTCTCTGTAGGTGGGTGTGGAAATCCTGTGTCCCTGAAACAGCTGAGAAGTCTTATGTTAAAAAGAATCCAGAGAAGCTCTCAGAAGTGGCAACTACCTACCCATGATCTTTACTGCAAGAAAAGGAGCTTTGTGAGACTTCTTATTTCTCTGGAGTTATACAAGAACTGAAATAAGAGACTATAAAAACCTATTAGTCCATCATGGCCTGCCCTGTGCCAATGCAGCATTTTACCCTTTCCTTTATCATTTCGTATTGTTAGGCTAGTTTTATGTGACCCAAGCAACAGAGTTTCCATCATCTCCATGCCTTGCTCTCATGTTTTCTTTCTCTTTAATTTTTCATTTTTCTTGCCATTTGCCCTTCTTAAGCGTGCCCCCTAACTCTTCATCTTGCTTGAGAGTATCAGCCTCTTCCAGCACCAGGGTGTACCAGAGAAGCTATGAAAAGTCTTTTATTGGCAGCAGACTCAGCCATGTCTCTAGTTAACCAAGCGATGACTGTTAATGGCAGACAAAAACCTGACTTTCTTCATCCAGGGTTTCTGGTGTGCTCTGGTCTCCTTGGCACTACTTCTTAGGGTCTATTTATACAGATGCCAAAGAAAAGAAGAAAAAACTCTTGAAATTAAAAATCACATGGTAGTGGGCAGAACCCTCTGAAAGAAGAAGGATTAAAGGGGCTTCAAGAGAACGGAAAGGGGTAGATTAAGCAAAGCACAAAGATAACTGGAAAGGAAAACACAAGGTTGATAATCCACAGTGTTCAGGGAAAGCAGAAAAACAATAGCAATAAGAAAGACTCCTGGAGGCCAGGGTAAGATGCTGGAGGGATAGTATGTGTGAAAGTCCTGTACTAGTAATGTGAAAGAAGAGAGAATGGTGTTGACTGTCAATGACAAGAGCAAGAGTAGGGATCTGGCTGATAAAGATGGCAGATGCCAGGATGCAACACTGAAAACCATGATTTTCAGCTCAGTTTGTGGTGCACAGCAGTCTGGCTGTCTCCATGTTAAAAAAACCCCAAACTTCTTTGGCTGCATTTGATACACCTGTATTTACCAGATTACGTTGCAATTTATCCTTATTTATGGTGACACACAGGGGAAGAAAAAGTGCCTCCAAAAAGTGATTCAGAGCCTGTCAGAGCTAACCATTTACTGGGAAAACATCACTATTTAAAATTACAGGTGAAATGTTTCTGACACTTCAGGAGGAATACCCTGAGGATGTCCAGTATTCGAACACTGTGGGTACAGTATCGTAACAGCTTGAGGGTGTAATTCTGAGCAGTGTGAACCGCTTTATGTATCTCGACGGGCTAACTCGGAGTGCTGAATACCATTTACAAGGGCAGTGTCGCTGACTTGCTCCCTGTTAACAGCAGCGTCGATGCATTTTAAAACGCCCGAAGTCAAAAGTCTGGGACACGAACAGACCGCTCTGAAGTGCCGCGGTGCGGGGTGACCCGCCGGGGGCAGCTGCCAGCCCCTCGCCGGCCCGGGGCGGCCCCTCCGGCGGCGGGCAGGCCGGCCCGGGGGAGGGCGGGCAGCCGGGGGCAGGTGCCGGCCGCGGGGGCGGAGCGGGCGAAGGGCCTTGGGCCGGTGGAGGAGGCACCGCCCGGCCGCGGCGCGCCCTCCGGGGCGGGCTCTCTCCGCCCTTTCCGCTGAGCGCAGGGGGAGGAGCGGCGGCGGCAGCGGCCCCGGTCGGAGCGGAGCGGAGCGGAGCGGAGCTGCCTTGCGGGGACCGGGCGCGGGGAGCGGGGCGGGGGCCCGGGCGGTCTCGTGCCAGCGGAGCGGCCCCGCGCGCCCCTGGGCGGGGCTGGGGCGCCCCCCAGCGGCGGGGCGCGGAGGTGCCCGCGCGCGGGGCCGGTGAGGCGGCGGGGCCGGTGAGGCGGCGGGGCCGGTGAGGCGGCGGGATGCTGCCTTCGCTCTCCCCGCGCCGCTCCGCCTGAGGCGGGACGGGGCAGCCATGCAGCCGGCACTCCGCTAGGTGAGCGCGGCTCCGCACCTACCCCCTGAGCAGCGCGGCGGCACCGGCACCCCCGGCACCATGAGGAACGGCGATGACTTGGAGGGCTTCGACGGTGAGGCGTCCAGCACCTCCATGATCTCGGGGGCCAGCAGTCCCTACCAGCCCACCACTGAGCCCGTCAGCCAGCGCCGCGGGCTGGGCGGCCTCCGCTGCGACCTGGAATACCTGCGGGGCACGTTCGGCAGGATCAAGCTGGCCGAGGTGGTAAGTACCGCCGGCGGGAAGCGGGCCCGGGGCCGCCCCCGCGGCGGGCTCCTTCCCTCGTACCGGTGCGGGCGGGGAGGAGGGAGGGCAGCCGCGGGGCAGGGCCGTGCGCGCGTTCCCGGCGCGGTGTGTACCTGCGGGCGGGCGCCTGGCGGCGGCCCAGCCGTCCTCCATTTCAGGCGCGGGCCGGAGCCGCCGCCTCAGCCGAGCCCGGCGCTGGGGCGCGGGCTGTTTGAACGGCCGCCTCCGCTGGCTCTGAGGGGCCGTGTCAGCCCGGTGCCGGCGCAGGCTCGGCCCAGCCCGGGAGCGGCGCCAGCCGCGCTCCCGGTTTCCGACGCTCCTTCCGCGGCCGTTCCCGGGGGCTGGGGGGAACGCCGCTCGGCTTCGGGTGGCTCGAGAGGTGTCCGGGCTTGCTGCCGTCAGGTGGTGTGGCTTCCCCTTGCCGCGGGAAACGGCCCGGGTTGGGCCTCCATTACGGAAGGTGTTGTAGGGGCTGTTTTGCTGTGCCGCCCGATTTTTGTAAAAAAATTTACCTCCGTGTGCGTGCCAGGGCTGCCTTGTGCCCTCAGATCCCGGGGGGTCAAAAAACCTCTTAACGCTACGGGCTTTGTATAGGTTAGAAAAAAAAAAAAGGCAACTTCTGGATACGTAAATAATTCAGTTTAACCATTAAATGTCGATTTACTGGATGGAGTTGCCGCAGAGAGCGGCGTGGCGGTGGCTGCAGGCAGCCCCGGCCCTGGCCGGCTCAGCCCCCGGGGCGGGCGCGCTGCCCGGGCGGCCTCGGGGCTCCTGCGGGCTCGTGGTGCTCCGGTGTCCCGGGCACGGGAGCCGCAGGATGGGGGCGAGCTGCCTGGGGTTCCTGCTTGAGGAGCTGCAGGCATGAGTTGTTTCTGGGGATCGACTTGGGTGCTTGCAAAGTATCCGCTTAGGTGCTTGCCTTGAACAGGCTGCGGTGCTCGTAAGTGCGCTGAGTAAAAGAAAAGAAACGCTGGGGGAAAAAACCCGAAACAACCAACGTTTTTCTGTTCTGAAATAACATGTAAGCTGTATTTGTTCGTGTACTTTGAACGACTAAACTGTTTAGTTTGATGGAGGCTGTGCAAATCTTGGAGCGATACAGCAGCTGAAAATGTAATGACACCAAAGCATTTTGTCAGGTTTTCTGTTGCTGCTGATCTTTGTCTTCATCTGATCCACCTTCACTTGGTTGTTAATGTTTTTTAAATCAATGAATATGTTTTGCAGGATATTTTAAAATAGATATTCTATGAGAACAGCAGCTTGCAATAATGATAAGATAGTGTCTTCTGGGTTACTACAAATTGTTTTCCTTTAAAATGAGTGAATTCTTTGGGAACTGTGATGGCAGAAACATTTTAATATTTCGTATATAAAACTCCAGCATTTAAAACCCCTGTTGGCTTGTGCAAGACAAAGCTTGCACTTACAGGTTTCATGTAAAATATATGCAGAATATGCTAGGTTCAACAGTGACAAATGTTTATAGACTATGTAGAAAAATCTATGATTATTTTTTTATGAACGTCCAGGATTTGGAAGTGTGGGTTTTCTTCTCATCTCCTCACTGTAGAGTGGAATCTGTGGTCTGCAAGTGGTAGCAAGGAGTGTGTTACCCGAGAAGTCTTTAACAACAGGGAATAGTTGTATTTGTATTATGTGTTTTCAGGACTGATGCCAAAGAATCTGTCATCACTGTACAACATCTACCTATCTTTGAACGGTTAAAAACTCTCCATGTGGTAGAAATCCTGGGGTGGTGTTGCCTAATACATGGAAATAATCTGCCCTCGGGATTTTTGTTTCTGTTCCTACTGCGGATCCTTTCTGTAGTACACTGGGTACTGTGGCAAGTCATGGTAAAGGCTGTAATTAAAATGAGTGATTACTGATCATGAGTAAGTGAATTCTTGATTATTAAACTCTGATTGGCTTGGTAAAAGTTCCAAAGTTA
Organism: Apus apus; assembly: GCF_020740795.1. NCBI lineage: Eukaryota > Metazoa > Chordata > Aves > Apodiformes > Apodidae > Apus > Apus apus. The sequence continues at coordinate 9,166,914 of NC_067292.1, read as the reverse complement.
CATGGAGTGCACCTTTTAATTTTTTAAGTCTTGTATAGAAAGAAAGATGAGGGGAAAGCCACGCTGTGCTGGAGTTACAGATGCAGGGTGTTCTTGACTGTTGGACAAGGATGTTGCTACTTTAGTATGTTGTTAGGAAGACTTACTCGTGCAGTTTAATACCTTCAGGGGATTTGAGTAGTGCTTTGTGCCTTTTTAATAAGAGTGATCTGAGCTATCGTGCATGGTTCCCTTGAAGTGTATGAGTCCAGTGGGTCAGCAGTTAACAAGAAACTAGTTTCTGCACAATGGTACTCACAAGAAGCTCTAATTCATGGCAGAGCAGACAACTGAATTTTGCAAACTGATGGAAAATGGAACTGTGTGGGAAAAGAAAGAAGGGAGAACACGTTCCACAGTGCACTTAATTCACTTATTTGCCAAGTATAATTATTTTAATTATAATTTTAAATAATACTTTAACAAAAATACTGCATGAACTACAATGTGTCAAAGCCCATAGAACTGTAGCTCTTAAGGAGAAACTCTCCATATAGCACGCAAGGAAACTTTTAAAAAACCCAAAAATAGAAGTGTTGGTTAAGACAAAAGGTCTCTAAATGTACCTTAGTAAAATAAAGCTACAGGAAAGTTTACAATGCATGTGCTTCATTTAGCATAAGGATTTGTCTTAAAATACATGTATGATTGGCAGACAAAATTATCAGCTCAAGACAAACTTTGTTGTTTCTTCTAATCTTCAATTGAAGGACTTTCCGCAAGTTCATTCCTAGCACTGTGTATGAAGGATTACTGTTGGGCATTGTGGCTTAAGTGGCTCTTCTTCAAAATGCCTATTTGTCAAAAGCAGAAGGAACTGAGGAATGGAGGGGGAAGTTACTGAAAATAGGTGATTATAGAGCACTATTCTTGTAGATGTGTCTTAATTTATTCAAAATATTGTTACAAGATGAAAAGCAGTATGATGTTTTAGATATACGGAGTAATTTAAGTGCTGGTAGAGGATAGAGTAGTTTTAAATCTTATTTATTAATATTTCAAGAGAATATTCCCTCAAGTGTCCTTTAAAGGGGTACTGACATGATAGGTTATGATAATGTTTCATGTGCGGTATTATGCAGCATATTTCTGAGTCTTATTTTGGCTTCTTTCCCTTGACTTCCAGAAAAGGTTGAAGAGAATCATGTTTTTTTCTTAATTTTAAATTTGGCATGCAGACTAAGAAAACTACATTTTACTATTTAGGGCTTCTGATTAGTATTCAAGGCTAGGATGAATAGTTACGTGCTGCATACGTATGCCTGCTAATGGTCACTAATACTCAATATGAGGAATAGCAGGGAAGTAATAAAAGGGACCCATGTAGAACAGCTTAATATTGAACAAATACTCCTCTTTTTGAAAGCTGTACTGTTAGGCAAGAGACCTTTTTGGAAAGTAGCTCTTTTGCCTTTATCATATTGTTCTGTTGAAATACTTGTGTGTGTTTATTTTGATCTGTGAGGACACATCTGCTGTAGCTGGGACTGGAGCTGTAAGCTTCTTTTAAAGAAGAAGCCTGAAGAAAGGAATTGTAAATATATGACCATGTCAGGGCTGCTGAGGTGGCTGAGACATCTGATCAGGTGTCATCAGGCATGTGGGAAGTAAATGGTGTGAAGGGAAATTAATTGGGGGTGGGGGAAGTCTTCAAGTAGTGTGGAGCTCTCATGTTTGTGTGGTGGTTTTTTTTGTGTTGTTTTTGTTTGTTTGTTTGTTTTTTAAATGAGGGCTTGAAATGGAAGTCAGGGAGAAGCCAGTATACTTATATACCAACCAAAGAAATGCTTTTTTTGGAGGGGTGCTTCAAATCTAGATGGAAATTGTCAGCTGACTTTCTGGCAGTTAGATGGAGCAGTACCTTGCTTTACATCAGATGGGAGACATTAGATAGTTGTTATTGGAGACCAGAGCAGAAAAGCTCTTTAGAGTTTATTTTCATTACTCTTTGGCATGGTTTTATGTTTCTCATGCTTTTTAGGGGCTTTAATACTTCCCATGATGATTATTGTACAGTAATCAAACATATGTATCTGGGAAACTTTCCTGTGGACATCATCAAATTATTTGTTTCATTTCAGTATTTATTTCCCATTTCCTTGAATTTCCTAAGGAGAGTCTCTCCTTTTTCTGAGTGTGCTTGCTGAAGAAAGGTGTTTACAATGTGAGGAAACAGAGGGGCTCATTGCTGTCCTCTGAAAGAGAGGGGCTGATTAACAGGTACCACCTCTTTGCTGGAAATAGTTTTACTTTAGATGAATTTACCTGCCTTTTTTTTTTTTTCCTTATTTTTATCTTTGATTCTTCTACGAGCATTATAATTTTTCCTTGATTGTTACAAGTCTGTAGCTTTAAGGATCTCACTGTCATTGAAGGTGGGCATAGACATGTATTTTCCCCTGAAGTTCCCATGGCAAATCATGACTGCCTGTATTCTGCTTCTTGGTTTCTTTGGGAACTGTAGCTCCAGGTGGGCAGTTCCTCAGGACACCAGGTGAATTTTGAGGAAACCAGGCAGGATCCTGTTGGGACCTGTAGGATCTCACCAGGATCCTACCAGGTTTTCACAGGCAGTTGATTTAAAGTAGCACGTTACATTTAACAACTGGAACAACTTATGTGAAAAATTGTCTAGCCAGTTCTTGTGACATTGGTGGCAGTTAGGAGTGTTTAACTGGAGCAGTAACATCATAGTGCAATCTTCTGAAGGAAGTAGCAAGTGTCAGAAAACCCTTATCAAGTGCTAGCTTAAGAGAAGGTGCCATTAGTGAAGGCTTCTCTAGCTCTGACAGCCCTGGACTATTTTCTTCATGTGTCTGTTCCAAATGCTACAAAAATTTGGTCAGATACTCATTTTAAATAAGATAATACTTCTGCTTGGGAGGTCTCTGAGCTACAAGTTGCTGATGAGTGTACTGGGAAGTATCACTGCATGCTTCCTCTCGCCTTGTTTTCTATAGCATATGCTATTGCCTGTCGGTGGAGGCAAGATTTTGAGCTAAATGAAATCTGGTGGGAATAGCAGTTCATATGTTCACAATTTTCAGAACAAAAAGTTCCATCTTCATTAGTGGAGAGTAGCTGAATGTTGGAAAAAGTTGTTCTGTGGCTTACTGTCTTTATACATTTCCAGATCCAGAAATGGGTTAAGGCCAGGACTACAGTGAAGTTCTTTGCTATCAGGATCTATTGCAGTAAAGAAAAGAAAATTCAAAAAGCCTGTAATACACACCTACATGAGTATTAAGACTGTTGAGAATTACACTAAAAAATTGTTAATTATGTTAAAGAATTAGAGTGAAAACATTTATGGTCCGAGGAATAAGATAATTCCTAACTATTAGAATCAGGTTGAAAATTAATATGAAGTTTTCAGTAAAGTCATATGTAATTATTGCTGCCTTATTGTGCCTTCATCTCAGCTTCTCATTCTGATCACTTCTGGAGGGGAGAATTAGATTGAGTCCCCAGCTTCCCATCCCAGTCTGGTGTGTCACCTCTTCCTACATGTATAACTCCTTCCTGCTCCTTTCTCCCTGGGTCTCTTGTGCAGTACCTTTGTGCAGTTGCACAGCAGTGTGATTCCTGATCTGCTTAATTAAGTTACTAGGGTGGGGAGCTGGGTGCTTTACAGGCAGTTGTCATTCTGTAAATAGTAGAATTACCTGTTGACCACTGAATACAGTGTGAATAAAGAGATTTTTTTTATATTAGTTATTGTGAAATTCAGTTTTATGTATATGAGGTGTTAACTAAGCTACATAACATTAGACTGTACCTGAGAGAGGTCAGAAGATTATGTCATATTTATTGCATGGTAAGGTCAGTCCACTGCGAGGTTCCTGAAGTGTAAAGCATTCAGTGGTCTTGGTGAGAAGCAGAGCACTGCAGGAGACACCTGAGCAGCTTTGTTATCACAGGCAGTCCTATACTAGACAGCTTTTTCCAGAACTGATAGTTTCACCTTGAAGTTAGCTTTTGTTCATTTGCACTGCGGTTGGGAAGTATCAAAGCCTTCCTTATTTCTTGTGTGAATTTAATTCTAACAAATTTATAGCCATTTGTTCTTGTGCTAACATTGCCGCTTTCCGTAACTACTGCTTACTCGTTTGTGTACTTTGGAACAGCTGTCTGCTCTCAGCCAGCCTTCATGTTGCCAAACAAGGCAAGACAAAATTGTTTTGGACGCTGCTTGTAAGAGGGGCTCTCTGGTCTGAGGACCATCTGGCAGCCCTTTCTTGCTCCTCTCTTTGACTGAGATGGTTTCTCAGTGGGCATGAGTAGTAGATAACCTTTCAAGTGTGTCTTACCAGTGGGTATGATGACATTTCACTTTTCAAACCTCTGCTGGAAATGCCTCTATTGTTACATCCTAGGATTGCATTGCTAATTTAGAATAATTCTGTATCTTCCATCTTTAATTCTCTTACAGTTTCTATACAATAGATGTGCCTTTATGTAAGAAATCCTTGTGACTTTGCGTGTTGCATATTGAGCTTTGACTCTCTGGTATTTGTAGCTATTCAAAAGATGTTAAGCTTGACTTTTTACGCTGGTGATCTTTGGCATTTGGTCTTAGACTTATAACAAAATATGTGTAGAAATCTTCTTTAGGTAAACCATGTCTCTTCCGTGTTCCTGAAACTCCTGATTTCTCTTTGTAAAGATTTTCTCCTTAGAGGTTGTAGATCTGCATTGCCATGTGGTGCTATTTTTACATTGACATTTACCATAGAGGGAAGAATGAGGAGATAACTCTGTTTAGCTTTGCTTGATATTGCTTCTGTGAGCAACTAGAGACTGTGGTTGTCTTCCTCCAGAAAGGTGAATGAAACGGTTTTGGTCTCTTTCCTGATCATAGAATCATAGAACCATAGGGGTTGGAAGGGACCTCGAAAGATCATCTAGTCCAACCCCCCCGCCAGAGCAGGGTCACCTAGAGTACATCACACAGGAACGTGTCCAGGCAGGTTTTGAATGTCTCCAGTGAAAAAGACTCCCCAACCTCTCTGGGCAGCCTGTTCCAGTGCTCTGTCACTCTCACAGTAAAAAATTTTTTTCTGATATTCACCTTAAACCTCCTATGCTCCAATTTGTATCCATTACTCCTTGTCCTATCACTGGTCATCACTGAAAAAAACTTAACTCCATCTTCTTGACACTCACCCTTTACTTATTTGTAAACATTGATGAGGTCACCCCTCAGTCTCCTTTTCTCCAAGCTAAAGACCCAGCTCCCTCAGCCTTTCCTCATAAGGGAGATGTTCCACTCCCTTAATCATCTTTGTGGCTCTGCGCTGGACTCTTTCAAGCAGTTCCCTGTCCTTCTTGAACTGAGGGGCCCAGAACTGGACACAATACTCCAGATGCGGCCTCACCAATGCAGAATAGAGGGGGAGGAGAACCTCTCTTGACCTACTAACCACACCCTTTCTAATACACCCCAGGATGCCATTGGCCTTCTTGGCCACAAGGGCACACTGCTGGCTCATGGTCATCCTCCTGTCTACCATGACCCCCAGGTCCCTTTCTCTTACACTGCTCTCCAGCAGGTCAGCCCCCAACCTGTACTGGTGCATGACATTTTTCTTCCCCAAATGCAAAACTCTACACTTGCCCTTGTTAAACTTCATCAGGTTTTTCCCCGCCCAAGTCTCCAGCCTGTCTAAGTCTCTCTGAATGGCAGCACAGCCTTCTGGTGTGTCAGCCACTCCTCCCAGCTTGGTGTCATCAGCAAACTTGCTGAGGGTACATTCTGTGCCCTCATCCAGGTCGTTGATGAGGATGTTGAACAACACCGGTCCCAGTACCAACCCATGAGGGACTCCACTAGTCACAGGCCTCCAATTAGATTCTGCCCCATTGACTACAACTCTCTGACTTCTTCCTTTCAACCAGTTCTTGATCCACCTCACTGCCTGATCATCAACCCCATACTTGATCAACTTATCTACAAGGATGCTGTGGGAGACGGTGTCAAATGCTTTACTGAAATCAAGATAGACCACATCCACCGCTCTACCATCATCTATCCACCTCGTAATTTCCTCATAGAAGGCTATGAGGTTAGTCAAACATGACTTACCCTTGGTAAAACCATGTTGACTGCTCTTGATGACCCCCATGTCCTTGGTATGTCTAGAGATAGTGCCAAGGACAAGTTGTTCCATTACCTTTCCAGGGATGGAGGTGAGGCTGACCGGTCTATAGTTACCCGGGTCCTCCTTCTTGCCCTTCTTGTAGACTGGAGTGACATTTGGTATCCTCCAGTCCTCAGGCACCTCTCCTGTTCCCCATGACTTACCGAAGATGATGGAGAGTGGACTAGCAATGACCTCCGCCAGCTCCCTCAGCACCCTTGGATGCATTTCATCCGGACCCATCGATTTATGTATGTCCAGATTACGCAACTGATCCCTAACCCAATCCTCATCTACCTGGGCAAACTCCTCCTTTATCTTGACTTCTACTGGGGCTATATGAGACTGGGGCTCATGGGGAAAGCCTGCAGGAGTAAAGACAGAGGCAAAGAAGGCATTCAGCACCTCTGCCTTCTTTATATCCTCTGTCACCAGGGCTCCCACCTCATTCAGCAGTGGGCCTATATTGCCTTTGGTATTAGTTTTGTTGGCTATGTATTTGAAAAAGCCCTTTCTATTGTCCTTAACCCGACTTGCAAGGTTAAGTTCCAAGGAGGCCTTAGCTTTCCTAGTTGCCTCCCTACATTCTCTGACAACAGTCCAAGTAACCAGCCCCTCCTTCCATGATCTATAGATTTTCCTTTTCCATTTGAGTTTGCCCAGCAGTTCCTTTTTTAACCACGCTGGTCTCCTAGCTCCCTTACTAGATTTTCTACCCATTGGGACACACTGATCCTGTGCTTGCAAGAAGTGGTCCTTGAATGTTGTCCAGCTATCTTGAGCCCCTTTACCTTCTAGCACTCTGTCCCATGGGACTTCCCTTAACAATTGATTGAGGAGGCCGAAGTTTGCTCTGTGGAAGTCCAGGGTTCTGGTCCTGCTGGGTATTCTGTTCCTCCCACACAGGATCCTGAACTCCACCATCTCGTGGTCACTGCAGCCAAGGCTGCCATTGACCACCACTGCTTCAACAAGGCCCTCCTTGTTGGTGAGCACAAGAACCAGCAGCGCTCCTCTTCTAGTCGGCTTATATACCATTTGCATTAAGAAGTTGTCATCAATGCACTGGAGGAACCTCCTAGACTGTGTGAGTCTTCCAGCAGATATCGGGGTAGTTAAAATCTCCCATGAGGACCAAGGACTGTAATTGTGAGGCTGCTTTCAGCTGCCTGTAGAAAGCCTCATCAACTTCCTCATCTTGATCAGGAGGTCTGTAGTAGACCCCCACAACTGTATCACCCATACCACCCTGCCCTTTAATTCTCACCCACAGACTTTCAACTTGCCCCTCATCAGCCCCTGCACAAAACTCGATACATTCTAGCTGCTCTCTCACATAAAGAGCAACTCCACCACCTCGCTTCACCGGCCGATCTTTCCTAAAAAGCACATAGCCATCCATGGCCACATTCCAGTCGTGTGAGCTGTCCCACCATGTCTCTGTTATTGCTACCAGATCATAACCCTTAGACCGCACACAGACCTCTAACTCTTCCTGTTTATTGCCCATGCTGCGTGCATTGGTGTACAGGCATTTCAGGAAGCAAGTAGAGCACACTGGTCTGGACTGATGTCCCTTAACTACCATCTCTGGTCATATGCTGGTATCCTACTGTTAGTCAACTCCAAATTCCTGTTACAAATTTCTCTCTAAGGTGGTGGATAGTTTAGAAATCTGCTTTCAGAAGAAATTTCTATAATCTCTATAATAAGTGTGCTCTATTTTTCCCCTCTCATTATGAACCAGTGTAATAGTAATCGATACTCTATACTAATTGTAGATGCTGCAGGAAGAAATGTAGTTCTAATGGGATTATTATTTGGAAAGCTATGTTCTTTTCTTGTAATGTCTTTTGTTGATGAGCCTGCCTAGTGATCTCACTATCATTTGAGAAGACAAGGAGAAAGACTGGGAACTTAAGAGGTGTTTTTCTTGTGACATAATCAGTAGAGGAGGGATCTGTTATTTCTGATGCAGTTAAATCAACTTGCATACAGTTTTCGATAGCTGTTGTTCTGTGCTCAAAATAGCATTTCAGAAATACTTGTCTTGATTCTAGACCTCCATAAATAATTTTGTACTGAAATTTTTATACAAAGAGAACTAGATACAGAATTAATAGACATCTTAACGATTGGTCAACTGCTGTAACTCTGTAGTGGCAGTAGTTGCTTCTGCTAAATAAGAGGTGGATTTTAAAAAAGTGTTTTGATTTTTTTAAAAAAATGAGTCACCTAATTCACGGATGATTTTTGTAGTTAGTTGCTTCCAAAATATGGAAGTAATGTTTAGGTTTCTCTGGAACTTCTACCATCAGCTGTCCAGAATATGGGAGGAGGAATGCAAAAGCTGGATAACACTAACCTGATGTAGAGTATATGTAAGAATGTAGAACCATGAGTAGAGGAAAGATGGGTAAAAATATTACTGGCTATGGGCAAAGAGGTTTTACAGCTGGTGTAGCACTCACCCAAACTGAGAAGCCCATGCAGTATGCAACTGCATGAATCAAGTAATGCAGTCTTTACAGTGACAGGTCTCAAGCTTTGTTTTATTTAGTAAATATCCAGGATGAGATCTGTACTAGAATAGCATAATGCCTGAAATGTAGTTTCAGGTAAGCAGAGTAACTTTTAATGTTTTAATCTCATTCTGTGTGAGTTAAACTGAAAACTATAACTCTGAGTATCACATTTCTCACTATTATATGTGATTAATTGCTCTGGTATTAAGCCTATGGTATTTAATGCCTTAGCTTGCAGAAGAATATGACATGTTTCTACCCAAGCAAGTGTCTTCAGCACTGTCTGCAGTTAAAATTCTTTTAATATGTGCCTTGATATTCAGGTGTTGATGCTTGAATAATGTCTTGTTCAAGACATTTCTTTACATTTTGTTTAGCTTGTGTGTATGTTCACAAGTTGTTCAGCTTGCAAGTGAGCTGAACTTGTTTGTGATAGTTGCCCTCATTACAGCACAGCTTAAAAGCACAGCAACCATGTGCCTGGTTTGTAGAAGTCTGTCCTGTGCTTAGGTCTGGAGTTGTGTGTGGTGATGCTTCTGCTGTAACTTTCACTCAAGCTAAACATTGGTATTTTCAGATTCTACAAATCTGCTGCTGTTACAGCAGATACTCCTGCCAGTCTCTTAGGTGTTCTGGCAATTTTTTGTGAAAGTGTTCAATGAATCAACTACAAACATTTCCTTATTAGTAGTTTTCTGTACCTTTGTACATTTTAAACTGTTAATGCAAGAAAGCAATGAGCACAGTTGTGAATATTATGAAATGCTTAAGTTTTACAGATCTTTAATAACCTTCTGTAGCTTTTGTCTTCTGAAATTATTTTAATGCTAGGAGCTGATATAGCCACTTGAATTTGGTGAATAAATTAATTAGTTGCTTGATCATATACTCCTCAAGAAGATACTTATTGTTGCATTTAATGCTTATAAACATTTTATCTCATGTAGATGAAAAAAATTTTTAAACATTGGGATCTTTTACTTTTATATGATGTTATCACTTAGTAACATTACTTAAGTGTTTTGGAAAGAGTACTCTTCCAGAATTATAAGGTAGGGTCCTAAGTCTTTGGGATGTTCAGTATGTTCAGTTCATGGTGGCAGTACAGTAAGCATTGTGACAGGGAAGGCAAAGGCATTTGTGTTATTTACAACATTTTATAGTCCTCTGTTTGCAGTGTGCCAAGTTTGTTTGCAGTCCCTAGGCGGATCTGGTCCTGAGTTATAAAATCTGAGGACTACTGAGGAGTAGGTGGATTTGCAGTTACACAACGCAAGTTTGTGGGCTCTTTTCTATTCTGGATGAGATACTGCTGTATAACGCTCCTAAGACAGTCTAAACAGCTAGGCTTGAAGGTTTCGTGCATTCCCCAGTACAGCTGGCAGTGCTCTTTAATGTTCTGGCCTACATCTATTTTTTTAATGTTCTGTTTTACCAGTATGTCTAGACTCTTTTTGCCTTTTAAGGCATGGCATCTAAGGGGGCCTTCAGATTGCAATCTTGGGAACGTTGGGATTTCAAGGACATTTGCACCATTTCCTTTAAACAAACCCCCAAAACTTTAATGGATTCCTTAGGGTTACTTTAAGTTCTTGATTGTTTTCTCATTAAAATTCCTTTCTTGTTTTAGTATTTCTGGGATGTTTGATGTTTACTCATAATTTGGATTAAATGGGGTTTTAAAGGATACAGACTGATTCTGATAGACTTAAAATAGAACTTTCACTTTTTAAAATAGCCTAACAGGCTAGTTAAAAAGGAGGCTGCGCAGATCAAATACTTGTCAGATTTTATGACTACACTTTTATTTCTCAAAACAAATTAATTTATCCTACTGTTTCTTACAGATTTACTGTGCTGTGTTTTAATGTTGTTTTGACTAGCCAGGTTTCCAACACAGGTTGGTCTATGACTGTGAATGGGAAAACAAAACCAAGTCAAAGTGTTGATTTTTCTGTTTTTTAAAGAGCTGAGTAGAGAGTTCTCATAAGTGAGGCAATAGTAATTTTTTTAACTTTGCTTAAAAATATACCAACACAATCTTAGTAACTTGCTGTGTTCCAGCTGAGAGCATGTGTGCGTATGTACCATATAGCACGTGTTTGCAGCCTGAAGTAAAAAATAGGCTAAAAGCATTTATCCATTTTGTTTAAATAGCAAAGATATGATAATTTGAGTATTTACAGCATGACTTAATAGAAAATGGTAGGAAATGGACTGGAGAGGATACTGTACCCTTACTGAGAGACTGGGGATGGGAAGTGGGACAGTGTACTGAGAGGTACCTCTCCTAGACATCCCCTCTTGAGCATCCTGCGCAGTTGTTATTAACAAGCTAATAAGTGCTGTGACTTCTAGTTATATTAACTATTAAATTAGTCTTTAAGACAAAAATAGAATTACCAGTGAATTCTTTATACTGTGCCTTGGTTACCGATTGTGTTCAGTTCTCTTGGTCATCTGTTTGGTTGGGTAAAAACTGAAATAAACCTAAATCAGAGTAATTTTTTTTTTTCTTTAGTAAGATGGTTGTGTTTTAGTTTGGTGTTAATAAGCCAAGCTCTTAGTCAGGTCTGCAAAGATAAGACGAAGTAGGGATGAGCAACTTTTTGCAAGTGCGAGAGAAGTAGTTGGCCAGATACTGATGGAGATGGGGCTGAGGGTGGAGGTCACGAGATGATTCTTCCAGTCCAAGCAGAGTGCACCCCTAAATGCCAAAAGTCAGGTGAGGGGCCTGCTCTTGTAGAGAGAAATGGTGTAGGGAGAAAGGGGAGGAGGTGGTGGCCATGGCCATATCTGGTGCTGCTCCACTTCTGAGGAGCAGCACAGGATGGGTCTGGTCACTGACACCTCCGGAATGAGCCATGCGGGTGTTGTGAAAACAAGGGCTTCACAACCATCTGCATGTTCAGTTATTACTTTGCATGCTGAAATAAGGATTTTCTATGAGGACAATATAAATGTAATGTAAAAAACCCCTGAAATTATTTAGCAGTTAACAGGAAGAATTTTTTTTTTCTCTTTCAAGGAAAACAATCCAAAACATAAAATATTTCAGTACTGTAAAATGCTGTTTGTTTAATGGTATTTGGACTAGAACTGGTTTTTCATTTGTCGAGCAGGTAAGAATGTTTCTTTTATAGGTATGTCTTAGCAATAAACAAAACACTGTACTAATGCATAGTTAGCAGGAAATGAGTCACTACTTCATGTCTGCTGCTTTTTTTCATTGTGGACTCTACAATTAATTTCACTTTTAAAAATGATGCATTTGTATTTTAGCCAGTTGAGAGTTGCTTCACCTTAGTTCAGTCCAGTTAATTATTTTTTTAGAATAAATGTTAGTTTTTATGTGCTTAGTGTTTCAAAACAACCATCATTCTGTTGTTAACTTTGAGTGTTGATTACCCTTGTTCTTAAATATGACCCTTTCTCATAATATGCCATCAAATTGTTTCTGGCCTCAGAAATATGTTCTGTGTTTAGAATTGGTCTTTTGCCTAAGTTGGGAAAGGGAAGTCAGCAGTAGCTGAATCTTTCAAGGATTATAGAAAACTGCTGGAGGTGGCAAAAGATCAGCTGATTTAATAAAGATTCTACAATATTTAATGCTCTGAAGTCTTGCCATGTTATATCCAAAACTGAACTAAGAAATAGTAAAAACTTAAGGATTTCAGCTATGTGTAAAACCCTAGAGGTGCAATGAAGATCTGAAATTCAAATATTCTGCTATTATTTATTTCTTCACCACTAAAACCAAATCGGAGTTGAATTTGGTGGTCTGGTCAAATTTCTTTGGATTTTGTTCAGGCTCCTTGCAGTCCAATTACTAGAGTTAATAACACATTTCTCTTAGTCTTAAGGATGCAGACTAGGAACAGGCGGGAAATCAGTCATTCTTCTGCTTAGGGTAGAAGATGGTTTCCTGCTGGAGAAGCAGGACTGTGTTTAAGACATATGATCCCAAAAATTCATATCTGTGCCAGCTGTTTTAGATGTGGGAAATGCATGTGCTTTGCAAGGAATGAGACCGGTTTCCTACATTAAGTTGGGACTGCTGGGCCAAGTAAATGAGAACAATAAATCTAGATTTTAATTATAAAAAGTTTAATGTCTTCAGATACTTTAAGTGGTGTAAAAGCAATTTATTTCTTCTCTATTTTGTGTATATGTATTATGCTGTACCATTAATTTAAACAGTCTGGATGTAAAAATGTCTTGGTAGTGTGACATTCTTACTAAAATTCTGTGGGTATTTTTCAGGCAGAAAAAATGCTGACCATTTTGTGGTTTTTTTGGAAATCATGCGTAATTATGTCATTTAACCACACAATAAGGCTTTCTGTGGTAATGTTTTAGACAAACAGGAAAACTTTTTTTTTAACTTTGTTTTCATTGCAGAACTGTCTTTTTTATTTTTAGTGCAAAGTTGTTTGATTATTTTCTTCAAGAATAAAACACAACATGTTCTGACAGGAAAAATACACCGTTAGTAACCTCCTAAAAGCTCTTTTTCAGCATTGCTTCCTGTCATGGCACATTTTCTCCATTTTGGGGAAATACAGTGTTTTATATCTGACGTGCCTGTGTTGCCAAGAAAGTGATGTAAATATAAGCCATTTACATAGCCCTAAGGCAGATGATTTCTTCGTTAAGGGCCCTTCTCCAGGGGAATTTACAGGAAAGTTGAGATGAATACAATAATGGTAGGAGGCTAACATGGCTAAATTAAAGGACATTGGATCCTGGTACAGAGGCTCTCTCTCAGGAATGGCCCTAAATTGTGGTTGCTTTATCCCCTTCTAGTGAGGGGCTGCTTCATGTGCAGTGCAGCTTTACATGGGGATTTGTTGCTGTTTAGTAACAGTGCGATGGCCTCACACTGTACAGGAGTTATCTCAGTGGTCCTGAATGTCCCAAAACATAACATTGGATATCAGTTTGCCAGTTTAATCAAGACAAAAAGCACAAGATAGGGTAAAACACCTCGTACTTTCCTCTGTTTGGAGTTTTTTTTCTTCTGCCTTTTCATTATGTAGTGGTGGGAGATAAGGGATGAAGGACAGGAGGATGTTTTCTATGTCACAAAACTAGAGCTGAATTGCTCACATGGGGCTCCAAGTGTGGGCAGACCCAGACCTTTTCTCAGCATACTCTGAAGCTCACTCTTGTTAATTTTGCTTTGTTTACTAGATATTTGCATCTCATTTGTTCAAGAAATAGGTGGTATTGCAGGTAGCCTAGGATGTCTGTGAGTGGACCTGAGAATCCAGTAGAACAAGTGGATGTTTTCATAGTTTCCATAGTGTTGAGGCAGCAGTATCTACTGTACTTACTTTAAGAAGAGTGCACGTAGAAGGGAAACCAAAAGCAACTGACAAATAGTAATAAGAGAGTTATAAAAATCTTAGGATATTGGAAGAATTAGGGTGGAATGGAAAACTCTCCCAAGTACTCACTGCAGAGAAAAATGGATGAAAATGTTTGTTTCATCCATCAGAAGAAACTTCCTCTATTGCCTGTGCCTGAGAAAGCTGTAGCTGTGTTACTTGTAGGAGAGAGCAGTAATTAATATGAGATCTCCATCACATTCCACTTCTCGTTTTTCTTCAGTAAACCAATCTTGGAACTTGTGCTTGTGGAAAAACTTGTCGAAAGTCATCCCCCTGAACTATGAGAAGAGGTGTGACTCCTAAGTGAGGGTCACCTCCTGTGCTGGACAGATAGGCAGTGTGTGTTTTGTTGGCTAAGACCTGTGCTCTGATACAATGCTGGTTTTTTGTTTGCTTAGTCCAGTAACTACTTTCATGGGAGGCAGATGCAGGCCTAAACGGATCCTGTCTCCTGGTTTTCTGAGGGAGTGTTGGTGACTGTGTTACAAAGCAAGAGCAAAGCTTCGACAGCTGGGGAGTGACGGATTTCTCAGCTGCATGTTTGTGCCTCAGTCACTTGAGGCAGGCATGAATCTCAGTGTCCTCAGATGGTGGATGGAGCATGGAGGCTTCCCAGGAGGGCTGGAGGCTCTTTGTTCTTCTTCCCTCTTCCCAAGAGGGTGTGTGTAGCAAATGTGGTAAGGCAGGGCATCAGTTTTATCTTGGGTGTATGGGTGTGGCAGAGGGAAGCTCTGGAGAAGTGACATTTTAGGTCTTTGAGCCTTTTAAAAACTTTTAGCTTCATGTAGATTTGCTAATGTGGTAGGCAGTGATGGGTAATATCCAGGCAATGGCAATAATCATAGGTCAGAAAGGAGATGTTTTCATTATATTTGCAGAGCTCTGAGAGAACAGGAGAAAATAGTGCTAACGTTCACTGAAGTCTCTCAGAAAATAATCTGGGACACCTGAGATCAAGCCTGACTTTTGATCTGTCTTAGCAGTTGCTCAGTGTAGTGATTCGTGTGCCAGAGTTTTTGGCTCTTTCAGCTTAATGTTGGTGGCACAATTCAGAACTTTTAATATTTTTAGAACTTAACCTAATATTGCCTGGGCTTGCACTACAGTCTTTCTAGAGAATATTGCAGAACCATTTCTTTTAAAAGAGTAGTAATTTTAGAATTGTCTTCTCGAAAATAGTGGCAAGAACAATGGAGACTATTATATTGGAACATTTAAAGGTTAAAGTTTTGCCAGCTAACATTAACACTTGATACTGATCCTGCTTGAGATGGTTAAGAACTTTGTTTTGAGCTTTACTTTTTTTCTTCTGTGCTGTGTCATCTTATGTTCTGAGGGCTGTGTTCACAGAAAAGGTGGATGTCATTAAACACTATATAATACTGCAAAATGAAGCTGTGTTCTGGACAATAGTGTTTGTGTGTGTATGATTGCTGAAATAATATTTTTAATTCTGGTTTTCTGAATATTCCATTCCACTGGATATTCTTTCTTTCCTTTTTCCCAGAGGTATCCATTCAGATTTTGTTTAAGAATTGGTCTGCTCTATTAGCTGGCAAAATTTAGTATAGCATGTATTTTTGTAAAGAGAGTGTTATAAGTGAACTACGAGAAGCTTTCTACCCAAGTGTGAGATGTTTTTGAATCAAAACTGGTTTGTTTTAGTCAATTTTTAAACTTAAATTAGCCACTTTATTCTGAAGTATGTGACAAAGCATATGGGGTATTGTCCATTACTTAGAATTACTGCTGATGTGACAAAAAATGGTATCTTCTTTGAAAAACCTTTTGCTTAATTTTGATAGTTTTCTTGTAGGAGGTAAAGACAAACTAAGGGATGAAGCATAAATAGTGCTGGAAGAGAGTGTATCTGCAAAACATTACTGAAATTGGCAAAGCAGTATTTAGCAGAAATGTGTTTGTGTTATGGCATCTGTCTGTCTTAGGAATTTGTTTTGTTAGTGCAGAACCTTCAAATTATGGGTTTTTACCTCTGAGGAGTCTATCTCCCTGAGTTCTTCATCCTCAAATTGTAGTGACTTAGTACAGTCTCCTTAGAATTTTGTGGCAGAGCAAAAAAATGAATTATTTCTGAAAAATGTGAGTGGGTGGTGGTGGGGTGGTGTTGTCTTGAAAACCAAAGCAAAAAATTCTTAAAGCCTTCCTTGCTTGCCATGGAAAATTAAAAAACAGAAGAAAAACCATCCATGCAAACATTTTTCTTTTACCAGTTATATTTTAAGACAAATAGTTTGAAACACAGACTTATACATGTAAGTGGTATATTCAGTGGTATCAGTGGTAGCTAATATCCGTACATATTTTTTACATATTTTAGTTTTGTTCACTGGGTAGATTTTTTTTAAGTATAGTGAGTTTCACTGTTGTATCCTAAGTAGTGAAATTAAACTATTGTCTTGAAAGTCTGCATTTGTGTTAACTCTACCAAAATACCTTTTGAATTTAGTGACTAGCCATTATCTCAGTTAGATGTATGTGTTTGCAGCATCAGTTTTTCCTTTATCTATTAGCTGCTCATTTTATTGCCCTACAGGGAATGATAAAATGTTTTTATATGAAATATAGTGTATTGATGGTGATAAAACATGAAAAAGGCAGGCGTTTTTAGAGGTTGGTAGAGATTGAGAGTCTATTCTATTTTGAATTGATTTAGATCTCAAGTTGGCAGTGAATTTTAAATTACAGCTTTATTTAAGTGTCTTTCACAATCACACTATATTAATACTATGTAATTGAGTTTGAGGTTGGCCCAGTAGACAAATGCATTCCATCCTGAAGTTTTGCATTAGCATGTAATGAGTGAAAAATGAAAGAAAATGTTTGAGGTGCCATTGCACATTAAGCCAATGGCTTGAAGGGGTTTCTTGCCTTTCTGGGTATCTCAGACGTTTTGATGTTAGACTTTTTGTCATTTTGCTAAAATAGACTTTGTTGAACAGGAGATATCCAGAAAGTCTTGCATTGATTTGCTTTTGTTTTTGCTCTTTAGACAGTGCCCTGTTATAAACTAAAATCACACATTCCTGAGTGTAAACTGATCATGTTCCCAATGGAAATTTCAGGAATACTTGTGGCTACTTTCAAAATGTGGAAATCTATTTATATTTTTTTCCACTTGTTTTGCTTCCTAGGTTTTGGCACTGATTGCGTTCATCTGCATAGAGACCATCATGGAATGTTCCCCTTGCGAAGGCCTTTATTTCTTCGAGTTTGTGAGCTGTAGTGCATTGGTGGTTACTGGAGTTCTGTTGCTTATGTTCAGTCTAAATCTTCACACAAGAATACCACAGATCAACTGGAATCTTACTGTAAGTTCATACAAATGCTTGCTCTGTTAAAAATAGTAAAAATAGCTGCAAATCTGTTTATAAGTTCAGTCTTTGACCTTTACTTTCTACAGTTGTTTAAGATTGTTTATGACTTTCTTATGCTGAGGAAGGTATACATTTTACTTGTATTTATTTTGACTACTAACAGCAGAATAAGTTTTGAAATGTAGCAAGATTAAAATTGTCTTCTGGTAGATTCTCTTTGGAAGGATAAACTTCCTGCTAATGCCAGTAATTACTGTTTGTGGATGAAACGGATAAAAATGCAGCCTGTAGTTATTTAACTTTGACAGATGCTGTATTTACAGTTGCATGTAGTTCTCAAACTGTTTTTTTTTTTTTTTTTTTATATTAGGACAGCTGAGCTACATGTATTTTCTTAAACAGTTTAATACAATATAATCATTGGGTATTAGTGTAAAAAATTATGTGCTTTCTGTGGAAATCAAGTGTTTTGAATTGCTTACATGTATAACTGTTGAACATTGACTGGCAATGCTTAATGTGTTCTCAAATACAAGGAGTTTTAGGAAGAGAACTGCTGGCAGTGCACATTCCTTTTGTACAAGTCTCTATTTCCATGCTGTATTATGAGTTAAACTTTCAGATTGGGTTGCATAAACACAGGTCATAAAATCAACATGGTAGTCACTCTAGTAAAAGATCTGTCAGCTTCAAGGACAATATTTACATTGACTTCTTTGGACAGCTCAGATAGTTATGTGCCTATGTTCTGTTTTGTTTTACAGCAGTAATTTTTTAAGTACTGTTAGAGACCAGTTCCAGAGGTTTTTAGGCTTCTCTGTGATCTTTTTTTACATAATTTTAAAAATGTAATTTACTAACATTGTAATTTGCACATCTATAGGATCTGTTTGTAAGGCTAAGTGACCTGTCTAAAATGAGACTGGATGGTCTTTTGTACCCTGGGTATGCATGGTCTATTGAGGAACTCTTTTTAGAAGTAGTTGGTAGAAAGCTTAGATGGATTGAGGGGTGTGACTGGTAACTGTAGGTGAGGGAGATCCAGGTGGCTTGCAAAACAAAACAATTGAAACCACTGGAATGTGCCTGGGTTGTCTTGCCTTTGCTCCTTTTGTGTCTGTTCTGCCACATTATTGTCACCACTTATCTTTGTGGCAAGTTGAAAAGCAGCAGCTGCAGAGAGAAGGTGGTCTCTGTTTCTGTTGCCAGCTTCTTGTTTATTGAGCATCACAGCAGTCTGACAGCTAATAACAGCAATTGAAGTCCATCTTTTTATACCACAGAGTTCTGTACATGCTAGTAGATGTACAAGAGCATGATATCAAGTGTCTATAAGTGCCTCAGTGTCACATGAAATGCATGATTGTGTTGATGGTACGGTGCAAGTGATTTCACAGAGCATACAAGGTCTATCTAGTTTATTTTCCAAGTAAGTTTGACCAAGACTTTTTATAAAGAGACCACAGAATGGTATGTGTGGTGTCTGTGACTGAGCTTAAGTTGTACCTCAGGAAGAGTCAGTTTAATGACTTCACACACCCTTGATTCTGTATGTCGGTACCTTTTGTTCTGTTGTTGAGCCTTGTGGCATGGTTTTGCTGCCTACCAGAACACTTTGGCAGTATGTTGGACCTAGATAAGTACAGAAACCTTAACACAGTTCTCTCTTTTTCCCCCAAATAATGCAGTGGATATCAGCATGTAACTGGTTCTTTCAGCCACTGTGCTGTCTTACTGTATTGAGTGACAAGAATTTCACACTCCTGAATGCTTTAGGAGGAAATCACTCCTGCTTCTGTATAAATTCATTTTATGCATGCTTTAAAAATATATCTATATGACTTTATAATGGGTATTGCCCTTGTGAAGAGTCTCAAACCTTGCTATTACAAGCTGTGTGAGAAGAAGCTGCTGCAGTGCTTGAAATAACTTCTTAAGTTTTAAATTTGAGAAGTCTGTCTTGAGAGAGCCCTCACATGAGCCGTCCAGGATCCATTTGAAATCATTTGCTTTCAGATTATCCTACATATTGGGAAGTACCAGGCTGTCAACTGATATTGTCCAATACAGGATTGCTTCCTTTAGTACTCTATTACAATTTTACTTCTTTGTAATGTGTTATGGATATTGTCTGATGTCCGCTATCCCTGGTTGGAATGAAAATGTGGATTGGTATGTACTAGCATCCAACAGATAAGAAAAATTACTATTATTTTTTTTTAATACATTCTTTTAGTCATTTGGGGAAAGAGCTTTGTTTTGATAATAGTTAGAGACTTCCTGACCATTTTCTCATTTTTCTGAGGTAAGCATGGAAGAAGCAGAGATGGTGAGGCCAGAAAAGGACCTTGCTTGGGTGTGTTGGAAAGAGGCAGGTCTGTTACAGTAAGATGGAAGAACAAGCACTTGTCTGTGTTGTGCAGCACTATCAGTATTATGCAAAAATGCAAAAGCTGGTGAACCTGTCAGTGGAATTTTCCATTTCCTTTGTGTGTCACAGCTCAAAGGGAGCTTATTCTGCAGAAGACAAGCAACTGGCACAGGGGAATGAAGAGAACACCAGAGCAGAGATTCTTGCTTAACTGATGAGCTGCTGCTTTGAAATGTTTAGCTTTCGGTGTTGTCTATAACAGAATGTTTAC
Organism: Apus apus; assembly: GCF_020740795.1. Classification (NCBI taxonomy): domain Eukaryota; kingdom Metazoa; phylum Chordata; class Aves; order Apodiformes; family Apodidae; genus Apus; species Apus apus. The sequence goes on along the minus strand of NC_067292.1, from coordinate 9,146,840 downwards.
TATAATTTTGTGTTTGGCTAAATTATTCCTTTTTTAGTATATAATTCATTATTTTCATCTTACGTGATCTACAGGGAGAGCTTAAGATCTTGCAGCCAAACTGTGTGCATGGCATGGCCCACTAGAAGTAGAGGCGGGGTAGGAAAATTGACAGAAGTGTTTGCAGTGACTTTGGTGTTTTGGTCAACGTGCATGTGGTTTGCAAGGCTTTTTGGCAATTACTGTCACTGCAGAGTGGATCCACTGTAATGCTGCAGTACCTTCTTTTTCAGGACTGACAACTGAGGTAACATGCGGAGTGGGAGAAATCATGGCAAATAGCTGAGAATACTAGAATTTGACAGTGTCTCTTGGATGAGAGTTTGTATGAGGAGAGAAGTCTGAGTCATAACAGATGCAGATCATTGCATAATCAGCCAGCAGAAGGGACTATTTATGTCTGTGTGCAGGAAAAAAATATTCCAAAAGATTTTGACCATAGTTTTAAAACAAAAAAATTAAAAATTGTATATGTCCGTAGGAGCTCTGGTGGGATATTTTGTGTGTGTCCAGTTCTGAATGCAGTTTTTCAGCCTTGAGCAGCCTGAAAGATGAGGCACAGGATTAAGCACAGCACACACTTACCAGACTTCCGTTGGATTTATTAGCCTGGACTCAATCCCAAGGGAAGCACTGCTTCAGGGAGGAGGAGACTTCAGAAGTTAGGTGTGTCTCCCAGAAGACACAGATCAGTGGTTGTATTTTGTGTTGCCTGAACACTTGTTTCATCATCTTTGCAGGGTTGGGTTTTTTCAGTTCTTGCAGCAATGAAACTGTGTGTGCAAGCAACTGACACTTGAAGTGGCAGAAAACTTGATGTGGTGTCAAAATGCCAAACTGTCTAATGCCAGCCTTGGCTCTAAGAAAGAACCGAGAGGGAAACACACAGGTGATCCTCAAGAAATGAAAACCAATGGTAGAAGCATTCATTCAGGAATGTGTTTTGTCATTTATGGCAGTTCCTGCATCTAACAGAGCTTGTATTCCAACTAAAAAATAATTACAAATAAGAATAAAGTCATATCAGTCTTCGTTTTGAGGCCATTTCTTCAAAATCAGAACTTGTCCCTGATCTTTTGGGAGCTGACTAGAGTTTTTGAAAGTGGCTTGTGTTAATTCCAGTTTTTTTACAAACTTTGCTTGAGATACTGGAAATAGAACTGATTTCTGGCTACTGCCAGACACCTGGGACTGGATTGAAGTGCTTTAACAGACACACCTGCAGACTAATACTAGAGACCTTTGGGGGCTGCTTTGTACAATGTGGGACCCATGGGGACTATGTGGGGGCCAGGCAGCATAGCCCAGTGCTGTGAGGTGGGCACTAGGATATCACTGTTTGTACAGCCTGAATCCAGCCCTCTGGGTCACTAATATATTTATGAAAATATTGGACTATTTTACCAGGGGGAAGCAATGTCTCTGTGAATCTTGAAGTAGCAGAATCTAGTGTTTGAATAAAGGCATCAGTACCTATGTAAGCTTAAATGAGGAGAAAAAAAAAAAGATGGTACTGCTCATACAGTTAATTGGGTTCTTCCTACCTAGGACTTATTTTTGCTTGAGAAACCATGTTTCCATTTTTAATTGTGGTGCAAAATTATCATACAATGTTTAGTAATAATGACTGTGACTACAGAAGGCTGTAGAGTGCTGTCCACTTTTCTTTTCTAGAAAAGAAAATTCACCTTTACAGCAGAATCACGAGAACAAAAGCCCTGCCTTTTTTTAGTAGAAAATGCTTCCTTGGCATAGACCCATCTTCATCCAGAAGTTAAGATACCTCTTCTGCCTTATGCTCTTTTTGAGTGGGACAGATAGGTGGAGATGTGTCAAGGTTTAATGCTTAGCTGAAGCAAACTATAGGCCTTGGATACTCTCCTTTGGACTTACAGGACCACTGGTGACAGAACAGAATGACTTGCAAGTAACTAGGAAGTGACCACAAGTCAGTTGGTCATTTAAAATCAGTTTGGAAAGGAGAGAGCACAGGAGCAGTCTAGAGTGGATTTGATTCAGCTCATATATTTTCTTCTCTGTTATGGATGGCAGCTTTGCACAGAATTTTATGGCACAGTATACTGTCTCATGAGGTTGCTGTCATTTCAGCACAAATTCTTCTGTGTGATGTGGTTTTTACTTTGTCTATAAATATAATAGCAAGAACTTGAGCTACATCATGACCAGATTTGAAATGGCTCATCTTTTTTCAGTTAGTTTCTTCTTCTTATTGTCATGATTATTTATTTTCTTTTACGTGGCAAAAAGCTACATTTTTTTAGGGAGTGTCCTTTACTTCTTGAATTCTTGCTGTAGTTCATTATCTCTTGTTTCTGCTCTAACATTGTCCAAAACTACTGTATTTTTTCTTTTCTTAACTTTCTGCTCTTAGTAGTAAGTACCAAATTTTGAGTTAAAAACCTCTACTGATGTTTGCATCTGTGATATTACTATTATATGTCTGTATGACAGCATTATTAATGTGGTATTGCTCTGTAAGCTCCAAACAATCTGGTACACAGATATAAAAGATACTGTTAGTTTTAGCTTTTTAAGAAACCAGCCTTATTGTATGAATGTGAATAAATTATTTTCATTTAAAAGTTTTGACTTAAGCAGGGAAGGTAGAATTGCAGAAACTAATATATTGGAGCCTTAAGATGGAATAAATTCTTTACGTTTGAATTGTTGGATTATTTTCTAAGACAAATTTTATATTCTTTGTAAAGAGCACGATAAAATAAAATGCCAGTGATAGTGACAAAGTTTCTAATGTGCTTATGTCTTTGGTTTCCTGGAATAATCTTGTCAAGGGCACCAGCAGTCTAATTTCAGCAGTATTTCATATTCTGCAGTATCTCAGACTTTTTTTAAGAAGCCTTCAAGTTAATTTGTAGCATGGAGATAGATTGTCTGTCATGTTGTGGGTAAGCCTAGCTATCTTGCTTATACTATTCTCCTTTGGCAAGATGATCAAGCTGACAGATTGAAAAAGTCAGGTCAGCAGGGTTAATTAATAAGCACATCTGACCCCATAAAACATAGACCATTATGTGTCATTCACTCAATCTTTTAAGTATGGTATTAAGGAAATACAAAATATGTGTCTGAAAAAACAATCTGAGTTGTAAGAAGTGAAAAGATGGAATATTAAGCACACCTTTGGTTGTTCTGATGGTTAGCTCCCTTATATTTACAACTTAATTTTGTGTATGACTTTTGTTTTAACTTTGCATCTGTTTATTTTATTATACTATTAATTTAGTTGTGCTTTTCTATGTTAAACTTTTAAAACAGCAAGTATTTTTTATTATTTGAACACTGGAGTCTTCATGTACACAGCTCAATCCTTTTAATATTCAAAGCAGTTTAGGTTCTTTGATTCATACTGTGGGAAATTTTCTCCTCCTTTCAAATAACTTCTTTGACTCTTCTCTGTACCCTGTCCAATTTTTCAACATACTTTAAAAAATGTGGATACCGGAACAGGATGCAGCATTCCAGTGTCCCTTGCAAAGGTAAGATTACCAACTTACACCTATTGTGTCCAAATGTCCGAAGGAATGTATAAGTGCTTTTTCTCCCTTTTTTTGTCATGGCATCACGTCTTGAGATGCTTACCTACTGTAATTACTAAGCTCTGCTGAATTATTTCTTCTACGATTTTGTCTCTGTTCTGTAGATCCTTCTTATAGGTGGCAAATATACTCTGATAGTAGAATACATAACTTGATCTTGGGTTGAAATAATTTTATTTTGTTATTATTCAAGAGCATAGCTGCCCTCTCAGTATTTAGTTTCAGTATTCTTGGTTACATGTGTTTACTTTAGAGAACTGATGAAAATGTTGAATACTGTTGAGTCTGGTATCTGTTGTCATATGTAGTAAGACTTCCTCTCTAGTGAGAAGTTTGTGCAGATGGGAACCACAGGTCTTCTTGACAATCCCAGAAGCACAGGTAGAGCTGCCTAACTCCCAAGTTGGAGAGGAGGATATTTGGAGAAATGGTGAAATGTAATTTATTTTCTAATATCTATTTCTTAATTTGATATCTGCAAAGCAAGATTTATATAATTAAAACTGCAATAACTATTTAATAAAATTTCAATTTTGTTTGATGCAGTCAGTACCAGGTAACATCCATCTCAGTAAGCCTGAACAGAGATAAAAAGTTATCTCTCTATGCACTAGCAGGTGAAAAGATGGTAGGAGTTTGAGACCCACAGTTTGCTTTTGTTCTCTTAATATTTGGTAAGACAGTGTAGGTCTTCCTGAGCTCAGGAAATTTGAACATGTGGGTGGAAATAGCAGTTGAGCAATGGAAGCCTCTCGGATTTCTTGGGAAAGTCCCCCTTTTAGATGAGGATCAGGCCACAAGTGATCCATCACAGTTTATCCCCAGGTACACTTAATTTTGATAATCAGCTGTTGCTGAGTCAGTACCCTCAAAATACATAGCCTTCCCTGTGAATAAACAGAAACTTTTTTTTTTTACAGTTACTTTATAAAGCATTCTTCAATCATAGCTGGAAAAACAGATGTTTCAGGGGTGGCTGGATGATCATGGTCTCTTCAAAGTCTTTGTGCTATGTAGCTGGAACATGTAGTCATGGGATTCATACACAGGGAATAAATTTAGATTCTTGTCTTCAGTTTTCTAATCTTACCTTCTTCCAGCATTTCACAAGATGCACTTCAGGGAAAAGTAAAACAAAAATAAAGTTATACTTGTAGTAAGTGGAGGAGCAGGAACAGGAAGTGGGCCTGGCTTGCATGTAAAAGAGTCAAGTAGAACAAGTTTATTCTTGAATTCTAATTAAGGAGTAGGGATGGGATTTTTTTAAAATAGTGGGTGTTGGCATGTTTGGTGTGTTTTTGTTGTGGTTATTTTTTGTTTGTTTCTTTAACCCAGAACTGTAAGTTGCACAGCAATTGGGTTTTCTTTCCATCCCTTTTGGCTGTGATAGTATCCACTTTTCACCAATTTCATGTTCATTCAGGGTATTCGTGCCATTCCCTGATTCCTCCACATCTTTCCTTGTTCCCTGACTTCACCTGTTCTTTCAGTTATCTTGGTAGTCTTTTATTTCTTACATCTCTGTAGTGTACATATAGTCCCACGTATATATGTTTCAAACATGTTAAAAAATTGTAAAAGTTGCCCTAAGTGACATACTGAACAGCTATTCCTTAATGAATCTAGTGCTTTCTTATTGTAAAGTCTCAACTCTTCGATTCTTTTTCATTGCATCTGATCAGCTAGTCACATATTGATGTAATTATTTTTGTGCTAATAGCTGCCATTCAGAATTCTTACTTACGTTCCAATGGTGTGTTAATGACCCTGGTTTCTGCAAGGCATGGCAGCATAATAGTCTGAATACTAAGTGACATATGCACCATATGCATAACTGAATTGCATGTGCCTGTCATTTTTCTGTGCTTGAAGCAAAGCAGGAGTTTTTGTGGACTGCAGTTGCCTCTGGGTTGTTGCTGTGCGTATGTTCCAATATGTCTGCTTGAAACATCAGTTTTATGCAATACATACATAAAAATCTGTGTATTCTCACAATACAGGCAGCTGTTGCTCATAGTAATAGCTGAGACTGTGGTTTTCTACAGTGAAGGCCTCACAGAATTTGTAGAAAAATCAATGACCATTACCTGGGCAGTGCATGGAGCACTGTTGTGATGTGAAAGAGAACAAAGGGTTCCTGGGGCGCTGAAGTACTGGTTTTAGGTTACTGCAGTGTCCACTGAGGTAGAACAGCTTTACTCCTTGTTTTTACTGACAGTACTTTTCTTATAAACCCAGTAGAAATAGAGGTAACACATCCAGAATCTGCACTGGTGCTTTCCATCTACGTGCCATCTGACTTCACAGACTAATGCGCACAGATGCTATGTTGGCTGTGTAATAATCTTTGCCTTCTTTTGTGTAAGTGATGAACTGCATAGCAAGCAGGAAAGCAATGCTATAGTTCTTGTTTTAACCTTCTTCTGTTTCATCACTTCTAATAAAAGCAAAGAATCATTGTTTAGTAATGCTAATGAATTTATTTTTTAGGATCTGGTCAACACTGGACTCAGCACTTTCTTCTTTTTCATTGCCTCTGTAGTACTTGCTGCTTTAAACCATAAAACTGGAGCAGAAATTGCTGCTGTGGTAAGAATTTGAACTTCTTTCATATATGAGTCTTATCTTCTATTAAAACTAAGAACATTTTTCCCTTGTGTTCATTGAATATTCCTGTTGCTTTTGTCATCACGATTTACTTCTAATTTTACAGTTGGCTATGAGCTGATTCTGATTTTAAAAGTATTGGCGTCCTTTGAGTTTTTTTCTTAAGGCAAGAACAAACAAAAATGACTTGCAGAGAACACTTTTAACAGCTGAACTTGCTTTGCTGCTTTCCCTATAGATAGCTTAGATGGTACTGCTCTGTGTTGCAAGCTTATGGAGAATATATTGCCAAAAATTTAAAAGACAATGGAGCTGCTTACACAAAATTTGCTGAATTCTTCTTGCTTACTACAGCTCGTTCGTTTCCTGTGGAGTGAACAGAACTTTACTTCAAGATTTTAAAATGAGAACACTAAGATTAAGCAAATTATTTTAGAGTTGGCAACATGTTTTTTTCCTTTCCCTAGCTTGGACATTGAAAATCATATAGCAATTCTGCAGAAGTATAGGGGGAGAAATGCAAATTAGCTCCTTTTCCAGGCTCATGGTCTGGACTGTTCATCTGTTCTCTTCTCATTCATTCACTATTATGTGTACCCCGAGGAATGAACTGTTGGATGAAGAGCTTTGTTCTTCTTTACAAGAAGTTCTTCCATTAAAGTTGCATTGCAGGCTTTAATTGTCATGTTTATAGCAGAGAACTTTGTTTTCGGGAATCATTGATCTTAGTCACTTCTGCAGCTTCTCTAGTTCATTGAGGAAGAAAATAATCTATTTTACAGGCCATGATGATTTGTCAGTGCAAATAAAGTAGAAACCTAAGCTTCTTAGGAATTTGTTTTGAAACTGTTATTGTTCTTGTTTTCAAAAATTGTCTTTGACAATTCTTTCTACTTCTTGTAGATATTTGGTTTCTTGGCAATGGCAGTGTATGCTGTGAACACATATTTAGCTATTAAAAAGTGGCGAATGAACAGCAGACAACAAAACAGTCGGCAGACCAGTGATTACATACGTGCTCGGACAGAGTCCAGAGAAGTAGATCATCGCCCTGAGATTCAGCGTCTGGATGCGTGAAAGAAACATTCAAATGGGACTGTAAAGGGAAAAGAAGACGTGTTTAACTCCCTCATGGAATAAAGGGTTTTTTTCTTTATTTAAGGAGGAAAAGGAAGATCAGACGGTGTCAAAGAATGCCCAGCCCTGCACATGTGCAGAGATGCATTGAGTCAAAAGCTGTTGTCATGAAGGCAGTAAATGTTGGTCATTCAAAAGCAAGATCCATTTAAGATGTCCACATATATATTATATAAGCTATATAATATATGTGTATATATAATATATGTTTTGAAGTATGTTCTTGTTTTGGATTAACTGCACATTACTTTATTTCCGTCTTGCAAATGCAGACTTTCTGCCACTGTTTCTTTGTTGTAAACACTCAAGACCAGCACTATATTGGCTGGTTAATATAGGAAAGAAATCCACCAAAAGTAAATTTAATATACATAAAAAGGAAGTGAGGGGCAAACAGCAATAACTTCAGCCATATGTCATGTTCAACAAACTCTGTGTCCATCTTCATGCAGCCCTGGCAGTGCAGCTCAATTCTCATCTGCAGTATCTCCTGTAGTGTTGCTGTTGGTGCACTTATGGACAACCATGTCACTTTTTTCTTTGATGGGTGTGGTGCTGAGGTAGTTACCCTGTGGGTTACTCTGAAATTGCTCAGTTCGTGCATGGCTTTGGTCAGATGTGAACTTGTGCAAAGTTAGCATGTTTACTGAATGGTCACTATAATGCATCAAGTGCAAGTTTGTGGTTTTCTGCTGATGTTGGGATACATTCTATTTTTCATTCAAAAATGGGAAAATAAATATGCTTGGGAGGTGGGGGGGACACAGTAGAGAAAGAAGGGGTTGTTATCCAATTGACTTGCATTCCAGTCGTGGCTTTCTTTTCTTTCCTTTCCCCCCCTTTTTTTTTTCCAAGGTTCAACCTTTCTGAGAATCCTAGGTTAAGCAAGAACTAGCCAAAAAAACATGATGTGCTTGTAAAGTGTTTCTAAGATTGCAGTAATGTGAAACAAATATTTTCCTTTTTGGGAGGTTGGTTATTTCTTCTAGAAACTGTTGGTAGTAGGTAAAACTGTTGGGGTTTTTTTACTTTTTTTTAATTGGCTGTTTCTGCAGATTTTTTTCTGTAATATTTATTTCGAAAATGAGTTCAGATAATTGGAGGATAATATGGTTGTTTTGATTTGTCTAGAAATAGTTTTACCTAACTGCAGTTTTCTTACTTTGATTGTACTTACAGTGAACAGAAGGACATTTGCTGAAAACCCAAATTTTGCATTAATCATCTAGACACTACTGTAATGTTACTAGGAGGATGTCTGTCTTTGCTATTTTTCTGGTTGTGTGATTAGTGTTTTTATCTATGTAATTAATTATTTGGAATATGCATACCTGCATGTTACATGCAGAAAATTTGTGGGGGAGAGGATCTCTAGAGCTGAATTTTTCTGGTGTAAGCTGATCAAACCTTTGAAATTAGCAGAACTATATGTCACGCATGCCTGAATTTCTCTCACATTTGACTTGAACACTTTTTGCCTTGTGTTCCTGTGTAGCTGTACTTGAAGTGGATGAATGCAGGTGACTGGAGTCTTCAGAAGAAATGGCATTACATTGCAGATAGGTCACTTTTAAATATGAAAAACAGGTTATAGCAAACAGAAGATCAGTAGAAGTGCCTGGGCCTTTTTAATACTGGAGGAAACTGGAGTAGTGGCAGGTGTGAACCTAACACTGCAATGTTTGAATCAAGTAACAGGGAATTACTTTGGTGTGTGAAAAACTGGTGACAAAACCAATGTCTTTTCATTTTCAATTTACTGATGTCTACAGTGCATTTCACCGTAGTGGCTAAGCTGGAGATGAAAATTTAGGAAGAGTTACTAACGAAGTTAAGGAAAACTTGTGTTTTCTTAATGAGCAATGGTTTATCAGTTATGCTTATTGTGCTTCATTGAAAGTTAATGACAAAGGGGACACTGGTTTTAAAAAAGATCAGGCCATATAAGCCAGCCTCTAGTACTGGGTTTAGAATAGAACAGACGTTTTATTGAGGTGGTGTGTGGCCAGGATTACTGACAGTTCCAGGTTCAATGTGGTATGAAATAAGGAAGGTTATTATTGCCAGTACAGTTGTTCTAGCTCTGCTGTTTTTCAGCACTCTGTCTAGTATTGGCAAAGTTTGCAAGGAGAGTTTCTAGATTTTGGCAGTTATCAAAAGGACCTTTTTAAAAGTAGCACAAACATACTTATATTGGAATTGTAAACTGGCATTGAAGCAGTTTAAATGAAGATTGATTTAAAAAAGGGGAAAAACCCCACAAAAAAAACCCCAAACAAAAAACCATCACCAAAGTCCCCAGATCACCAACTCAAGTACAGAATATTATCCTCCAGAAGATCCATGCTTTTAGAATGGAACTCTCATCTGAAATCAAGAAACAGAAGTTAGGTGATGTATATAGCAAGGGCTTTTCATTAGGGGTGTAATCTCTTTGCTGGTGAATGGCAAGGACTGAAATGGTGCACACATAAGAACACCCCCTTCCTCTCCTGTACTCCCTGTGTTGATGGATTTTTCAGAGGAGTGGGAGGTCTTGTGTGTCTCTAAGTTTATGAATTTGCTATCTTACACCTTCCCTTGCCTAGAAAAAGGATACATTCACTGAGCTTTTTCTGTAGTGAGGTCATGAATAGCTTTTGTTACCTTTTAGCTGGATTGATAAATGCAGAGTGATAATTACACTTGTAATACAGTGTAGTATTTTATCATGTGGTACACCTGAATCATACGATGACCTTGAATGCTTTTACATGTGACGTAAGTTTTCTTGAGCTGAGAACAGTATGTCAGCATTTATTACTTAGGTCATTACTTGAGCTTAGCAGAACTTTCAGGGTAGAATTCAAAGAGAATATTAATTTAAAAAATACTATCCAATACACTTTGTAAAACAAAAACAAATGTAATTTTGTAATTTCCTTTTTCTGGAGACCAAAGACAATTTTAGTCTTGTACAACATATACTTTCTAAAAAAAAATTAAAAAAAAATCTAAGTTAAGCGTTTTTTTTTTTCTACAGAGACATTATTTTTTATTTGGATTACATAGAAGGGAAAAAAAAAGTAGGTGTGAGAGACGACTACATTTGAAACATTAAGCTCATATTCACAGTTGATTCTCCTTGCCCCTGACTTGATTTTACATGGTGTATTGAGGAGGTGGTAATATTTTAAGACTGTTAGACAAACTGTAGTAATCTTAAAACAAAACAAAAACAGCTCTGAAGGAGGAAAATAGGGTTTAAGGTTTAAAGTTTTTTGAAACTCCATAGAAAAGTGACATTAAATTGCTTCTCCTCACCGGTTAGCATTGCTTGTAATTTCTGAGCATATAGGGATAATTTCTTATAGTGCCTAAGATTGCTGTTTAGCTCCATAAAGGGACTGAAAACCCACTATAAATAAAATGAAATTAAAGCTAAACAGTTGAACCTTGTAGGATGAGGGTGCTTGAAACTCTAATGGTTCTAATTAGTTCTCTTTTGTCAAGTTAAGCTCTCTGATATGCAATCTCCATGTATTTGTGTGTAGAAATGGCTGAAAATTTTGCAGCCTGTGCACAGACATTAAACAAGATATGACTGGTGCAACAGCATCATAATTGATCTATAGTGCTGTAAGCATGTTTCTATCTTAATGTTATGTATGCTCAGCTCTCAGCTTTAGTTCAAATTTATCTTATGTTCGTGTAATGATGTGCAAACTGCCTACAAGGGGAGTTTCTAAAGCCCTAGAAGATCAGAAAAACTGATTTGATAGTTTCATTACTACTTAGTAAAGTTGATTACTTCTTACTCTCCACTTGCTCCTTTCATTTTGTACATTCATGCCTCATCTGTCTTATATTTTAATATTTGGTTTTTGTTAAGCGTCCTTCATTGGTCTGTATAGTGTCTGCTTCAGTATAAGGAAGATAAGAATACTGTGTCCAATGTCCTTTTGCTTAGTATGGTTCTCTCTTATGATGGTTTATGATGTTTGGGCTGGATGTGCTGGGGGATATTTCCCATAGGACTTCGCAATCTATCTGGTATGTGTTTCTGTGTGAGCTTTCTGGTAGGACCCACATGCTTCAAGGTTGGGAGGATTCATCTACCTCTGTCATTTTTGAGAGACAAGGTACTGAGATTTGATGCCTGTATTTCAGTCTGTGCTATTCCTCATGGGCTTTGTATTCAGAAGCTGTGCTTTGGAAGCAGCTTCTTGTCCTTTGCTCATAAGATGTCTCTTAAATGTGAATTTAAATAAAATCCATAATGTGGGGTGCTTTTTCATAGGCTTTGTCACATGTGTTTCACTGTGCATCTTGCTTCTTGTGATACAGTCTACAGTTGTTTCATCTGTATTTCATTGATTCTGGAAAGAAGAGGGGAAAACTAGGGCAAGTTTACAATCTTCCCTAAGATAATTTTCTTCTCCTCCCCCCCACATTATTTTTTACTATATGATTGCCCCTTCCTAACAGAGCAGACTTATTGATCCTTAAATTAGGCTGGAACACAGCAGAATTATTTGCTAACATTCTGCATGTGGACTCATAAGAGTGAATTAACCACTAGTTTTCCATTAATTTTTAAGATCCCTAAGCAAATTTGGTATTTGTCACCTTTGTGCTATTTTGGAGATGTCCAAAAGCTTATCTGATACGTAGTTCTATTAATACAACCCTTTTTTTCCCCTCTTCCTTAATCCTTCTTCTGTATCTGTTATTTTGTTGTCTTATGACAACTTTGCAAACATTCCTACTTTTTTGTGAGGGGGAAAAAAAGCACCAGAACCCAAAATAAGTAAGGATGTTTTTTTAGGGCACAATTTAAAAAACCAAACAATAGGAATTCAAATAGTGTAGAAAACAACGTCCGTCCTTCTACTCAGATGAGATACTGAACAGATTTGTATGTGAAAATCAGAGCCTAAAGAACAGGTTTTACTTTGAAAACTCTGAAGCCAAACCTTTTCAGCTAAATAAAAAGGCAGGTACAATCTGATGATGAATTTGAGATGTGTTAAAGGGTGAGGAGAGAAACCCAAACTTGATGTTAATAATCCAGTGCTATCAAAATGATACATGAACACTAGTACTCCCCAACTGCCGAAGGAAGATTGCTTCTGATGGAGGAGAGTGAGACACCTTGAATCAGTAGTAAAACTAGGTGTAGAAGTGTTTCTTTTGTTCCTAACTCCAGGGCTGTGTAATACAGTTGGAGAGACTGAACACTGACCTTGTTAATGGCGCATTAACTGTGAATGAGATACGTTGACACATCTGTGTGATTATCAACTTCTGCTCAGCTCAAGTGTAGTAGTTGGTTCACAGGGACCTGCAGGACATAGATGCTTGTATCAGAAAGGCTCTGTGTGTTTAGAAGGTAGAATAGGTTAACACTAATTTCTTCTCAGTCCCACTGAAATGAGTAAAGCCATCATGTAGCATTTCTGAAAATTTGGTACTTATTGTTAGTTATTGCATAAAAATAATGGATTGTTTGGAGAGCCCACAAAGCTCAAAAAGACTCTGCAGATAGAGGTGTCATATCTATTAATTACCTAATAACCAAAGTAAGAATTGTAAAATGAAATAGGTACAAAAGCCAGCAGAATGTTTAAAAATACTTTGTAGACATTATGCCATATTCTTCTCTTTAACAGAGAGAGTTGATTAAAAATTAATTTATACAAATATTCAGGAAATCTCTGAATGCCACTTCAAAGTTTTCCTGGTGTATTGTTTTCCCTGATAGCCATTTGGCCACCTGGATAGATCTATTTGACAGTGTCAGAGCAATACTGTCCAACCTGAAAGGTTCTTTTTTTGTTTTGGTCTTATTTTTGCATTGTTGTTTTAAAATTTGTCTCTGACTTAACCATCTGTATTCTAAAAATAATATTTAAAAAAAAATCTGCTTACATTGTGATTTATGATAGCCTTTAATTTAGAGTATACAACACAATCTATAGATATTTTTTTTTGGATATGCAGCTTTCTAAAGTGTTCTTATATATGCCCAGAAATGAAAGTTGTATAATTATAATGAAAATGTGATTAGATGAAGTTACCTATCCAGAATCCCAGTGCAACTCCTTCAGATGTGCTGGGTGGACAAGTAAGTGAAATTGCCTTTTAGTCTCTATGGGTTAATAAATATTTTTTTATAATTAGCCACAGATATTCCTTTTTTAAATTATACTTGGCAGACAGAAGATATTTAATTTTATATACAATATACATAGTTACCTTGATTGACATATTTATAACATAGAGCTTTGTGTTTACTATGAAGGGTTTATCTTGTATCCCATGGACTTCATGGGTAAAAATTTTAAAAAGCCAGTTAGCGTATATGGAAGGATATGGAAACTGTCTTCATGAATTCAGAATGAGGACATAAGAGCATTTCAAAAAGCAATAGCCACATCTTATTAACGGAGTATCTGGGTTTTTTCTTCTTTTTTTGATTGGGGCTGGTCCCTAACAGCTATTTCAATAACATCTGGATGTGAGTAACCGATTGAAACACGACCATCTTCCTCTTCTGACTGTCATGGACTATTGTCTAGCATATGGAAAAATTCAGGGTATTGTATTTGTTTTGCTTTGGACAAATGTCTCAACAGACATATTTAATTAAAACTTTAATGTGTTTGAAAGAAAAATACCCTCTTTAACTAGGCTGATTTATCAGTTTTCATAATCTTTTAATCCCAAAAGTCTGTTGTCTAAATATTTTCAATATTGTTGCATTTATCCGGGTGTCTACAGGTTAAAGTGGTTCTGGCTGGTGCCCTTTTGTTACAACTGCTACCTTCATTTTTCTACTGTTTGTACTTCAATCTTGAAAGTTTACTGGTTTCTACTTGTTGGATTTTGTGGAGGGAGAGTGTATCTTAGGCACTACAGTTCATCCAGCTTTAACTCACACATCACAGTTCTGAAGTAAAAAAATATTTTGATTTTTATATTGTGGCCAATTTATTGCATTTTTAAATGATTTCTATACTTAAGACAACATATATGACATAATATAACAAATGACTTAGCTAATCATATCTGTCTAGATTTACTCTTCTGTGTTAGTGTCATTTTGAAATTATTTGTATATGTTGAAGTTTGTAAGGGTTCAGGAACCCACAATAAAATAGTGAAGTATGTATTTATTTCTCATGATAATGCTCAATTTTGATTTTAAAGTTGACACTTTGTATGTCTTTTCACAGAATTGTAAACAAACACCGAAAAACTGCTTCACCTAGTGTGCCTTTCATGTGTGGTATAAACACTTGTCATTCACAAAAATAGAGATGTAAATTTATTAAACCAGTAAACACTATTTTTGTATTGTTAGTCATTAATGCATCTCTGGCTTCCTTGTGCTTTGTTTCCACGAATACCAGTTTTATGGCTACTGTAGTCATTGCCTTCCCTTTGTGCACTAAATAGTAAATCTGGTATCATGGGGAATCAAGGTTGTATCACTTTTGCTCTGCTCTGCCTTCAGCTGCTACCTGAAAGATGGAGATAAAGCAGATTGCTGATGGAAACTAGAAGGTACTCCAGATTTTTTTCCTTGACTTGTGTGAAGAGATGCTTAGTGTGGGGTATCTGTATCCTCAGTGATGGTTCTGGGTCCTCTAGGAAAACATAGCAGGCATAATCTAAACATTCTGATTCTAGCTGATAGTTCTATGTATGGTGTCTGAGCAACATCCAGGCCTGACTTCATCCTTTGGGGATATAGATCCTTTACTGACAGACTGGTGATTGTGAACAGCTCAGAAGTATTAGTTAAAATAGTGGATTAGAATTCCATCTTGAGCTGAGCAGAAGGGATACAATTTTGCTTTTGTCATATGAGCACAAGTCTGCTGTGTAATACTGTTGGTGGCTTGCTTTTGAAGTAAGAAAAACTGTAATGTTTTGCCAAGGAAAATCTTACAAGAATACTCAATATGTGAGGGCAGAACCTGACTGTTGTCCCTACTCAGGCAAAATTCCCCATTGACTTGGGGGACTGCAGATCAGTTACCCATTTATCACCAAATCCTGATCAAGAATTTGAAGAATATAACAAGTTAGCAGGTGTTCATACAGAGAAAATTTACAGCCTTGAAGCAATTTCACACTACTTTGGTAAGGGTGCTTGAAAGTTCTCAAACTGCACACAAGGCCAGCTGATGAAATGGGTGCTTTCCCTAGTGGTACCTACCAGCTGTGTTCACTGTCTTCTCAGTATCAACAGCTGTAACTTATGTAAGTGTAGCATCTTTCAACTCTGTATGTGAAAGTTGTGCTGTTAATACTTGACCAGTTGCAAAGCAAGTCAACTCTACAAGAAAACGTAACCTCCAACTTGTTTTTACACCAGTAATGATTTTTCAATATGCCATGTGCTTATTTTTCTGTTGTTTTTTATGCTAAACAAAAAACACAAGCTGAAGAATTGTAATGTCTTGCAATACAGAAAGCAGTCTTCTTTTTAAAATCCATACTGTTACAGCATAATTTAAATTGTGTATTTATCAGTTTTAAATGTAATTTTGCTTTTCTGGTCTTTTGTATATGGGCACAATGCTTTTGTAATTTTATTTGTTTCTTACTTTGGTTGTCTTTCTGTCTTCTTTCTGATATTTGAAGATTTGAGCTCTGGATTTTCATGGTACTCTTCTGATCATGTCTTCATAGTGGTAAAAGTCTGTATTTTTGTATGTAGGGAAAATGGTAGTTTTCTAACACTTAACTTGATCAATATAGTATGGAATCATTTGTGAAGGACTTTCTGTTTAATAAATGGATATATTAAAGTACTAAAACATTGTCTTCATCTGTAAAGGCAACATTACAGACTAGTTATACCATGTGTTGTGGTTGATTAGTTGATGATAATCCAGTAAGTGCAGTTGCAAAATGCACTTGCTCTGCAGGACGATGGCACAAGGGTTAAATATTGAACAAACCGACCCTTCCTGTTTGTGTTACTATGTCTCTGACAAGACCAACTTATAGAGGCACCAGTTAATGAAAAACCATGTATAAGCAGTCCTTGATGAGAAGTTATATGTAGCAGACTGCAGATGGAACTGCTTTATTGCTAAAGTGGTTGTGGTGGGATTGCTCTTGTGGAGGTTTCTCCATCTGGTATGCTGTAATGGGCTGAAATGCTATATCTTGTGGTTTGCAGCATCACGTTCTGGCCTGGAAAGGAATTTTGGAGCTGAAATGCCAGAGTGAATGGGTAATGCTCGTGGGCTGGAGGTCGCAAGTCCTATCTTGGTGGAATTAGTATTTTTGGTATCCAGGTGCTTTAAGTGTGAGGGGAGAGCACTGAGGTAATAAGGGTAAGAACTGAGGAAATGCATGGATGGTTGAATCAGTGTTGTGGAAAGATTTGGAAATATGGATGATGTGCTTAAAACACTGCTTAGGGATAATGTGTGTAGGGAGCGGGACAAGGGTGGTGGTATGATCAAGCTTCTACAGGAGGATTCACTGAGGAGAGTCATGTGCTTGTGCAACTTTTCTGCTAGAAGAGGGGCTAGTTCATTTTGCCTGTGTAGGGTTGCCAGCAACAGTAAACTCATCTGTTGTGCTGCTGCATTCATTGGACCTGCTTAGAGATGAGGCCTTAATGAAATAGGTGCTCTTTAAGAAACCAAAAGAATTGCAGTGCTGGGCTTAATGCCATATTGCTGCTGGCATTATCTGTGGTGTTCCTTGGTCAAGAGAAGCTTTGTCAGTTGCTGAATTAAAAAAAAACAAACCCAAAACATATTATTTTGTCTAAGTTCTAGATGCTGAATCTTCTTTAGTCTCCTGGGAAGACTATAACTGATTTCTTATTTAATGGATCAGGCTAACAAAATGTGATGGACAGCATCACAGATACATAAAATACAAGCACAGGTATTACTTGGCCAAAATTAATATTGGAATAACTGTTTCCATTTTCAAGGAAACAATGAAAAATTGATTTAAAAAATTATATATTTTTTTAAATACACTGACATCTGGGTAGCATTGTTACACCTTCTGACTGAGAAGTTTTACAAAATGTTCACAGTACTGGGAATTCTAGTAAAGGAGGAATCTTGTGTTGTAGAGACATTTTTTTTTTATACAGTCCTGTTTACTTGGAAGGGAGCCAAGAGGTCATGTCTCCATCCTTACTTTTAAACCAATAATCCATGCAAAAAAGTGTCTCAAGTGTCTTGTAACAAGATTCATATTCTCAGTGCTTATCTAAATTTCTCCTGCTTTGTTGATGTATTCTCTCTCCCTCTCCATGCTCAGAAAAGGATTAAAGGATGGCTCAGTGGAGCTTCTTTATGCAAATGTAAAAAAATAAGGTGATAGCTACCTTGTACTTGCTCTTTGGTGGCAGTTTATATCCTGGTCTTCGGAATGAAGCCACTTCATTTTACTATTTTTATTCTCTTAAAAGGTTGGTTACAAGCTGCCTGTCATGAGCTTTGGCTCAGCCTAGTAGCAATATGTATGTTTTTCTCATTTATTTATAGATTGTAGAAGTACAGGGTGTCAGAAACGTGCACTGTTTGTGTCTGATTACAAGTACACGCTCACTTAATGATACGGCTTTTTGGTCTCTTACCAGGGGAAGATGCAGCTATAAAATTCTGGCTTAGAAATTTGCACAATGAACATTTACCAGAAGCATAATGAATGAAAAACATCTGCTTGCTGTGTAGGGCATCAGATTGTCTTTTGCTTTCTAATAAACTAGACTGGTGGAAGCATTCTTCTTAAATACTACACAGGCTGAGATATACACCACTTTGCACTTAGTATCTTGGAAATTACTGTGTCAGTTGGAAACTCAAGACTTACAGAACTTTGAACAGTATCAGGGGAAAAGTAAAATAAAGTGGAATAATGGACAAAGTGCTAAAAGGACAGTTGAGCCTCTTCACTCAGAGAATTTTAAACAGCTGCTTAGAAAGGTCTTTTGAATTCCTTAACATCACCTGTCCAAAATCACCACACAAGACTGAACAAATCTTCCACAGATCAGTGTAAAAGCTTTTTGATAGAAGGAGGGATAGAGACCTTCAGTGTGAGAGCTGTATGAAGTCATTCAGCTGTGATGCCAGCTAATTCTTTTTCCTTCCTGTTAGTGGTTTTGATTCACAGTGTTGTTATTCTAAGACTTCTTGTATTGCTTCTATATAGCTTTGTTCCACACTTGGTATTGGAAACTCTCATCACTCCCTAGGTTTGTCTACTAAGTGCTGTTCGACAAGTACAGGAATTAAAAATGGGAACAGTGGCACACTCTGGTTGTAATGAAGATATGTATTAGCCTGGATGGGGTTTGGAAACAGCTCCTGTTTGGAACAGAAATTTATTGTGATTGAAAAGACATCTTTGATTATGACCCTGCTAGTACACCAAAATAAGAACTTCATTAAGGCCTCCATGCTGTGGGTGTAACATTATGCTTGTGTTGAATTGCAGAGAAACTAATGCTCCCACTATTTTCATCCTGTCAGTTGAAGCAAAACAAGCAGATGAACAAAAAAGCCCAAAAACAAAGCAGACTTTTCGTCTGCCCTACACCGGACTCTGAGCTTAGTGCAATATTGCTGCCATGAGATGAGCGAAAGACTATCAGCCCCTCTGCAATCAGAATTGATTTTAATTATTTTTAATTGAAAGCTCTTTTCAGAAATTATATTAATAAAATACAGAAGTCTATTTCATTTCAATCATGGGAAGAGATCTTTTTAAATAAAGGCTGGAATCTTACACCAAGTGCTTGACCCTGGGAGCAAACTGCTTAGAAATAAATTAAATCATCAAATACTTGAATGCTAATAATGAAATTGTCTGGACAGGCGATTCATTGCATGCCTGCCAGAGTAGTCCTGAAGCAACTAATGAGCAATTTTGTTTGTCTCTTCTGTTTGTTTAGGAGTATCCCAGTATGAAAAAATTACTAGAAAACTTTACCAGATTTTAGATTATAGTATCTGTAAAACGTAAACCTAAAGCAGACTGTTGTTAACAATGTTATTAGATGCTAAGTAAGAGCACTGGATCTCTGATGTCTGCTAAATATGCTAAAACTAATTCTTGGTTTAATTCTTCTGTGCTTATGCACTGAAAATGAAGTTTCTCCTTGCAAGACAAAAGCATTCAGAGATTGGTCTCCAGTGCTGGCTCTGTGCTGTTACCCCTCCCCAGCACACCACGTGCTTCTGATGGGGTTTCTTGAAACACTCTTGCTGGTCAGAGGTAAGGCAGTAAAACCAGGTCTTAAAATAAGTAAAGACACCCAACACTTCCATTAAAAAAGGTTTAATCCAGCATGGTTTCTAAATACTAACCATGTACTAGTTTCCAGCTGTGACATGCAATACATTTTTAATTAAAAAAAAAAGTAGAAATACAAAACAATTGAATATAAAAATGAGCCCAGGTCCCCTGACATCCCATTTCATGCCAGTAAAATATGACAATAGAAAAGGAAGAAATATGGAATTTCATACCAGAAAAGCTCCAAAGAGCTCTGTTTCATAAAAGCAAAGATTATTTGTCACATTTGGAAGCAACCATGTGTTTTGCTTTTATTCAGTTTCTGGAAACAGGAGCTATAGGAGCTGCCTGCTGGACAACTCCAAATCTGGCCGGCACCTTCCCAAGCACCTGCTCGCTGTTAGGTTCTGTGTTCCTGCCCATCAGCAGCCAGCTGCTAGCAGGGAATTGGAACCCAAGCAGTAATTTAGTTCCAAAGGAAATCTGCCTTTATTGTTTTATCCCTGTTTTTAATTTACTCTGTTAGTACCATCTGCTCTCATTTTAATTACTTTTTAAGGCCACCTGTTTTGGTACTATATTAACTTGTAAAAAACACATACAGGTTTCTTTGGAATAGACCTGTCTGATGCCATATACAAGGAGCATGCCGTGCTTTTTCCAAGGAGTATGTGATTATAGGTGAACACAAGGTGAACACTATATTTCAAGGTAGGCTGTGCTACCCATGAAAACACCTTCTTGTAAATTCAGAAGGCTTTCCCCCCAGAATAGTAACTAGACCATGAGATGAATCATGTTCTGGTTGGGGGGGGGGGAACCCAAACCAGACAACACACCCGCAAAAAAGCGGTCTGGGAATATGAATTTCATTGCAGACATTCTTCAGTTTGGAGGTTGTTGTTTTTTGGGGCTTTTTTTTTGGGGTTTCACAGTGGGAAGGCTCTATTGCCCTCCTGGGGCCCAGATATCCTGAGTTTTACAGAAACAGTCTTCTGTTTTGCAAACCCAGTGGACAAAATCCAGTGCTGCTTCTCATGGGAGGAGCAGTGTTCACAACACAGAGCATGAGATCAGACAGTGACATCTTGCACACAAAAATTTGCAGGCTTCAATAGGCAGATAAAGTTGGATGGTATTTGGCAAGCCTTCCTTCCAGTATGTGCAAACATGTACAAGGGCTTCCAGGCAAGTGGAAGGGGTTGGTAAGATGATGACTCATCTGTCCTACCTCGTATCTGTGGTGAACCTGTAGAAGATGGGATGTGACCCCATCCAAGCAGCTTAAAAAAAAGTGATTGTGAATGTCTGATGAGCCAGTTACCCTGCAACACAGTTACACTTTGAGGTTCATTCTTGCTGGAGATTTCCAGTTCTCACCTTTTCTTGTTGCAAATATTTAGTAGATATAAATGTATTGAAACCAACATGTTAACTATCTATGCCTTCAGTGCTTGAGACAGTGGAATATTCAGACTTCATACAAAGAAAATATTGTTAGTTAATAAAGAAAAATAAAATAGAGGTATTCTGAACCTCTCTTCTTTGGCACAGTAAGAAGTAAAAAAGCTATAAGTATTAAATATTTGGAATTGAGAAAGCATATTAAAAGCTCCACTTCTATGCTTAAAATGCTGTGTTCCCGTTTACTCAGTACATTGTAGTGCTGAGTAAGGAGGGGTAATGGAGAACTGAGATGTGGTGTTTGGATACAGATGTCTATGGCAGGTTGAACTACTGTTCTGAAGGAGTGTCTAATGGCATTGAGAATAGTCTACTTTTCCACATCACTGCCATGTTTGTGCTTTGATGATTCCATAAACAGGTGGAAAGAGGATACCGAGGCTGAATAAGGGAGATATTTCAATTGACAGTGTATTCAGCAAAGAGGAAGGTGCTTGATCATCTTCCCTTCATACTTGGCTGGTGTTTGGTTCTTCAGTCTGAGTCAGAATCTGAGTCCTCATCTGGAATGTAAAATGAGGAACAACAGTGAAAATGAAAACTGGAAATCTTCATGACAGCTTTAGCTCTTGCTGGGAGAGAGATGCTGCTCTTCAGCAGGTGTCTGCTTCAAAGGATGTGGCAAATTTAGGAAAAGCCTTGTAAAATAACAGTTTTAACACAATGGAGCTTTAAATGGTGTTTCAGAGGACTTGAGAAATGCTGCTGAGAGGCACCTAGACCACTATAACAGATAACAGTTCAAATGAAGGCTGCAGGGATGATACTGTTAGCATGACCACCAAGAGGAAGTCTTGCTGAAGAGATGCTTCCTCTGCGAGAATACTGCCGTTTGCTGTGGGTCAGGGTTATGTGCTGCCAGTTAAACGTATCTGAAAACCAGAAGCTTTAAGACAAATCCCAAGAGGCCTACAGAGGTGCATCCTGCTCAAGCATGAGACTCAGCTTGTAAGGAGGCAAAGGATTTCTGGCCTGAGCAGTTGAAAGCCCCGTTATGAACATGAGTTTGGTGCTGGAGAAACACTGCTGCAGGGCAGAGCCCATTTTGTATGGTCAGATCATCAACACAAAGCTGTGACTGAATATTTTTAAGTTCATATATTTCTCCATCTCCAGGGAAATGAGATCTAATCTTTAGCCTAATTTCATACCTTCATCACCTGATCTTCTTTTTGAGGTCAGTTTGTGAGGATAAACAGTTTCCGGTGAGTCAGCTTCCTATGATCTGTTCCTTTAAGTCCTCTTTGTCTCTTTTTTTTTTAATCTAAAGCTTGAAAAACATTTAAGTCTACAAAAATACCTAGAAAAGTGTCAGCCTTTTAATATATTTTCTAGGATTCTGTAAACATCTTGGGTGGTTTTTTTGAGGGTTTTAGGGGATTTTGTTTCTGTGTGGTTTTTTTTTTTTTGAGGTTTTGGGATTTAAGTGTTGAACAGTCTTTTTTGTATGCATGGGTGCAAAGAGTAGTAGCACAGGGGCATGGTGCCTGGATTTGGGCTCCTGGGTACTGCAAAATAGCTACCCATGTCCTGACTTGAAATGGGTTTCACCTCTGAAAAGCAGGTCCCTCATTTTATCTTTGTCTAAGTGGATCTGATTTGAGGTAGACTGTACCCTTTTATATTAGAAACTTGGTAACAATCTTGTTAATTTTATGCTGTATGGATTGGATTTCAAGACCATTTGTCTACAGATGGTCAAAGCTTGAATCTGAATAAGAGGTAATGATGATAGAGATGATGAAGAGAAAAATGCTATTGGAAAAAGATAGATGCTTGTTTAATGATGGGAGGAAAAAGTCTGTGCTGCGCAGTAATTTCTATAGTTGGATTTGGAGCCTTTCAAAGTTAGATGGCAGAAAACTGAGAAACTTCTCATTCCTGGCTTGCTAGTTATCTTTATAAATCACTGAAATTCCAGTTCTTGTATTTTAAGACTAAGCAGCTTCATAATGCAGCATGGTTGTGGCATTTAAAACCAAGGTAGCCAAGAATAGAAACTGTTATTACTGAGTGAGTGTTCTTGCCTCCCCTGTAAAGGGTGAAATAGAGAATAAAATCTCATGTTACATGCTCATATAACCAAAGTGGGGAATTTTACCTACCTTCTGACTTTTGCCCTTGAGGGGAATCAGAACTACCTTGCTTGAGGAAAGTAACCAGGTCGTTGAAAGTTACGTAGAAATCAATAGCGTACACTATTGTGGCTATAAATCCAAACACCTAAAGTGGCAAAACAACACTATTTAACAACAGTTCATATCTTTCAGTGACCAACCAAAGTAACCCTAACTGACACAAGAAAAATTCTAACAGAAAACTTGGGTTTGAATTTTTTTTTTTCCTTGTTCCTTCCTAAGAAGGCCACATTGCTCTCACTCTGGGCACATTCTGAGCATTCTCCAGGAGAACATAACCTGCACCTCCACCATCCCAGGGCATCTCTTTGCCACCAAGAAATCACCTTGATTTCTCTGGAAATGCCTTTTTTACTGGTTTGCAAGGAGACATCTCTATTGCAGAGCGAAGTAGCTTGAGATAAAATTATTCTGGAGTTACCTATTTAGTGTTAAAGAAGCAGCAGTGTGACAAGAATAGACTGCTTTTCAGTCTCAGAAGTGAGGGTAAATGCTGTGTTGCATTGGTCCATGTCCAAACCAAGTGACAAAGATTAAAACAAGATAGTTTTGAAATTGCATATGCCTTGGGATGGCTTGGTAAGGGTTGCTGGCTAGCAGTACTGGGTTTTGTTCTTCCCTATCTTTTTAAATTATTATGCAAATTTTATTTATGTTGCATACATTATTGATGGCTACAGAATCAAGTTGCAGGTGGAAAGGCTGTATCTTATTTCTGAACGCAAAATGCTGATGATGAAGGCTCTCTCCTGGGCAGGCCATACACTGGAGGGTAAAATGACACTGCTTGTTTAAAGTCATCCAAGTAAAATTAAGCAGTGGAGTCAGGAGCTTGAAACTGCTTAATTTAGACCATCCTTAATAGTTACAGGTTTGATTTCTTTTTTATTATTATTATTCCCTCCAGTCAAGGATCTTGATGTTCTTTACAGGAACAGAGAAGTTTATCTTCCCTGTACACCCGGTGAAATCAAAAAGCAGAATAGGTGTCTTCCTGAAGCAGTGCAGTTAACATTATCAGCACTGTAAGGATGAAAAAAAAATTGATTCAAAACCTGTTTTTCTAAATAACTGACTATTTCTTCCTTGCTTTAGGCAAATACGATTTTCAGTGTATTGAAGAAGCTTCAACTACTTGCAGTGGGGTCAGCATCCAGTTGTTTCTTAAGTACATCCATACACAGTTCACCAAAATACCTAAGTGGAAAGCCCCCGTCTACTTACTCCTGCTGCTTTAGATGCTCCATCATTATATTTTGAGACAGCAGCAATTGAAATGGCGAAGTAAATAATGGCAGCAGTGACACACCGCAAGAAATCCTGTAAAATAAATGATGTTGCATTCTCAGATTAGTCATGTAATTCCAATGCACAAACTCCTCTAAAAATGATTTCTGAAATGACCATTAAAACTTTAATTGTTGTGTCATTGGATCTGCCTGACGTTGGACTGTGACAACAGCCTAGTATTTTGTAGCAAGTGAATTGTTCATCTGGCAATTTTTTTAAAATGCAAGACGACAGGAATCTTGGCATAAGCTTCTGCTCTTAGAGGTGTTGGTGTAAATCCTACTTTCAACATGAGTGTCTTCAGGTTGAGAAGGGCTGTCTTTCTCTGATGTTTAAGTTGGAGCACAGCAAGGGCTCCAATGGAAGTATCATTTGAATGGCCTTCAGAAGTCTTTCTCTTTAAGCAGAACTGCTGCTGTTCCAAAGGCTCCAGGGGAGTGTGCCTGTCCCCATGGGGAACAGGTGTGTGCTTCTTTCTACAGAGAAGCAGGCCTGTCTGTAGAAACTCCTCATTTAGAAACGGAATGCTTCTAGTGTTGGAAACTATGATTTATACTTGGTATGTAGACCTGTAACTCCAACAGCTAGCCTGAAGGGAATGTACTTGTTGCTGTCATTGAAATATGTACTCCTGTGGCTGAGGCTGTAGCTCTGCAGGGCAGGGGCCATATGCCCAATAATTGAAGCAGGGATGTGCTGGAGCACCAAGTGTCTCTGAACTGTATATTAAATAAAGAACTGTGATTCCTAGGGCATGTGTAAATCATGTGAGCTGGAATAATGGATCTTGACCTCTGTTCACAATTAGGTCTTCTGCCTTTTTGGAAAAGATGGGTGAATAAGATACTGTCTCAAAACACAAATCCTACAAGAAATTTGACTCTTCTGAAGTCAGGACGAGGTCAGTTAGATACAGGCTGTGGCTAGAGTATATTATGTTAATGGCCATAGTAAACATACAAGTGATTTTTTGGCCATAGTTCTGGAATCAGATGCATATAGAAAATGGGAAAATGGTGGAACTGAGATTACAATCTGAAAGCCATGAACACTGTAATAGTCAAAAGTCCCTACTGTTATTTTATCCACCGATGGCCTTCCTAATGTGTTTTGAGCTCATTAAGAGCTCTTAAATTCAGATCTCACTGTCACAGAACAATAGAATGGTTTGGGTTGGAAGGGACCTATGATGAGCTATTGCCAGACTGTACCGAAAGAGAATCCAGACCGATTGGATTAGCATTTTTTGAAACTATTTGTACTGCTAGACAAATGTTCCATTTAGAACGAATGTTTGAAGCAACAGAGCCATCCAGTGGCCAGTGTGCAGCCATCACCTGCCACCGCCAACCCGACAACTCCCCGATGAAAAAGCAGCCAGTGGTTTCCTTGGTGTGAATGAGCATCTGCCAGCAAGCGTTGCAGGGCTTCCCCCCTTAACAAAAGTAGTTGTCAGTTTGTTTGCATGCAAGGATGACTCTGTGTCTAACTGCACTTAACCGAAGAATGTTAAGACATTTTAGTGAAGTGTATGCATTACTGTATAGCATGCCTCAGTTTCCCCGTTTGTAAGGGTGACAATACTTATGAAGGAGACCCCAGCAGTGGTCAGACTTAGGCGGGTGCTGCCTGCTTCTGAAGATCTGGCCCTGTTCCATTTGCCTGGAATCAGGCATGAATTCTGTGCTTTAAGGAAACCACGCTTTGTGTCAGCACCAAGAAAGCTATAACTTGCAGTATAGCTTAAAGATTGCTTGGGGACCTTTTGAACGAGAGGCAATATGGACAAGTTTCTAATAGGGGGTTAAGTTGTTAACAGTCAGCCTAAACTCCTATAGAGTCCCTTTTATTCAAGTTATGCTGTATAATTAAATGTATGTGTTTATATTGTACATTTCACTTACCGTCAAAGGCCAGTAGAATCCTTTAAACTTCTCATTAAGTTTGAAGGCATAGGCAAAAAAAAGAAACAGTGCCAGCAGAAACTCTAGGAGTGGTGCCATCATGAAAGAGGCAGCTAGAGATGCAATAAAGCAGATAAAGATGATAAATGACAGCACCTAGAGTAAAGGGAAAACACTAGTTATTTGCATGGAACAGCAGAGCCTCTGGCAGATGAGAAGCTTTAAAGCTTTATTCTCCCTGCATAATTCTGTCAGTGCTGCTGGTGATGGCATATCTTGCTTCCTGCTTTTTCTTTTTTTCTTAGGCCAAATGCATTTTCTTGTTTAGCATGGAATAAATCTAAAGTATTGGCATCTATTTCAGTGTGTGTGAAATTGGCTTTCCAGAGAGCTCAGTGGTTTTGCACCTCTCTGAGTCAGTAATGTGTTCTGGACTTTAAACAGTTCTGACAACATAATTCTGAAAATGGAGTGGAGCATTGCCAAGCAAACAGAGCTTTAAGCTTTCAGCTGTGACAGTTCTCATTTGAAATCTAAATCATTGCTCAGATAGCCCAAAGTAACCCAGCATTTATAATCTTCACAGACTTGAAAGAAAAATATTTGCTGTTGATGGACAGAAAAGAGCTGAGAATTAATTATTCTATGATTTCTGCAAACCTCTAGTTCTGGTTTTCCAGTGTAGACAACTGTTTTAAAGAGCAATAGGATAGATAACTCACATAGACTTATTTTATCTCTATGATGTTTCCTAACTTTACAAAATAATAAAAATGGCATGTGTTTTCCCATTCAATTAAAATAAGTTCAGAATATAGCTTATGGCTCAAATCAAAAGTTTCACAATGGGAATATAGCTAAAGAAAATGCATTTTTCACATAAACTAGATAGTGCCAAAGTGCTGTGCGACACTTCTGGACTTTCAGCTCCTGTATTTGGATGTGAAAGGGGGAGGTGAGGGAACTACAGAGTAACTTAATAAAATTTTCAAATTATATACTGGGAGTTAGTCACCTCCAAGAAGAGGCTCCTGCCCTGTGTCTCCACTGCCTTGTGTGGTAACTGGTTGCTGTTTTCTTCAAATTAACTTAAATTTAAAAAGTAGCCAGCATGCTGAATAAAACAGTTTCTTCAAGTGTAAGTATTATGTGCTAGTTCACCCCTGAGCTGTTTTATTCAGCCTTTCCTCTTGGAGACAAATCTCTGTCATAGCAAAGCTCAGAGATGCTTTTGGTCAACACAGCAGTACTGTCTGAGTGTTACAAGGTTTTTTCAGACTTCTAAATTGGGATACTGACATGCTCACTCATATAATACTAAAAATAGATGTATTATTTTCCCCCAGATGGCTTGTCTGAAAGCAGATGTGGCTTCTTGAAAAGTGTCAGTGCATGGACTGTGATGATCAATACATTTGCCTCATTAAATTTTTGATCTGTGGGTTTTTTTGCCTTGCTGCTATGATGTGTTCCTGGGAAACACCTCTAACTGAAAAAAAATCATTACTGTACTTGAAAGATAAGGCTGCTATCATTAATTATTAATTAATAATTGCTCCTGTGAGAGGTTGGTCTGCCCTCAAATACATGTATCAAAAAAGCCTGTTTGGGTCTAGGGGGCTACTAAGCAGTTAAATCCTGTTGAAATAATTTAATTAACAAGCCTTTATTCTAAGGCTTGTTTGGTTGGTTGTGGTTTGTTGGTTTTGTTTTTGTTTTTTGGGGTGGGGGGGTTGGAAAGCAGTCAGTTCTTGACCAGGATGATAATAACTGGAGTAAATTGTTTTGATCCGTTAGGACTGGGTGGTGAAGTTTGAGAGGATGTGACATTTTTAGTAAGATACTATATTTATCTTAAAATGCCTATGCATTGTTCTTGTTCCATTGGGTTGTTAGAAACTGATCTAGTATAATATATGGAGTTCACTTTTGCATTGAGGCCTGTTACCTGACAATATTTGCCCTATTTCATGTTATTTATCCTAGTGTTATTTGCTTATTGCTTACATAGCATCTTTGCAGGTTTTTTTCTAGAGTTTTCCTATAGCAAAGGGAACTCATTCAATATATCTTATCCTTAATGGGGTATTTTATTTCTGTGGATAAAAAGTGATATGTATGGTTTGAAGAGAAGTGGATATAACTTGAAAACTGCTAAGGGAGAACTTCTTCCCTTCCTGTCATGAAGCAGAGGGAGATGTGTTCAGTGTGGGTCCCACCAACCAATCCCCTTTCAATACCAGAACATTAGACCTGAAATAAACTTGGTAGATGTCTTATGAAAGAATTCAATACAGTGTTAAATATTTCCTCCTAGTACAGCAGAGGCAAATTTCGGTTATGCAAGTCGATGATGCACAGTAGAGATCACTTTGATCTCTATTGTGTTTGATACAGTAACTCCTGTGTTCTGTCTGCCTTTACACAGAGTGAAAGTTTTCCTCTGAGAAGCATCAACTGTTAGCTGAAGTGAAGGGCCTCTGTGTGCTCTTAAGATCAGCCTTTTGGTAATTTGTGTAACTTAAGGTTCCCACTGCTTTCCCCTCATGCTGATGGCCCTGGGCAGGTCTGTGTGATTTGAAATGCAGTGATTGAGACCCTGCTGTGACCTGGTTCAGGATGCAAACAAAAACTTAACGTGGCCAGAGTACACCAACGGGGTCCTGCTCCAGTGTGCTGGTGTGGTGCACATTCCTGCTTTGGGTGCAAGGCAAGTTGCTTAAGAGACAAAAGGATCAGTCTGAGCATTTCAGCTTTCTAATGCAGTCCTATCTGGAGAAGCTGGCATCTGGGGAAATCTTAGTTGTCCACTTTAAAATCCAGTTAACAGGCCACTTGCTCAACCAAACCCCTCGGTTATTGGTAGGATCACAGCAGTCTCCTGTTCAGCCCTGATGACCAGTGATTGTACTCTTGCCATCACCACCACCTTGAATGGTGGGCTGGAGTCCTGCCCCTCCTAGCTCTCCAGTCCTGACTCTACTTGTCAGTATCCTGTTGTGCATGGAAAGTGAATGTCAAGGCCACATTAAAAAGCAAACCAACCCTGATTTGCAAAAAGTCTCTTGATTTCAAGGGGTTATTGATTATCATAGTAAAAGGGAAAGAATATGACATGAAATGTGATAACTGTTCTCCAACATCATTCCTCATTTTAGAGGTATTCAGAGCCTGAAATAGTGCAAAGAACATTTTATGTGAAACACATTCCTAAAAAATAGAGGACCAGATTTTGAGAATGAAGGTTTGAAAGTTGATATTTCTAAATGCTACCATCTTCATTGTGGCAAGGCTGGAAGTGGAGGCAGGGAGACATTAGAAAGGACAGAAGACACAAAAGGAAGGAGATGCCTGAAGGCTCTGTAAGGCAACAGTTAACATGCTACAGCTGTCCTTTGGTTTTGTTTGTCTGCCTGGTGGCAACAGTTGCAGCCCTGATGGGGACTTTCATGCCAGATATATTACATAACTTGGGGACAGCCCTATGTGATACAGGAGCCCACAGGGCTGCTGGCTTTTGACAATATTTCCCACTTCTCTTTGTTTAGAGCTCATTTCCCCTTCTGATGAGTGGAGCAATATTGGATATTACCTATTACTACATTTTATGAATTATAAAAGTGAGTAGGTATCTTGTTACCTTATCTGACCATTTAATCGGAGTGCTACTAACTGAAGCATTTGATGTCATATAAAAATTTGGCAATTTAAAAAACTTCCATCTCCTCCCACAATACAAGCATTGATGTAACAGTCTGTACCCAGAAATAATGAACACATACTTACTTTTCCAGAGTCTTTGAGAAAAACATCTGGCAAACTGGAAGTTGCTCTAAAAATTACAAATTCAAAAGCAACCTTCAGAACATAGCCTGACTCCTCTAAAGACTATCAAACAATCCACTGCACATCACTCTCGTTTCACACCTTTTTTCCTGAAGCTGCATCTTTAAAAGTGATTGCAGAGAAAGATCAAGCAATTTCTACCAGCTCTGTGTCTAAGCTAAAAAAAAAAATTAAAAAGCCAGAGAGGAAGTTTGTGATGTAGTTAGTTGCAAGTTCATTTCTAGCACTTTCAAACTCAGGAAGTACGGCTGCCTCAGGAAGAAAAAAAAAAAAAAAAAAAAAAGTGTTTTATCCATTTGTACCCAGGGGGTTTCTTCTTCCTTTGGGATTACATCCTCAGCATTGATAGCAGCCAGGAGTCCAAGCAGTTCCTGCACTGCTGCTGAAAGGTTAGTGTGATTGTTGCCAGCTTCAGCGTGGCAGAGTACTTGGAGGCAGAAAACTCTAGTGCAGCAAAGAACAGAGCAGAATCCTCTCATAGTCTTTTAAAATAAAAAATCCTGGCAAAACAACAACAAAACA
Source organism: Apus apus (assembly GCF_020740795.1). Classification (NCBI taxonomy): domain Eukaryota; kingdom Metazoa; phylum Chordata; class Aves; order Apodiformes; family Apodidae; genus Apus; species Apus apus. Next base: position 9,116,045 of record NC_067292.1, on the reverse strand, counting down.
AAACAAACAAAAAAACCCCAACCAACTCTTGACTCTTCAGCACCATTTTTTGGTGGAAATGGGAATGTACGTAACAGAGAAAGAACAAATACATATTACTTTTTCCTTTCTTAAAGAAACTTCTTTGGTATTGTGTTTCCAAAAGTAATTTTCTCCCATGTAATTATTATTACTATGTTGCTGGGCTTCTTAAACCGGCCAGGTATTGTGAAGTTCTGTTACCATATATAACCAGCTTGCGACTGAAGGTGTTAAAAAGAGTTAGTTGCAATGGTTAGCAGCACTGTGCTCCTTCAGGGAGGAGGACAGCTGAAGTGCTGAGGTCATGGCAGGGCGTGAAGGCGTTTGTCTTGCCCGTGCAGGGAGAACAGCCCCTCTGCAGCCCGTGGGTGGGGATGATGCAGGTGCCAGGAAGCAGCTGGATCACAGCAGGATACCCAGGCTACCACACACACCCTGGTGCCCTCTGCTTGTTCCCCTCCCCCCCCCCCGAAAATAACAGGTTGGCTTAAACAGTTGTAAAGAGTCTGGCAGTGATCTCTTTTGGACAAGAGTGCATTTTGTTATTCATTGGCAGAAACAAAGTATATTGCTTAGTGATCTCTGCTATTCAGTTACTTCTTCTCCATTGAACTTGTCATGGAGGTGAAGGTACTGGTTTCCCCAGAAATAGCTACAAGCGTTGCCTTCTGGCTGCAGACCCGGAGAAAGGCACAGGGGTCTTCTTTGAAGGAGGCTTTACACAGAGCAGCTGAAGTTTCAGTTATGAAGGTCAGTTCAGAGAAGACTGAAAAGAGAGGACAAAGACAGGAAAAGAGGAGAAAAACAAGCACAATGATGTCTACATCCTTCATGTCACCACAGAGGTGACTGCACCTTATACAGGACAACTTTACATATTCTTACTATATTTTTATTTAAAAACATTGTAGTGCCACCACATACTGGCTTTGGGGGGACTAAGGAGATGCCATCTAAAGTAATGACCAGGACAAACACAGAAGCTTGACTGAAATTGATGGGATGAGCAGCAGAATGTGTAAATGTGGATTTTGCCTGGATACACTCTGGTGGCAAGTATGAGAATGGCTGTTAAATGGTTCCAACACAGGACAGAGGGAATGGAAAAATGCATCTCTTGAGAGGAGAAAAGAGCATGGATGAGATGCTGACCTTCAAGATAACAACTTGAGTATTTAGGAAAAGTAAGTAGCTTAAGACAAGAAGAGTGTTAAAATACACAGAAGAAATAATGGCATGGGAAGACAATGGAGAAAAAAAAAAAGGAACCTGGCAGATAAAGAATGGTGATAGAAAGTGGAGGAGCAAGACAGTGAAAATAAATAGGATCAGGAGAGACTGCAAACCATATACATGTACTTGGTGTTACTGCTTCTTTGTGACTGCATAGCAATCCCAGGTGAAATAAAAAATGAATAAGGCAGGAAGATCAAAAGGAAAAGGAGTGGGGGGATGACTTCCTTCTCTGAGTTAAATTTGAGATTATAATGACGCTTCTAGCAGCAATCAGCTTCATCACCAGCCTAACTTGTTCTGGAGGGAGCACTGGAGTGCCCAGACCTGACAGCTCACAGAGCAGTTTAGATGCCAACATGAAAATTAGACCTGAACATCGTGAAGATCCACACTCACTTCATGTGTGTAAATGTTACTTTTAAAAAGCAGCTCTAGCAGTTTCCTTCCGTCTGAGCACAGCTCTCCTTGCCAGCAGTGCTGAGCTCCCATGCTCCCACTGCCTGGAAAACCTTCACTAGGACACCCAGAGCTGCACTCCTGGCACCAGAGCTGCCGGCTGCCTCCAGCAGTGCAGGTGAGGGAACAGGCTGGGGGAATGTGGCAGTCATCTTCATTTACAAAGCCTGAGTCCATGACAGCTGAACTGATCATTTGCCAGCCACTGCTACTGGGCAAAACAAGCCTTTTTAATGAGGTTACTTCCACCAAGTACACAACCAGCATAAGTCACTGGGCTGAGGGAATTTGCTGAAGCAAACTCCAGTTCCCTTTCTGCCACAGACTGAAAAAGAGAAGTATAGGCATCTAGCCCAGCCAAGATACATTTGCAAGTTGCTGCTTTGCTTTGGTGGTGATATATTTTTCAGTGTACGGTGGTTTGCTTTTTGAATGTTGAAAAACCTGACTTGGCATTTCTTGCAGCTGAACAGAGAACTTCTGATGTACCTGCAGAGATGCCGGTATTTGCATGACTTTAAAGACAGAGAAATAAAGCTCATTTCTCATGACTGTGGAATAATGTTACAGAAGTATTCAGTAACAATGAGAACCCCATTTTGTTTCTGAACAAAAGACACTATTCAAAAACTGTATGCTATGAATTTTACATACATTTATGCAGAACCAAACTCCACCCTATATTATTACTGTACTGTGTCAAAGAGGAAAAATCAAACATCCAAGACAAGAAATACAAAGTTAAAGATGAAACACAGATTTAAACTTTGATAGATTTAACTTGGACTCATCTTCAGTTATTTGGCACCACATTTCTCTAATTGTATACAGACTGGATTTATTCTGGGACCTGTGTTGTGTTCAAGGATTTATTCTGGCAAAGCTGAGACAAATGGAGAGAAACTACTGCTGCCTCCTCTCTGCCAGGAAACGACATCCTAAGCATGCGGGCCAGCCTGCAAGGAGCACACAGAAAGTTTTGCTGCAGCTTCAGCAGATGGGATTTTAGAGCTGCTTTCAGCCAGCCAAAGCCTCAGGAAGCCCCAAGTGGCCTTAAAAAGGAAAAAACCCTGTTTTGTCAAGACAGAGCAGTTTTTATTACTCCAAGGAGGCATAATGAGTACTGCTCTATGACAACAAAAGGGGTGAGTCTGATCCCATGACCAAAACAATATTCCTCAAATATGTAATCATTCAGAGATGTTAAAAAGCCAGGCTCTCTGCAAGTCATAATTTACTGGCTGTAAGCTTGTATAGGAAATTCCAGTATATGTTATAGTATGTCACAAAACCATGTACCAAAGGAGCAAAATTAGTTGGGCTTTGGTTTCTTCTAAATGTGTGGTTTTGTAAACTACAGATGCTGTAACTGGTGGGAAATACCTGGAATTTTTACAGCATTTTTGGTGGAGCTGATACAGCCTGTGGCCTGCTGCTGTCCAGCCCCATGTTCCCCACTGCAGAAGTTATCCTGATCTGAATGAATGGGTTTTCGTCTCAAAGCCAGCCCCACATCTCCTGGCTGTTCCCCTCACTGTCTGTCACAGGGGCAGTGCCCACTTGCCCCACAAACTCAGGGCTGGTAGAGCTCAGCTGGCCAGGGAGCCTCCCCCGTGGCACCAGGAGATCACGCAAATCTCATCAGTCCTGGTCACTGGATTCATACTGCACAGAGGCTAAAATGAAATCAAAGCCATTTAAAACTGAAAAGGGGCTCCTGCTAAAGGGGGACACGTTTAAGGCACTGGAAGCTTAACGAGACAGTTATTTCGGTTTCCTGAGGTGCTCTGCCTGAACACAATCCGCTGGAGTGTTGCCCGGTGCCGGGAAGGCTGCTCCCCCTCCCCTCGGCGCCCCTCGCGCTGCAGCAGCACAGCCGCTCAGGGGCTGTTCAGCTCAGGAACGGGGTGAGCCGCCCCCATTCGCAGCTGCCCCGCTCTCCGGAGGCAGCCGGCGCGGTTCGGGGGGACAGGCCCGGAGCCCCCGGCCCGTCCAGGAGCTCTGCCCCGGCTCTCCCTGGGCCGGAGGGCTGCGGTCCGGCCCCCGCCGCCCCAAAACCCGCCCGCGCCCGGGGGTCTGCTCGCTTCGCGCCCGCCGCCCGGGGCTGCCGCTGCCCTTACCGACTCGGCGAGGAGGAGCTGGCCCTTGCGGGAGCCCAGGAACTCCCGGGAGGGCAGGACCGAGCGCAGCCCGGCCGGCGCGGCGGCCCCCGCGGCCTCGGGCTCCTCCATGGCTGCCAGCGGCTCCGGCGGCCGCGGATGGCGGGGAGCGCGGGGGTGGGTTCTTGGGTTTTTTTTTTCCTTTGAAGGAGGGAAGCGGAAATCGTGACACTGCGGAAACGTGAAAAAAAGTTTCAGCATCCCTAAATCTGAGAGGGGGTGTCCGAGCGCTCGGGGCGGCCCCAGGGGCGGGGGGCTCCGCCGGCTGCCCCTGCCGCTGGCAGGGGTTCCGCGGGGAGCCGGGGCTGCTCGGCCGGGAGAAACGGAGGCTGAGGAGACCTCCTCGCTCTCTGCAACTGCCTGCAAGGAGGTTGTAGCGAGATGGGGTCGGTCTCTTCTCCCCAGTGACGAGCGGTAGGACGAGAGGAAATGGCCTCAAGTTGTGCCAGGGGAGGTTTAGACTGGATATTTGGAAAAATTTCTTCACTGAAAAGGTTGTCAGGCACTGGAACAAGTTGCCCAGGAACGTGGTGGAGTCACCATCCCTGAAGGTATTTAAAAGGCAGATGTGGTGCTTAGGGACATAGTTTAGTGGTGGACTTTGAAGTGCTGTGTTAATGGTTGGACCTGATAACCCTAAAGGTCTTTTCGCAACGTGTGCCCACTGTGTGTTCACTTTTGTCTGTTGCCCTGTATCAGCCCTGAAATTCTTCCATCACAGGCATGCTTGCTCTTCAGTTTGGACAATCAGACTCTCAGCCACATGATGCTGCATTTCACCACTGGCTTCCCGAGTGCAGGAGCACCCACAGCAGCAGTCCTCAGACACTGAAACATTGTATATTGCTTATAATGCTAACTTAATTTTATCTCCTATATCAACGCACTGCAGTACAGCTGTGGTTGCATTACACCAGGGACAGTGTGGTTATCTTCAGCATTATTCTGAATATAAAAATGAAAATCTGGGGATCAAAATGTCTTGCAGTATTCATGGGGTATGAGTCAGTTATCAGCTGATCTAAGGAATGAGGAATACAAGTACGGGTGAAAGAAAATGGGTTCCTAAAGGTGTTTACTGGTATATTCAATTAAGTAATTTTTACTTTAAGTGTACTTAATAAATAAATAGTGTTAAAGAAGGTACTTAGGCTTATTTGTATTTTCTTTTTTTTTTTTTATTAGAGAAAAAAAGGCAATTATTAATTAATTTTCACAGGGGTGCAAATGTAATTAAGTTTAGAAAACCAGGAGAATTTTCCCTGAAGATCATACTGGTGAAATTGGAACACTAAACTACTTTTGTAAATCTAAGAAAACTTACAAACAGTACTTGCAAAAATGTACATAAATGCACAGGAAATTCAAAGGTGAACACATGAAATTCAGATTCTTTAAAAGAGCACAGTAAAATGGTCATCAATGGAGAAATCTTTCTTTTACTAAAATGGTATCTTATTTTGCTGCAGTAGTACTTCTTGGTTCATCAAGACTAATCTTCCGGAAAATAAGAACTGCATCAACAACACAGAGAACAAGCAAGATAAGACCAAGCACCTATAAAAATAAGGATAATGTTAGTTTCCCCATAGAATCTCTATCTTTTCCTGTAGTGACACATCTGCTGTTCTTCAAAGAAGTGGTAAACCCATCTTACTGACTTGCTTCTGGACTCTTAAATATATGCGTGATTTGAGACAACTGATAAATAACATCCATATTTAAATCCCATCAGCCTTTCATCACAGAGCAGTCTACACCCTGGCTTTGTTTGATGTTTGTGTGAAGCCCTGGAGATTGTGAAGCCCTGGAGATGACGTGTTCACCTTGAAAGCCAAGCTTTTGCAGTATGCCAGACAATGCTTTCATCCTAAATCAAAACCCTTCTGTCTCCTGAAGGACTGCCTAATTAATGGTATTGGCCTGGAGAAAAATGAAAAGTTGTAGAAACAAGCCTAGCAGAAAAAAAAATATGTACTCCTCTGAAGTTCTGAATGGGAAACATATTCCAAATTGAAGAAAATGTATGTAAGTATTAAAAAATATACAACTTCAGGCAGGCAACTGGAAAAATGTGTTTGCAAAACATCTGCTGAGTTACTTACTCAGCTCTTGCCCTTCAGCCCAATCCCACATTCACACCAGTGCTTTTATGCAATTATGTTTTAAAATGGAATTGTCTGAACAGTGGGGAATAATGCTAAGGCCAGCTCTTTAAGGAGAGCACAGTTCCAGCCAGTGTGTCCTGTAGTACAGGCCATGGGGCAATTCTGTTTCTCCCAACACTGAAGATGCTATACATTCTGCCCAAACTTGTTTTCCAAGCTACCTGATTAGTCTCCTAATTCCAACTTTTATTTCCATTAACTTCACAACTGAGAACAGTTGTCAGAAAGTCTTTTTTTTTTTTTTCCTCAGGATGTCAGTGCCAGCAGGCATCAGCTTTCCACCTCTCTGTCTCTTAGGCTGATTCTGAAAAGTGGCAGGTTCTGGGTTTCTTTTCATTGCTTGTTACATTTAGCTTATCTTGCAGTTCAGTAGGCTTACCTACTTTCAAAACTGAAGTTTTTTCCCCTTATTATTAGTGTTAATTAGTTTTAATTTGAATAAAAAATACCACTTGCTTGCACTATTAAACTGGTTTGACCGTAAGTACACAAAAATATAACAATCATCGTATGAAAACTGCTGTAATTTCTCAGTTTGTGTCAGAAAAAATGATACACACATCAGGAAGGAGGTACCAGCACGTCTGTTTAAAAGTTTTAACTGTTTGTAGCAGGATTGTAGGCATTTCTTAAAGTAGTGTAACCTAACTGGATAGTCCTCAGAGCTATAGATTCTCCCACCCATGTTTTTAATCTATGGAAGCAAATGCAGGTTACTCAGATTAGTTAAACTCTTTTGCAGTGCTAGTACGTCTCTGTAGTAAATACTAAGTCTAGTAATTTCTTTAAATCACTAGTAATCTGAGGAATTTTTTGGTAAGATACACTGCACTCTATGCACTTTTGTTTGCAACTTGTGTACGTGTTTCCATGACAGAGTTATTTTCCTGGTCTTCCCACAATGTAAGCACACCAAGAGGTTCACACTGCGTCTACTGTAAGAATTGAAATTCGTTAATAATTCTCCTACTTACTCCTCCAGCCAGTGTCCCATTGTTGGTCTTGATGCTTATCGCCAACAGGCACACAACGACCAGGAACAAGGCTGCGATCACCGAGTTTAAAACATCCTGGAACAGCCCGTGGGAGCAAAATGTTTATTCTGAAATACAGACCTGAGGAGGAACGTGAATCGCTCCCAGTATTGTATCAATCCTTAAAACCTGCTGATTTACTACGAAAATGGAATTGCACTGATATTCACGTAAGGCCGATAGTGACACCCAGTGGTTTGATGTTAAAAAGAGCGTTTGTGATAGAACTTCCTCATTTTACCTTCTTTCTTTTTTTGGCAGTCAAATTTATGCAACTTGGCTGTGACTAGAAAGGCAAACAAATTAAGAAACAAAAACAAAAAAAGAGAGGTAAGATGAGCACTCATTACTGCTTAAGTAACAGTAGAGCCTTGATTTGTGATGTGAAAGATGGAAAGTACAGTATTACAGAGTTAAGCAAATGCTGGTCATTGCAGGAAGGGCTGGTAGGGGAGATAAGCCAGCTACGTAGGAGCTGATGCAGAACAGTGTGTTCTGTCCGGCAAAACCGGTTCAACACTAAAACACTGTTTTTTGCTTAAACTTTACCGAAGCAGTAACGGAGCTGTCCGACAAGGGCCCCTGCGAGCAGGACACCGCCAGGGGGTCGAGCCTGTCCCCGCCCAGGGCCGGGCGATACTCACCGCCAGCGGCCAGAAGAACCAGCTCATCTTCCTGTCCAGCTGCAGCAGGTTCAGCACGAACAGCAGCGCCGTGATCGCCGCCTCCATGGCGGCCAGCGCCGTGTACGCCTCGTGCGAGCGGGAGGCCGCGAAGCAGATGAAGGTGACCAGCGCCACCAGCTGAGGGGACAGAACGAGCAACGCGGGTTAGCGCGGGTTAACGGGGGGTTAGCGCCGCTCCCCGCCGCCCCTCCCAGAAGGGCCCCCCGGGGAGCCCCCCTCCTCTCAGGGCCTACCGTGCGGGCGATCTTAACGGCGCCCCGCGGAGAGCGGGGGTAGCCCTTGTCCACCGCCACCAGGGCCATGGCTGCGCGACCGGCCGGGCTGGGCCGGCCCCTGCAGCGCCCGCGCCCCGCCGGTGGGCCGGGATGGCAGCGCGCCCCGGGCCGGCCCCGGAAGTGACGGCGCCGCACCGGAAGCGGGCCGGGCCGCGCCGGTGGCGGCGGGCGCGGGGATGGGCGATGTGGCGGCTGGGGGCGGCCTGGGCGCGGCCCGCGGCGCTGCGCGGGGCCCGGGGCCGGCGGGGGTCCTGGAGCGGCGCGCCGGGGGCCGCCTGCGCGGGCGGAGCGGCCGCGGGCTCCTCGGCGGGCGGCCTGGCCCTGCGCGCCCGGCCCGGCCCGAGCGGCGCCGGCGGCTGTAAGTGCGGGGGCGGCGGGCCTGGCGGGGGGGCGGGGCTGGGGCGGCCGTGATGGAGCCGGGGCGGGACCGCCCGCTGCACCCGCCCCGTGCTTGTCGCTGCCCGGGCGGTGAATCGGGTGCGGCAGCGGCGGAGCCCGGGGGAGCCCGGAGAGGCGCTCGGTTCCTGTTCAAGTTCCGCACGAGTAATAGCGTGAGGAGCCGCCGAGTCTCCTGACAGCCGCGGGGCTCCCCGCACGCTGCTCTGCCGACCGGGCCTCTGCCCATGTCCGGTGCCGCGGCCCCCACCGCGGGGTCCCGCTCCGGCCTTCGCCCAGCGCGGCGGGTTTTCTTTGCCCTGGGGTGCTGCCGCTGTCTGCCCTTTTGGCGTTGTGAAGTGTCTGGCGATCCTGCTGTTGCTTCCAGGAGTGCTACAGTTGGGAAGTTTTGAAGTAGTGATATGTAAGACATGTGAATTGTTTGTCTTGGAGGTGTTCTGAAATTTTCATCCCTTTTCACCCGACTGTGTGGCCAGGCCTGTGAAGTCACCAGTGGGTGTCACACTCTTGACTGGCCTGCCCAAAAACGAGTTTTTCCCCGCAGGAATGGTAACTAACTGAGGAGCAGTGGGTGTAACAAATACCTGATGAAGGCTGTTGTTGGCACTCTCTGAGTCCTTGTAGTGTGGAGTACAATGAAGACTTAAACTCTGTCAGTGTGTGCCACAACGTGTCTGGTGTGTGACCCAGTGATTCCCTGAAAGCTAAAGATTGGTAACGGAGCAAATGTTTGTATTAGACAGTAGAGAACTTTGTGGAGGGGCTCACAGTAAGAGGCTCAGTATAACAAAGTTTGTTGTTGTAACTCCTATTTATTTCCATTCCAGATAAACATCTGATAAAAGAAGATGATAGAAAGACAGTTGTAAGTATTTGCATTTTGATCAGAAAGCTGTGTAAAACACACAGCCTCTTCTTTTATCTTGATCTGTGTATGTGTACGTTATTAACCATCAAACCTGGCTGTTAGTGACTGGTGTGCAGGTGCTGGGTCTGTCACTGGGTCTTACTCAGTGCAAACCTACACTTTTCTACTGCTGTAAATGGCAATAAAATCATGAGGGATTTGTGCAAGTACAAGGTACTGCTGCAGGGCCAGGAGTCAGTTTGGGGTGAGTGCTTTGTGTGTGTAGTGTTGCAGGTGCTCTACACAACTCTGCCTTTTAGGTTTTTTTGGCTTGTTTGCTTTTCATTTTTATTATTTTTTTTCTTTTGTAAATTCTGTTGCTCACATTGCTGGATTTGGAATCTTACTACTTTAATCTACAAATTATTTTAAGACGGTTGAAACAAAAGTCTCTTATTTTAATTGTGCAGGTTTCTGAAAATAAAAATTTAATGCATCTTAAGGTTTAAGCTATCTGTTTAGTGGATACTGAAATTGTTACTGCAGTTGGTGTTTCTTTTAAGTTGAAAACAAAAGTCAGAGGTGAGTGGTGGCAGCCAGTGTGTTGGTGACCCCCTTAAACTCTTGGGGGCCATGGGAACAGATGGGATGTTGGAAGCAGGGGGAGGCAACTGACTGCAGGGGTGCCAGAAAGTAAGGCTGCTGTCTTTCTAGAAAATAACCTATTTACTTTGTGAGGAAATGGTATGAGTGATATGGAGAGAGTGCATTTTTATATATGCTGTTTAGTACTATGGAGTGGCACAGTTTTTAAAGGTGGTCCTGTCTTTTATCAGATATGTATTGAGGGGAACATTGCAAGTGGGAAAACAACATGCCTGGATTATTTTGCACAAACTACCAGCATTGAGGTACTGGATGTAATTTTCTTTGTCTTTATTTACATCATTAAGCTGTTGCTTGTCTGGACAAAACTGACAGTTATCTTGGAGGTGTTGTCCTTTCTTAGGCTAATGAGAAAGGAGCCATTTGTCAGCCAGTTCACTTACTGGTGCACATATTTAGCTCTCCCTTCCCCAGCTGTTTCTCAAATTGCAGAAGAGAAGTACAGATCCTGTGCAATATAGTACTGGATGCCAAAACGTCAGTAAAACCTGTGGATTACGGTTTGTACCTCTGTGAAGTAACTGCAGCTCTCGTGTTGGGCATGTTTGGGCATGCTTGTTTGCTCTTCTATGTCACTTAACTCTTTGATGTAATATCTTTACTTTGTAATAAAAAAAGTAAAGATAAAGAAGCAATCATGTAAAAATACTAATGTGTACTGAGACACCAGTAAATGGATGGCTTTTTCTTTTTTTAAAAAAAGAAAAATCTGTTAGAATTGCTTGTGGGCATTTCTTGGACTGTCAGTGTGCTTGCTTTTGCATTTGCTTGGAACAAGATATGGGCAGGGTAGGCTTGTACTGTCTTGTAAACAAAATCAAGATCACACCTCAGTGAGCAATTGCTTTTGTGTACGTCAGATAGTAATTCTTTTTCCCAGCATCTGATTTTGACTCAAAAAAGTGAAATTATATCCAGGCTCATAAGGTAACCAATCCAGTGGTTTATTTTTGTGGTCTAAAAAGATGTTGTATAATCGTATTCTTCTGATTTTTTAAGTGTTGTAGAGGGATGAGCTCTCTAGTGCAAGTCCTGAATACTCTGACTTACTGATGGAGTATTTATTAAAAATAGGTGTAAACTTGTAGGGTCAAATTACATATTTTGAATCTAAAATATGTTTAACATGGAGTTGTTCTTTTTAACAAGGTTTTGACAGAACCAGTGGCCAAGTGGAGGAACGTTCGTGGTCATAATATCCTGGTAAGTGGCAGAAATGAATTCTACAGTTATAATTCTTGTTCTTCTAGAAAGGGGTGTGGACTTCTTACCAATCAGCAAAACTGTTAACAAAAGATGTGATCATAATCTCATACAGCAAACAAATAAAGCTCAACGAGGCAAAGATCTTTTACTTTGATTAGGACATGCGTGTCACAGAAACGTTACATATAAAATGCGGTTTCAGCAAGGACGGGGTCTTTTATTGGGTATGAGCTAAATAAACTTACAGAAAGGTAAGCCCTGAGTGTGGCAGTTGTTTCTAAATCTACTTACGTCTATTTTAAAGAAGAGAAGAATGTCTTTGCTATTAAATTACTTCAGAAAGTGAGAGGTGAATCTGATCAGTTGATACAGTTTGACTGTTGGAGATACGGAAACGCTGGTCCTGTGACGTGCTGAGAGCTTCTGTTGCCCTTTGGGTAGTCATTGCTTCTGGGAAACATTCCCCACAGATGTGTCCCTTTGCCACAGCTGTGCTCAGAGCAGTCAGGGCTCTGACTACATCTGCAGATAGACTTTTGCTGAGATGCTTGGAGTGGTTTCTCATGTCAGTCTTCCCTGCTTATACAACACCTGCATTGCAAAGATCCCGTTGCTGGTGATACCTATGCTGAAGCTGATGTGGAATTTGTTGTCCACACAGTGGTGTGGATACGCCCCAAACCACGCATGCCCCAACAGGTATTTGATGCAATTGCTGCTAGCACAGATCCTACTAGTAAATTTCCCTACTAGCAGTTTCTTGTGCTATACTTTGTTATGATTAATCAAGGGATGGCGTGTGCTTGGCTGTGTTGAACATCATCACAGGAGTCTCATAATTCCACAGTACTTTCTGATGCTGGTCAAGGAGAAAAAAAGCCAGATCTGTGGACTGAAGCAATGCTGCTGTCTTAGTTTGTCACCTCAGCAAACAGACACTGAACAATGTCTTATTTTGGGTTGGATCTTTTATCAGCTTTGCAAGATAGGCTCTTGCTTCTGTGTGTGTGTGGCATTGCAGCAATTAGAGCAGAAGATCTGAGATCTGCTTTGAGGATCCCCTTGGGAAGAAGAGTTGTCTGTGTTAAAAGACACCTATTCTGAGGCTCAGGTATACTTACTGGAACCATATGTTGCATTTCTGGATGGACTGGGAGATACTGAGAGTTTGTTAGGGCACAGAAATAGAGTACCAGATACATTTATATTTGAGTTGTCTCAAATGACCTGTGCCTTGGTCCTCACCATTCCAGGTGCAGAGTAACTAATTCCTGCTGACTTCAGCAAGTGTTCCAAGTGCCCCACTTTGTGTCTTTAAGGACTGGGACTGTAATTCTTACATCTGCATTGCAGAGAGCAGATGATCACTTAATTCCTGTCAAACCTGGTGTCAGCTGTTCTAGTGCACTTCTTTTACCAATTCCATCCTAGTGCAAAAGCTTATGAAATACCCAACCTCTCTTTTTTTGCTGTTTGACCTTACAAAAATGTCTGTTTGTCTCATTTCTGTCTCTAAATAACCACAGGGCTTAATGTACCAAGATGCATCAAGATGGGGGATAACATTGCAGACTTACATACAGCTTACAATGTTGGAGCAGCATACTAGACCAATGGTAAACAAACATTTTTCTTTTAATTTTAAAGAAGCATTAGATAGGGTTATGAGTAATAAGTATTTTTAACTATGTATCCAAAAGTTAAGGTGCTGTTTGCATTCGGTCTTTGTTTCTGTATTGAGGCTGAATTTTTATGGTACAGAGACACTGTTGATATGCTCAGAATCTCCTCCAGGGGTGAAACATCTGCCTCCAACCAGCTTAGAACTTCTATTTCCCCAAACTAATACTGCCTTTTTTTTTTTTTTTTTTTTCATCATCCTTATGAGCTGGACTTACAGAAATCTTTTCATCATCACTGTGCATCAGTGACTTGTTTGCAATTGGTGTCTCTCTAAATGTAGCTATTTAAAACCTCTGGCAAACTTTAGGTAATCTTAAAGGTAGTGCAAGTATTCATCCCACTGCTCCATGCTGTATAACACAAAAGTAGCCATTGCTGCTTGTGTTAATCCAAAATACTTCCACTACATTTTTGTTGCTTTTTTGCAGATGGTTTGCATCCTTTTTTTCTTGTAATTTTTTTGTTTTTCTGTATTGATTCACATGCTCTATCTAGTATAAAGGACATGATGAGCAATACGAGCTCAAAATGAAAGAACTGTACTGAAGAATGAAAACTAGTGAGAGACTGAAGTTTTCTTTTGTAGGTTTCCCCTGTAAGGATGATGGAGCGATCAATTCACAGTGCAAAATACATTTTTGTAGAGAATTTGTATCGAAGGTATGGTATGTGGTTTTCTACTTCCTTGCTGTAGTTAGATTTAAAAAAAAATACATATATGTATAATTGGCTGATGTTTTCTTTAGTAATTTGCATCTAAGTGGTCAGTGAAATCTGTCAGTTCTGTGCAGGAGTGGCAGGGTGTTTTGTATGGGACACGGTGCCCACTGGTAGAATAAAACCTGTGGGACGCTGGGCAGATGAGACCCTTTTTCCAAACAGCTCTTGTGTATTTAGCAAATATTATTATTTAGAACACCATTTCTTGAAGTTATCTGCTCTCCAGCTGAATACAAGAGTCTTGCTTAAATCAAAGCAAACCCATACTAGACAGGTCAAAACCCCCGAGGTTATAAAGGATAGCACTGTAGGAGGGACAGAATGAGATCCAGCCTTAGCATCCAGGATTGGCACTTACTGTAAGCAGGAACTTGAGTGACAGGTGTTCCAGCCCTGATGTGCTCACAATCAGGATTCATAGGATCAAAATAGCCTGAAAACCTTGGTAGGCTAGTGAGTAATGAAAGCAAGACCTGTTGTCTCTGAATGTTACCTTCTGAATCAGGTCCCAGCCCCCAGTGTGCTTGGGCCAGAGGCAGAGCAATCTGTTCTGGGGGATAAGACTTGGCTGAGAGAAAAAAAGCGTTTATTACCTGGCTGATGTGTAACTCATCCATCCCATGCTAATTAAAGTAGTGCAGTAATCAGCACTGGGTTTTTTGGTTTTGTTTTGTTTAGAATGCTGACCTTGTATTGAGAAGCCGATGTAACAGATTGTTGTTTTAATGAATTTTTTCATTGGTCTTAAGGGACAAAACCCCTTTCCTGTCCCTGTCTGCAGAAGAATGGCTGCATGCCACAAGATGGCATCCATGCTACATAAACACCTAGTCTGTTGCTGGAACTGCTTTGAAAGTTCAGAGAAACACAGTAAGATGTGAGGCAAACAGAAAGAGACATCATTTATCCCCAGTCTACATGCAGTGGAAGTGTATTGGAATGTCTTTCTCATTTTAAATTACTGCTTTTTTTTTTTTTTTGCTATCAGCCTGAGTCTGCTTGTGTTAACTCTATGTATTAATTTTGGAATAACATTTTTAAGGGCATCTAGGATGTTTCATGGCTTCAGCACTTTTTAATGTTGGATTGAAGGCATTTGCTTTGTTTGTTACAGTAAGCTGCAAGACATCTGATGCTACCAATAGCAAAACAACATATGATATAGGGGTGGGTAGAAGGATTACAAATTAAAAAATGAAAACTTTGGGCTACATTAAAATAGCCATTTGGAATGACATGAAAAAATGTTTGTCTTACCTCATATCCTGTCTCTAGCATTGGTCAAAAGTACTTGAAGAGAGTGTAAGAACAGAGTAAGCATTCATGATAATTTCTGAGTGTATCCTGTCACTTATAGTTAGTCTTCATTCAGCAGTGGTTTCTCTGTATTTAGTAACCCACAGGGAGTTTCTTGTTCATGAACCTGTCCAGTTTCCTTCTAAGCTCATGTAAAACTTAAGTTTCCAGGACATCCTATGGCAAGCAGTTCTATTTCTTAACTATAATGGGAAAAAGATTTAATATTTGTAACTGCTAATAATAGAAACTTTGTTTTAGTGGTTTTTTTTTCTTTAGGTCTTTGTGTTGTATAAACAATGCTTAATGAGGTTTTGAATTTGGGTGGGTATAATATTGGTCTTGTTTTAATTTCACAAATGCTGAAGTAAATTTGGAGTAATTCTAGCCGGTATAAAAATATGAGTTTAAAATTGCTCTGTGCAGACTGTCCAGTGATTGGTGGCTTTTATGTTTATTCAGTGGAAAAATGCCAGAGGTGGATTACGTTGTCCTAACAGAATGGTTTGACTGGATCCAGAACAACACTGATGTTTCGGTTGATTTGATAGGTAAGATATTGCATGAAATCTGGAGGGGCATGTTTGTTTTGGGCTTTCCTTGCTGGGAGAAAAAATAATTCTTGCTCATAAATAATCACATTATTCAATATGATAGTGATTACAGGGTGTAGCATCACACAGCATAAATTTGTGGATGGTTCGTGGATTGATTAACAGTATCACCAAAGGGGGGAGGGTCAGTGGTGGTACCCAAGTCAGGATTCTTTCCTTCTACAATTTGTGAAGTAAGCTTCTTCTTTGCTTTTAAAGCTGATCCTTGAACATAACTCTTACAATTTTTGTTATGGCAGTTTATTTGCAGACTTCTCCTGAAGTTTGTTATGAGAGGTTAAAGAGAAGATGCAGGGAAGAGGAAAAAATCATTCCTCTGGTAAGGAGTTCCTTCAATATATGTGGTTACAATGAGTTTTAAAAACATAATGATTCCAATCTAAATACTAAAATTATATCCCGAGTGTATTGCTGAAATGTGTTGCAGCTGTTTTCCTTGCAAACGTAAGACTTCAGTACTTAATTTGGATTTCTTTTATAAAAATTATGTATCATGCACACTGACTTTCCCAAGTGTTGTGTTTTAGTGATCAGTGTACTATAGCTGACTGTTTAGGTGCAGTATTAATCAAGTGTTAATCTTCTCTAAGATGTAAGAAGACCTGATTATATCCATAGAAGGGAAATGCAGTTAGTGATCTTTAAAGGAGCTGAGAGCCTGTCCTCCTGTAAGCTCTGTGTCTTTGAGGTTCTTCATGGAGTAAAACCTTATACTGGGAATTAGTTTTTCTCAGAAATGTTCCGATGCTTTTTATTTTTGTTGGTGGAAGTATCTGATGCTGGATTCTATATATAATTCTTAATTACTTACCACATATGTAAAAATTGCCATGTGTGTTTCATCCCTGGGTATGGTGTTACTTGAATGCCTCTTTTCTAGGAATATCTAGAAGCTATTCATCAGCTCTATGAAGAGTGGCTTATCAAACATACACTGTTCAAAGTATCCTGCCCAGTGCTTGTGAGTATTTAGTTAGAAGCAATTAAGCATATGGAGGATTTTACTCTTTAAATATTATGGGTGTTATTTAGTGGTACAAATAAATAAACAAACATGCTTTTCTAATAACTTTTGGAGAAGGAAAACCTTAGAAAAATGTTTACAGCTGTCAATAGTGCATAGAAGTGCAGTCTTTATCTCTGGTGGAATTGGAGGGTTTGTTCACTGGGATTGTTTACAGGATCAGACACAGCTTTTCAGTGAATGTCAAATTCAGATCAGAAAGCTAATCAGACCCATCTATAGGGAGTGTGTCAGTTTGGCTTCAGTGGTAGTCCTGTTCAATTTTGCTCGAAAGCAAACATGTTTTGTTGTGTCAGTTATTTCTAATGTTCATGTTCTTCTTTTCAAGGTTATTGGAGCTGACCATGACATGCAGAAAATGATAGAAAAGTACGAAGAAAACCGGGACCAAATATTAAATCCCTATAATATGCAAGACCATTTATAGAAGTCTACAGTTGTTGTATTTTAAAAAAAAGTTTATGAAGTCTGGTTTAGGGGCAATTTTTAGAGTTTTTAATATTTCTAAATATAATGGGGTTTGCTTTTGAATTATGCTTTATAGAATGTTGTGGACTTACTGCTGTGAAATGTTCTGTTAATGCCTCGTATCTGAACAGAAGCCAGTTCCCTTTCATGTTTTTATTTTCTCCATCAGCTTTACTATGTCAATTCTGTTCAGCTAAAATACATCTATTTCTCCCATTTCCCACTTCACTGCTGCTTCCTAGAAGTAACATAAGTTTCTTCCTTTTTTTTCTTAAAGACAATCCCATTTTTGTAATTTGAAAAAAATAGTTCCATACAAAAGGTGAGATGTCCTTTATTTTATGAGAGGAAGCAAATGAAGTGCATTGAGTTGATGCAGCTTTGTTAAATAGGTCTTGTCAAGCCAAAATGGGGGGTTTTAAACTAATCCTATCTACACTAGTGCAATTGCATTGAATTTAGTAAGCTTCTTCTGCTTTACATGAAACTACAATATAGCTGTAGTTCTGAAGATAACTATGTACAAGTACAGTCCCACTGAATTCAGTGGCAAAAAAACCCCCACGGTTTTTGGAAGCAGTTGCAGAATGGCTTTTAGGCTTTTTTTGAAGCTAGGTTTTTAAAAGGACTTTTATCTCTAATGTTCATGAAATCACTGGCCCTGTGGTAGCCAAGTTGAGAACTAGTGAAAATGCAGGGTGCACAGAACTGTGTTTGTTGTTCCTTTCAAATGGTTATAAAAAAGCTTGAATTAATTGACTTCTTAACTGTTTTGGGTCATTCATTTGTACCTTTTTTAAAAAAGAGAAATACAGGTGATGATTTAGGTTTATATCTTGATCAGTTTATTGTGACTTACAGGTATGTTAAGAGTAGAGAAACGTAGTGGAGATTTATTTTACACTTTAGCTGTTGAGTGTTGAGTTGGTCTTATTTTCTGCTTTACCTTCCTAGTGTTGTCTTCAAGATAATCCTGACAGTTCTGTTTTCACATTACTTCTGTTTGCAGGGAATTATTTGTGAAGTACAGTATGTAATTAATTTTTTTTTTTATATATAATAGTTTTGGATGGTTTAATTGGAGCAAGCAAGGTTAACAGTGCTGTAAAACACACTTTAATGTAGTTGAGCATATCATAGCTTTGTAGTGGATGCTTCTAAAAATGGCTAGTGCTTTGATCATTTATTACAGACATTTGTCTGGAACTTGTTGGAGGATACAGATTTGCAGGAACTTGGGTTTTTTTCCTGTTTCACCTGATTTTGAACAGTGTCTGATGGTATTACTTTTGGAGTTCTCTGCTTTTTATTTTGTAGTTTTTTGGTAGCTGGTTTTGTGGTATGCCTAAAAATCATTGTAGTTGAAATGACTGCACCATTTTCCAAGGCAGGAAATGCAGTTCATTTCTTGTTATTTCCATCTGGTGAGATTTTTTTTTTCCAAATCAGTACAGCTTAATAATGATCAGTGCACTGAGACAGCACTTCCTAGTGAGCTGCTATACTAAAGCTGATGAACTCAGCATTGCCATCCAGTTGTACAGCTTTGGAATCTTAGCTTAAAAATAAGATGTGTGTTAAGTAATCATCTTACTTACTCAAGCTTATTTGCAGGGGGATGGTACTAATTCTTGAAACCTGTTAAACTTTCAAAGCTTTTTGTATCAGAGACCAAAGGAACTATTTCTTTGGAAACAGTTCTGTAAACTTACAGTCATCTTCAGTTTGTTCTTCTAATTTCATTATGGGTTGTAGAAGCCAAGGATGTATATTTTGCATACAGTCCAAAAAAAAGCACTTAACTGTTTTGCACAGAAAATTTTACAGTACAAAGAATCTCACTTATCTTTCAGCTTTTGAAAGCAAATTTTTATCCGATTTCTCCCTTCATTACATCAAAACAGTAGTTTGGATGGAAGTTAGTGATATTCATAATTACAGTGTAATATAAGGGAATAAATTCTATCTCTTATTTATTAAAGATTAGGGATGCAGTGGCTACATGTGTACGTTTTGTTACCTATTACTTTTCATGTATAGATTGTCATATATGTCATATATGGGAAGGTTGGGGTATTTAAGGAAAACTGGGAACAAAACCAAACAGATGCTTGTTATATGTCATAAATGTTAAAATGTTTGCAGTCTGCTATAGATGTGTAGATAAAAATACTGTGTACTTATAAAGAGCTGTTTTTAAGCCTGGAATTTATGTGCTTTTGTGTCCTGAAATCTCCTGGTTGAGGAGGGGGAAAAAAGGGCAATCAGCAGTAGTCTGATACATGTTTTGTTCCTCTTAGGACTGTCAAAGCAGTGATTGTGTAGCAAGTTGCAAAATACCATGAAGTAGTGCTCTGTTTCTACAGGCAGACTGAAGTTCAGTACTAGTAGAGTGGATCATGTAAACAAGCTGCCACTTCACTTGGCTTTTAGGATGTGGTCCCTCAGTTGAATGTAGCCTCTCCTGTAGACTGAGCCATACATAGCTGTTTTTCCATGCCTTTTGGCTATTCTGGATTTCATTACTTCCATCACAGTTCCACATCTGAACTGCAGTGTGTGACAAGTTACCTCCTCTGTATTGCCTTTTCTGTGTTACATACTAGTCTGGGTAGAGGGATGTTTCATCAGTATTTACTTTGCCCTGGTCGCGGTGTCTTAGCAAATCAATAATGTCTGGTAGCAGCTTATTAATTTATTTGGAGTAAGTTAGAGAGACTGGCACAATGAACACATTTAACACGTGCATTTTCTAGCCTGGCCTCTTGTGTGTTTCTTCTAGCATGGAAAGCATGCTTGGGAGATCTTCCTTGGAGAATTCAGTCCTTCCTGTAGGATATGGAGGCGTATGTAAACATTGTGCATTTCTAAAGCAGGATAGAGTCAGGTGAGAATTAACCGTGGTGGTTTTCTCCCCTCCCCAGCATTTGAAGGGGCTGACACAAAGTCATGAGCTTTTTTTTTTGTTTTATATGAAAAGTTTAGTTTCAGAACAAAAACTAGCACTTGGGAGATTAATTCCTACCTAAGAGAAACAGTCTTCTGTCTAGTCCAGATAAGTCTAATTGATCATTCAACATTTTTTTCAGAGGCTGGCATGTGATAATTAGTCATGCTGTATCAGGAGCAGGGCACCATTTTGCTTCCTGTTGTGTAAACATACAAGAGTGATCTCTTATCTGATTACGTACAGAAGTTCAGTAAGGAGAATGACGGAATAGAGGAGCTGTGTTTGTTACCTGTGTACTGCACACATACTAATTTATTTTACTTACTTTCATGCCAGAAGGCTTTGAATTGAATTGTCTGTGCCATCCTAGAGGCCTGTACCTGTTAATAGTGATACATTCTTCCCTTGCATCCTCCAGAAAAAGTATTGACCTGTCATGACTGTGAGTGAGCTGCTCTGCAGATGTCACTGGATTCCATCCCAATCCTAGTTGGAGTTTTTTTACTATTCACTGTTGTGAACAAAGGAGCCTTGTGGGATTTAATTGGCTATCTCAGCAGTTAATTTCCAGTGGGTGGGACCTTTAGCTGTGGTGGTGCATTACTGGTGGTTATTCTCCCAGTGTTCAGGTACAATTAAAATAAAAAATGATAAAGCAGTGTTTCAGAAATTGTCTTTTTGTGGTGGATGGCTCTGAGCAGTAGAGATGTTTATCTTCCTCAATGCTTTGCAAGCCCTTGTCAATCTCTCTCAGGTATGCTTTGTCTCAGGGAATTGTTTTATTAAGACACTAACTTATAAATCTGAAGCAAATTGTTATTTTTCTTCTTTTCACTTAATGTCTGCAGGCTTTCCAGCTGTGTGCTTTTGGTTTTTTTTGGAGGTGGTTTTTTTTAACGCTAAAATTTGGCTTTCATTGTTGGATGTAAGAATACCAGTTTGTTCTAAAATCAAGCTATGATTCTTGAGCACCTTAGCTCCAGGGAGGGCAAGGCTGTACCTGTGATAGGAATGTTAAGGGGAGGAAATGACTTGCCATAAGAGACCCAGTGGGGAGAGGTTGTCTGAGTATCAGCCAGGTACTAGGTCTGCTGCCTAAGCTCTGTGTCTGCCCTGATCAAAGAGACTTTATCTATTCCAAGGCTTGGGAGAGCTGAGCAATTCAAAATGGTTGTGTGTAGCATATAAATTTGGAAACAGAACTGGCTTTGTGTCTCTATGATGGAAAGGCATCCAGTGAGTCCGTAAATCCCTACTGAATTCATAGACTGTCAGGACCAGCTGTAGCACAATTAAAGCTGGCAGCTCACCGGAGGATAGGCACGCATTTTACCAACACAAATCACCTTCCTTTAGAAAGCAGCCCAGGCAGCCACTCTTGCTGGTTAGCAAAGCTGCTTCAGTGGTTGCTCTTACTTAAGTTGATTAGCCAAGGAGAGGTGCAGTGGACACTAGCAAGAGGGACAGCAGGGCACTGGAAGATGGGGTCAGAAGTCTTAGGGTCCCTTTTGTCTGTCCCTCTTCTCAGGTCTGACTGTATTTACAACTAGGATTTTAAATTCAGTTCTACCTTACTGATGTGGAAGCAGCTCCACAAGGCCTAAGGACTTACCTTTTATTTCAGCTGGTTTTCAAAATTTGTCTCTCCACAAGCATTTTTAATTGTAAAGCTTTTGTCTCTCAAAGACTTAAGAAATTTGCAATGTGAAAGTCATTTCTAGTACAAGACCTGAACACCCTCTACCATCTGTACAGGAAATGAAACTAAAGGGTGTTCTTGCAGCAATGAGAAACTGAGATGAAAATATCTAGAAGACTTTAATTGCATAGTAGCTCTCCCTGCAAAGACAGACAGACCACTTACCAGTCCTGACCAGTCTGCCACAAGGAGAAGATTCCACAATCCAGGTACTCAAACATTAAAAAGTGGATTCTCAGAACATGGCCACTTTGTATGTAGAGATTCTGTGCAGTTTAACTGTTTGGTGGGCACTGTTTGGAAATAAAAAATTAATCACAATATCACCACTATCTCCACAGTGTTCCTGTGGCTTGGTGGAGCAGTGCACTGTTAGGACTGTGCTTTCTCTCTTCTCTGAGACCCTCTATTATATTGTTTTCCTCATGTGAAGTGGTTCATAAGCTCCTGGACACGGAAAATGCTGCTCCAAGACTACTCACAAATGGGGCAAAGTGAGGATCTGTGTCCACTGTATGCCAGGTATGAAGATGACTGGTCTCAATGATCTTAAGGGTCTATTCCAATCTAAATGATTCTGTAAGATGGAAGCAATTGTGCACAAGCCCATTAGGGGAAGTTTAGTGAAGAGTTAAGAGTCTTTCTAATAGTAGATGTTAACAAGTTTTGTGAAGGCCAGCAGTATGGCATTGATGGAGTTAGATGTCTGAGATGGTGTCTTTGCAAGTGGTAGTCTTCAGTTTCCTTTTGTATTTTTTCATTACTAAGTTGCTGTTAAATAGGTTTCCTTGTGTAAGTACAGTAAAGATAAAATAGGATTTTAGGTATATGAATCCTGTAGTACTGGTGGTCATCTAAATACTTGGGAGATACCTTCATTTGTGATTAGGAGTTTTTGCAGTTTTGGAGTTCCTGAATAGTTGACACAATTTGAGATTTAAAACACACAATTTTAATAAACCCCACAGGGGGAAAAATACAGCCTATAAAATCCAAAATGCTTAGGAAGAACAGATGGGTACTTGAAAGAAGACCAGGGAGGTTGTGGTAGGATGATCTAGCCAGAAGCTAAGCACCTACACAGCTGCTTGCTCCTCCCACTTCCCCAGCAGGATCAAATGAGCTTTTGGTTTGAAACAAAAGGTTTAATAAGGAAAGAGAGGGGAAAAACCCAGCGATACAATGGCAGTAAGTCACCACATTCCACAGGAAGACGAATGCCCAGCCAGTCTCTGAGCAATGGCCACCTTGGTAGGCAAAAAAACCCCTACCATCTTCTGCTACCAGCTGTATTGCCAGGCATGATGTTCTGTGGCATATCCCTTTGGCTGGTTTGGGTCAGCTGTCCCAGCTGTGTCCTCTCCCAGTTACTCATCACTGCTAGAGAGAGTTGTGACAGTGTGCAAGCACTGTTCAGGAAAAGCAAAACCACTGGTGTAATACCAACAATTTTAGCCACAAAACCCACCACACCACCCCAGGGGCTGCTATTAAGAAAGTTACCTCAGACCTAGCCTAGACCCAGAACAGAAGTATTGATGCATGTGCATGTTCACCCATTCCTCACAATCCCACCCAAAGCTGAAGTAAGCCCTGTCACTTGATGATGGACAAAATTTTATTCCTCCTACATTACTGGAACAAAGTGATGACAGGACTTCAATAATTAGTTGTTCAAAAATCAGGTCTTTACATTTTAGCTCCTGAGGTTTTTCTAGTGCAACCCATGTGCTCCTCTTTGATTTTCTGGGGGCTGAAGGTCAATGTTAAACAGTTTATAGTATATTAATTTTACCCAATATTCCAACTACATGAAAAACCAAAACATTCTTAGCACTGAAGTGCTACTGGAAAAGTTACTTAAAGCAGTACTGAAGTCTTTCTGGGTAACAAGTGCATAAAGAAGCACTGAAGATTGTGCTGAAACACAGTACCAGTGACTGTGCTTTCCCAAACTGAATTACATGTTGTGCATGACAGAGCATCTCAAAGCTGGGACTCCAGCTTACAGCTGATCTAACAATGCTGCTCCCTTCTCAGCACAATGCTTTTCACACAGCACTCTGACCTACAGGATATCACTTATCCTGGCTCTAATCCTGGGGCCCTTCTCTAATCTTTTCTTTCCCTGCCACTAAAATAGCAGAGGATGGTAGTTTTTTCCCTTAATTTTAGTGAGATGGACTTACAGAAAAGTCCAGTGAATTCCAGAGCTGGTGCAGTTAAGTGGCAGAAACAGGGCAAGGGAGAAGGCAGCAGTAGCTGGATCTCCCTCTTCTGGTAGCAGTGAATGATTAGAATGCTCAATGCTTCTCTTGAAATTTGTGGTGGTAACCACAAAAAAACTTGGTAGCAAGTGGAGACAGGTATAAAACCTGTAATACAGGTTATTGCCTCTATAATATCTAAACTGTTGCTCCTAATGCAAAAATAAAACCAAGTGTTCACAAGGCTGTTTCCTTCTTTAAATGTAATGGAATGTTACCAAACTTTCTAACTTTCAACTGAGAAAAGGTGCAAGATCAGCTAGAGCACAGCTTCACAGGAATGTAATGAATTAACAGATGTACACTCCAGTACAGCATTTGTAAAGCTGTAAAGTTGGATCATCCCATTTTTAAACATGTACCTGGCTCTATCACTGTACAGGATGCTACACTTGAAGAGTAAGGAATACTCCAGAAATGGAACTGTAATGGAAAAAAAGAAAAAATTGTGCTTAACTGAAGAAACCTATCTGGCATTAAGCAGCACAGGAAGAAGTCTGGCTGATGAGTTACATGGTTTTAAATTTATGTAAGTTGCCTGTGCTTTAGAAAGGTCACCATTTGGTTTTCAGTGCCAAAGATTCTAATGAGCATAAGCAATTGAGAATCTGCTCAACTACTTCCTTTTTTTACTGTCCAAAAGCAGTGGTTGGTGTTTTTGGTCTTTTTTAAACTGCTTCAACAAAGCTAATAATCTCCTTGAAAAGCTGATCAAGGCCACGAGTGAGAGGAAAAAAACCCAGGCAGGTTACAGATAAAAGCACTGGTAGAATCAAGTGTGATGGCATAACATTCCTTGGTCACTTTTGTCAATAATGACATAAGGCTCCTGGATTTCATTTACTTTTGAATTATAGTTCTCCAGCTTTACTTCACCGGATTCAGGAGAGTCATGTTCAGGCTGCGAGAGGTTCCTTCTGCCCTGTGTGGTGGTCCTTCTTACACATGAAGACCGAACATCTATACTTTGTGGTGGAATGTAGGTGAGGTTGGGTGGCTCTCTAATGTGTTTGAAGCACTCACAGGCTGTATGTGCATTAGGAGTATCCAATAATAGTCTCTTGCTATCAGAATCAACAGTGGGATCCTCCATGTTCCTGGTACTACAGCACGGATCTGAAGATGGCTCAGTATGTACAGCTGCTCTGCTCTGCATCTGAGCATTAGTCAGATATGTATGGTTTATTTGGGAATGATTAAATTCTCTGACGTGCCTGTCACTTGTACTTGCATATGATACTGACTCAGGTTGGCCAGTTTCCTCTACTGGATACATAAGGTCTTCCTGAGTGTCCTTGATTTGTAGTTTTGTGAAGGTTAAAGACAGCTCACAAACTTTCTCTTCCCTGGGGACACTGCAGTGTTGGACAGATGCAGTGTCCTCGTACAGCAGGGACTTCAGCTCATTGGGTTCATCTGCAGGGTCCAGGTCTATGCAATTTATGGCATCGTTAATTTCTGCTTCAATTGATCCTCTGGAGACTTCTTGAGCTGTGTACTCCAAAGTGGCTTTGCTGTCACAAGAGCTGTCAGCAAATAGTGCAAAGGCTGGTGGACCGCTTGCTCCTGGTGAGAGCGGCACAGGCCTGATCTCATTTGCAGCTGACTCTGCAGAGACTGCCAAAGCACATTCTTCACTTAGACTGGCTCTTGGCTTTTTTTCAAAAGCTTTTGGAGAAAGATTCTCGCTGAAAATAGGTGTTTGTCTTATGACAATGTCACTATATTTGATTAAGAAGTCCTCACTGTCTGAGCATTTGCCTGGAAAATGTGCAGTGTTAATGACTTGCCTTTGGTGTTCCTGAAGCCTGTTAGTGGATTGAGTAACTGCTAACTGAGGTATCTCATCTTTGATCCTCAGATTCCCAGCAGCTTCAAAGGCTACATCACTATTAGTTGAAGACCTCTGTTGAGTAGCAAGGCACAGACATGTCTCACTGTTTTCTTTATTTTCTAGATTTTCAGCATCTTCTCTCTGGGGTGTTTGATCCTCTTTGTCCTTATCTCCAGGATGCTGGTGCATTTGTATGTTCTTCTGTAGGGTTTTCTCCAAATTGCCGTGTTTTTCTTCACTTGTCATTTCAAGGATGGTTTCACACTCAATTCTTGCCAGGAATATTTCAAATGCAGTCTGCTTTGTTTCCTCATTGTTTCTCTTTTTGACAAGTGAAAACTCTGTTGCTGTTGTTGCAATGTAACCTATTTTCTCCAGTACTGTTTTTACAATGTCATCTGGGAGCACAGATTGAATATAGTAGACAAAATTACCCGTGAACGTCTGAAACAAAATGCAAGATTGAAAAACAGGTGAACACTTTTTGGGTGGGGTGGAGGGAAGCATGAAAGACTTCCTAAAAATCAAAAGTTCTTTAAAAATTAGCATTATTTTCTAAGCCTCTCAGCATTATAGCTTTGCTATTGCACATTAATTTCCATGAAGTTATGCCAGTTTAAACCTGCTGAGATACTTGCTAGGAGCATCAATATTAAAAAAGGAAGAGAGCAGGAAAATAATTTTAGTCAGACTAGAGAAACTCAGAAATATGTCTTTTGTGCTCTAGTGAAATGCAGGATTTTTCAATGAAGATTCATAGAACAAATAAATGAGGGCTGATCTTTTCCTAAAGAAACAGACATGGTGCAGTCACTGTTAATAATATTTCTTATTATCAGGCTGCCCAGCTTGAGACTGACTTACCTACTTCTAGGACTGAGACTTAAGCATTGGTCTCACAAGCACAAGCTTAGGGGGAGAACAAAACTGCCCCCTCCAAAAGGCTGTAGTGCAATGTAGGACTGAGCCTCAGTCTCAGGTAAAGCTGTCAGCACTGCCTTTCACTCCCCAGCTTCTGATCCTTCTAGAGGGGACATGAGGAGCTGGTATTGGAGGGGGGCGGGAATGGTGGTGTGTGTGTGTGTGACATCAGAGCAGATGACAAGTCAGGAAATGTGTGTAGAAGCTCAGGATTCTTGTACTATGTCCTGTTTTAGATGAATGAGAATACTGGAATATACAGCTGTTTGAGAATCTGCAGAGGGGACTAAATGGCAGGGAGAAGGAAATGGCTTTTCCTCCCCAGCACCTGTTGCTGTAGAAAGGGAAGTAAGTTTCCATGTTGAGCATTCAAGGATATTGTTTAATTACAAATTTTGCATGTGTTGGAGACTGCTCTCTCTTTTGGGAAATGAGAGATGTTCAGTGTGCTAGGGAAGAGGGGTAATCTTGACCATCTAGCTACAAAAAGCAGCCACATTTCCTTTTTCAAAGGAGTTTTTCCTACTCGCTTCACTAGCTGCAGTCACCAGAGCTGGGACAGGTGCTATAATCACTGGACCAGAGAGACACTGGTCCACCTGGGCACTGGCATCAAGCTGTTAGCAAAACTGATGACTGAAGTAAAAAGCATCCCCTCCTTACAGGCAAATTAAGGTTAAAACTCAGAGTAATGAGAGCCTTTCATTGTGCCTCTTCACTTCTCTACCGTCTCACAATAACTGAAGGTCTCTGTTCCCAAATCCCTGGGCCGGGCAGGCCCTTAAGGCCCGGTCTCGGCGCGGACAAGGCCCGCAGAGGGCAATGAACGCCTCGCACGGCGCAGGGCACCCCTAACCCGTTCCAAATCGGCTCTTAAGCGCAGCTCCGACCTTCCCGCGACGGGGCCGCTGCCTCCTGCGCAGGAGGGAAGAGGCCTCGAAGCCCCGCGGTCGCCGGGCCCCGAGGCCGGAGCAGCCCTTCCCGGGGCTGGCTGCGCCCGCGGCCCGTCCCTACCTTCAGCGACCAGATTTCCTTCCGCCACGGGCAGAGGAGCAGGTTGACGCAGAGCAGCTCCAGCACCTCCAGCGCCTTCAGCAGCCCGGGCAGGACGCTGCCGCCCCGCCGGCCCCGCGCCCGCCGGCACCGCTCCGCCACGCCGCGCACGTCCAGGCAGCCGCGGCGCGGGCCCAGCAGCCGCCGCGCTCTCGCCTTCAGGGAGGCCTCGTCGCACACCGCCAGCTGCCCCGCGGCCCCTCGGGCCAGGTAGTAGGCCAGGTAGTCCCGCAGCACCTCCTCCTCGCCCGCCGCCGGCTCCTTCATGGCGGCGGCAGCGCCGCCCGGCCCGCCGAGCTGCCCCCGCCCGGGCCTGGCGCCGCCCGGCCCGACAGCGGCCGCGGGGCGGGGCCGGGGAACCGAAACCGAAAGGCGGGGGCGGGGCCGCGCGGGGCGGGGCGCGCGGGGCGGGGCCGCGCGGGCTGTTGTCGCCTTCGCGCGAGCGCGTGGTGTTGCCGCCCGAGCCGGGCGGCGGCGCGTGAGGTGCCGCCCTGAGGTGACGCCCCGCGCTGAGGTGAAGCCCCGCGCTGAGGTGAAGCCCCGCGCTCCCGGGCTGGCAGCGCCGGTACCGGCCTTCCCGGGCCTTCTCCTGCCTCCTTCAGCCGCGAGCACCCGAGGGAGGTGTCCGCCGCGGGCGTGGCCTTGGGGAGGTGAGTCCCCGGGCTGGCGTGAGGGTGAAAGCTGCCCTAGGGGTACGTGTGTTGTGGGGTGAGACGAGACCATCTGTAACAGCGTGTTCCTCCTGCTCACTTTGTTACTCTTTTTATGTTGCCGCTGTGTTCCTGGACTAGGTTTTGGTAAGGATCAGCTGAAAGAGACTTGTGTCTTCTGCTGTGCTAGCTGAAAAGTTTCCTGGAATGAGTTTAAAATGGAGGGTTGGGTCCAGCCACTGGAAAGCAAACCTGACTTGGGTCCAGATAGTTTTGCTAACCTTGGCTTTCGGAATCCGAATTTCAGAGTCTCTTCTCGTGGCCGCTACAATGTTGCATGTGTGTGTGATTTCATAAACTAGTACCAGCATCTGCCTGCTGAGACCTTAGTTTTTGTTGTAGGCCAGCTGGGCTGCCATCTTCAGCAGTGTCTCCACTGACTTGACTTGCAAAAGTGTATTTGACTTGATGGTTTTTTAATGGCTCATCTTGTTATAGATCGTCTTCATTACATGAAAGACTTTTAAATTAATATTTGACTTGCTGTTAGCCGCTGGGAATGTATGGTTTCTCTTTATTAAGGGAAATTTCAAGCTTACTTGACTGCAGTCCTTTTTCTTTCTGGTGGAAAGTGACTGTGTGGTGTTGCAAACAAACTGGTTTTCTCTCTGACTTTCCAGGCAAAAGGGCTTTCTAAAAACATATGGTTTTGATCGTCATTCCAAGTGAAATGTCATTAGGAAATACTTTTGTAGAATTTGTGTATGGATAATTGCTATATAAAAATTGCTGATCTAGCCAAGAGGGTTGGGGGAACAAATCCCCATACTGCCACCACATGTTAAAATGAGGCCATTTGGCCATCTGCTGCAATGTCTGAGTTTCCTCCCCTGCCATATGTGCAAGCACACACAGACAAGCGTGGCTGTGCTCTTAGTCGGGTGCCTGCGGGCTCAGTGCTCTTCTCGCCATATGCAAAACTTCATTGACCCAGATGAGAGGGTTGGATTTCATGTTTCTGCACACCCCCTCCCACAGGGCCAGAATGGATTCTTTAGACTTCGTGGTTCTCATTTCCATATAGAATAGGTGCATTTTGTTAAAGCCTTGTGGATTTTGGTAGAATGATACAGGGAATCTTGCTTTGTTGCTGGTTCTTTTGAGTATTTCACTTTTCAGTAAAACATATTTGCATAATACAGTAAATACTGAGTCGTCTCTTCTGTCTAGCTATAACCTGTGTTTTTATTCTCTGAATTAGTTTTCTAATATGGCCTCTAAGGATGGGATTTATTTTCTGTTTTGAAGATCCTGATACTTTAAAAGCTTTTTCTCTGAAAGGGAAGCTTAATTACTTCACTGGTGTGTATGTGTTAACAGTCCTACCACTGCCAACAGGGCAGAGTAGTCACCCATGACTCAGGTGCTCTAAAGACCATTTGCGGTTCCCTGCATTATGAGGTCTTCCATCTTGCTCCTCCTTCCACAATGAGCTTTTGAAGAGTTTTGCTCTTTTCTGGGTGTATTAATTTTGTTTATTACTGGTTTCAATCTCTTGAAGAAATGTAAAATCATGCTAGGAGCACAGCTGTGACAAAATAGTCTTATTTTTTTACAGGTCTGTCATTGCTTCACTGTAATTTCAATTTAAATCTAGAAAAAATGCCTTTCTGCTGCGAATGTATTTGGTTCATTTGGAGCATAACAGAAGACATAATCCATCAAAGAGTTTTGGTTTGTTTGTTTGTTTTTTTGAGACTACATCAGGCAAAAGTCTGACCTTTAGTAACAGGAGAGAAGAGGAATTAAGTAGAAAGGAATGTTCACTTCCAGCTGTGTATACAAACTTTTCTGTTTCCCTGGAGTTCAAAAGATGTTATGCCAATATACCTGGTGAATTGCATCAGGCTATATACATGACTCTTTTTCTGATTGCAGTTGTGCTGATTAAGGCAGAGGAGGGTAATTAAAGCAATATTGATAGGAGATGCAGGAGAACAAATAAGAGAATAAAGGCGTTGAACCCAAAACATGAATGGACCACTGTGGATACTTCTAGATTCCTTAAAGCTCTAACTTACTTTGTGCCTCTGCTGGATGTAAAAGGTATTTTGCTTGTTAGTTCTTTTTGCATTCATGGAAGTGAGAATATATATGCACATGGACCTGTCTGAAATCAGAGCTGTGAATTTATTATATGTTTATGAGTTCAGTAGCCACTGTTCAAGCATACATTACTGTGAGCTGAGCAAAAGGGAAATGAATATGAACTTTGCTAGCTGAGAAAGGGATTTAATGCGCGAGATGCTGTTGGGGATTCAGAAAACATGGGTTTAGTTCTGATCTATCTGCAATTCCCACTTCACATGTAGCACATCACTTCAGTGGAGCTAGGCCTGGAGGTGCTTGGATATAACTGTGGTGATGAGTATTTTCACTGTAAGCTTCTTGCTGTGACAACACTATGGTGTTAGAAATCATGTAGTTCTCTGTGGGTCACCAATATGGTCCAGGCCAAGAGAATCCTCTTTTCCCAGTTTTCACTGCAGCAGTATTGCAGACTCTTCCCTTCCTGCTCTTGCTGGGCTGGGCTCATCCTGACTGAGCACACACTGACCCACCCCCCCTGAGCAAAAGAGACCTGACTTTCCCCATGGCTGCTTATTCCTGTGATCTCTGGCAGATGTAAAATCCAAATGTGAGTGGGTGAAGCACAATGTTGCTTAGTCAACAGCTGCCTAGTTGCCTGATTAACAGGAGGTTAAAGGCTGTGGGTAGTCCCAAAGTGGTACCGATGCAATAAAGAGCAGAAAAGCTATATTTAATACAGGTATGTTCTTTACTAAAAGTTCTCTGTAAAGATCAGTATCCTAAAAACAGAAGCAAAAGAGATGACTACAGAAATACAGTATTATTGTCACGTAGCAAGAAAAAGCATGTCCATACAATTTTCTTTGATACTAGTAATAAATGAAAGGCCTGTATTAAGCCTTTTTTAGGACTGGCATTAAAATTATGCAAGAGTTTTGGATAAAATCTCATAGGAGAATATGAATTTCTTAAGAGGAGCATAAAGAGATGCTCTGTCAACTTTGCTGAGATTTATCTGGCATCTTAAATATTCTCCAAGAAATGAAAATATGTTCTTACTGCATCATTACAAGAAATGTCAACACTGTTCCAGTCGTAGCAACTGAAGATCTTAGAGCAGCTTTAGAGCTACAGATGTCTCTTCTATGTCTATTTGCAGAGGTATATGGTTTGGATTTATAAGCTTTTCCCCCACAACTTTGTTGGATATCGCCTAGTTAAAAAGATGAACAAAAGCAGAATTTTCTAAGCTACTCCTGCAAATGATTGTAGTAAGGTATCACTGACCGTAACATACTCTACTTTTGACTTAGTTTGTTTTTTAAAGGTATTTGTTTATAACGAATAACGTAAGCTATGCATTTAGTGGTAACTTAGAAAAAATTCTACAAAGTATGGATGTGTATGTTTTGGTTGGCTTCCTTATCTGTGTAACAAAAAAGCAGGGATTATTCTTGTGACCTCTGTGTAGCGTGATAAATACATGACATGACTTTGTAAAGCGGTATTACCACAAGAGGGAGTAGACAGCTATTTGTAAGTAATGCTGCTGCTTGCAATCCAGATCACAGTGCTTAGGATGTGTAACTGTTAACAAATTAAGAAAGACCTTGATTAATTTTCTGTTCTTCTAGTAATGCAATTCTATCATGAGGTAAAATACAAATCTCCCATTTTAATCAGAAGCCTACTTAGAATTACTTTATTTTTTTAAACAACAGATGGAAAGTTAGTGGAAGAGCATGAAATCCCTGTAGAGTTAAAAAACAAGCAGGTTGACAGGATTTTCCAAAATGTACAAAACCTGTAAGCATCTGTAACAGAATAGAGGCTTGCCTGCCAGATCTGAAAAGTCCTCTGCCCTTGTCTTCAGAAGAAAATTCAGGTTTGCCATGTTACAGGTGAAAGTGAGATCCACTTTCAGGGGAAAAAAAAAAACAACAAAACAAATCGCATTGCCCTCTAAAATTTGTTCATTAGATTTCTCCCTCCATCTCCTCAGTAACAGCTTGAAGGAAGCAGAGCCTGGTCCTAGTGCCTTACCCTGTTCTAGGCAGGTCTCCAAGAGCTGCAGGAAGACACAGCTATGAAAGTGTATTCTGCATAAATAAACCTCTGTGCTTTCCTTCACTTTTTATTTTCTTGCCAATAAAACTGACTGGCGTGTTTCTATGTGGGTTTTCATTTATTGCCTCTAATAGATGCTGTGGAGTTTTGTCTTTCTTATTGCAGGTTACTCTGCATACCACAAAATTGTTTACACTAGTACTTTATACAAAGGAATAATCCTATCTGTTAAAAATATAAAATACAGCCTACATTCTGGCAATGCCTGCCAGCAGTTTTGCAATGCAAAATTGTGATTTTTTTGTTATTTTTGGCGTAGTATGCTGAGAATGTTGAAAATCTTGCTGCACTGCAAAAGAATTGTTATTTTAGCAAAATACATATTTACTGTCATCTACTTAGCGAAAAATGCATACTTACCTTATCTCATCATGTACATATGACTCCATGATGGTATAATTTATAGAGCAGTAAGAACCATATAATTACTTCCCATCTAAGTATTAATTATAATTGTGTCAATCTTTGGAGTGTTGAATGATGATTACAGTTGAAAATTAGTTAGTATTTACAGAAAATCTAAGTGCAATTTTAATAATTTGGATGATGCTTCCTTTTAAACACAGTTATGTATTTACTATACTCATTTTTTATATATCCTTCAGTGGGGGTAGTAAAGTGAAGTCCATTTTATCAGTGTAATTTTTTTTTCAGTGAAAATACCTAGAAGAGATTTAGTGGAAGTGAGCCTCTGATAACTTTGCTAACTAGTAGTGGTTGAAGATGTAGATTAGCCCTTAAGGAGACAGTGTGGTTCTGTACCATGCAAGATTAAACTCTCTCATCTGCAGTTCACCTCTGCTGTTCCTGCTAGCGTGCATCTCCACCTTGTATGCATTTATCATATGCATGTGTGAAAAGTCCAGGTCTGTGAACAAAGGCTAGATTTGTGGGTAGCAAAACCTCAGTGAAAAGGATCACATCTGATAAAAGAGGTTTCTGCACAAAGTGGGGTTCTCTGTTACTGTGCATGCCAAGTCCAGCATCTATTATTTACATCACACTCATGCAATTACTAGAGCTCAAGGTCTTTTGTAACACTACAGGCTCCTTACTGGAGAAGGAGATTTGTTAGTGCCTGAAAATGCAGTCATGTATGGGAATTGGCATGAAGTATCTTCTGGGGGTCCAGACGCTGCCTTTCCCTTGGCTAGAGCAGGTCCCTGTAAGGGCTCGCAGCTCCCAGGCTTGCACACAGCTGTTGTACAGCTTCCATAGGCAAAGCCAATTGGTCTTGGGGATCCACTGCCACCTCTCCATCACTTGCCACTGGTTTATTTTGAAGAAGGCTTAGACCAGGCTTTGCAATGGTCTGGAAAACTTGGCCAGTACCAGGCTTTCCAAAGGAAAAATGTAGCTATCAAAATATTATTCTCCTTTTTCTTTTGCTCCTATATGGTACTGATAGCCATGTTTTGCAGGCAGTGTTCTACTCTGTCTACTGAAATACACTAAGCAAAGATTTAAAAATGCTTTGTTGTTGAGACACTGAATGAAATGTACAAAGACAGCAAAATGCTCTTTTCCCTTCTTCTTTAAAACATGCAAAGTATCATAAAATCAACAAGTAGGCTTGACTGGATACCATGTATCTACATTAAGAGTGGCTGATCTCAGTGTGCTTTGAAATGCTTCAAAAAAGTCAGATGCACTGCTTGTCACTGCTGCTCTTTTATGCTGTGTGATGTCATGGAATGCTTTGAAGCACAAAGAGGGAAGTTTAGGTAAATTTTCAAAATTCACTATAAAAAAGAAATTCTATTTCATCCCTGTTTAAAGATATAAAATAAATAAAACTTTCAGAGGTTTTATTCTTCTATTTAAATGTTTTTGTTGGTCTTAGTTCTTCAGAAGAATTGAAGGAAAGAGCTGCTTTTATTCACATGATTTGGTTCAGAAGAGTCTGATAGTCAGTGGAAGAATTTTTCAGTACTTCCATTGGTACAAGTGGGATGGGTATATTCTGTTCACACACCACTGTCTCATACAGGGGTGCAGCCTCCAGAGTGAGAGACGACAAAGAGATGGATGAAATAGGCTGCTGCAAGTCCTGCAGCCTGACTGCATAATTTGCAGCCTCTCCTGTAGTCCCAGATGCTGCTTCCTCTTCCAGGCTAATGTTGATAGATATTTCATTTCTTTGACATGGGTCCGTAAGAGAATATGGAGGGGGATCATCTGTGGGAATATATACTTGTGTTGCTCCTGGCCCCATGCATTCATCGTAGCTGAAAGAAAAAAAGCATTTTTCATTAAATTCCTGTGAAAAATGCCATAGTACGTTATTTTCAACATAACAGGGGCAGGTAAAATGAAAAGAAGAGGATCATCTGGTGTTCTGTTCCTCAGCTCATGTCCTTGTTTACCCTTCCATGTGAGACACGTGAGAGCATAATACTTAAAAGCACATCTTCAAATACCTAAAGGTAATCCTAGAAGTCTCAATAAAGTTCACAGAATTGCTTAGGTTGGAGAAGACCTTCAAGATCTTAAGTCCCACCATTAAGCCTACTCTACTAAGTCCAGCACTAAGCCATATCCCCAGGCACATCCTCCTGCATGAAAGTAACATCTGTGACAGAACCATTCAGCTGAGGGATAAGGCTAGCTCCTTACAGCCAGTTATGTGGGAGCGGGAGGAATAACACTGCTGGCTCTCATAAAGCTGTCCAGGCTGCACCAGTCACCACAGGTGCAGCACAGTGGAGTCTCATTCTTGCTCTCAACTGCTTGTTAAGTCATAAAGTAGTTGGGGGAAAAAGGAAGCAGTGTTACTTATTTTAGTTATGAAATAAGGTATATAGAGAGCTTGAGACAGAATCTAAAGTAGTGTATCGCATCAAACACTGTCCTCCTGCCTCACAGGTCTCTGGTGCTCAGCCAGCAGTTACATGCTGTGGGTTGTCTGGGTTGCAGATCTGTGTTGGAAGGGATAGCAGGATTTCTTGCTGAGGTGCAGAGCTGTGATGAATAATCTTGACAGACTCATGCTGGTCATTCGGAGACTCGGCAGACTCCCCATCAGGTTCCTCCAAAAAAGGAGGAATGCAAGACAGGCCAATTTGTGGGATTTCATTAAGAGCCATCTCAGATCTATCCAGGGTTTGTAATTCTGCCTGTGCCGCCAAGCTAGTGCCAGGGGACACATCTTGCTCCACTACTGTGCTCAGTACTAGCTGTCCTTGTGTGAATGCTGACAGGCACCTTATATTGGACAGTACAGCCTAGGGACGCCTACAAGGGGTAAATAATGACCCTGGA
Source organism: Apus apus (assembly GCF_020740795.1). Taxonomy (NCBI): domain Eukaryota; kingdom Metazoa; phylum Chordata; class Aves; order Apodiformes; family Apodidae; genus Apus; species Apus apus. The sequence continues at coordinate 9,080,237 of NC_067292.1, read as the reverse complement.
TAGACTAGTGTCTTTGTGCTTGTGTTTTTCCATGTTTTGTGTTGCAGGAAGGGGATGGGAATGGATAAAGAGGACATGACCAGGCTCCATGCATTTGTACCATGTGGCACTGGCATGACACAGTCGTCTGAGCCTAAGGGCTCTGCAGAGATTGCACTGTAGCCCCAAGGAGGGCTGAACCAGAACTGGAGAATCTGGTCTGTTATCTGAGTGACCTACTGTCTGGCTAATTTAGTATCACCTGTTCACAAACTAAAGCTGACTCCACTTTTGCTGTCAAACTAGCCCAGGTCTAGTGGTTTGAAGGGAGGTCCTGTTTTTCTGGCTCACTGGCTACAGGCAAAAGTGAGGAAGAGTCATAACATCATGATCTTAAATGTTGGACCTGCTTTGTTTCTGGCTGCCTTGTTTACCTCTTTCAGGATCATTTTAAATGTGATTTTGAAGAAGGAAATGTTTCCTATAAAAAAACCCCTTCACCTACTCAGTTAGCCTGAAAAACTAGTCTGCTCAAACCAGATAAATTTAGAACCCACTTCTTCAACCGCACTAACTGCAGAGTTATTAAGATCTAGGATATTTCCTGAAACTTAGGATATTTAGCATATGTCTTTCCAGTAGACTGCAGGCAGTCATTCTGCCTCCTGTAATTGCGTTACTGCCAGGTTAAACACAAGCTAATAAACCCTAGTTGTAGATTTTAAGTGGCTTGCAGTAGGGAAGCTTTCATTGGTTAGAGCGAGCTGAAATCTACTGCAGTCAACCATGGAGGCCCTGCCTTAGCAAAATAATTGGTTCTGCTTCTCTCATTCATACCTTACCCTCAGAGTGATCCTGTTGATTTCACTGGTATTGTTCCTAGTCTGACTGATGGATGTGGTTTTTGGGGAAAGGAGAAGTAAGAAAGTGAAATCTTATCACTACGTTATTAAATAACTCAAATATCCAAAGATGTTTTTATTTTTACCTCCCTTTTATCTTATTTTCATATTCATAAGGACAATGGTTTTAAATTCAGATTAGGAAATTTCTATTTCCCCACCAGAAACAATGGTATTTGAAAACATAATACTGTTCTGAATATCCTGAATAGGGCTGCTAGATACTTCAGAAACAAGTCCCAGTATGTAGGAGGTCAGATTGTTTTTGTATAGCATGTGGAAAAGATTTCAGTTCAGCCCTTTCTAAGCCCCCTGAAGCTTTCAGGCATACCTGATACTCTTTTAAACCATCTTAGACTTCAGTTGGAGATCGAGAACTTGATGTCCCCAACTCAACCCTTCGTGAACTCAGAGCAAAGGAAGTGCCATTCTTAGCAGGATTACCTGCTGTGAGATGCATCTTAATTTATGTTTTGCTGACCCAAAGCCCAGTGAATTCATTTAAAAACTTTCCACAGATTTTGACTGACTTAATCAGGCTCATGAAGAGCACCTAGTGGGTCCTGTTCCTATAGTAAGAGTTGTAGTTTTGAAAAGCCTACAGGAATGTGAGTTTCAAGGTGAAAAATTTTGAATCATTTTATCGAGACACAAAAGGGAAGAAGCTTCTGTGTCTCGTGGTTCTGGGCCTAGGCCCAGTGCAAGGGAAATCTGCCACAGTCCTAAAGGAGAAATGGGCACAATATGAACTTTGCTTCTACTTAACTGTTGTGATCTGATTATCTGCATTTCCTTCCCTTTTAATTTAATTTAGTATCTTTCAGGGACTGTACCTCAGCTCTGCAGAATTGAAATGCTTGGAGGGATAAATAGTAAAATAATCTAAAAAATATTTTTTTTGGCAATTAAGTTCACATTTTAAAAATTGAATAGGGTGGTAAGAAACATATGCCAGTTTTTCAATTAAGTAACTTTTTGGCATCTTCACAACTGTACCTACAGATCATTATTGCCAAGCAGGTAACTTAAAATAATTAAAATAGCTTTTTTTTTAAAAAAAAACAACAACACAAAAAACACACACAAAAAAACCCCACAACCAAAACCAAAACTTGTACTTCATTAGCAATTTATGATTTTGATAGTCAATTTCCCATATTCTGTTCTAAGCGTGGTGTCTTTGCTTGTAATGCTGACATTGCAAACAGCTATGGCTACGATACTAGTAGTGGAGGCCACAGATAAGGTTCCTAGCATATTCAGTTAAAGAAAGGAGATGAATTAAGGTCATACAGGCAATGTTAACTTTGTGGTTTTTTTCCCCTAGCTTCTGAGTATTTTATGGTTGGTTCCAACCCTCCCCCCCCCGTTTAACAGCCTCAGTAATTTGATTGTGCTTTTCAAGTGCTGTTATAGAGGTATTCCTGTAGTATAACTAATGAATTATCAACCCTACAAGCACAAATTTTATTTTGCAGACAGGAAAGCACAGTCTTTCCTTCAAAGAGACTATAATATGTAACTTGCGCATGTAGTATTCAGGATTCTAAGCAAGTATTCTAAGTAATGCACAGTTTGACAGGCACCCACTATCCATGTATATTGGTAAAGGATCACTTAAAAAATTGTAATAGCAATAATTTATTGCAGTTGACTACTGTGCATTGATATGAGTGATACAGGACTAAATTCTTGCTGTTGTCTTAAAATATAGCTTCATCTATCTCTGAGGAGAAGAGGCAAATGGACTCTCCCATGCAGTGAGGGGTGTATCATGAAGTAAGTGGCACTGCTTAGTTGTCACGCTGTGTGAGGTCTGCACCTTTAACAAAGCTTTTAGGTTTCTTTCTTTTTACTTGTAAACAACACAAAGTAGAATAGAATGAAGGAGCAGCTTTGTAATGATGGTTACCACTGAAAACAACCAGTGTATCCATAACAATCAATAGTGATGATTCCTATTATTAAAATTATACTGTTACATGCAAGTCCCTTAAGTGTGGTAACTGATGCTGCTGATTTCATCTGAGAAGGTGGCAGCTGTAAAGCTGTGGTTTCAACATAACCCCATGTCCATGTCAACTGAAAAGAAGTGTCTCCTGCCCCACAGCATAATCCTACATGTTCCTTGAACTACTTTATCCAAACTGTGATCTCCCAATCTGGAGCTAAATAGGCAAAAAGGTCGTGTGCATGTTTTTGTGGCTTCAGTGTATCTTACAGGCAATCATGAGAAGGAAGGGGTTACTGACCATGAAATGTCTATTGTGTATGGGTTTTTTTGGCCTTGTTTCTTGTCATAATATCTTCATTGACTGTGCTGTTGAGATTTTAAGGGATAATTATACTGGGAATGGCAAGGTGGGCTGATGTCTATTAGTATCATTTTACCGCATGTAAATGTGATCTGCAAGGAGGGGAGTGTTTGAAAAAATACAGCAGCTCTTCAAGCTGACCTCGTTGACTCAGAATGTTGTTGGGAATAACTTAATGAATTTGTCAGTTCTCATTGCAATAGGTATTAGGATAGGTTCGTTGCTAAGGAAACCCAAAACAGCTTATTTAAATAGCTGACATTCATAAATTATGACCTGCTCTCTGGGGAAAAAAGAAGGTTCTATTTACAGAATTTTTTAAGATGCAAAAAATAGCTAGAGAAAAAAGTCAAATATGGGGAATGAGGAATTCTTTGTGAAATAGATGTCTTTTTGTTTACTTCATTCGTTATATGTTATGACTGCTAAAATTGCTTCTGTTGCCTTGTTTCTGTTTTGCTGATGACCTACTGTCTTCTTTACATAATGGTAAACAGAATCATTGAATGTGGAAAATATTTGTGCTGACGGATGTAAGGTATGATGAAAACAACACAGGATGTTTATATGATGTTACTACATAATAAAGAAAAGCTGAAATTAAAACAAATACTATAACTCTCTTAAAGGAGGATCAAAGGAAAAAAATGTGTTTGATAACTGTGTAAATCGTCCATCTGATGATGCTATCACTGCTCACACTATCTACCAGCAGCTGGGTTTTTTGGACAGCAGCTTGGAAATATGTCAATGTTTCCTTTGAGGTGTTTTTTCTTAGAATACCTGTATTACTGATGAGTAACTACCATGAAAAAAAGTATCAATTTTGACAGGACCACTCTTATAGTGAACGAGGCAGGATATTTTTCTAGGTTATTTTTGATACTGATAGTTTGCATTTGAGATACTAGATACATTTACTAAGTATATTTTGACTTTTAAATGCTTTGTCAGTGATTTATTAAGCATTACTTCAGTATTTTCATATAACAGCAATTCATTCCAGGTTACTGATTGTCTTAGCCATTTACTTAGTTTAATGCTTCAACAGTAATATAGAATGAAGAGTCAAAATGTCTTTCTTCATCAAAAAATAAACACTCAGAATTGTTGGGGTCTGGTAGTTAGGAGAACAATAGTGCAAGAATAAGCAAATGTAGTTAAGTGGCACCTCTTCCTATGCTATTTTGGTTCTCCTAGTTACTGTGTTTGTATGACATAAAAATCCATCTGTCTCTGGGCCTGGGTAATAATGAGAATTTTTTACTATGACTGATCCCAAATACCAGTGGGTACAGGTGTGTGCAACACACATGTAACACCCAGAGGTAACAGCCTGGTGTGTTAGCCAAGCCAGGAAGGAATGATCCAATGCTCCATAAAATCACTGTAGTATTTTCTGGGAATGTTTTGTCAGATACGTTTGAAATGCCGCTATTTAAACAAGGGGGAGACGCCTCCTAACGTACCCTGGAGGAACTTCTCTCTATTAGCTTTAGAGTGATGCTGCTCTCCTAGCTTAACTGCCTTTTAAGCTCCCAGAGGTGTGGTAAATGCACCTCAAAGGTGCCTGCCTGATCTTGGAGTAGGTAACCATGTAACAAATAACACTTATTTTCTATTTTAATGATTTTAAATAACAAAAAATGTAACCCAGGGTATTGTTCAAGGAGACATCTAAGGCTTAAGTAACTTAACCCTTGAAGAAACAGGAAACTTGGAATTAAAATTTTTCTGCCTTTTTTTCTGTTCATAGTTACTTCTGGAATTTCCCATTCCCTGTAACTGCAATAGGACCATTTGTGTTAATAACTGTGATAACCCTGGATCTTTATTCTGCACTGTGTGTCAAGATAATATTGAGGACATTGTGATTCTTTGAATAAATATTCCAGATGAAAAATAAAATTAAATGCAAACAGTGTTTTCATGAGAACATATACCAGATAGCATTTGGAATTGATATAATACAGTTTCAACACAAATGTGCAGCTTTAAATGCTTAAAATAAATGTTTTAAATAAAACAAGTAATTCTGTGATGAAGGTTTTATATGAACACATTTTAGCCTGGCATTAATTTTATATATAATACAAACCACTTGCTCATAAGCAGTGTTTAGCCTCTGGATTTATGTAACCATTATACAGTAAATGACAATGAAGCTACAGGCACTAGTTAAGTAATAATAATCAGTTAAGAGAAATTTATTTCAGAGTAATCCCTTGTAGCCTCTCAAGCCATGGAATTAATCCACAAACAACAACATCAATTGTGCTTAGGACCTGCTAATACTTGAGAAAGCTTGCTACGTGTCATCAGGATCACACTTCTAGAAAGGTTTTTTTTTTTCATTCTAGGAATGAATTCTGAGCAGGTGAAGGAAAGCCTAGTTGCAGTATGCAGCAGAAAGTCTAATTACTGGGAAATCAGAGAAATTTTTTTTTATTATTATTTTTTTTCCCCAGTACCCTTTATCAAGGACTTAACAGCTTTAAGTTGTGATTGTTCTGCACAGCACAATGCACTTCTGGTATGAAATGCTTGATGCCTCTCTTTAATCAGGTTTTCCTGCTTCAATTGCTGTGTTTTTTTTAATATGCAACAATACTTTGCACTTCTGGATTGAAAATGGGACAGGTGTAGAGGAAGACTGGTCAGATGATAGTGTCTCAACAGACTTTTTTGGAAAGCTAAGAGATCCTTATTCCTTACCCTCACAATATGCAGGCTGAGGAGTGATAAGATTTTTTTACTGCAAATAAAAGAAGCAATTAAAGAGAAAGACATGGGTATTTAAGAAGAATGGCAATGCCACAAAAAGAAACTATAATAAAATGGCTGTTAAAAATTAAAAAGGAAATAAGAAGGTTGCCATAAGAATTAGGAATTAGGTCTGACCTTAGATATTCTGGAGTGAATATAATGGGGACAAAAGATCCTTGCACACTCTGTTATGGAATAGGTAAGTTTCTATTAAGAATGACCATTTGCAGGAGCAGGGGTGGGCCTGGATCACTGCAGAAGATCCTTTCAAGCCTATGTTCCTCTGACTGAAATGACTTCCTGAAGGATGATCTGTTAGTAGAAAATAGCAAGATGAAGGCAGCTTGAGGGAAAGCCTGTCCATACAGCACATATAACTTGATGGTGCTGCTGCTGGTGTGGTGGCATTCTCATCAGGTGAGAACCTCGCGAGGGTAGGGCTCAGTTTAGCGATGCACCAGAGACACCTGAAATATATATGTTGAGATCTCACTTGTAGACTCTGACCTCTCAAGGGCTGGCTTAATGTTGGGCACTAAGGCAGTCTCCCTGTGCTTACTAGATGAGCTGTGAAATATGAGTACCAGGTAAAAATCCCTTCACAGCAGGGAGCTGTGAATCAAAAAGCAATGATCTTGTTTCTCTATCTAATATTAACTTGTTTCTCTATCTAATATTAATTAGGAATAGCACTAGGATGTGAAGGGAGGGGCTTTTTTGGGTCTAATTGCTCAGAATTTGGAGTCAAAAGAATTGAGAGTTTTATCTCATGTCATGATTTCTAGTGGATTTAATACTGTCATATTTTCAATGGTATTTTTTACTGACTGAAAATCTTAATGAAGATATTTAAATAATACCTGAACTTTATCAGAAATGTCCATCTCGTGTTTTGCCAACTGTCACTGTGATTTGCCAAAAGCTACTTAACTTGCATACCTCCAGGAAAAGCAGCCTTGACAAAGAAATACAGTACAACATAGCAAGTTTTTATGGCAGTTTCCTGCAAGCCTAATTCTGTATTTCAAGAAAATGCAGGAAGCTGGTTCAAGCCTTCCTCCCTCTAATACAGTTAACTTGCTTCCTCAGAAGTGGAGGAGGGAAAAGAGTATCTTGAAAAAGAAAGTATGTTAAATAATCTGCGGTTTTGGTTTTTATATTGAGAGGTAAATTAGGGTATGTCTTTAAGACGTGAGCATTTTCTTTTGCCACTATAAAGTAATTTTTAAATGGATTAACCTGTTTAAAAATGCAGTATTAAGAGTACTGGAATTTATCAAACCTGAACAAGACAATTTTCTCTAGAATTGATCCTATACAGATTAGACAAGGTGACCAGATGAGATAGTGAGCACACTTAAACAAAAAATCCCAACTCAGTGTGTTCTAATGTGAATACTACAATAATGGGTGACTAACAGGTTTTTATCATAGTGCACCCTGCAGGACATATTTCAGTGTGAAATATAGAGACCATTTTTGTGATTTCCATTAAAACTATTCCGGAAGCTAAGTCCCTCCGTCTCGCTCAAGAGCCATTCCTCAGTGATGTTCTGTATTAGACAGTCATGAATCAGAGATGAAAAAGGTGATAAGCTTGGTTGCCTAAAGCTGTGTACATACCATTAATATCCAATCACTAAGGAGTGAAAAAGTACTTTGTAGAGAAGAGAGAAATGCATTTCCTCTGGCCAAAAGGTGAAAAGTTGATAAAATTTCTTTCATTTTGGGGACCTCAAATCTCCTCATTGTTATCATTTTAGAGACTCATTAAGAAAATGCAATTGTTTTTAATCCTTGATTGGTACTGTACTTGAAGCTATTTAAAACATGTAAGCTCAAATTATTTTTAAACACATTTTGGTTTTTATGTATGTATAAAAAGATAATTGGGAAAGCTCACTATAAGTGCATGTGTTACAGTGAACTCTGGGCATAGTGAATATGAGCTAATGATTTCTATGTATAAATATATTAACCATACAGCATCAGCAGCATGTGTTTGGTATGTGTAAAATGACAATTACAGCCACTGTGATCAGGCTCCAAAAGACGCCAAATAATATTATTGATATTTTTTCTTTTATTCTTCTTAAAGGTTTAAAGATACTAAAAGTTCAATGAGATTATTTTACTATCACAGTGAATGTTGAATGAATAGGTAAATATTTCATTTACAGGCTTTCCAGTATTTCTTTCAAAGTCATGTATACTATAATAGTTAATCTGGGGAAGGGAGATTGTTCTTATATTTTGTTCTGGTTGAATTTGTTCATGTTTCCTAACCTGGGGGGAGAAGAATTCTGTGGTCTAGAATTGTTGCTATATCACCTGCATCACCTTTCTCAGACTGAAGTTTTTTAGAAACAAATACTTTGCTATTGCTGGTAACACAGACTGTGAAATACTAACTTACTGCTGCAAGTGTCTGCACATGTTACAAATAGGCTCTAAAATACAGATCCCTAAAATCTTGAAACTGCTTAGTTCCTACCAACTGTATTTTGTTTTTGCATTTCCCTTTTACACATCCTGTAAAATCAATCTGACAGATGCTAACACAAATCTGAGATTCATTAGAAAGTCATTAATTATCCTAAAGGGATGTTTATAGCATATATAAAGCAATATATATTTTGGGCTATCAACAAAAATTGACCAGCTGGCTTCTCTGTAACCAGCCTGCAACTATGACAAGGTAATGACAAAACTCAGTGCATGGTATTCCTTTAAATCTAACATAAAATCTAATGTTAGAAAGTGGTTAGTGGAAGTGTCTATGGTGATAATAAAATTGAACCTCAAATAAATTTGTGATCTAGATCTCTAAGCAACTAAGTTTTTTACACCCCAAAGCATTTTTCATAAATTAATTCCCAATTAAAGCTTTTACATAAGTAGTATTTTTTTTATTTGACTTTCAATTGTAGAGTTGAGATTGGGCAGTCCTGAGCAGTCCTTAGAAACTCCTAACTCTTTGTTTCATCAGCCTTCCACTAAAATTCATTTTCCATGCATTTCATGGTTTAAAGCCCAACTGTTAAATCTAATGAAAACATTCCAGACTGATTATAACACCCCTTTGGCCAAATAGAGGTGTTGTGCTTTCTGCTGAAATAATTTCAGAAACAACAGTTTTAGCAAAATGGTATGTTCAAGAATATTCAGCTCTGCAGCATCTAGTATGCAGTACTGTAATGCTGTTGGCTCTCACAAGCTGTATCAGAACAATGTGATTAAATGAGGGCAATGCCTTTGCGTCTGCTTGTGGTAGCAGGACACTAGTTTTCATGCACTGAATTCTTTCACTTCAAGTAAGGTCTTCAGAGTTATTTGTCAATGCAGTTTCTTTCCCCACTGCTCCTTATTTCTCTTTTGTTGATGGCACAGTTACATTATTAGCTTCTATTACATTGTCCACTCATGAATTAGAAGGATGAAATGCATTACTTTAGCCAGTGCTACATTTCAGTAAACCTACTCTTCAAAACATAATCATATGTAACAAGATTGATCCCAGTCAGTTAATATTTTAAATGCACAATGGTAAATGTATCTTGTTTATGCCTCAAGGCCATGTCTGACAGTCTTCCTGCTGTTAGCACCCATCAGTCAAAATAATCTCCATGCTCTACTAATTAGAAAAAAATACACTTTAGTGTTATGCTGTGGAGGAGAGTGTAAAGATAGCTATACAGAAATTTTTCAGGCTCTCACATTATGAGTGTACTCATACAATGTTTCTCAACCAGTGCTTTTCCAAACAGAAGGTTACAATGCACTAAATAATGTATTAAGAGTAAGTTTAAATATCTTTCTATGTAGCTTTGCTTTCAGCCATCAGCTAAATTCTACTTTTCCTAAATTCTTCTCCCAGTTGTGTTTCTAAGATGTAAAACTTAATACGATTTTGATGATTTGCAAAGCTACTTTTTCTAAAATACTTAACTATGGTAGGAGTGAGAAAACAGAAAAACAGTATTCTATCAGAAAGCAGAACTGAACAAAACAGATCATTCTGACATACCTAGTAATTTGTACTTAGCCCCTAATATAGGATAGGGAGTAAATTGATTGGGATTTTTCATCTAAACCCCTAAAAATACGGAAAGGTTTAAAAGTTTCTTGCACTTTTTTCCTCTTTCTTTTCTCACCCTTTCATCTTTTCTGTCTATTCCGATCTGAACAATCTCAAGGTGAGTAATAAATGTAACTTGAAAGTTCTTGATAGAAATATATATTTTTCTCCTGGAAGTGAAAAATTTACTTGTAGAATAATTTCTTTCAAAGAAAGACATTCATAAGTAATTTTACTTGTTTTTCATTAGTATGCCATCAATCTGATAAATTTTAATGTGAATATTAGTAAATGAGAATTGGCTGTACACATGCTTTTCTTTAGTAAAGATATGTTCTGCTAAGGAAAACTTAAACTTACACTCGAACTAAACAAAGTTTGTATTTAGAGTTTGTGTGACCTGCATTTTTGTAGGAGGTATAAGTCTAGTGGTTTTCTTCAACAGGCTTTGCAAGTGCAGGACTATAACACTCAGGATTTTATAAAAGTACTTACCGTGGAGGTGCATCAGGATACATGATGTTGACCTGAGAAAGTGTATCCAGATAGGAATCAAAATCAAAAGCTGGGGGAAACTCCTCCAAGCAGGTGGATCTCAGCTCTCCAAAAGAGCCACCATAAGAGAAGCCATCTAGAGCTGGAAAACAAGCAATTAAGACTTGTTGCTCTTTTTCTCCACGGTGTATTCTGAGGCAATATCACCACTTACAAATAGTTGTAAATAAGAAAATAAAACCTATCTGGGGCAGAGGAATTATTGGTATTCTGGAACAATCAGGTTTCAGAGGACATTTCTGTTCCTTTAAGAGCAGGTTAGTGTCATCTCTAGATGAACCATGGATTTTCAGGTCGTGGCACAGGCACTGTGTGTTTAGTGCTGCCCTACAAGATGCACATGTCTAAAGCTCTTCTTGCGCCTCAAAGGTTGAAAACAAGTATCAGTTCTGCTGCATGCAGCTTCAGACATTAGCAGGATTGCTGAAATTCCCGGGGGGAATACATTGAAACTTTGCAATTCTGTGAAGGTTTTTGAAAGGAGCCTTAGGTGTTTGATTGTACATAATGTGTTTTGAGAAAACGCTGTTCTGAATAAAAACACTCAAAAAAAGGGGGAAAAACAGGAAAACAGGACTTCCTTAATCCTTTCATGCAAGAGCTCCCTACTTACAGAAATACCACAAAATTAGTGCTGTTTTCTGTCTTTGAGGATAATTAAATAATGCTCAACATTCTTGGGTAAATTTCTCTAAGTATGTCCTGAATTGTGGAAATGCAGCAATCTCCACTGTCCTTTCTTTGCCTCCCTGCAACTGTCTTGCAAATAAAGGGAACGCTCCTTTTCACCTAATGATTAAAATAGTACCTGGGGAGGAGAGCCAGCTTCTAAAGTGACATCAAAGTTAGTGTCTCCTTCAACAGAGGGCAAAGGACTTGCTTGAACTGCCTGTTCTGTCTTCTGGCAATTTTCACCTCTGCCAATTTATTCTTGAGGAATTTACCAAGCCTAATCCAGTCTATCATGCACTGTGCTTTCCATTTGCTTGGTAAGTGAAGGAAGCCAATTTGACTGTGACTCCTGCTGCTCCCATGCTGGCCAGTGGAAACATGCTGAGATATTGGGATGGCATGTGCTAATGTAAAATTTTCACTTGGGTAGACTTCTTTAGTTGAAGATTATTCTTTTGAATTTCTCTGAAAATATCACCATTATTTTATTTTTCCTTTTTTCTAGCGTTGTTATTTCTAACAAGCAATTTGAAAATGGTCCTTTATGTTTTTGCCTGGCTTCAGGGTTTTTAAGGAGCTGAAATTAATGTAGCAGTATGTTTAAATGTATAGTTTGAATCTTAATGGTCAGTATTTTATCATGCCAAAATACTGCTGTTCATGGGTAAGACAATAACTGCAATTTGGGTTTAAATACTTAATTCCAAATTTAGCAGCTGAAAAGTAGGAAAAGCAGATGTTACAATAATAGACATTAGTTTTTGGATTTTTTTTTTTTTTCATTTTTTCCTCTGTATGTTACCATGGGAGTTTGCATTTTACTTCCTTTGAAGTCTCACATTTATTCCCAAAACACAGACATTATTAACTTATCTGGATAAATATTTCTGGAAAAGCAAAAAGTAATTATTCCTGGCTCCACCTGGCCAAACAGATCCTAGGAAATGTGTTTCTTTTAGACCTGAAAATTTCTGGGTCAAGTAATGAAATGAAGTCCAGTTGACATCAGTGGATACTTGATTTGCCTCAGTGAAATCAAGATTTGAGACAGTGCATTTTTATGTGAGTCTCTATTATCTCTTCCATATAAAGAAAAAACCTTCAACAATATGCAAAGAACTGTACTCTTATAACAAACTGCAACTGTAGGATAGTTGACAAAAATTGCTGATCTTCCACTCAATTCATTAATGCAGTTACCATTTGTTTTTTTTATTACCTGAAGACTTACATAGTAACTTTTTGTAACTGTTTTTTCCTCAAATATAGAAATAATCAGATTCTTTCATTTCCTTGACAAAGTGGCTTTTAATTTCTGGTTAGGAAACCCCAAATGGGCCGAAAATATAATTCTACAATCAACTTCTTCATATTCCCAAGTTCTTTTTAAAGTGTGTGGGATTTTTGTTGGAGTGCAGGGGGATAGGAATAGGTGCTTTTTTTGATAGCAAACCAGTCTCCTTAATGATAATGACAGTTGTAATGCCATTTTGATGCCCTGCTGATCTGTTTATATCCAGTTACTAATTTTTGTGGTCAGAAAAGAAGTAATTGCCTAGTCATTGTTCTAGCACACTGCAGAAGTGAGAAGACCCTCAGCTTTCCAACAAATAGAAATTACATTATATGCTATATCAAAGCTATAATGGGATATGAAAATAAACCATCACAAGTCCAGCACTGGAGAAAAAGTCTTGTACTTTATCAAGGGAGAATAAGCTCTTTATGAAATGCTGTCAGTATTGGCCTCGCTCATACTAACCATTAACTATGGAGTTTGTGTTATGTGAATTCAGTGCCTGCACAAAGATGCCATTAAACTGCCTGTGACCTGCTCATCCTATTCTTAAAATTCTTTTTTTTCGTACCATGTGCAGCAGCCAGATGCTTTTTGCTGCCTGTTGCACCAGATATTAAAGAAGTTAAGCACTGTCTTGCTATAACTAGCCATCTTACCATAAACAGCATCTCTCCGCAGATCTGGGTGTCCTAATCGTCCATCCTTTCGCAGACTGCCAACAATGATTGTAACACAGGATAGAAATAGCACAAGGCCAATCACTACTCCAGCCACCAGAAGAGGTGAAACAAGTAAACTGGTATCATTTCCGTTTTCACTGTAGCTGGGGAATTCACTGGTTGGGCTGCTATGGTTCAAGTGAATTTCTATACAGTAGAGACAGAAAGAACATGTCAGTTGTGAAGAGACATTCATGAAGTATGTTTTTACAGGTGCCAAAACGTAGGGCTTTCAAAGCCCCAGGAGACAGCCTGAGATAGATCCATTGTACAATTCCATGCTTTTATGGACAATTTTATGGACTGATTTCTGGAGCTCTTAGTAACTGATGCTGGGGGAGTCATTCATCAGTCATTTCCCTATTACTGGCAAATATCCTGCTGGAGTAGATGTATGTAGCATAATGGTAATTTTGCTTGCTTATTCCTGGAAAGATTCTTTGTATCATGAATTGGTTGATGCTGAAAGAACTTCAGTCTGTGGACTGAGGAACATGAAAATTTAAAAATCTGGGCTGTGAGCAGAACCGAAGAATTGTGTCTTGTTACTAGGAGTGAAAAGACTCCAAGATTTTTGTAGAGAAAGTTCTTGAGAAGTGTGAAACAGAGGTTACCCTTTTGTAGCACTGGGTGTGCTCTAGTTTGTGGCATGAATCAGCATCTCAAGAAAGCAAACAGAATCCCTGCTTAAGGAGAAGGTTCCGTATATTTATTTGTGGACAAAAGTTGGGGCATGCAGTAAAAGTAACCAAAATTGGGCCTAGGTCTTGAAAACAAATTCATAGAATCATTCAGGTTGGAAGAGACCTTAAACATCATCAAGTTCCAACTCCCTGCCATAAGCAGGGAACCCTACCACTAGACCAGGTTGCACATAACCTCGTCCAACCTGCACTTGGCTTTGTTGAACTTCATGAAGTTGGCACTGGCCCACCTCTCCAGCCTGTCAAGGTCCCTCTGGATTGGATCCCTTCCCTCTTGGGTGTCAACCACACCCCACAGCTTGATATCATCACAGGATTTGCTGAGGATACACTCAATCCGACTGTCCATGCCTCCAACAAAGATGTTAAACAGCACTGGTCCCAGTACTGACCCCTGAGGGACACCACTCGTGACCTGCCTCCATTTGGACATTGAGCCATTGACCACAACTCTCTGGGTGTGGCCATCCAGCCAATCTCTTATCCACTGAGTGGTCCATCTGTCAAATCCATGCCTTCTCAGTTTGGAGACCAGGATGTCATGTGGGACAGTGTCAAATTGTAATGAGCACCCATTTTCCTATCCTTAATCCACAGCTTATTAAAAACCAAACACACAGACACACCTCCCCAAATTAAAAAGAAATCTCCCATTAGCTGTTCAGGTTCAGCTATGTGCCAAGTAAACTGGAATTTTATTGATGCAAGAAATTATTGGAAATGCATACATATCAAGACTAGCTTTCAAATACGGCATGTATATATTACGTATCTGGCTATATGCCAGCTGAATGGATAAATAATTGGTTTCTTACAGAAACTAAGGCTAAAAAATATTATTCTTGAATGATCTGTAAAGTGAATATGTGCTTTTGGAAGTGCAAATCCTTTTTACATGGATAGATGTTAGCAGATAGTTTTCAGCAGTGTTTTCCCCACTCTTTTCCTTTGGGATATACCATTCAGTGTTTTGCAGTCATAACATATTAAAAAGAAGATGATGGCTTCAAGCTAATGTATATTATCATTGGCTAATGCTTGACATTGAGAGAATACCCAGGGGAATTAGCACATAGTAGGTTTTTTGTTACTTTTTTATAAGCAGTCGACTGTTGGCTGAGAACCTTTGTGAGCAATTAAGATAGACAGCCAAGACGTGCTGAGCATTTGCAAAGCATTTTATGTCAGAAGAGAAAACTGAATTTTCTGAAAACTGAACTGATTCTGTAGTGTTCACTCAAAAGGATATGGAAACCTGTACTACTAAGTGCAAAAAGTTTTTCCCAATGGGTTTTATATTTGAGGAGTAGATTCTGCTGCTATTATGAATGTTGCACTATTACAAAACTTCCCCAAGTTTACAAAATTCTAATAGTGTTTCTTATTTGTACAGTGTTTTTTTTAAACAGACTATATTGGTAATGTGTCCAACAAGCATGTACTCAGTCTGGCTGTCTGGCTTTCCATAGCCTTGTTTATACAGATTGTTGCAAATTCTGCCTTTGAAAGATGCAAATATCTCAGCAGTGCCAGCTAGTTTAAATCACAGTTGCAGGGAATTGACGCCTGAACTGAAAGTACTGCTGGTTAATTTATTGGTAGTTTTGGCTGACTTGCAAAGATAAAAGGGAAGAATCAGCTTTGCTGCCATCATGAAATCATGAATCTGGGGTGTGAGGTTGCTGCACGCACTTTCATGCTTGTGGTCTTCAAACTGAAGTCAAGTAGTACTGAAATCAGAGTCGGTGATAAACTTGTCAAGTTCAGCGGGGAAAAAAAAAGCAGCCATAGCAAAGTACTTTCAGATCTTTTGAAGTGTGTACAACTTCTAAATGATCCTCTTAACAGGAAGGGACTATCTAAGGAAAAGAAGAACAGCTTTGTTTGTTTGTCTGTTTGTTTTCCTTTTTGTTGTTGTGTATTGTTTAGCTGTGGAAGCCAGCTGGTATCTTAACACATAGACTATTTTGGAGATTCCTGAGGTGCCACCCAGTGTGAGCAATAATATTAGGTCCTATTTTGCTTGATAGCAATTTAACAGGTTAGCAGTGACTTCAAATAGAAAGTACTCACTCTATAATCTCCACTTGTACTTGAGTTTTACTTCAAGACAGCTCATTTATCTGGCATGTTCTTAGGGCTTCCTTAGCTGTTCCAAATCTTGTCAGTTGTATCTCTTGTTTCTCACTATCATGAATCTTTCTTCTGTTTTTTGCTCTTAGTCTAATTGAACCCAGTGTCTGGTAAAGACAAGATATATTGCAATAGTGCTCTTATTAGAAGGAATGAATAACTCCCCTTAGCCTCGTGCCTAAAACAATATGCAGCTGATAAACTTCTCTTATGGTGGTGTTTTCAATTTGATACTGTGAGTCAAGTCATCCAGACTTTACAGACTGACTACTATGGGAATTGCTCAAGTGTCTAACATCTACAGAATGAGACACTATGTTGATATAAATTCTTTGGGTTTGAATTCTTTGGTGCCAAAAGATATTCACATCACTTTTGGCAAAGGAATGTCTTATAATTTTTTCTCCTTTTATCCAAATATCTCTTCTTTTGATAAACCGTACATTGCTGTATATAAAAATGCTATGTTTTTTAATTCAAAATAGAAGTATCTGCAAATTTATAGAAAGCCTATAAATGTAACAGCAATAGCAAAGTGATAACTTTTTTTTGAGGTAAGTTGTATTTTTTCTATGAAACTGTAAATTGTAAACAATACATGCATAAATATGAATGCTTTATATCTAATCTTATGAATTCTATTGGATGCACAAACTATTGGTTTTATCCAGTGATGGGAGTAGTGTAACTAACCAGACATGGCACAAATGGAACATGCTGGCTGTTGCAGCTGTGAATATGATGCAAGGGGCACATATGGCTGAGTGAGCACTTAATTTGGAATGAGAGTACTAGTGGAAAATTGCCTACACTATCCATTTGGTGTTAGACAATAAATTATCCACCTGCAGAATCCCTTAAATATCATATTATTTTACCTAGTGCTTCTGAATCTCAACAGAGCAACTTGTAACTGAAGGAGGCATAGTACAACTTGACTTTTTTGGTGGATGGTATGAAGGAATTGAGATTGTTTAAGCTGAGGAAAAGGAGGCTGAGAGTAGACCTCATTGCCCTCTATAACTACCTGAAAGGAGGTTGTAGGGAGGTGGGTGTTGGCCTCTTCTCCCAAGCAAATAATGGTATGACCAGAGGAAATGGCCTGAAGTTGCAGCAGGGAAAGTTTAGATTAAATGTCAGGATGAATTTCTATACTGGAAGAGTGGTCAGGCACTGGAACATCCTGCCCAGAGAGCTGAGTGAGTCACCATCTTTGGAGATATTCAAGAAACATGAAGATGTGGCACTTGAAGGCATGCTCTAGTGGCCAAGATTGTGGGGTGTTGATGGTTGGACTTGGTAATCTCAGAGATCCTTTCCAACCATAAAGATTTTTTTTTTTTTTTTTTTTTTTTGTGAAGGCACATATGCTCCAGTGAAGCCACAACAGTGTCTGTAATACATAGGGTTTTCTTTGTTCCCTTTAAAAATTGGAGATGATTTTAAGCCTGGATCTTATTAAGATAAGCAAATCTTTTCCCCTGGTTTAAAATTTCTGATAATTCATGTTATCACTGGTGGAGAGGATGAGACATGGAGTTTTGTTTCCCAGGCTGAAATGTGGATGAGCAACTCATGAAGTGCTGATGTGTCGTACTGGAAGGATTTAGTGTGCAAATCATACACACATCTATGTCCCTGTCAGTCTCAGTTAAGCCTTGCCTGGGGACAGGATGGGCTTAGTGATTACTTGTTGAACTAAAGCTGTATACCTTGATATAGTGCAAGTTGTTTGGTGATCTAGCACCTCATATTACCTTTAAATATACTATATTGTATAAGTGTACAGGACTGGCAATGAGTGGGAAGCTCAGTGCATAGATTTTAAATAATCCCAACAAGTGCCTCAAACACCTAAGCAATTTAAAACATGTTCCTTATATCCTTATTTTTATAACTCTTACTTGAGAATGTTGGAATATGCAGTCTCTTTATCAAAGGGAAGAGTCTAACTGATGGCAAGAAGGATTTGAGATGTCCCAGAGAGGCACAGACGTAAGTAAATCAGTGGAACTGATAAAGGCTTTGTTGATTCTGCCTTTATGAATGGTTCCTGTTCAAAGATTATTTAGTCTGGCCAAGAGTGACCAATTGGATTCTGCACTTGCTGCTGTTGTGTGAAATAAGCCTCTGGCTACAGCTGCTGTCACACTGGTTATTTCTGTAGTTCCCATGCAGGAGGTCACAAAAAGAGTACAAAAACAAGCTGAAAAAGGTTCGGATCATAGGCAGTAGCTTTGTGCAGAGAATGACTGTAGCAAGGGCAAGCGGAGTAATAGTCATTGAATGCAAAGGCCTCACAGGAGCTAAATCTTTAAAAAAAAAAAAGAGTTACTTTTTTCTACCTTTTTTAAAAAAAAAAAAACATCTGTGAGATTGAGATCTTTCCCATCTGGATCTGGAGGAAGGTTGAAACATCCCAACATTCCACTTATGCTAGATAAATGCCAGGATGACATCTGCTTATGGGACTTACTTTGGTTATCCCGAGTGTACTTCAGGAGTGGCTTCAGATAAAAATCTGGCCTGTATTTGTTTTACATTTATAGTTTGTTCAACTTTTTGTTTGTTTGGTTGGTTTTTTGTGGAAACAACCTGCCAATTTTAAATGGAAAAAGTTTTTATTCCTCTGTGTTCTCTATGATTCCTCAAATAGCTTCTTTCAATCTTTTTTGTCTTCTTGAAGGATTAATCTTGGCACATCTATAGTTGTGCTCCAACGTATAAGATATAAAGCAGCTGTGATGGCAACTTATTATGGTAGGAATAACTAGGAACCCAGAAAGACTTGACAACTGAGTAAGTACAGAGACTTTGTAGCTATTAGTAGAAGTATGGAAGATAGAAAATTGGTCACTGAAGAAAGGGCTTTGTAGGTCAATAATAATCACATAGGGATTGCTTCAAACTTTTACCGTAATGTGGCTGGTAAAAGGCATAGTATGGTGTTCATAATCATAGATTAAAGATTGGTTGATCTAGTTTAGCTCATGTGTATTGCAGCTGAAATTATTTAAGCCACTTTCTGAGTGCCCATTAACTTGTGCTTGATGGTAGCTTATCTTCTGGAATGGTACTCAGAAGTTATTTGGCAAAGTCAATGAATAAACAAATGTTTGCTGTCAGTTGCTGCAACTGTGACATTTAAACAGTTCCTAAAACCAAATAATACTCACTATTATTTTCTATACAAATGGTTAACTAATCTTGTCTGATTGTTCCTACTGAGGGAGGTACTTCAGATTATCCAAACCCCTATGAATGTGATTAACAAAGCAGGATCTATACATTTAGGCTAAGTTTCTCTGTGGCTCACATTGCCTATTTGATCTTTGTCACTGCATATACATGTACTAATAATAATTAAAACTCTTCACTTGAAAAAATCAAAACCTTATTCAGAATACGATACTGTGTGGTAAGGACATGTCAGTTTTATCTGATGCACTCAGCTTGAAGTGAATTTGGAACATACTTACAGGTAGAAAAGCCACCCGTGACCTTGAGAAGCTCATCCAAGGAAGAAAGGGTGGCCTTTCCTCTGAGATACCTAACTCTACCTTTTTATCATGTCTGGTGGCTATCAGATAATGACTTTTCTCTTCTTGCATTGACATCCTTATTATAGAGCCAGAATGAGTAAGATTGGATCACCAGCAGCTTGCAAATTGAGACTGTCAGAAGCAAAGAGAATGTGTCTGCATAAGGGCTCAGAAAATAAATCTTTTCAGACGCTGTGGCTTTAGGGTATTATGTTGATGTCACAGCAGCATGTATAGGTGCTGTTTCAAATTAACAGGAAAAATCTTCCAATTTTCACATCCATGCTCTATTTTATCAACATGATAAATACCACTGCAGTGAAACAAATCACTCTGGAAGTATAACAGCCCACTTTGTGATGGACAATATATTTTTTTCCCCTATTTTCTCATATACAAGCAACTTTGAACTAATAACATTTTATAAGCAGGCCCCAAATCTATTACTTCTCTCAGAAACTCTTTATTAGGGCTTGGAAATAAGTATGATGAGAATTCTATTGTACCCTTTAAAGTAAAGTTACCTTCATAAGCTCAGATCCATCTTAGGCTAGTAGTGACTTGACTGGGGCAAAAGCAATGTGTTTTTGTTTGTTTGTTTTTTTATTGTGAGAAACTCTGGGATTTTTGAACAAAAGCTTCTCATACAGAATTTGGAAAAAATCATGGAATGGTTAGAGTTGGAAGGGACCTTAAAGATCATTGAGTTCCAAAAAATGTAGCAATTTAATATTTTTTCTTTTTGTTCTGAAAGGGGAAGGTTTGAAAAATTGTAATTGGCAAATAATTGTATATTTTACCTCAGCATTCTGTTGGCTTGAACTGTGATGTAGATGTTTCATGTTTTTTCTTCAAGGAGCTTGAGCTCGGTCTGAACTGTATCTAATGTGACCTAAAGAGGTATCTTCCTCTTTGAGCAGGGCTCATGGAAGATGTAGCCCATGCAGCAAACAAAATGTATATTGGGAGGGAGTGGAACTCAAAGCCGAAACTTTCTTCATAGACTTTACTTCCCACCTCTACAGAAAAAATGACAAGGCAGTGAAAATTCTTAGCTCTACCAATAACAGTGGTGAGCAGCAGACTTCTGCCCACTATATTCATTTATGAGTCTGTAAATCAGCCACTTCTCATTATTATTAAATTGGCTCAAATTTATAAGACTTTTTAAATTATGAAGTTTTGTATTTTCCTTTTGTTGCATTGAACAATTGAATTGGTTCTATTAACTAGCATCTTTCAGCAATCATTAACTGGCTCAAATGATGTGAAACTTGGGAAGACAGATAATCTAGTATCTGCAACAAAGTTCTGAGACTGAACTACTAACGGATCTTCAGGAATCATATCTACCTTACATATGCCTCAAACACTCCTTCTAGAGTGTTTGTGGCCATGTGCTGCTTCTTATTTAAGACTTGTCCTATCAAAATAATCCAGTTTCTTTTTCTGTCCTCATCTCCAGTCTTAAACAGTAGTAACCTACTAAAAAATATTATGTAGAGGAATGATTGACATTCACTACTTAGAAAATAATGACAACAACAAAAATTCTAATCTAGCTAGTTGTGTAAGAAACTGGGTGCCAAGACAGAAACCTGTTAACAAATGCTAGGTGATTATCAGATGTGATATATCTTGGTCTTTCTTTCAAGGTGACTTGAATTTTTTTTTAATAATGAAAATGGCTTTGCAGTGTTGTTATACACTTTCATATGAATTATGGTGTTAATGTCACAGAGTATACAAATCCTATAGTATGACTTCCATTATCATTTGTATCAGGGAAAGCTACAGCAGTATCTGCCTGCATAAATCAAGAAGTTTCCTCATACATTTAGAAGCGATTTCATTCCCTCAGAATTCAATCTGAATAGGACTAGGACTTCTGCTTAGACAGCTGCAGTAATGTCAATAATAGCAAACCAGATATTGATTCTTGGGATGATTTCAATCACATAGTCTTGTTTTTAAAGTGTCACCAAAATTCAAGGACACTGAAAGATCTCTAGAAACCGAGTTACTCAAACATGACTATTTGAAAAACTGGGGGGGAAAATAACTTTCTTTAAAATCTCTAATGCTTCCACCTTCTTGCAGTAGTGATGTTCACATCAGAGAGATGTGCTTTGTATGTTTAGTCTAATGTTAAAGGTCACTAGCCATTGTTCTTGCAGTTTATCAGATAACTGATTTGATCTCTGGATGCAATTTGCTATTTTGGATGAGGCAGAATGATCGTCCTGTGACTATTAACCCACTACTGCAGCAGAAATAGAGCCTTGATTGTCTCCTAGACCCTGCTGTTAACTCCTAACATGCCTGAATGCAAATAATCCTACCTCTTTTCTATTAATATTCATAGTAGAAATGTGTCTGTTAAATTGTTCCCATTTATCTACTGGATAAGGAGATTAATTTTTTTTTTTTTTAAAGCCATGGGGTTCTTAGTGAAGAAGATAGTATCTGGGCTGATGTAAAATCCTCTTCTGTTCCCTTTCACGCACACGGAGAAAGATACGGAGAAAGATATAAACAACTTTGTAACAGAAAATAAAGTTATTCTGTCCCCAGTTATCCTGATCACATGTGACTGCACATGGATTTTCATCTACATATCTACTAACAGCATGGACTTTTACAGTTGCTGATGAAGAAATTAAAAAAGAATCACCAAAAAAAAAAAAAAGGAACCCCTTCTTCAGTTTCCTCTTATCTGTGTTAGTTATTAATTTTAACTAGGTGCTGACAGATGAGAGTTACATTCTTAGGTTCATAATGAGGCCAAGAGGATTCACACAATATGGCCAATTACGGTGCTTCTATTTAAATAAACTAAACATACTTCTTCCCTAGCAATAAGGTAGATATTACATTACAATAAAAGAGAACTTGGAATGTGCTTCAATGTGAAGGTGATGTAAAAAGTTCACATTGGAAGAATTTATCACCATCCCAAAGAGAATACTAAACTTGGATTCATAAATAGTATGCACCTGTTCCTATGTGGATGAATATCTGAATGAGATAGCTAGATACACTAGTACTTCAATTCTGGTGTGAATGTCTGAACCAGTGTTTTATGGAGCTGCATCTACAGCTTTACAATGTTCAGTCTGTGCATGTTGTCCTACTACAATTTGTTCTAAAGCCTGTACTGAATATCATACTCTGCAAGGACTTTCACTTTATATCCTCTGATCTCCCTTGTGCTGGCAACATATGATACAAGAAATGTCATGCTGTTTGGATTATTAAAATAATTGATGCATTTGTATTTACTGTGTCACTTGTTAATACTATCTTGTTAAGTCCCTCTGGGGATGAGATCACAGATTTTTCTAACTAGCAGCTGCTGCACAGTTTCCTAAAATACCAGATTTTAGGGTTGGGCCAACGAAGACAGGGTTGATGATAAAAACAGATGACTTCATTGCTAACAATACACCTGAGCTTGCAAGCATTGAATGCTTGTGAAGGTATGGGCAACCTTGTTGATTCAGGAAGTGCTAAGACTGTTCAGGAAGCTTTTTGGTTCTGAAAGGAAAGTCACTGCTCCTGTTCTGCCATATTACTTGGAAATAAACCATGTCTGTGAAGCAAGATTATAGAGAGCCTAATAATGCATGTGTTTATTCCTCATACTGCCCTTTATCCATGTTTGATTACCCAAAAAAGCTGCAAAGAGAAACATATACATATCAACCTTAGAAAATTGCTGAGATAAAAAGTAATGAACAGTGTATAATGCATTAATTTACAATATGTGTCAAGATGATTACTGATGGTATGAATTATGGTCCTATTTCCTCTGCTTAATTTAGCACAGGAGTTCTTTTTTTAACTCTCTAAGTACTACTACTACTCTTTCCAAACAAGTCTTCACCAACTCCAGTTTCTGAATCATTAAAGAAGAAATCAATACAGTGTCCAGTCAAATTATTTTGTGCACTGGCTCAGTTATCTGCTCATCTCTTAGTTACTCCCAAACATGAAAACAGAAACAAGCAGATAGTTCACAGAGGCAGGATTCCAAATGAGCAGGAAGTCAGTAAGATGTGCTGTGGGAATGCTGTCTTTTTCAAAACTGCATTCATACCAGTTTTACATGTGCAAGTTTAATGTACATGCATAATGATCAAGGTAGGAGATGAGATGAATTATTCATCCCTGCAAGCATCAATAGGTTAGGAACATAAATATAACACTTACTTGCAAGCTTATTGAATTAGATTAGAAATATACTTCTTTTTTTGTTGTTGTTGTTATGGTTGTATTTTTTCAATTACTTTTTTTTTTTCCAATGGAATTTTAGCAAATTGCTTTTTATCTTAATTTATTTTTTGCAAACTCTAAAAGCAATTTGAAGCAGAGAAATCTAACTTCAAGATTATTCATAATCTTGAAGTAACATTTTTTAATTCTAATTAATACGTTCCATAAAGACAGTATATTTGACATGAATTCCTGGTATTGAGTTACAAGAATCCATGTGGGAGAAGGGTGCTTGAGCCTTGGAATAACACGTAGTTGATCTGTCACATTTGCTTCAGATGTGGCTTCTTTAGGATGACACACAAAGCAGTCCTGGCTGCAGTGTGCAATTTGGGGTTCAAAGGCCTGGGGACAGAGGAATGGGTTGCAGCTGTGGGCCCCATAGGTATGTCTGTAACATTTGTGTGGAACCTCTTTCTATGGTAGGGATGTGGTGACATTTGTGATGGAGGTATTTGAATTAATGGAATATTTCACTAGTCTCTTTTACTGTATAAACACTGTCCTTTGGATTCTTATGATCATTTAATATGAATACATCAAACCCACAAAACCCATGACTGGCTACTAAAAATGTGTATATACATATATTATCACCAATAGTTGCTGTGCTATGATCCCAAATCAAGATTAATATGAAATCAATTTGCATAATGTCAACCTTAATCTCAGCTTTCACTTATCATCCTTTAATAAGAGAGCTTTTCTCATCCTTGTTGGCAATTTATACTGATGAAATTAGGCTTTTTTCACTGCAACTTAGCAAAGTGAAGCAAAGTTATCATTTTTCCATAAAGTGTTAGGAATGATGCTGACTTTAAGGCATGTTTGGTGCATTTGGTGAATGCCAGTTTGCCTGTCCTTCATAACTGTGGAGGAGACAAGAGGAGGCAGGTTTCTCACCCATCTCCTGCCTTCTCGCTTGGATGAAACAACTGCTAAAGGGAGTGGACTGAGAGCAGAACTATCCTCCTAGAACTCTGATGCTGCAGGTGCCCTGTCTTTTGCAGTAACATGTGGCAGGGCATTGTGGTTCCCTATTTAGCAGGTCATGTGACTTTTGGTTGGTTACAGAAGGAACATTTGTGGCCTTATTTTGCATTCAGTTAGCACCCTGTTAGGATAAAATAGTGCTCTACACAGTGGGGAGGATATGGTGCTCGCTGGACTTTGCAGTGCAAAGGACAGCTGCATGGCTGGAAATCCATGGCCTGTACATCCAATGTAGTTCTTTCTGTTCTGGCAGAAAAGATGATGTATCAGCAACTTGGCATCCAAAGTCTAAATGCTTGCTTCCTTTTCAAAGGGATGATGTGGTATTAGTGCTAAAGAATGGCATGTTACCCAACACCAAATCATTATGATGGTAGGATCTCTCGGGAGACAAGTCAACTTCTCAAGCACCAAACAATTCAACAAGGCTGTGACCCCTTTTTTTGGCTTGTTCAGTCTTGAAATCCCATGCTGACCTCTATTAGTGTAAGTATGATCCAGTTTTGTCAGAAGAGCACTTTATTGTGTGCCTACTGAAAGGGCCAGAAGTTCAAACTGCATTGCAGTCTTCTGAGGACAGAGGGTTGCACTGAGGATCTGAACTGACACACGAGTGCATCTGAGTGCCACGTTAACTGAATGTATGTCGTAAGTCAGCCACCAAAAGGGCAATACCTTAACTCCGCTCTTCCTTGAATTGACTTGTGATTTAAATTAAACACAACTGACACTTTCTGCAGCACATTATTTGTTTTATGCTCTGTGTTAAGTCCCATTCTAATTTTGCGTATTTTTTTCTTCGCTTTCTATGACCTGTGGAAGAGGGATTAATTACCAGCACACTGTTTCCGTAAGCTAAGCAATTACTTCTAATGAATAGTACATGGGTTACATGAAGAGAAAAATTAGGAAAAAGGAGACTCTAGAAACTTGGTTTGTGTTTTGTTTTCTTGATGCTTTTATCTCTTCTGCACTGAGGATTACTATGCTTTTTATTATTTATGGTGCAATTATATCACATCTGTTAGATTTTTCATATTTTGCTTCCTATTCCTTAAAAAGTGGGAAATATAAGTA
Source organism: Apus apus (assembly GCF_020740795.1). NCBI lineage: Eukaryota > Metazoa > Chordata > Aves > Apodiformes > Apodidae > Apus > Apus apus. The sequence goes on along the minus strand of NC_067292.1, from coordinate 9,054,227 downwards.
ACATCCCTGTACTATCTTTGTATTTTTTGTTTTTATCCTGATGATGATTCCTTTCTCCAGACAAGAAAAATTAAGATGTTGCCCTATACCTGTGTCACTCATGCATTTTTATAATTACGTAAACTTTGTCCTCCTTGTTAACCCATGTTCTATGGACTATCTCCAGAACAGACTTTATGTAGTACTTTGCAAAGTCCATGCCGATTACTATCTTCAGCATAGTATTAAGGGCAAGAAAATGCTTGGAGCCCAACAAAAGCTGTTGGACTGACCTCACTGTATCTTACTGAAGTGATGAATCTGTCCTGTATTTTCATTGACTGACCACTTTATTTTTTGTACCAGTTATGTACTTCTACATGTTTCTGGTGCACTGTATCATATACTATAGTATTGAGAATCAGCATCCCTGTAGGAAAGTTATGTGTGAAAAAGAGCTGGCTGACAAGTAGAGGGATACACACTTCACTCTCTTGGTATTAATGCATCTCTGCACTGCTGCCACTGAGCCAACAGTTTCAGTCTGAGGGGAGGAGAGAGAGCAATGATATTTGTAATCCCCTGCTAAATGCAAATAAGTTCTATGTCTCTTTCTTCTGGAGATTGCTTCCCTGAGTCAGTGGAGTTAATTTACATTTCAGTGACATCTGCAAGAATTTTGCCAACACAGCTTATTACTGGAAACATTGTGTCAGTTCTGACATTTCTTTTTCCTGGGAGAATCCCCAGAATGGTTGTTTTTGTTATTAGTAGCAGACTTGCTGCTTCACTAGCAGAGACACTCAGAAAGCAATGCCAGTCTGAAAGTTCCTGTTCCTCAGCTAGTAGAGAACTCAATCCCCAAGTTAAGTCACTACAGCTTCTTATGGCCATGGTGTCAAGCACGCTGTGTGAATAAAAACCTTCCCCACAACAATTTTATCCTGGAAGCAGAACCGGTACCCTGACCTTGGCCCTAGAGCAGACACAGGATTGGTCCCCAGGCCTTGTTTCTAGAGCAGATGCACAAACATCTATGGTTGACAGAACTCTGGAGAGCCACACTGCAGTAGCAGGGCTCCCATATGAACACCAAGCAGATCCAACTCCCAAACAGACACATAAATAATGTTTAAATTAATCCAGCACTCCTGGGGCCAGACAGCTGAATCCATGGAAAACAAAGGCTATCCCTGTAATTGCACTTAAGTTTGTTATAAAAGAATGCTCCATTCCTAGCAAAGAATCTTTTTTCCCATGCAACTATTAAGGCAAGTGCAGGGTTACAGTGATGGTGAACGACTTACCAGTGCTTTAGGCCAGAAGCACCATCTAAGTTAGATCCTGAACTCTTTAGTCTTCCTTTCACTGGTTTGTGCATTTCTCTGGCTCTCAATGCAGAAGGGTTGAGGGGATTACTTCTACCTCCCTCCTCATGTCTTCAGGGTTTCATTCATTTATAAACATAATTTAATAGTTCTGTAAATTACTGTTGTTTATGAGAGTCTCCAATGATGCCTAGTAAGATAGATCAGGAGAATATTTTGTTGTCTACCATAACATATTTTTTTTCCTACCCTGCTTATATATTTATATATAATACGCATTTATTTGCCACTTTTCTCTCTGGAACAAAGCCTGGGAGCCATGAACACTTCTCTTGCAACGTAATGATATGAACAAGCCTCTTCTGTTAGCCACTTAGATGAAATCAACCAAATCATCTCAGTCATGATTTAAGGCATATTTGAATTTAAGATTTCAAGGAGGCTTTATGCCCCCTGGCCCTGCTGACCATTTTCTATTTGCTCTGTATTTTTCATCTTATTCTCAACTCTACTGCACGTAGTTTCCCACTAATTCATGTTTTGAAAAGTTAATGTGCCAAAAAGCTGGAATATACTACTTATTTATAAAGAAAACATGGACAAAGAAGTTAGGTCTCCCATTTGGGCAGTAAGAAGAGACTGGATGCAGCTATGGGACAGGTTGAATCTCTATGAAATCACCTTTCCAAGTACCTGTCTCCACTGACAATCTATAGTATGTAAGCCTGAATTTAGAGGGTCTGTACACCTTCACTGAAACTGTTTGCAAGGACTAGGATAAGCCTGGATACAAATTTGCAAGGAGACTATGAAATGACAAATTCCTTTTCTTCAGTTGGTGTAACTTCAAAAGCACATTTAATGGATTTAACTCGGAATGAATGGAAACAAAAGAATGCACTCATTAGGTTAAAATTTAATATTTTCAGTGACTGTTGTCACTTCGTTATTTCAAGCACTGTCATGTTAATGTAATAGCTGTTCAAGTAAAAGTACCATCTCTTCCTTAAAATCTGCTTTTCTTACAAGAACTGTCCAAAATCCAAGTCTGGATAGTATTCAAACACACTTTCCTCAACAGTCTTGTGACAAGACTATGTTAAGCATCTTGGCTGACTCTAGACAGGATTACCTAGAGAGAACTTTCCATAGGCAGAATTACCTACGTGACCTTATATAAACTGCATGGTGATGGAGATTATTAATCCTAATGGCCTGTGGTATTTAATAGAAAGGCAATCTGTGGGATTATCTGTGTAGTGCAGCTTTTAGAACAAACATTAACCTGTCTCCTTTTAATATAAGCCATAAGTAGGGTCTTCATGACAGAGTTATTTTAAGGTTTTGTGCAGTGTTTAATTACTTTGATAACAAAAAGAGAAGTATCAAGTGACATAAAAGACAATTTCTTTGGTATAAAAGACTCCAGTTATGTAACCCTTGGAAGTGGGAGCAATAATTGCACAGGTTATGACTGTATTTGTCTTCAGTGGGGCAAATTCTTTGGTTCCCATGAAAATGTATGTTTAAACCGGAAGCAGAATTTTAGCCTGTAATACTAGTTTGTCATAGTTTCAGGAAAGTCTTTAGATAGATAATACAGCCTTAAAAGCACAGAGGTAATCAGAGATACTGAAAGATAGATAAAATCTTTGTATGCATGTAAGCTTCTATGCTCATTGGTTGGCTAGAGGACTGGACAAATAGTGGATAAAAGCAAGAACATCGTAAGTGCTACAGGTCTACACTGTTTTGCTGAGTGTATTTTCTGAGAAATGTATGGTTAACTCTTGAGCAAAGATTATACATTTGATCTCTTACAGCAAGGGAAATATTAGCTTGTTTTCTCAAGTGGAACAAATCCATGCATTGCTTCTCAGGGTAGCTTCCCTTGAGTACATGTAGTACAATGCTTTTGTTAAGACCTAGCAGTGCTTCTACTTCAGATTCCAGAGGATTTAACAGCGAAAAATCACTGTCAGTCAAATTAAGAGAGTGCAAGAAAAAGAAAGGGGGAGAAAGAGAGAGGAAGATAGATACAAGAATGCATTTTTTCATGTGGTGATTCTGGTTGACCGATACACACAGAAATAGGCAAATATATTCATACTTTTGAGATACACTTTAAATAGTTAATGTTCTTTCCCATTAGGCTGAATTTCATGGTAGCTGCACATTAAATGAATACTTTAATGTCAGTGTTTTGCTTCTTAAATGCTAAAATTAAGCTCCCAGAGTAAGCTAAGGAAGTAACTATTTTGTCTCTGAAAGCCAAGATAACTATGCAAGGTAAAAACTAACTGAATTGTAGGGATATAGAATGAAACTAATTCCTCCTTTTGTTTTTTTCTTTCTACATTAAGGTACCTCCTTTACAGAGCTGTGTTTATAGATGTGTATGCACACATCACCTGTTGCTAAGCCTGTACTGTTGTGTAAGAATCATCTCTATGAATGCACCCACAGCTTGTCAAGCTGTGGTTGTTTACTGTGATACCATAAATAGCCTTTTAGCAATATTGGAGCTAGGGTTCAACACAATGACTGGTACTGTTACTCTTTTATTACCATAATGTCTTGAAACCATGGTTAGGAAACTGGATGTGTGAGGTGATACCAAAGAACCAGATTTCCTTCTCTCAAAAGAACTTATCCCACATTTTTCTTATTCAATCCACCACTTGTTGATGTTCTTCCTGCCAGAACTAGACTATGGTTTATGACAATAGCACTGATGTTTTCCATCTTGGGGCAATATGATACATGTGTGATAGAAATCTCTCCTTGAATATAGCTTCACTGGGAAGTCTGGTCTTACTCCCAGTAGATACTGTGGATGTTGATTTTGAGGACCCAAGATTTTCCAGATTCCTTTCCCTGAAAAATCACTTCACTGTGGCTAGCTGCAAAGCTTTCCCCATATGTGCCTAGGTCTGAAAGGGTGTGTAAAATGCTATAGCCTGTCTTTCCTTTATAACCACTATTCTATGTGTGAGCTCTCTGGGATCTTTCTTACTGTCTCAAATGGAAATCTTGAATGTCTCTGCCATTTGCTCATAATTGGACAACTAAGAATGTCAGGAGTTCCAGTGTGACTAGACTGCCCACAATAGTGGTGGATATTTTCAAAATACCATGGCCTCAATCTTGTTTTCCAGCGCTGGACCACAAAGTATTTCAGTGAGCTACATGACAGTAAAACTGATGTAATACAGCTGAGAAAGAGCTGTCAGTTTTGTTTTTCCCCTGTCCTAGGTATTTATTTCTGAACTCTTTTCTTGGCATCTCTTCTTCATTTTCTCTTCCCATTTCTGAGGCACGTCTTACCTGCTTAACTGATACAAAGCATTCTTTTGTTCCAAATGAGTACTGAGACCACATGGTGATGGTTACTGGTATAGGGAGCCCCCATAACAGTCACTGTTGTATCTGATTTTATAAATGCTAGAGCAAAAGGTTCTCATTTTATTCCCTCCCAACCCCTAAGTACATGAATCCAGAATATTAGGTTAGGTGTTAATGACACAAGGGGCAGGAGATGATTTGAAAGTAATTTCCCATTCACCCTATCATTAGTCTGCTTCTGTGGTTGATGTACTGCCAGGGTTTTAAGAAGGGAGATCTCAGGCATTCCCCATAGCTACTTACAAATCCAAAATCCCCTGGAATAAATTGACATTCATTATGAGCGATATAAGAGACTGGGGAACTTTGCCATTTATTTCCCTTTTTAAAGAAAAAAGGCTTTCTCAGACCAAAAAAGAAAACTGTTGGACTAAGAAACTTCCAATGGGTATACTATGGGAAAGCTTTTTGTTTTTAAACCTGCACAAAGGACAACCTTCCATGCTTTTGGATTCTGCAATCTGGAATTGTGTGTTTGTTAATGGCCTGAATACTCACACTAGAGCTACTAGTTTAAACTTAGGTACTGTTGGAGAGGATCAAGTCCAGTCCAAAACAAAAAACTCACCATGCTTCTCTGATGATTTTTAAGAACTCTAGTATTGATAGGAATGATTGACTAGTTTTCAGACTGATGAGATAATTTTCTTGGGGCAATAAGAAATACATTCCAACCTTTTACTTTGGTGGCTATATTTTATCCCAGTTCTTCTGGGTGATTGTTCTATTATATTTGTTGTTAGCTGAGACTGAATTATTGTTTTATTCCAGCTTTGGGACATGAAGTTGGATGTGATCAGCTTCCCTGAGAACCCCTCTGTAGCTGTAGTCCACCAAAAATTCTACAGTCTCAAAAGCTGATGAAGACTTGCCTGTAAGTAGAAACACCTAAATACTTAAGTGCTGACTGTAGGTATTTACTTGAGAGTGAACTGTACTGCTGTTCAGAAGAACCTGAAAAAGGTTCTCATTTTTCAGTTTGATGGATATTGAAGTATGTTTGTACAGATTTTTCAACATGGTTCTAAAAGATGTGTGTTCTTTATGGTATATGTGCTGTGTAACCAGTAGTTGTTAAACAGAAACAGCACCGCTACTGCTGTTTCAGCTTTACTAAAAGGTATCTTAGGTTTCTAGAAAGCCAGAGATGGGGGAAGGATGTGGAATTAAATCAAAATAGAAAGAGCAAAATAAAGTAACACAGTAAAGCATATTACTAGCCTTGAAAGTCTTCTTGGACTTTGATAAAGATTCCATATAATGAGTTTAAGAAACAGACTTCTGCACACTATGTGACAGTATCACCAGCTGCTTGGCAATGTAATTAATTGATCCTATCACAAAAGCTCTTTACTAATTACATGGAAAACAGTCTTGTGAGTAGTACTCAGAGGGTTCATTTGCTGTCCTGTTGAGTGCTGTGCAATATGCCTGTATGTTCACTCTTCCATTAGAAGCAGGGATTGTGATCCAAACATTATGGACACTTCACTCTATATACAGTAGAATATGTGGACTCCTCTACTCAGGAATTTTTAGGCTCAGGAAATAATCTCAAGCCTACTTTCTCAGGGTCAAGCTTTCAAAAAACTATGCTTCAACCAGAACAGATGCTTGGGAACGTAATACTATCTTCTCTGTGATAGTTTTTCCCCTTTTGCTAGGGGTTACTCTCACCATAATTCTCGAGATATACAGAAAACTATTCTTCCTAGCTGGTGTTGTCTTTAGCAAACATTAGGGAGCACTCATTTTAAGCACTCCATCAACTGGTTTCTGAGGGTGACTCCTTCAGGTTAGTGGGTGGAGGTGAGCAACTGTGGAGACACGATCTTTAACAGAACTTGATCCACAGAAAAGAGCTGCAGGATACCAACACTCGATAAAGAACTGTACACCATAGATCCTCTCAGACCTTAGTAAGATTTAATGCTAAGTGCTGTTTCAGCTTTTCACTGTCCTCTGCATAATTTCAGACTGTAAGTATAAAATAATTGGTGATAAAACCACTACAACAACAACAACTTAGTTTAAGTAATAGAAAGGGATTTAAATTCCAGCATATAATGATTTTCAGTTTCCATAACTAAGAATAACTTTGGCAATGGTTGTTTTCACAGACAACTCAAAATGTCGAATGTAGCTTTATTCTGTTACTTTAATGCTGAAATTATTCATTTGTAATATGCTAAAAATGAAAATTTTAGCCTGTCTATATACTGGTTTTATGTTATGATTGATGATAAGAATTATGAACTTCCACCCCCCTGGAAATGCATTTCAAAACATCTGCTTGGCATCCATTGAGGCATTCTTAGTCAAGGAATACTATATTGCATGGCAGAAATTTGGACTATAGCTTTTGTTTGGCTTTAAAAAAGGACCAGACAACATGTAGCTCTGTTGCTGCCTTGTCCTTTATCACTAAGTAGCAGTGCTATTCTGGACAGTATGAGACTGAAGGAAATGATCCACCAGATCTAATTGCGTAATTGTTCTGTGTAGGTTTTCTGTTGGTGCTGATCTTCTAACGGGTCTTGCTGTTACTCAGCAGAACCAACATGACAGAGGTGCTTTGGCACTCATCTGAAACATTTCAGTGTCTTTGAAGTATATATGAAGTGACAGATGTTAGTGCCTCACTAGATGACACTCTGCTTTCAGGTTCATCTGTGAACAGCAAATCAGTCTTTCCATTGAAAAATAATGAATTTTTCCTCTAGGCAATTTCTAGTTTGTGTGCGCTTCTGTAACCATTGCAAATGATCTGTTGGCTTTGAGCTTTTAACTACAGTAATGTGACTACTTTGTGACTATTTGACTCTCTTTTGTCAGCTTTCATTGTTGTAGCTTTTTCTTATTAGCATGGAATTGACAGCTTTGCATTTAGAAAAAAAAATCACATATATTAAAAGGAGGTTGTTGCCACTCACTACTTATTTAATGCACACCTTTATGGAAGGGCAAAAAGTAATGCATAATTATGTGCAATCTAAGGTTCTGAAAGGTTTTATGTGCTCCAGGCAAGATGCAAGATAATAGAAATTGATGTGTTCTCATTAAATTTTCCATGACCACACCCAACATGTTTTCTCAGAGAAAAAAAACAAACCACATGTCTAGCTCTACTCTCCGCTGATTAGATTAGGAATTCAGAGCATAAGTACCTGAGGTCTTGCTTAAATTCAGGTCTTGTCTGTCCTCCCATGCATGTTAACTGCAGCCATTCAGAATTCTCAATTATGAACTCTTAATCTTTTGTGCTCCATGGGTCTGACCTGCTCTGCCTAATGGACTATGATCAATTCTACAGAGTGCTTGTGTTGCATGAGTGTGTGAACTCCTCTGTAAAGCCAGGCAGCGGGTTCTGACAAGCATGGATCTGTAGACTGAACAGTTGGTGTGGGGGACCTGCTGTCTGCACTATGCATGTTTCAGAGGGTTTTACTTTGGATGAGCTCTGTCTTGCCTCCATGCAACTGAATGCCTATTAGAGGACAGGCTCACTCCTGAAACTCATTTTTTTTTTGTTCACTTTCATCTCAAGTCTGTTGGCACTAGCTGTCAGTATGCTCTCCCTCTTGTAACTTCTGGTCTTTTTGCAAAATTGTGGCTATGTTCTTCTGTGTACAATGTTGTCTTAACTAAAAACCCCAGCTCTTCAAATATTTCTGGCAAGTAGTTAGTGACAGCTTGTGATCAGTCCTATTTGTACTATGTAGAATAAAGTAATTTCTCCTCTTAAATGTTGCTAGTTACAAAAAGGACAGTGAAAGGAAGGTTTTAAAGTTAGAACTATAGCTTGAAATTAACAAACAAGAATAACAAACAAAAAGTAAGGTTAAATCACCAAATTTGCTAGTAACCAGTAATTGCTGAGATTACAACATAGTTTTTGTCAGCAATCCTCCAGCTCTTTCAACTTAATTGCAGCAAATCTGATTCTAAAACAATCTGCACTCTTTACAAACTTTATCTTAGGACTCCTTTAAATAAACTGGGTATCTCTGACTGACAGTAATTCTTACCTCTACCTTGCCCAAGTACTATTTTAATCAGCTGGCAGTTAGTTTATTTATTCACATTAACATTTCCAAATGCAGAGTGCCCAGCCAGCAGTCACTGCTCTGTAGAGCTGCCAAGGTCTAATTGTTTCCGGCAATGATGACTGCCTTCTTTAGGCTGTTTTTTCTGTTTTTTTCCCCCTCCCCCCCTCAACTTGCATTTCAGAGCAGCAGCCTTCACAATACATTAGCTTAATGCATTTTGAGCTTGACCAAGTCTTGCATTCCCACTGCTGCTAATATTTGTCTACTAGTCTACTTGAAATCAGCATGTAGTATAAAGGACATAGACATGTGAATAAATAATTCTCTAAATACCCATATCCTTGCAACAGCAAAACCACATCACATCTAACCTTTAGAGCAGCATATTGCTACAAACACTAATTCAGTGAGAAAATAGATTCACATTGGTAGGACATTGTGTCACGATTTAGGAAACTGAAGGGTAACTCACTTGAGCATGTTAGTTTGATGGACATGTAGTCTCTGCCACAGTCCTTCTTGTAGTGGCAGCGCAGCCAGTTTAAGAGGCAGAGCCCGTCACCACACTGTAGTTCTTCTTTTTTACAGGGCAGGATGCTCTGTTCATCTGAAAGGAGGAGAAACAATAGATGACTTTGGGTAACAAGTAACTCCTTCCTGAGTAACAAACACACATGTCTACTGAAAGTCAGTCTTTCTGGTTTTGAAAGCCTTGGGTGGGTGAAAAAGCTCTTACTTTGTCAGATGTGAAAAGGGTCTGGAACTCAAATATACACACTCACGCACACACACTGTTGTGGCTGATCATATAAATAGTGTTTGAGACAGATCAGGTCTAGGTGAAGCATACCAAAGAAACTACAAGGGTACCATCTCTCTGAGGCACCTTGTCTTCTCACTGACTTACATGCTTTAACATCCAAAATGAAAGATTACATCTTTGTACCAGCTTAGCACACAAAAAGGATGAATGAGGGAGGGGAAAAGAGATCTGCTGTCTCGCATAAACCTGAAGGATGGAATTAAAGGTTTCTTAGCTTTAAGTATAACACTCTCACAAACCGTTTCTATTTTGACAATTAAGGGTAGGAACTCAGCATGAGGAAGGATTTTTTTCAATAATATTAATAAACCCTTGGGTAAATTTATGGAGACATAACCTCAGGTTTGGTTTGCAGAAACATTAAATCCTACGTAGTAGGGTCTGCAGCTCTGTATGAAGCCATGGTATGTAAAAGTATTCCAGTTTGTTAGGTTAAAAATCTATTAATATACGACAAAGAACAAACAAATTCATGGAGATCAGAAAGTCTGAAAATTATCAAAGAAAAGAGGGGAGAAAAAACCTCCTACATTATCTGAAGGAGGTATTAGTTGAGGGTTTTTTTTCCCCCCATGTTTCACCAGTTGTGCTATTGAAAGTTGTCTTGTTTTAATGGTAGATAAAAGGAAACTATTTTCTGACAAGAGTATCTTTACACAACTGAGTGTGCAAGTGGATACACTGACATTGTTTAGTTGCAGTTTTGTAGGTCTGCCTGATAATGACAAACAGAAGTAAAATTGACAATATAGTTCATTAATGACATAATACCAAGTTTTTAAGTTTGAAAAGGAAGACTTTTGTGTGTCTTGCGAAATCAGCTTTAAATTTTGTTAGATTACTAGAGCTGTACTCCAGTTACTTTATGTGAGTAATCTTTCAACATTCCAAATAATGGCAAATAAAAGTCCGACTCCAACAGGAAAAACATTAGCTCTTGAAGTAAAGGCACAGGGGGTTAAGTGTGCAAATCGGTATCCAACAGAAGACAGGCAGTTCTGCTGCATCGTATTTGCTCTCCTATATTTTTAATTCAGATCCTTTTTGTCATCCTTTGTAGCTGCAAAATCATGCAGTCTGGAGTAACTGTTCATGATTTCCAATTCTCCACACAGCTGCTCCAGTGGAAGATGTCAGTACCCCAAATGCATTTATAAATATTGCCAGCACTGACAGCACACTCTAACAGTAAATCTTAGACTGTGTGCTTATACCTGGCAGCTCTGCAATCTAGAGGCCAGTAATCAGATCATATTGTTTTGTACCTGCAGAACATACTGCAGCATGTTTCCCAAATGGCTACTGTATTTCTGCTAGGCATCTGAGACAATTTTGGGGTGAAATGGCATAGAATTAGCACAATTAAAGTGGCGAGGGCTCCTGTCTGGGTTTTTTTGTGGTGTTTTGTTGCTTGTGTTTTTGTTGTTGTTAGGTTTTTTGGTTGGTTGGTTGGTTTTTTTGTTTGTTGGGTGTTTTTTTTTGTTTTGTTTTTTTTGTGTGTGGTTTAAAAAAAAAGAGGTTTTTTTAGATAAAATATTATTGAAAAAACAGCTAAGCAATAATCACTTTGGGGTACCAAACATAGTCATTCTGTAAATGTTAACTTTAGACTGGTCGCACAGCCATTGCAAATACCAAAAAGGAACAACAAAATAATGCAAAGGAAAAAAATAATGTATTAGCAAATTTATTAATTGATCCTATATACATCTCACATCTTTATATCTTCCATAAATTCTGTTTAGTTCATAATCTAGTTTGAAGTTGCCCTAATTATTTTAAACCTCTGAACTTACTCCAGTCTACACCCCTTTGTATGTTTCTTGTTCATTGTTCTGTTTTCTGTAGTTCAGCACAACTGACCCTCTATCACTGGCTTAGGTTTCACCACTTTTTGGATATAAAAAAGTTTTCTGCAGTTCCTGCAAAATAAAATTCCTTTTTTCCTTTTCATCACTTTACTGGCTCTACTTTGAAGGTCACTTTAGACAAATGCCCCTTCTCTGTCATCCAGAAAGTAATACTTAGCTTTCTGCTTCTGCTAGTTGTTGTTGAACTGTTTAAGTCGCTTTTGGATACCATCTTCATGGAAATGCTAGAAAAACATTGTGATGTTGTTTTATTTTCATGGAGAATAATATGATTGTAAGCTATAAGAAATGATACAGGCAGATCCAATTTTTTCTAACTGAAAAGCAGTTGATGGTTAAAAAACAAAAGAGTGTGGAAACCTATCCCATAAAGCTTTATTTCCCAGATGTAGCAAAAGCAACTTATGCATTCTGTGCATCCAGATGGTACAGATCTTCCATATATTCTCAAGGGAAGCTGCAAAATAACTGAAAAAACCCCTAAAAATAGGTAAATGCTTTTTTGAGCAAGAAACTGAGGCACAGGTCTATAGAATCAGAACAGGCAGGGACAGAGGTAGGCATCACAATCGGTGCAGTACTGACTGCACAATTTAATTTTACTGACTACATAAGTGCTGTCAAAGCCAACTGAACTGCTTGCTTCTGCCAGCTCTGAAATTTAGGCCAAAGCATCTGAACACAGAGATTCCAAGTAGGCTTTACAATAGCTCATATCAATTAGGTATCTACCTCTCCTTGACAGATGCTCTGCATAAAGGTGTCTGGGCATCTACTGCATTTTTAAGTGCTTGAACATATAGCCCAAATACAATCATTATATAATAATGAAAGGTCAGACTGCAAGAGTCAATGGCACTCAGTACCCCTAAAATGTATCTCTCCTGTTCTTCTCTGAGAGGTTTCTCAGTATGGCTGCTTGTATCACTTTGATGAAATCCCCTTTATTTCTATTTATTTGACAGGGAGCAGGGTTGTACTCTGTATTTTGCATAGCAGTTGCATAGGAATTAATTCTGATCTATTGTTCTCTCCTCTGAGAAAATCAACAACCAGGAATGAGAGGTAGGAGTTGGGAGAAGCTGCTGAAACTAAAGAATTAAGTCAGTAGTTACAGAGAAATTAATTACTTGGAGTTGTCAGCCTACATCCTTGTAAATGAAGATGAGAAATTGTCAGGCTTAGAGAGAAATTGATACCTTCCTAGTGCAGATTCCAGTCTAATAAATGAAAAGGTGAAAAAATAATTATTGATGTAACTGAGATGATTTCAAGCCATTACAAAATACACTGAAAGCGGGAAGATACTGAGCAGGATATGACTTATTAGGAGAAAAGAACAAAGAATTCTAAGGTGTGGTTCTGAAGGTATTTGAATATCCTTCCCTTCTGCCCAGTTGTGGTCATTTAAGTCTGAAGTGCAACATGGAAAACTGTAGGGAGAGATGGATGCCTCCAGAAAACATCCATGCTCTGAGGAAAAAAAAAAATCTGTGAAGTAAAGAGCAAATTATTCTTTATATTCTATGTAAACTTCGCTGTGCACTTAGAGAAGGGGGGGCAACTAAAGCATGTGTTCCCCTCACTGTCTGGAACAGACATACATGATTTCTGATATTCTCTCTTAAAGAAGAGAGACTGGTGTTGGTAGATGTTGGTGCTTTGATCAATGACACTTCTCAAGGCATCCTACAAGTACAAGGGAATACAGTGCTGCAGGGTGCAGAAGTCTGGGTGCAGATGTATCTGTCTCTCAAGCTTCCTGGCATAATGTACTCACTCTAGGATGCCATCTCACAGCAAAGTTGTCATGGTTGAAGCAACCTCTTGTCTTTCTGTATGTCTCAAATCTGGGGCAGTCAACAGAGCTCCTGAAAGATACTTGCAAAGAGCCAAAATCACCCAGTTTCTTCACCTCTTTGAACGGTGACCCTGGGCTTCCCCTGTGCATATGAATGTGAAGTTATGTTCATTGAGTACTGGCCTCCAGGCAAACTCTTAAACTGGCTGTGTTTGGAGACCAGTCTGGGAAAAATAAAAGATTTGCCATCAAGAACATGAGCTACAGACTCCCTAGTCCGTAGCAGTGGAGAGTGCATTCTATTCATGCTGTGTGCAGAAAGACTTTCTTGTTTATGAGCAAAAATTTGTTCGACCTTCCACTGTTGTCCTGGGATCTCAAACACAGCTAGTTGTGCTAGAGTTAATGACAACACAGCTGGCAGCCAGCTGTGCTGTTAGGGTGTGTGAGCTGAATGCTGAGGGACAGCATCCAAAGTACCTACTCAAGAGCCTGCTGGGGAGGAGGTGCAGGAGGCAGGGCTATGCAGGAAGGGAAGACAGTTTGGATAGAACCTTTTCCTCTACCTTTTTACTTTTCTGACAGTTTTGGGCCCTCTTCATTTACGTATTACAAATACTGACTGGGTTTCATGACTGCTGGTTAATAATGACTTATACCCACTGTCATCAGTATTTTCTAATGTTGACTTTTTATTTTGCAAAAGCAAACAAGCACACCTGACAAAAAGCTGAACACACTTTGCAAAGAAAATCCAATGTTTCTCTCAGAAAGAAACATCTAAAGCAACAAAACTACTAGCAAATCTTATTTCTGATCAGAAAGTTCTATTAAATGCTGGAACAGTCAACCTGTCTAGGTACTGTGTGGTTGAAGTCATATGTGTCAGTTCTTAGGTACAAGTAATCCTGGACTTCGCTTGTGTGACTTTACCCCTTTTTCCTGTAGAAGATGCAGTGTTCTTGAGGCATTCCTGACTCAGTACGAGAAGACCTTCAGTCCTGCTCCTGGGCCATTGCACTTGCTTAGGAAATTCAGTGTGTGGAGGGTAAACAGCTCTAGTACCTGGCATACATGAATCTGTACAGCTGAAGACTCTACTATGTAGTCTCCTTCCTGTATTGTGTGTTAATAGCCTGGGATAACAGCAGTCTCTTTTCATGTTCACTATGAAAGTGTAATACAAGCCACAGTTTGTTTGTTTGCTTGGTTTTTAAATGTTACCTGTTATTGTCAGTAGAACATTTCACAGTCTAGGCATTATTGTAGAGGGGCAGAACGTAAGGCCTGGCTGAACCATAGTCAGTTGAAGCCAAAGTAACACAAAAATATTGTCTTAAGAAGACTTAATTTTGAAGAGACATAGGCACCCATTTGGAAATCAAGTCAATGTTCAGATTATGCTCAGATGCTTTGAACTGTTGCTGCACTTCTATCACAAACCTCCGCTAATCTAAAGTTAATGCAATACTAAGTTAATTTTGCAGACTTGCCCTGGCCCAGGTTGGATTCTAATGTCTCCATTGTTTTTTCCTAAGCAAACACCGTTTTGCACTTGCTCTTGAGCCCACCTTGATTTTTTTTTTCCTCCTAGGAGTTTAAGGGGTTACCAGGCAATCAGAAAGACAACACTTTGCATTTACTTGGTTTTGCACTGTCTTCCGCTTTACCAACCAAACTCTGCTCCTAGTTTCCAAAGTTATCTTAGGGTTAGATCCTACAAATACCTGTGTTGACAGAAGCTGGTCTTGGCACTATGAATAACTTCTCCAGGTTGATAGGTTGTGGCAGCAAACATCAGGCTTGATTAATATTTCTAGTCTGTGAGTGATAGTAGCTGTCTGACTACTGTTTCTTTATGTATGTTCCAGAATAAATACGGTAACTTTTTGCCTCTCTTTAAAATTCAGGTTCAATCATATGATTTCTCATCCATGTTGGGCATCTTAGCTTGACAGCTGTTATTGAAGTCGTAATCTAGTTGGAACATTTCAGCATGGCTTTTCTTGGGGCTGCAGCACCTGCTTGGAGTGGTATGGTTATTTTAATTGTTGTATGTTTTTATCATTATGCATTCTTTCATCCAAGAATTTGGACATGCTGCTCTGCTTCCCTGCACACGTGTGTTTCTGCCAAAATAGGACCAGTGACATGGGCAGGATTTACTCCTATAATGTTTTATTTCCTTTTCAGAAAACTTTCTTGTAATAACTACAAAAGTCAGTCATAAAAAGGCGAGTAGGAGGAAGTCAAAAGTCGAGAATTGTTTTATTTCAATGACCGGAAGTAATTTTTAGCCACATTTATTTCACTAGTGAATGCCAAACTGATAAAAATTTTGACTGATGTCAGTGTGCTCGATTTGTAAATCAGTTTTAGCAGCTATGTGCTAATTTGTTGTAGTGGGAGAAAATGCTAAAAAAAGTGGGTTTTATTTATTTTCTTAAATTTTTTTTAAAGGAAATACCGAAGTATTTGTACCTGACACAAAATGTTATGGTCCTCTATTTCAGACAATTTCCTCACTAATTTCTCTGAGTTTTGTTTGTATAAAGATTACAAGGTTAAGTCAATCTCTGTTAACTCAGTTGTTTTTTAGCCAGGAAGTTATTTGCTTTTTAATGGAATGATGTTCATCTGCTGGAGGACTTTAAATATAATATTCCTACAGCTGTACATGACTGCAAGGCATGACATTACTGAAGTTTAAAAAAAAGACTACTTACAGAGATGGGAATTATTGCTGCCTGTTCCAATATGGATGGAGCTTCCAGAGATGAGAGGAAGATGGAAGAAAAGAACTAAGTTGGGAAAAATGGAAAAAAAAAAGGTCCTTAGTAGCAGTTTGTTTTTATTTTGCAACCAGATGTTGAAGATACTTTGTGTTGTTAACGTGCACCGAGTCTCACTGGGGCAGGATTTTATGTTTCAGACTCTGAATACACACACAAATGTAGCTTGAATGGGGGTGAAACAAACACGTAATTGCTTCATACTTCCAGGAATCACTCCAGTTCAGGAAATATTATATATTACTTTAATGCCCCTTAGATTTAAAAACCCATGTAAAAACAATGTGTTATGTAAATATGCTAATTATTGTTGTTAAGTCATCCACCAGTCTCTGAAACACACACTTGCCACTGTAAAACAAAAACTGTTTCCTAATTTAAGTGCATCTTGAATACCTTAGGTGTATGAGTGTGTCAAATTGGGTTGGAATAAAGTTATTCTAAAATACGATACACATCCTCCCACTATGCACTTAAGCTTTAATATTTATAACTTGCACTTCAATACTTGCAGGCAACGAAATGCACACGAGTGAAACGTGTCCTAAATAACAACATGTTTAGATTTATTTCACGATGGGTGTGTTTGCTCCTGCAGTTGCCATTCGGAGCAGGGCGTCGTGCCGGGCTGTGTGTACACCCCGCTGAGGGTGCTGTCCCCGGGGCCGCTCCTGCCCCCCGCGCCTCCAGCCGCTCACCCTCCTCGCCGGGGTTTTCCCTCTGAACGTCGCGCTCGCCAGCTGAGCCGCACCCCGCTGGGCACCGCGCTGGCCGGCACAGCCCGGTGCTGCTGCTGCTTGGTTGGGGTTTTTTTTTTGGGAGGGGGTGCGCGAGTAACGGAAAGTTTCCGCGGAAACCCACCCCCCGCCGGGGCGCGCCGCCGCCGCCCGCCCCCCGGGGCCGAGTCCTGGCCCGCCCGCCGGGCTCCCCACGGCAGGGGCGGGCGGCCGGCGCGGCTCCTGCCGCCTCAGCGCCCCTCACCCCGGCACCGCGCCCCTTACCCCGGCACAGCGCGGCGGCCGTTGTCTCCATGCGCTTCCGCCGCGGGGCCCGGGCGGCTGGCGAGCGGCGAGGCGGCAGCAGCCACCGCCGGGAGACGCGCCCCGCCGCCTCCTCCTGCGCGGGGGCCGGAGCGGCGGCGGCTGGACGGAGCCGGCGCCCATGGGCGGAGGGCGGGGGAAGGAGGGTGACCTCCGCCCCGCGGGGGCCGGCCGGAGCTCCCCCTCCCTGGCGCTGCCTGCAGCCGCGGCGGGGAGGGACGGAGTCGGGGCGGCCCGGCCGGAGGGGAGCGGGGCTGCCGCGGTGCAGGGGGGCGGCCCGGCCGGGGGGCTTTGGGTCCGGCGCAGGCCGCACGGCGGGCCGGGCCGCCCGCGGGTGCTCGGGGCTCCACATGTGTGCGGGTTGACCCGGCCTAGGGGAGCCTCTGAGCTCCCGGCTCCGCTCCTTCCCCTCCTTTCTGCAGCCGCTAGGGAAAGGGAAAGAAGGTGTTCGGGATGCTGCAGGGTTTTGCTGCTTGGATAAGGAGCTGAAAGCCGGGTCTAGCCCAGCACCTTGGGCTAAAACGGAGGGAACGGACGGGATTATATCAGAGCAGTGCAGGGGAAATGTGTCGGGATGGGGGCCGGGAAGAATGTAGTCTAAGTAAGAGCAAAAAAAACACTTTACGATAGTAAGATTTACTTGTTACCAGGGATCTTGGAAACGTTTCTTATTGTCAACGATAAGTGCCCTAGTGCTAGAGACAGAGGCAATACAGGGTTGCAGCGGGTACTGAACCTACGAGCTACTAAGAAAGGCATGTCGTTAGCTGCTTAGGTAAAGAATGAGAGAAGTAAAACCTGTAAAGAGTTTCTATTGTCATTAATCAACTCTTCTTTTTATTTTCTTTCTTTCTTTCTTTCTTTCTTTCTTTTCTTTTCTTTTCTTTTCTTTTCTTTTCTTTTCTTTTCTTTTCTTTTCTTTTCTTTTCTTTTCTTTTCTTTTCTTTTCTTTTCTTTTCTTTTCTTTTCTTTTCTTTTCAAATCCAGACAAGTGTTAAGTCAATCTAAGCCAGTTGAAATGAAGGTTTACTAGAAATGCACAAGTATTTTGTTACAGCTCAGGGATACCTGAACCTTTTTGCTAAAACTATAGTACCCTGGTTCTTAATTAACACATCTCTGCTCTAAAATCCTTCAAAGTGCTGCTTCAAAATTTATCTTGTGATTAATTTCTTCAACCCGTCAGAATACTGGATTCCTTGAAAGATTAATTCTCAGTCATTTCAATAAATGGAAACTGCATGGCATCATTTTAGGCCTCTTCGTTGTTTAATTATGGTGTGAATGACTGACTCTATATACGCATCAGAAAAGCTGATTTTCTGTGTATTGGTTTTTTTGATATCTGTCCTCTTGTCCTCATTCTGCATGTGGAGAGTAATGTGTGCATGTAAAAATGTACGTAAGGACAGTAAACTATTTTCTCCACTTTAAATTTCAGTAATTTCTAATGTGTAATACATCTGCTCATTTTGGTGATGGCATCTTTCCTAAATGGCACCTTACATTTAGTCATAGTTTCAGTATTAACTTTCTTTCTGACAGACTAGGAGTCTTATGTTTGACTGAAAAATCCATGCTTAGACAATATCAGAAGCTGACAAAATGTGAAAAATATAGTGGCCTTAGGAGTTGACTTTGAATGCCAGGGAATTGCTTAGTGTTTGGTAACTCTGACCCCTTCCTGTGACAGTCTTTATCTCCTGTGGAAATTGCAACTACTTCTGAGACAGAACATGTTTGTTTCTGGGTTAAACAACACAATGTACACAACGTAAGATCCATCAAAACCTGCAGAAACATCATCACAAGTAAAACTAATTTTCTTGGTACTTACCGGTACTCAGAACACTCATCTGGAGTCTACTGAAATGTTGTAGGCTTTGCTCACCCCACAAATTTCCAAATCTGCATCACATGTATGGAGGTGGGGCAGGTTTTTACCCTTTTGTCCTGTGTTATTTTCAGCTTTTAGGGATTTCTGTTTTTCTCATTCAGTTCAGCACCTGAATGAAATGTGCTACAGAATTCACGCCAGACTCCCATTTGCACACCTAGTGCAAATCACTATGCAGTGATGTGTTGTCTCAGGGTGATGTTATGGGTAGTATACATTGTTATTTGTTTCCTTTTGTTGCATCTGCTTTTCTGTTTCAGTATTTGTATTAAAGAAAAGTTTCCACAAATAAATGACTTATTACATAGGAAATTGCTTATGGACTGTATGTTAGAGAGCTGCAACAAAGATAAACAATAATCAGAATTTGTGCTGCTCATGTCTATTTACATTGGGTTAGCATGTCTTTCTCATAGCATCACAAAACAAGGAGGACCAAAACAGCTTCTCTTTCAGTTGATTTATGGTTGGTGTGTCCAGTCTGAATTCTGTCACTTTCTCAAGAATTTTTTTCCCCAGCCTTTAGAGGTAGGTACTGTGACTGACTAGGAGCTCAAGTACATTTAGGTAAGGTTCAGAATGGCATTCCTTATGGATGTAACTGTACAAAGTTGCTGTCCTCAGTGGTTGTTTCCCAGTTTACTGATAAGGGGAAATCGGGGAGAAACCATTGCTGCAGACAGATAATTTTACATTTTCCTCAGTCTAGGGACTTAATTATAAAACTGTGCTGTTATTACAGTCTGATGAAGTGACAGGCCACCTCAACTTGGCTTACCATCTCCTGTGGCTTCATTTGAGATTCTTGGAGCTCAGTGCTGAACTGATGCTGAAGTGTGGTAGCTGCTATGCTACCTGCATGGACTTTTTGTGACAGCCAGTTTTGGTAAGGCAAAATAAATTTTATTCCTATAATGAGATATCTTTTTGACTGAGAATTTTTATGTATTAAGAATGAGACTTTGGGGGATACTGTTCATCACTTTTTTTTTTTTTTTTTTAAATGGAAAAGGTGGTAATGAAATAAGTGTGAGTTGGATTATACAGTTATTCTTAGATAACGTGTCTCAGGATGAGCAAAATGGATTAATCATCGTTTATGGAACAGGGAAGTCTTTTCTATGTGTTTTGTGCCAAGTCAGAGGTAAGTAATAGCACTGATCTAGCAGCAGCGATATTTCATCAGCTGCTGTAGAGTTCTCAGCACCAAGTGTTTGCAGATATATTTGCCTTCAACATTACTTGGCCAGGTCTAACGCCAGCTCAGCTTGCCCTGCACCTGTGCTAGGCCAGCAGTGCCAGAAGTGCTGGGCATTCCCAGGGCTTTGCCATTTCTGGGCAAGCTAATTACACCAGGCCCTGGGCTAAGGTGATGCCTTGCTGGGAGTTTCCACTGTGTGGTGGCTCAGGCTGTATAAATCTGTGCTTGCTGCTGAAAACAAGAGGTCAGAAAAAGCAAGACTGGAAATTGGTAGGAAGCATCTCATGCTTTCACAGCTTGCTGTGTTCTGAAATGTAATGAAGGATATTTGAAGAAAATTTTTTCAAATTATTCCCTTTTGACAAAAAAAAAAAGTTCATTCTGCTTTCTCAAAAACTGACTTAAAATATGAAAATAGATGGTCATTTTGGCATGGGAAGTCTTAATGCCTAAATTAGTTTTCAACTTAACTTTTGTGAAAAGCTGCAACATTTTTGAAAGTGTTTTTCAAGTATTTTTATATAATTTTCCGTTAAAGATCAGAGCAGTGGTACAGACCTGCTATTTGTAGGCATGAATTTGTGCACTATTTTTTGCTGTCCTTGCTCCCATCATTCAATTGAAGACCTTTGCCATTGATCTCATAGAGCTGTGGAACAGTGTAGGTTGGAAGGGACTTCTGCAGGTCAGATTGTCCCATCCCCTGACTAAAAAGCAGGTCCTTCAGAGAAGGTCCAGAGCCTTGTCCAGCTGTGTCATTGATATCTACAAGGTAGGAGACTCAAATCTGTGGCGCCAGTTCCCGTGATATCTATGCTTATGATGAAATGATTTTCATTATATCTAATCAGCATTGTTGATGTATTATAATGTGTATCTATTGCCTCTTATAATTTTATCTCCAGACCGAGTCTTTCTCCATCTTCTCTGTATCCTCCTGATATGTAGCTGAAGGCAGCAATGAGATTCCCCCAAACCTTCTTCAGGCTGAAAAATCCAATATGCTCATTCTCTCCTTGTACACAGACACTCCAGTCCCCTGATCACCTTGCTTACCCATAACTGGACTCACTCCAGTATGTCAGTGTCTGTCTTGTATTGGGAAGCCCAAAGGTGGCCAAAATGCTCCAGATGTGATCGCTCAAGTGCTGAATCAAGGGGAATGATCACTTCAGAAGAAGGAAGGCAGGAATTTGGATTAAGTACTTTTTGCATATAACTTCTTAAGTGAATATTTTGTTTAAGTTTCTTATTCTCACAAGAAAGATACATCGTGTTTGTGTTGAAACCTTCTTAGATGACCCAGCCCCTTCAGAAGGGTGTTTTAGAAAGTCTCTTCTTCTGTTAAATAACCATTTTCACACTGAGCTCTACTTCCAGAAGTAAAACCCTTTTAAATTTCAGTGTAATGGCTATTATGGAGCTTATAATGGAGTCTGGAGGTACTGTAAAATTACTAAAAAAAGGAAATTCCTCTGGGCTTAAAACTATTTTAATGTAAAGCATGGAGTTTTACATATGTAAATTTACTGTATAACATTTTTCAGGCAGCATTTATAGGACAGGTAGATTTATTTTGAAAAATATT
Organism: Apus apus; assembly: GCF_020740795.1. Taxonomy (NCBI): domain Eukaryota; kingdom Metazoa; phylum Chordata; class Aves; order Apodiformes; family Apodidae; genus Apus; species Apus apus. The sequence continues at coordinate 9,032,453 of NC_067292.1, read as the reverse complement.
TTCTAGAGGTTGAAATCAAGTGATTGAGTTCTTTAGGCATGAAATCTGCCAAGAGGGAAAATAATTTTAAATTATTAATACAGATGAAACATATTGATAAAAATATTTTACAGCACCACCAAGGCCCAAAGGCAGAAGTCTCGTATTTTATATGCCGTGTAAAGAAATGAGATCTAGAATGAAGAGGCTCTTCATTCTGTTTCTATAGTTGCTATGTCAATAAAATATTCTGTAGGAATTCTGTGCCTTGCCCAAATTCTCAGAGGCTGTTTTTCTGATTTTTGAAGCTACCAACTGTCTTTTTTCTGGTGAACAAAAGATACTCTTAGACTTTGGATTGAGGCCAGGTTTTATTTCATATTTTTTCACCTGCTTGCAGACTTTTGAGGAAGATGGTGAATTATGCTGTCATTGCCTTCTCTACATGGGGTTTTTTTAAAATATTTGCGTATGCACTAGGAAATAATTGGGTCCAAGGTTGTTTTTAAAAAGCCTATAATATTTCCCCTATGAGTCTGTTTGTGTTTTCAATCTTGCTGATACCAATTGAGTTAATGTTTAAGGATGTAGAATGGAAAATTTGATCTCAGTGTTCTTTTCCATCTCATTCCGTGACTCCTTAATTAAATTTGCAGTTAATTATGTAATTTATTTTATGTTGACCTTTCAAGGACCTTAAAGTATCTGTCAGTGAATGCAGTCTCTGTTTATTTCCATGAGTCTTGGTATGAATTTCTTGTAAGTTCTAACGGTACTTTTGGAATTAAAGGTGGCCAATGGATAATAGTAATGTGTGTGTCCCTGGCGATAAGTAACTATAAACATACACAAATGCATAAACAGAAATACTGAATTACATCACACACAGCATTTAAAACTAGGTAACAGCACTACCACCGGTAGTAATAGTAAATCTGCATGTCAGAGTATTCCAAAACATTTTATATCCTGCACAGGCAGAACGTGGCTAAGGCATAGAGCCCTGCTTGTGTACATCAGATGTCATGGGGAAGGAGAGAAAAAGTGAAATGAAGGCAAGCTGCATACTACTAATTCATTTCTTGACTATGTGAAAGATAGTTGGTCAATGTAACCCTTGTGGATGTTGGGAGTTTTTTTATTTATTTCTGATTTTTTATGCATGTACACTAAAGTATTTGTCATTTACTATCAGTAATCTTTTTAAAAGAGGCTTTTAATAGGGAGTTTTGGGAAAAAAAGCCTTACCCTTGGCATTATTGGTATAGGCAAGTATATGAAACTAGAAGTGCATTTCTTAACTGAAAATAGAGGTACAAATGAGAAAAAGCCAGGACAACAAGTGAAAGAAAATACATATGTGACCCTAAAATTATTTTATCTTTCTGAAACTATTGCGTAATAGCAAGAAATACTTAGTGCACCTTGGCAAAGGATGAATCCTGTTTTTCATTGTCTTCTGTGTTTTACCAAGGAATACATAAGCCAGCATCTCTCAATTTTATTACTGTTTTATTTATGAAATGTTTGGGAATCTGTAGGGCCTCTAGAAGATGGTAAAAAGTTTATAAATACACACTGTGAACTGTCAACGTTTTTCATAAAAGTAAGGAAGAGATACAGACCAAAAATCACAAACTTGGGGATGGACCCTTAGGATCACGAAACCATAGTGCAACTCAGTTTCTGATTTCACTGATTTTCTGATTTACGCATGCAGATGTGAGGGTAAAATAAGGCCCTGGAAGTAGTCCTCAGACTTATGTAATGATGCATCTCCTGCCTATGAGAAGCAGAAACTAGTGACAGAGAAGAACTTGCATGGAGGATGATTCAAAAGCTGCCAGATTCTATATGAAACAGATTTAAAAAATATGTCAGGAACCTCCAGGCTGTGTTTCTCACTATATCCTGACAGACTGGCACCACTTACCAAGACAGACATATTTTTTTATAAACTATTAATGGATAAAGTAAGGATGTGACATAGTCCCTTGTTTAATCGTTCTAACCTGTGGAAATAAATGTGCAGTAGGATAAGCAAACTGGCAATTAATTTAAAACCTCAAGAGCAGAGAAGTTCCCTTGCTAGGAAGGAAGCACAGTGATAAATGATTTGGAGAGGTGGGAAACCAGGACAGCTAAGTGGCTTATGCAATTCATTTGCAGAGAAATGTAAGGCGGGCTTAAGGACAAAAGGAAGAGAGGAGAGCAAAGAAAAAGGAATGGACCCTGAGGGTTATACAATACAAAAAGATTGTACTGGGGCTTAGGATAAGACTTTATCTCTGACAGCTTGGGCATGGTGTTTAATGCAGTGGAAAGAGCAAACAATAGTGTGGCACAGACTAGTAAAAACATATCAAAAAGAAATCAGATGAACTGGGCTGCTGCAGCACTTGAAAGGTTGTTGAGTGAGACCACATTTAAGAGATTAGCTGCATCAATTTCTAGTCAGCCTTTGTGTATCCATTTGACAAAACAAGATATTCTCAAAATTGAGGATAAAATTATAAAGGAGCAATTGTGAATGACTGCTCTGAGCTGTAGGTAACCAAACACAGTACAACTGGCTTTTGTCTGAAGAGGGAAATTATGATTAAATTTCAGTGAAGAAAACAGAAGGGAATTGAAGGGGAAAGAAGTCACGGACTGCTTGATTTAGTGACTTGTAATCATCAAGGAAAGGACACTTTTGTGTTCCTTAGTACTTAAAAAGACAATTGACTTTTATCAAAAGCCCAATAGAAAAGTAAAATTGTAGTAACACATGCACTTGAATTGTGTCTGTCACTCTTGCTCTCATTGCATTACAGGCTGGACAGATAAGCATGGCTTTGTTATTAATCCAGATTTGCCCCAGTTTACTTGAAAATGTACTGACTGTCAAACAGAGGCCAGTGAAAGCACCTAAGCTTTATTGTTTGGTCTATTTCCCCCCCCCTTTTTTTTTCTTAACTTGAAAATTATATTTTTGTACTTTATTATTTGAAATATGTTAGTATTTTAGGGACTGTTTTATGCAGACTTTTGAAAGTTCTTTTTTTCAGTAACTAGTTGTCACTGAAGGTTAAGGTATATACACAAACACAGTGTGAAGATTCTGTCCAAAGTGTAAGCTAGGTCCAATCCTACTTTGTTTCCAAGATCTAACAGAAAGAAAGTCCCAGAGTAGAACAGGTCTATGAAGTGTCCCAAGAGCATCTGTTAAATACTGTAAATGAAGTATTCAGTTTACCCTAATAGGTTTCAGAATTGAGCCTTGTCATCATGACTCATGAGAAGAATACTTCATTTCTGGAATTTCTGGCTACAGTAGTTAAGTCTTTTTTCCTCTATATGATTCAGCAGTTAGCTTTTGAGATCTTCTACACAACAGTGTAAGCAAGTGCACTAGGAAAAAAAAGCTGTTGTTCCAAAAGCTTATATTTTTGCTTTTGGATCATCTGGCATCAGAAACAAGGCTGGGATTCGGTGTTGACATGACTAGGAGCATAAAGCACCAGTAATATGGCATTTACTAATGTATTTCTGTTCCATAGCTTGAATTTTATTCCAGTGCTTTACCTTGATCTCTTCCTGACAGAAAAAGGTGTGAGGAAAAATAATTAAGCCAAGTCCTACCTCCTTCACTTAATTTTAGGTTTTTCACTACCACTAATGCAATTTCAGCTATTGTATATCTAAAAGGCTTTTGGTCTGGGGGGTATAAGGATGGTTGTCTTGGTAGAACAAAAAAGGTCCAATGAGATGTGAAGGACATGGATGGAAGATCTGTCCCAGCTGTTTTCTTTCCCTGTTGCCTCTCCAGGTATTGCCCCAGGCTATGTGTTGTGCTGGTGGCTGCAGGTGCACAGCTGAGTCTAGACTTGTGAGTGACACCTTCACTCAACATCGTTGTCTTTTCCACTGGTGGTTACCTGTGTTGAAGAGTACGAACATACAGAGGGAACAAAACTAAATAAAATCAGAGTATGAAATACTGATTTCCAAGCTAATCTAAAACTACCTCACAGTATTCCCTGCCTGTGCCAAAAAAATATTCAAGAGCCCATTTTATTATTTCTGAGAATAAAGTCACCTTCAGCCAACCCACCATGACAGAAGAAAAGGACTCAACCTGTGCTGCCTTCTGCTTCTCAGCACTATGTGAGACACTAAATGAGGCTGAGCACAAGGCTTTTTAAAATAAAAAAGCCCAACACAATCATTCAGGCCTTGAAATATATCAAAGAGGTTGAGTCTTTCTTATTCTGGGGCACTTGGATTGTTGATACCACCCAAGTAACTGTCAGGAGTTGTAGGTACACACCAAGAACTACTGCATTTTACCAAGTTAAGTTCCAAAATTTCAGCTCATGTGTTTATCTCCGTATCGTCCGTTGGTTATTTCTCTGTATCCTGCTCGCTATGGATAATGCAAAACTCCAGGTTCAACTCCTCTTGGGCTTGTAACATGTGGCAGTATTTAGGGGAAATCAACAACAATAATGTCAACAGTGAACTGATTTCAGTGCCATCTGCTGTATTTTAGCTGCAGGTGCCACTGTGTGGTGACTGAACAAAGACTGAGTTTAGCTGGTGCACAAAGAAGTGTGCATCTGTTGTGTTCAGAAGAATTTATTTATATAATGGTGAACTTTGTTATTTTCTACATAATAAATTAATTTGCATGTCCATCTTCTAAGTATTATCTATGATGAAAAATGAAGATAGCATGTTTATTTCAGTACTAAAGTAAGAGTCAAGACCAAAACCAAATAGCTGTTAATGCTTACTATTGAAAAGATTTATGTATTTTTATACATATAAAATAATGATTTCATATGCTTTCTACTACCATAATGACTATGGAGCAAGTGTAGCAGATTGTACCACCAGAAAGATGGGTTGTAAACACCCAAGGCTTAAGAAGTAGATAGAATATGTGGATTTTGATGTTCTTAATGCATTTGCTGTCCTGACAAGGCAAATACACTTCTCTTGTGGTAAATACAACTAATATACTCTAAGAATAAATACAGAAATGTATCTAGCCAGTTTTCAGTAACAACACTAAAAAATGTAAGAACATGTCTTCACCCTGCTCTGAGATGTCATGTTGAATTGACAAAGATATTCCCATGATAACTGTCCAGAAAATAGCTGGAATTACCACTCTTCTGCCTCTTGTTGATTTGCTGCTATTTTGACAACATGAAAGCCAATGCCAGCTGACACATATGTGCATCTAGCATGGAAAATACTGATAAAAAATTCATTCCCATTAAAATGAAAAAAATATCTGAGAATATATATAGCGACTGTCTCTGAGAAATAAGAAAGGTATGAAGAGAGTTGGTGCATGCCATAAAAAAGAGGAAGCCCTTGTTTATGTTTTGTGAATGTTGAGGTAGCATTCCTTGTGGTGACAGTGGTATCAGGGTGACCATAGTTATTACTTGCTCTCACTCTTCCTGTGCATCCACCTAGAAGTAAGCGTGCGGACTGCAACATGGTTATTGCCCAGATTCCAGGGGGAAAGTCTCAAATGGTCAAGTCAGTGAAACTGCAGTGTTGGTGGAGCATGAAGGCTCTTGTTTCCCTGAATACTGCTCGTTCCTTGGGGTTTAGGGTAAGTCCCAGGCAAAGCAGGGAAAGTGCAGCTGAAGCACAGTGACATTTGATGTATTTGGTGATGGCCTCTCACGGCTGCAGGTACATTCTGCTTCACTGAAATCCTCAAAAAGTGTGTGCACGTTGGCTGTGAGGCTACTAGCATGTATTAATAAACAATAAATTTAATGTATGAAATGATAACATATTCAGTAAAAAGCACAAGGGAAATGCATTATTTAACACACAGCCTCATGATGGTGTTTAGTCTGGAGCTAAATACAGCTTCAGTTGTAATTATATACGTGCTTTACCAGTGGGGCTCCCATAAATGGATTTCAAAGCTGTGCTGAGGACAGTGTTATGACACTGATTTTCTATTACTTTCAAAATCATTTTCTTTCTGACAATGTGAACTGACAACAAAATGAAAGTGTGTCCCACCTACTTAGAGTTTTTTGTACATGCTCTTCCTTTCTTTTCACTTTAGTTGCCCTATGTGAAGGACTCGATGTAGATTTTACACTTACTAGAAACCAATATTCAGCTGCATTTAAATTATTGCATATGTAAGCTTGTGGGTCAGGAGCTCCAAGATGAGAGAGAGTAAAGAAAAGCATTCCTTTTATTGATGGAAAGGGATTAGTGTTGCTCTGAAGAGATTTATTTACAGGGTCCATCTATCCTGAAGCAACCCTTAGGCAGGCTGTAAGGCTGTACATGAACTTGGATTTGGGAACTGCATGGTGCTTTCCTAGAAGCTCCTGTAATCTGCATGGATGAAATAGACATGAAAGAGAGGGAAACCCAGGGAAACTGAGCATGTCACTGCTATTATTTATGTGGGTTCAGATGTGAGTTTAGAAGCTTACACAGGTACAGTAAAAGTATACCTTTTTGTCTGACATTTAATATTTCAAGTTTTATTATGTAAAGACAGCCAAGCCTGGTTAATTCATTCAGTTCTTACCAAAGTGATGAGTTTAGGACAATTATCTTCCTGCCATTGAATGGAATTAATAGCTAATGAAAAAAAAAAAGAAAAAAAGAAAAAAAAGAAAAAAGGTTGTAACAAGAAACAAGACAATATAAAGCTGTCATGTGAATGTTGGGTTTTTTTTACTGTATTTTGCTAAGTTCAGAAAAATTCAAATGATCCAACCTTATTTATTCTTTTCAGAAATGTAGGCCTACAATCATTACCTATGTTTTAGAATGCCTTATTAAAAATATGTAGTTAGTTGAGCAAATAATCTACCATTATTTGACAGATCTTTAAGCTGTTACATGAAAATCAAGTTATTCATAAGAAAAATCAGAATCCTAGGAAAGCTGTAGCTAGAGATGGGATTAAACAAAATGTCTTAGTATTTAAACATAGTATTAGGGCTGAGTATATTTGACAGATAATTGATAATAATGTTTGTATACAAATTGGTTTAGGTCATGATATGCTATTGAAGATGAATAAATCTGAACCTTAAAGCTGATTGACACTGACTAGATCTGCTCCTTGCAGGTCAAATTTGTGCTATAATGCTCTCTTCTTTTACAGTAGGTACTACTGTCATGGCATTTGTGAATTTTATATACATAAAGTGGGCTGGATTTCCCTGTAGACTGTATTACCCTATTATCACTTATAGAAAGTGTCTCTTTCTTGAGTTAGGTGACATGAAGTAGAGTTGTAGAAAAACAAGGCAGATGGGAATTTATGAGTTTAGATAGGAACTTCATGATATTATTTGTAAAGATGTGGGGAACTGTGGGTGAGATAATTGCCTGGATGTGCAAAGGTGTGACAAGAAGGTGGGTTTGGGATTCTGTTTGGAAAAGATGAGGATGTGACAGAGAAGAAATGTGTGTGGGAGGGTAAAAGGAGGGAACAACAGTTCCTGGTTTGGGGAAGTTGGATGAAGAGAAAACAAACTTGAAGCTGAGCAAGTCCAAACTGTATTCTAAGAGGAGATGGCTCACATTCTCTTTTTCAGCCGCCCAGTATTTGATGTCAGGGCTGAGAAAACCATTTCTCTAGGTGACCCCAACTCATCCTGTCATAGTCCTTCCTTTGGCTTCTGTAGAAATATTAAGTGAGTAATTTTCTCAGGCTTCTTGGCGGGGTAAATGTTTCATCTCTCTGTTACCTAGCAGAAAAGAATTACTTGTGTGCAGTGCAATCACATGCTCAGCATTTAATAAAAACCCTTCAGTTTCCTCAAATAAATGAGATCTGTGAAAAACTTATGCATATTTTAGATTGAGTGAAGCCTCTCTAGGCTGAATCCGAAATAAAAAACTAACTGGATATGGCAGAAAAAAGGCAATTGTGCTCTCTGGAGTTAAGGACAACTGATAGGTGGAGCAGCAGAAAAAAAAACTATTAAAATGAGTGCCCTGGAAGGAGTAGAATCAACTGCTATAATGTTTGCTGTGTCACAAACCTGCTGTTCCAGCTTGAACTGTTCCCATTACAGCCAAATATTATTGAAAGGACTTAAATAGCTTACCTAGCAGAGCAGCATATAGTAGTATTGTTGTAATTAAGCTTTCAGCAGCATTCCTATGATAAATGTGTCTTTGGAGTCCTTTAACCCAGCTTTCAAATCTTTATCTGGCGCTTGCAATATACTGTGCTGTAATTTAACATTTGTCCAAAGATGATAATGTGAAACTGTGCTCTCATGGTGGTGAAGCCTTGTTCAGATCAGAGGTCCTTAGGGCAATATATGTGTTCCAGAGTCCTATGGACAATGTTGGCTCTTTGCAGACTGTCCTGCCTGTAAGGAAATGAGCAGCTGAACATATGAGTATAGTGAATTCATGGTGTCTGTGTTCAGTAAGAGCCTTATGCTTCCATGATTAAGTAGTTGCTTGGAAGAGGGCAGGAAGACCATAGTGGATTGGCAGTCATAGTCTGATTCCTATTTAGTCTCCTCTGCTTGAGGAGAAATGTAATCGGCACCAATTCCTTTCTCCTCACATGCTATTTTGGAAAGTCTCTCAGGTTTAAGAGAATCCAACAGCCTTTGAATGTGCATTAGCACATGTGGCTGGGCAGAAGTTTGGATCTGCACTCAAAATTCTTCATCTGATAAGGGCCTTGGAGAAGATTGCTAGTCTATTTCAGTGAGGAGGAGAAGGACACTGAATAAACTTCAATTTCTGCACACTCTTGGTGCTTAACAATGACTCAGTCAGGCATCCTTTTTATGAATGTCCTGTCATTTTTTCAGAAAGCAAGGAAGCCTCAGGAAAGCTTTAGCTTCTAAAGGCAGCACATTAACAATACTCTTACACCCAACTGTGAATGCAAGGATGTTTTCCAGGGACATTCGAGGTCCTCAACATTTTGTGCATTTTCTGAGAATCAATGGTTATACAGCTCAGTTTTCCTTCAGGAACTTGGTGCTATTAGCTTAGCTACCCTCGGGTTCAGTCTTTCCCATCTCCTTTGGGATTAACACAGATATTTCGGAGTCCCAACAATAAATAAATAAGGTATAATGTTTGCTCAGGGTTTTAGCTAACTGTAAGTCCAGAGACTGAAACTAAAGTCTCTAGCAATTCTGGACTAAAATTTGCTCAGTATGGTGCTGCATATGGATGGTGGTATGTGGAGGCCTCTGCTTTCCTATCAAATAGAGAAAGGTTTTGAGGCACTGCTTCTTTAATACTGCTTGATGTAAGCTACAGTCTCTGAGACAAGTACCCTAGGAACAGTTGCTTGTGTTATTACACGTTAGGGGCATGTCATAGTGATACTTTTTAGTAGCTTATGCAGGCTCAGCTCCTGTTGCTTCAGTGACAGCTAGAAGTAGGTCCTGTTTATAGTGATGCAATTCTAGGCACCTTTGAGAAGGATAATAATAATAAAAAAATCACTGCATAAACATATACAGTGTAGAACTGTGGTTGTGCATGTTATTTTTCATTCTCTATCTAACTGGAGTCCAGTTTAGCCCCGTTTGACTAGCCATTTTATTAGCCCAAACAGCTGCTGTCATGGAAATGAAAGCTTGTCCAACTATCCATCTGTTTTTTGGGGTCTTCAGAACTGTAACTGTCCTGAGATGAATTTTTTGTAGTCAAAGGAAATATTAAGTAAAAGTGATTGTGTTTCTCGAGTCTTTTCCTGTGATGTAAAGGATGTGAACCAGAGGGCCTCTGAGCCTGGTGGCTAAAACCGTCAGAGGTGGGTAGAAATTAAAAACGCTAATCTTAGAGCTGTGCAAGAAAACCAGCTGAGTGTTGATTATTTGTTGTGGTCTAAAATGGGATAATTTGGGCAGCTGCAATAAAGGTCTGATGTAAGTAGTAAGAATGGCTAAAATAAACATGTTTCTTAGAGGCAAAATTGCAGTAATGAAAAGGCACTGAAACTTGAGTCCCTTAACTAAATGCAAGTCTTTTTCCATCCCATATGGAGCCAAATGAGGTATGGTGCTCACACATTTAGTATCTTGTAAAAATAAAATCTGTGCTTTATTTTTCACCAGTGTTTTCTGCATGCAATAAATACTCTTTGTGGCTATCCCATGGATTTTAAATACCTAACATGGTAATTTTAACTTCCAGATGTGTACATTAATACCTTGCTCTAACTCTCCCTCATATTAGCTGTTACCCATCATTTTTCTCACAGTGACCTATGAAATGCAGTTTCTACTCATGCTTTATGCTACAGGTTCTCTGTTACTTGCAATGGGAATAATATTATATACATCATGCAGAGTTGTTAATATGTGCAGGAGAGGATGTTTTAATTCTTCACAGATCTTTTGCAGAGATCTCTTGTGCCTGGAAGTGTTCTGTAAAATACTGAATAGTATTAAAGCTTTTATGCATATTAACTAATCCTTGTGATGATGGGGGAAAAGTGTGTATGTAAGGTTGCTATGGCACATGAAGGGGAAGACAATGATCAGATAACCTTTCAGAAGAAAGTCCTACTGTGAACACTTGATGTGTAAAAGCTAATATCTGGGCTTATGTGACTTACCTGTGATAAAAAGGTGAGTCTGTGTCACAGCTAGGATACAGGCCCAGTGTTCTGCTCTTGCAGATAGGCTTTATTAGTGCATATTGCCACAGATTCTTCCTGAAAGATATCCACATCAAATGCAATCAGCTTTGCATAGGTCTGTTTGGTGACCATGTAATATTCTGCCAGATAACATTCTCTTGGAAGGCCATGTAGAGGTGATATATGTGACACCAGATGGATTGTACACAGCTATAGAATAGAATGCCCACATAATGCCTTGTCCGCTTGTCAAGTACTTGCATCAACATCCAAAAAACACCAGATAATTTGACAAAATCAAGAAACCCAGTTCTGATTAGACTTGATGCTTAATCATCTATTTATAGGTGGAGATTGTTTTACTACAATTGAAGATAATAACTTATTTTTTCTAGCTAACTCCAAGTTCTTTTAGTAAAGGAAGAATAGGAGGATGGCTGTGTTCTACCACTCTTTTATGGCCCTTCAGTGAAGGTACAATGCTTTTCACTTACTCAATGCAATCACTCTGCCTGGCTTGATGAGCAGTTTTGCCAGATCTCTGCAGGTACTGAGAGACAGATCTGAGTCTGTTCAAGATGTGATTACTCAGTGAGGTGACAAGTGTTCACCGCCAAATCAACAGAATGAGATAATGATTTTGTGTCAGCATGAGACATAGCTCTGCTGCCTGATATTTCTGACTGCCCTGCATCTAGCCCTCTGCTAGCTTTCTAGATGTATTCCTTGTGCCAGCTCTTTTGCACAGTCAACTTTCTTGGTGGTTCCCTGCTAGCCTTGCCTTCTGCTTTTGTGGTTGGTTGCTGTTGGGTACTAGAAGGCAGCAGAACTGGGCATGGCCATCGTGTTTCAGACCCCTGTCCAGGCTGCACTGGTTGCAAAGATGGTCATTTTTACTGCTCTGGATCCTTACCTGGCTGCAATCGCAGAGCTCATGTCATTCCCACACATGGTGTGGTTAGGGGGGCAGTGCACTCCTTGCCTCTGCTTGCCTCTCATATTTGCAATAGCAAAATACTCCAGGTTTGGAAATCGTAGGATGCTTGAAGGTGGAGTAGTTAGCAACAACATTTGGGAAGTTTCCTGTGGATGGCTCTCACCCAACTGAGTGACACATAGGAGAGCTTTGTATCCTCCCCACCAGTGTTACATACTTGTATGATCTCTATCCATCCTCCCTTCTGTTCAAACAGTAATTCCTCAACCAGGAAGCCCTGGTTGCTGGTTGCTGGAAGCTCTGCCCTACACCAAGACACGGTAAATCACAGCAGCGGCTGACGTTCTTGTCGGCTGGTCTGAGAAGGTGCACAAGGTCGCCTTCAAGCAGGTCTAGGCTGTGCAAGCAGGGCTGCCTGCAAGTGATACAGGACCTACTGACCTGGGTGGAGGCTTCAGGTTGTCACTTCTGCTTGTCAGTCTGCCAAGACTGCAGTTTTGGGAAGAAATCCTCAGCTATTGTCAGCTGTGCATATTGGTGAAATGTGCTCTGCTTCTCTAAAGTGGAAAGAGGCCTGGCTGGGTGGGACCTGTGGTCAGTGTATGGTTTGCTTGCAGAGTGCTGGCTGTGCTGTGCACAGCATCTGTGGGAGGAAAGAGGAGCAGATGGTGGCAGGATGGGACCCATGTGCTTCAGGGAAACGTGTGTGAGCTGAGCAGGCTGAGGTGGCTCAGCAGCTGCTGAGGAATGAGGAAGTATGTCCCTCAGGCTAGTCTTTGCTTACAGAGAATTTGCTACAATTTTGTACTTCTGTATAATAGAAATGGTGCCTTCCCCCTCTCCCCCCCACTTTCGACCTACAAATTCAAGTGCTGCAATGTTTCTTCTTTCCTCTTTTCTCCCCATCCTAGAAGGATTTACTTGCTACCCAATAACTGTTTTGGGCAGTATTCCTACGCCAAGTTTTGCAAAGTCAGCAGGCATTCAGGAGGAGTAGGGAGTGCATTGGACGTGCTGGGACCCCAACCCTCCCACTGTCAGTGCATTGCAAGCTGTTGCTGGCAATGGCAGAGGATCAGGCAAAATTTTGCATTTAGGGAATCACGTATGGCATGGATGAGAGAGGTCAGTCTGTAACATGGGAAAAGAGTAATTAAAGAGTGATGTAGGTTGGATTGGAGAGAGTTGGTGGATGCTGCCAAGTCCTTTATCACAGTCCTGCAATATTAGCTTTGTAGGTGCTTGAAGAGGTCTGTGCATTTCAGCTGGGTTATTCTGCCTGTTCCTAAGGGAGGCTGGCTCTTCTGAGGCTCTCCACCTGTGTGGTGTCATCTGGTATGTGGTTTATGTGGTGCTGGAGGTCACATAAAATAAGGAGCACTAGGTTTTTTTTCAGAAACGGAGGAAGGTATCACAGCTGCCATTGTGCAGAAAGGGTGAAAGAGAGAGGGAGGCCAGAACTGGCTGTAAGAGTGAGAGAGGAGTGACCAGGAGAGGGGGTGGACTGGAAGCAGCTGCTGGAGATGGCTGTGGGGGCACAGCATATTGCCAGTGTGCACTGTAACTTACTCTGCCATAAGCTGTAGCATAAACTTAGCTCAGTAAAATATTACAAACAGGCTTTAAACTGGCACAGGTGTTTCCTCCTATTGCTTTGTGAACAACCAGCTTGACCTCATCCTGAAGATCTGCAGGCAGCACTGGTTTGGGACCCAAGGACAGAGCCTACCCTGTTCTGAAGGTGTAGGGTAGGACATCTTTATAATCAAAAGCAGTTTACATTGTCATATGAGGGACCAGCAGGATTGCTTCTGACAAACAGGCAAACATGCCCCAAGTAGGATGATTGGACTGACAGGAAAGATGGTGTTTGAATGCATGAGGCATCTGGAGCTTGCATTCTTTCCCCAAAGCTATTTCCCTGCCCTTTATGCCCTTCAAAACCCTTGTCTGAACGAGATCACTTCTTTTTCCTTTAGAAATGCAGGCTTTCTGGCTTCTGGAAAGGTCTGAGTATTTTTGCGAAGTTACCCTTAAAGCATACAACTTTGTGGAATTATTAATTTTACTGAACATTGATAAGATGTTGGTGTGAGCTTATATAGCAGAGCAAAGAGTGGGAAATCAGTAGCAAATCCAGCTGGGCGAGTCGCAGCCCGGGCGCGGTCCTTGCCGGAGCGCTGGCATCGGCTGCCACCAGGCGTTCGCTTCTGCCCATGGCAGCTTGTGCTCCCTGCAGCTGGAGGTTTGAGTTTTCCTTAGTTTCGTCTATGAAACGACTCAATACCGACAGCATTAACCCATACTAAAGTCACTTGTCGTTTCTACTATTACACTAGGGTGCATTTCATACAACTGTGATGTGGGGCATATTGTGTGCTGTAAGTGCAGGTTCCTTTCAGGTTTTCAGCATTTTTAGGTTCTTTCAGGTTTGCTCTTTAAATTTGGAGAGGAAAGCATGGAAAGTTGTTCAGAAAAAACATTTCAAAATTATAAAATTTAGACTCACCTTGCAGTCTGGTTTCTCTGTACTGCCCCGGTTGTGTAACACTAGTTTGGAGTGGCCAGACATTGTCCCAGGAGATACCTGCAGTGTAGGAGGTTTTGTGCAGGTCAGAGCAGCAGGTGGCTACATCATGTCTCCTTTTGAACCTTTTCATTTGAGAATGTACTGATTTATGAAAACGTTTCAGGTCAGGCCTTGAGTTCTAGTGAGGCTGCCAGAAATCCTCCTTGGACCATTTGCATTTCAGATGTTACTGACTTTCTGAAAAACCTTATTTAGCTTATTTTCTAGGTGTGTTTGCCTGGTGAACTCTGCCTTGCTTTGTTTTGCTTGTTTTGGTAATTTCATGCAGAGTGCTGGCTTTCAAGTAGAGGTTCATTTTTAATGAGAAATGAAAGAAATGCAGATGTGTGATTGATTTGGGCATTGATGAAAGGGGTTAACTAGAATGAATTAAGAGTCTTGTGGGAAAGCAGACGTAACAGCTTCTTCCTGGGGATAAGTGGAAGGAAATGCTGTTTTTCCCTTTCCTTTCAGGTCAGGCAGGAACAAAGTCAGGAAGCTGAGAGAGGTCAGAAAAGATCCATGGGCCTCTATTGCTCATAGAAGAGTTTTGATGGTTTTGTTTTAATTTCCTTTTTCTGATGCAAACTGAAAGGGTGTCTTTGCTGTTTTATTTTCTGTCATGATTTTTCTATGGACTAGGTTTAGGCTAAATCATCCACTTTGATCTGATCAGCCTCTTATTCAGTTCCTGGTAAGACTTGATGATTTGTGCTACAGTAAAACTGTGATACCTTCTTAAATAGGAAAGGTATCACCTTGATGATTTCTTATTACAGGAAGCATGTAAAGGTAAAACCACAACAGTTTCATTTCTTACTCCCTCAAAACTGAAACATTTATTTTTAAAAAAATAAGGAGTGAGAATAGGTCAGGAAAGATGGTGATTTTTCTTTTTTTCTGTTCTAGCCCCACTTGAAATATAATAGAAATAAGTATAAGTATTATTTCTAGCCGAATAAGATAGTTCATCTGCATGTTTACTGCCACCATGAATATTTCCCCTGCATGTGACATATGCACAGGAGGGAAAAAAATTATAATAAATGTATGTAGGTGGATCTGTACTCTGAACTCTAAGCTCAAAAAACCCAGCTTGGCTTTATGGGCTTTTACTTGCTCATTACAGTTAGTCCTGGCTGGATGACAATACCTGTGCTTGAGCAGCTCTGACTGCCAGGTTGGCTGAGCCCTTCTGATGTTACTCTAAGCCCTGACTGCTGAAAGGAGAAAAGGGAAGAACCTGCTAGTTGAAATACAAGAATTCAGAACATTTTTTTTCCCCTTTCTTTTATAACTAATGCTGTTTTCACTGGATTTGCTTCCTGACAGTGAATCAGTAGTAATGGACTGTAATTGGCTAACACCCAATACAATTGCTCTTTCTTTTTCTGAACAGTAGAAACTTCTTTTGATAACAGGACCTTAGCTCACCTGACCTATCTGGGAACTGCAGCAGTGTGTCGGGTGTTAATATTCAAACAGCTTTTCATTGCTGCTTTGATAGGTATCAAGGATTCTGATCACAAGTCATTGTTTCATAAGACTTTCTAATGGGCTGGGAGTAAACCCCTTTATTAAATGGCATGAACTTCTGCATCTGAATGTAATAAAATAATAATTTATGATATATTTTTAGGGATAAGAGATTAAAATGCATATTAATTAAATGAATAATGAAAGCCTGTATGAGAATCTCTGCTACAAGTTGCAAGTAGCTGTTTAATCAAATTCGTTCTATGGAAAAATGCATTTCATTATAACATAATTAGCACATCTATTGTGTTTTTAATATGACTTGTGCTAAAGTGTATTTGATCTGGAGTTTGCTCATGGCAATTAGCACTGAAGGAATTAAACTTTTTTTGCTTTATTCCAGGCTTTGTAAATTGTAAGTGGGGAAGATTCATGTGATTTTTTAAAGTGCTAGAATAATCTTGGGAATATATTGTGGTAGTCATTATTAGTAGCAAAAAGAAGAAAAAGTAAGAAACTGCGCTATCTAAAGCTGCAAATGTAGGGTTTTTTGGTTTTGTTTTGTTTTGTTTTTTTTACAGGTGTGTACTGTTCTGCCACATTCTAAGTAAGTCCTGAACTGTGAGAAAGCTGGAGCTTTTTTGTGTACTACAGAGCAATCCTGCTTGCCAGTCTGTAGCACCAGACAGGGAAGCAGCAGATAGCAAGCCAAGGGTGGTGGTGCTGGGGGTGTTGAAGTGACACAGAGAGACCACTCGAGTAGTAGGCAGGTGTGTAGTTCTGCTCTGGGTGCGTGGTGTGTACTTACCCAGGGTGTTAGTACTTTCTGTGTCCTTTACTGTTTGAGAGGAATACTTTTCCAGCAGGAGAAAAGGGCAGGATTTTGGTAAACAGGTTGGTTGAAAATCACCCTGATGCCTGGCTGCTAAAATACCAAACATCTGCTTGGAAATTGAATGGGTCCTGTAGCAAGGGCACACACAGGTCTAGAGTCCTCTGAAGTCAGAGGGTTCAACCTTGCCAGCTGCTGAAACCAGACTGCACTGTTGGGGCTTTTCTCTGCCTTACCCCAGGAACTTTACTGACAGCTTTCCAAAGAGTGAGAAAAAAACCTTATTTTACAGCAAGTTCTTGTTGAATTTGTGTCTACTCTGAGTTCACTTAGAGCACAGATACCAGTGTTTTTATGGTTGAGTTTGCTGTGATACACAGATGGGTATTCTCTTCCATGTGAAACTTATTAATGCACAGAAAATCCAAACTTGAGATTGACTTTTATGTAGTAAAAAAAAAAAAAAAATACAGTACAGGAATATAAAAAGAAACTATCCAGTGCAAACATCTTTATACAGTGGAAATTGATACAGTGTTCCTTAAAATAGCTTTATGAAACAGGCTTAAAACCAGTGATTACAGGTAATACCATCTGCATGATACTTATCAAAGTACTTTACTTACTGCTCTAAAAAAAATTCATAACTAACTTAACTTGTTGATAACCAATACTTTAGTTACTGGTGAAAACTTCAGACTGTAAGTATTATTAGTTAGCATTCTTTATAATACACTAAAGTGGAACCTCGATAGCATACACTGTTGACTGGATTAAGCAAAACAGAAGAGAATGAACACATTAAAACCAGTGCTGTCATCCCAAAATGTACTTAGTCTATAAAGGATGTTATGCAAAGCTGGTTTGACTGATGGGCAAGATTCTGCTTAGTTTTTCTTTAGTTCATATTTGAAAATTTGAGTGATTGCATTGTTGATTGTAGCAGGTGTTAAAGAGTCCAGCTCAGTATTGCATGGGACAACTTTTAACAGTAGTGAGGATTAATGTGAGACTGTGGTATAGTACATTCCTATTTCCTGCCAATAAAGCATTCTGGGGGAAGGGAGTGTAAATTAGAGATTACATGAGTAAGTGAAAAGCAAATTTGTGAGGTTCCACTATACTGTTTTAGGAAAAAAAATTAGAAAAAAAAAAATCATGTTACTTGGTTAGCTACCAAATTTAAATAATCAAATCAACTAAACTAATACATACAACTCCAGCACAGGTTCTGCAGAATTGAGTGTCTGTGTGGTAGGGCTCTGTTCCTGTTGAAAGCAACATTCTGCACTGCCAGAAGCCAGAGACAAGCCATTGTCCTAAGAGACCTGCTTTTTACAAAATGTGTTTGACTGGGTAACTTCCTGCATGGGAAGAAGTTTCATTCTGTTCATTCTGTGGCTCTTCATCAGGTGAGAAACTAAATACACACTTGCCAGGGACATAGTACTTGCAGCTCCAAAATCTTACTCGTATTTGTGGTTCTTTATACAAATGAAGTTGTGGGTGTGTAGCATTCTGATTTGGAAGTCTAAATTATTTTCCTAGGTGAAAAATACCCGTTTTACAGTACCTGCTTAGAAAAAAATCAGACCAGTTTCACAGTAATGAAGCCCTTCATTTGCTTGTCCCTGAAAAAATGCAATTGCTGTAAGAATGTTGAATAAAAAGTCTATTCAACCTCTTTAGAAATCTAGAGAGACCTATGTTACCATCTAGAGCGATTTACAGTATTGGAGTCTTAACATTCCCCCCATCTCCACGTTTCCTGCCCTGCAGGATGATTTCCATTGAGGAACACTGAGATCCTATTTAAAGAAAGAAAAAACAATTTTGCTCTTAGCTAGAGCAAATTCTAGCACACCAGAAAGGTGCCTGGAACCATCATCAGACTGTTAAAAATGACAGATGAAACCAGATTGTGCATCTAAAAATCCTGTCTAATTTTATCTTTAGTAACTCATATATGTAGTAGAAGAGTATAAAGCAAGAATAATTAATAGCTTGGAAATAAGGAAAAATCATGCCTCTTTTTTGAAAGTGATGGAATAATTTCTAATATGAAGTGATAGACCATATGTTCTGCCTCTCCTCTGCTGCATAAGCATAAGCATGGAATATCAATACAGATGTTCCAAGAGGGCCAGGCAGACCAGCCGGCTGGAGATGCAGGAGGTTATTGAAAACTTTGCTTCCCACTGCCACTGAACCTTTCTGTTCTAGTGGATCGTGACCTTGAATGTTGATGGAAACAGTACAGGAAAAGAGGAATGAAGGAGAAACTAGGGACAAAACACTTTCTAAGGAGAAGTATCTGTCTGGATGGGAAGAGGATTGTGTCCTGAAAGACTCGAGCAGATCCTTGAGCAGCGATTCTGGGGAAAGAACTGAATGTCAGCAAGAATAGCAGTGCTGGGGGAAGTCAATATATGTGATCTGTGTTTTTTTTTTTAACCCTACTGCTGTCAAGTTTTTTTCATATCTGTCTGAAATCCTAGCTCAGCTTGGGTGAAGAGCTGTGAGTTCTTTGGCCATTGGCAGGCTCTTGATGTCTATAGTGGGAGGGAGAAAATTCAAGGCTACTTTGAACTTAATACACAAAATCTTCATTTGGTTCTGATCCATACAGCTCAGCTAACATTTTAAACCTGGGTCCCCAGTCATTTAGAAAGTCATAATCAATATCTGAGTCTGAGGAGCCTGATTCCAAAGAACTGAGAGATTCTGCAATGGACTCGGCACCTTCATAGCCGTAAATGTGAAGAGTGTCATATGGCAGCAAATCTCTGTCATTGTCGGCTTCATCTTTCTTAACCTCAATCATCATTTCCATTTCTCCAGCACCAGAAGTTATGTTTCCAGGAGGTGGCTTTTGAACTTGTGCATATGGAGAGGGAACTGCTTCTGGCTTCATGCCATTCTTGCGGACAGAGTTGAGTACAGATACATCATAGCTGGTGGTATCCATTTCACCACCACCTTCTTCATCATAAGTGACAAGCTGCTCATGAATCTCTGCCACGTTCCTCCCAAGACCACTCAAATCCTTCTTGTGTCTTTTTCTTAGAAGAATTAGCAATGCGATTACTGAAAAGAAAACTTAGATGAGCACATGTAAATAGAGCCATAAGGAAGTAAAACAAATTGCATTTAAGATATGTAACACGGTCTGAAGTATTTTTTTTCCAGAGTGCATTTTTTTAAGCACTTCTTTATTTAAAAAAAAAAAAGTATTTTAAAATACTTTTTATCTGCAGCATTTCTGTGTTCTCGAAGCAGTTCAGTCTGTACTGAAATTGTACAACTGACTCTTGAGCTGAGATTACACAAGTACAAATGAACAGTGTCACAAGTTCATTCAATCAACTACTGCCTTGAATTGGTAAATCATTTAATGCCAGGCATCAGATGCTACTTACGTGATAATTGCAAAGGAGGCCTCTTCTCAAGTAAGAAAAAATGTTGCCCCTTCTCTGATAGCTTCCAGATGCAGCAAACAGGTACTGGTCTGCTGATTTGTTACACATTTATTTATGTATATAATGTTTGCTGTACTGTTTAAAAGGTTTCCAGACTAGTTCAGCCTTTGGAAACAGGAGTCCTATTTTTATTGCCTCAGGACAAGTTTGCTGGTTTATAGCTGCATGTGAGCCTAATAACAGTAAATCAAGTATATTATGCACACGTGCCATAACCTTTCAAGTTACTCAGCTTTCCAACAGAGTGAACAGCTTTGTAGCTAAAACTATGCTAACAGGCCAAATAGAAAGAGCAAGTGAGATGAATCAAATAGATACAGTATTTCTGCCTTTGTGACCATTTTATAGCCACAAAGCTTTTGTAGAACTCAGTTAAGAAAAAAAAAATAAAAATTAAACAATCCCCACATTTGTGTCAAAGAACAGTACAAAACTCTAATACTTACCAATGATTGTGAAGATACAGATAAAAATTGCCACCAGTGCTTGTATGCTAACTCCAACTTGTTTAGCTCTTTCCTCACAAAAAGTGAAGTTGCCTTTTTCGTTACACTTGCAGACACTGATGACAAGTGTATTTGTGCTGCTGAGCTCAGGATCACCATTGTCTGAGATGATGACAGGCAGGTAGTGGATTTTGGCAAGTTCACGATTAAACTGTCCATATTTGACAGTAATATTAGCTGTGTTATCTGAAAGAAGTAATGACATCTAATTAAGTGATAATCTCTACCAGATTTTCCTTATAGATTATCAGTCAGTTGGTACATCTTCCTCTTAGACAGAGCCAGCCTTTAGGGAACCCAGTGAAACCTGAGTGGCAACAAACATTTTTTTTCATTAAGTTAAAAATAGATTGTTACTTAGCTCAACTAGACCAATCATAGGTCATTGCTACAACTTTTCTCCCCTGTATCCTAGTGTCTCACTTTGGCTAGCTGAGAGCATGCATTGCAGGGTTACACTAACCATAGTTCTCAATCAAGGAGAAGTTGCTGTCTTCTGTGGCCAGGGAGAATTTGAAGAAACCTCTAGGTGATACTTCATCCTTGTCAGTAGCTGAGATCCTGATGATTACCTGTGAGTATGGAAGTGTAAAGTTCTGTAGAGAGATTTCTGATCACAGACATTTTGGAAATTGGTGAAATGATCAGGTGCTTGAGTATGAAAACTGAGGCTAACTTTTAATGAAAGACATCTTTTGCTTGAGCTTGCAAGCAGATAATTCAGGTTTAAGGCAAAAATGATCCCTCCTGTCTCACCTTTCCTGGTGCAGCATTTTCACACACTCTGGGATCCTCAGGATAAACAAGTTCTGGAGCATTATCATTTTCATCAATAACTATGACGTGAACTTGAGCATGTGATTCCCTGTCAGAAAGACGTCCTGAAATCACAACAACAACAGTACAGGTCTCTGAGGTGTCTGGAACCTCAGTGCTTTCTAGCCCCCACCCTTTCCACTGTTTGTGTCCACAACTGTGCCTCCTGCACAACAAATATGGAGAGTTTCTAGCTCCATCATTAATTTAAACTTTTCCTTTGACACATTCAGATATTCCCTAAAAATCCTCCCTGGGCTAAGTCATCAAGGATCTATGAGGAAGAAAATGACAATTGCTTATGGCTTCCCAATTGTTCGCACTGTGTGGCTATGGGATCCAGCCCATCTCTGGCCCTAAGGCAACAGACACAGACCAGGCCATGGCTTTATTATTAAATATCTCACCGTCTAGAAAAGACTGCATCCCCAGACTGACTTGGGACAGTCACCTGGGCCTGTCCTGCTCCCCAGACCCAAGCAAATCTATGCAGAGATGTCTGTGCAGCAATTCACTGGATTGACAGTGTGGGAGGGGGAGTTTGTGCAACTCCATGTCAGTGAATGAAGCTGGCTAGGATGTTTGTGCTCTAAACACAGGCTTATCCCAGTTTCCTGAGCTGCCTTCTCTCCTCATGCCCTTTTTACTCCTTGTAACAACCTGAGTGCAATTTTCATTAGAGCTACAGGCCAAATCTTAAAACTGGATTTCATCTGTTAGTAGGTACTCATTTGATTTGGAAGGTTATTGTGCAAACCCTACAAGCATCCCTTTCATTTATAGTTTAGTGGAAACAGGCTGTCAGGTTGTAGCTTTTCTTTTTGGTGAGCTACAGTCCTGCTGTAAAGTGGTACTCTGTTTTCTTTCAAATAGGGAAGTAGATAACACTTACCATCTTCAAGGATTTCCTGAGCTGCTACTGTGATGTTGTATGACGAACTGAATTCTCTGTCCAGGGGCTTGGGAAGTTGAATAATTCCAGTATCAGATACCCTAATATAGTCCCCATTAGGACTAGCTCTTCGTCGAATAAATCTGTTTTTTGTTTAAAAAGGGATATATCAATGCAAAGGTGGTAATACTGTGTTTCACTTCAGTTCCTCATAGTGGAAGGTCAGAGAATTCTTGTGTGACAAATTACATTAATATATTTACCAGGCAGTCTCAGAATATATCCCTAAAATTACACAAGCTGTGAGAACAAAATATATTAGTTGGAAAAGTTTCCAGATTTTCTTTTCAAAGCACATGCTTGAGAGAGTTATTACGATAAAAAATGTAATGCTAAATTATAACCATGTAAAGATATCCAGGATTACGCTTTTTCCTGTAAATGTGCAAATGTTTTACCAGTAAGTTTATGTGGTAATTACATGGGTAAATGTAATTTATGTTAATGTTTGTTGGTTACCATATATATCCATGGCTGCAGTGCCAGAAAAATCAAATTGGATTTTTTAATGTTTTGTTTTGTTTTTGCCATGCAGATTCTGAAAAATAGGGCCAGAGTCTCAATTATTTTAAAATTCTTGGAATCATTAACAAATTCTCCACTTTAAAATAGAATTATTAAAGCTAATGTTATGTTACCTGATTTTCCGTTTAGCTGCATCAGGGTCGTGTGCCCATACTGAACCAAGTGTTTTTATTTCTGGATCATTTTCCTTTACTTTAAATTCATATGGTAATTTAGTGAAGACAGGAGGCTCATCAACATCAGTGACTTCAATGGTCACTGTTGAAATGCTCCTAGAGCCACCAGATTTAAAATAACGAAGATCAACTGTGGGGTCTGTTGCTTCAATGTCAAACCTGTATTCTGCTACTTTTTCAAAGTCCAGGGGCTAGAAAAAAGATAAACACAGATATTCTTCTCTTAGAGATGTCTAAGTAAACTTTGCACTAGTAACGTGAATTTAAGCTCTGTGCTGTAATTAATGTTTAGAAATATTGCCAAATTGTATCTTAGCTAGACTCTTGGGAGTGTATTTCCAAACTTTGCTTCCAGAGAGGCTTGAGCAGCTTCTGGTTTTGAACAGATTCATCCAGTATTCTAAATTCAGTAAATATTTCTTGATTTAAATAAATTTCTTTTTATAATTCTGTAGCTACCAAAACTTGTTTAGCTCCTGTTTCTCAAATATTGAGGACTAGATTCTCCTCTTCTGGGCCAGGCTTTCTTTTCTGAAGTCATTCAAGGCAGACTAGCTGCACTGACTGATAGCTGGGGTATTTGGTGATAAATAACATCCGCTTCCTTGTTTTTCTCATTGACGGAGATTATAAAAGAAATCATACAATGGAAGGAAGGCCAGGAGCTAGGACACTAAGGAATACCCAAGCTGTCGCTCATTTCAAATTTGGGGTCCCATTGCACTATGTTCTGAAATTATAAAAGCATTGTGAAATACTCAGTAGGTAATTGTGGTGTCTCTTGTTTTTCTCTTTGAGTAGACGTTGCAATGGAAGTGCTAGTGCTTATCTAGCAGTTGAAATTTTATCTCACATGGCTGCATATTTAAAATTATGGTATGTGCATGGCCAAAAGTGTGTTACAAAACAGCGAAGGAACTTTTCCCACTGTGTGTTAAAAGATAAGCTGATTCCAAATCACCCTTTGTGTGTATGTGTGAGGTCTCTTACTGCTCCTCATCTGGGCAGAAGTTGCACGCAATGCATTCCTCAGCTCTTGGAGGGACCAAGGGAAAGGCTGCATTTGGTGAAGGAAAGCTGCTTACACCAAGTGTGACCACAGCTGAAGACTTTTCTGCCAGTGTTGGAGTACTTGGTACATTTTTTCTTTAAGGTTTTCTCCTCTTCTTAAAGACATTTATTGTCTTAACAGTTACTGAGAGATATTTGGAAGTGAAAACCACATTCCTGTCCATCTGAGGATTCCAGGATGTGATTTGTAGTCCTCCCTCCTCTTTTTTAATGTTTACTGTAAGTCACTGAAATCAATGAACTCTTGGATTGGTAGAGCTCTGCATAATGCAGCAATGTCCCTTGGTACAAATCAGGTACGTCTGAGAATTAAAAAACAAAGAGCAAACTATAATAAAAGCTTTGGAAAGTCTGTGCCCTCTTAAAAAGTTATAAGGAATTAGTGGGGAAACCCTCCTCCCTGAGGACAGTAAGGGAGCTGTGGCTCAGATTGGAGCAAGTGCCAAACTGTAAACGGCACTTTTAGGGGAGTGTTCAGGTGGACTTGTTCACATTTTCTACTTTGGATTCAATTGGGCTGTGGAAGGGAGAGTTTCTTTGGCTTGGTCAGTTGGTTCAGCTCTTAAATAAATCACTGACTCTTTGAAACATCCAAGTATCTCAAATTTGAGAAGAGCTGAAGTCCATAACCTTAATATCTGACATAGCCCATTGCACTCAGCAGTAATTCTAGGTGTTCCCAGGACTGGCAGCTGAAAGGGACTAGGAAATCACCAGCTCTTCTCTCAGAGGTTACAGAAAAGGGTTTTCAGGATGAATGTGTTTCATGCTGACTTCCACCCATTTCCATTTTTTCCTGCCTCTAGACCCAAATGGAATCAAACACTCTTGTAACACATGAAAAAACAAAATTATCAACTTTGTTACTGGGCAAAGTACCTTCTTTGGCCTAATAATTCCTTCATTTGTGAATGGATTTGCTACAATTTCAAAGGTGTCCCTGTAGTCTCCTCTGACAAAACTGTATGTCGTATTTCTATGTTGTGGTTCATCAATATCTTCTACTTTGACTCTGCCAACTTCTCCTCTTACTGAAATGTTTTCAGGAACTTTAAAGCGAAATGATGCTGTTAAAAAACAAACAAACAAACAAATCAACAAAAAAGACACAAAGAGTGTATACATGGAAGTTTAAACTTAGTTAAAACTTGTTCTTAGTTTATAAACATACAGAAAAAAATGTCATTGAGAATTCAGCATTATATATATCTACAGACAGCGTTTTAATATATTTTTATAAAAGTATAAGTAATTATCAAAATTGTCAAGATCTTGTACTAAATGATGACACTAATATTGATTTTTATTTTCTCCTCTAGGTGTGCATCACCCAGGAAACATAGCTAGGGCTGAAATACAGATGACCTTCTGAATATGTAAGCTTCTTTTGTCCACTTTTCTTAAAAGTTGAATTGAGGTGAACTCTGACATACATTGATTATAGTTGGTTCAACCCTTGTTTTCCAAATGTTACAGCACTTGCATCATACTTACGGTGTTTGAATACTGGGAAGTTGTCATTGATGTCTGTTAAAGTGATAATGACTGTAGCTGTGCTTGAATCACCCGAAGACCCTGGAGCATCTTTTGCTTTAACAATAATTTCATATGTTGATTGCTTCTCTCTGTCTAAATCAGCCCTTGTTGTAGAAATCACACCTTTGGAAAAATAACATTCAATATGATTAGATTTTGCGGTATGTCCAACTTCTCTTAATTTTGACAACAAATTTTCATCTTGTGGCACACATTCAGCTTTAAGTAGCATTTTTAAGGTGGTATTTTTCTAAGGCTAGAAATGTTAGAAACCTTTCTATATTATGGATATTTGGGAGATTTTGTACAATACATTCCTTTAAACTGATCTTAGCTGCTTAGAAGCTGTCTAATGATGTCTACACTTGGTCACTACAGCATCTAGAGTTTGTCTGAGTGTCTTTTTATCTGAGTTATTTGCTCTGGAGTACTAGTATGGTCACAAGATATACTCACATTATACTTAAAACTGGGTGAAATTTAAACAAGAAAGTTTAGGAAAGCAAAGAGTTGAGTGAATGATTATTTAATGCTGCTTCAGAATTTTTGTATTCCTTTCTCCTGTTTGTTCAATGAAATGATATCTATCCTAAACTGAAATCATGAACTTACCTTAGCTAGGCTAGTCAGTCTCTTACTCTGTTGGAAAAAAATGACCTTTTATATTCTTGTTTAGTTCATGGCCCCTGTTATTGTGACTTATTAGTTCATTTCCAGATAAAGACACTGGCATTGTAGGAGTGTGAATGAAAAATCTTTCTAAATTGTGGTAAAAATTATATTTTTAAAATATTATCCCCCTTGTCCAGAATGAAAAAGGCTTAAAATTGTATTTTAAGGTAAGGTAAGGTGGAAGGTAAGGACAAAGTGCAAGGACATTTGCATATCTGACCTACCAGAGTCATCAACTGTGAAGTATTCGTCTCCTTTAATGACTTGGTAGGTAACTGTGGCATGACCTGTAACTGTTGGGTCATCAGCATCAACGGCTGTCACTTTGGTGACGGAGGTTCCTAGAAAAGGATTTTCAAACAGTGTATTTAGTATGAATTCTGCTTTTTAACCAGAGACATGAAGAGAAATGAGGGATGGAAGAACATACCTACTGGTGACATTTCTGGGACAGATCCGTTGAATACTTTTTGTACAAACACAGGGACATTGTCATTAATATCATAAACCTTGATGATGAATTTAGATGGTGGTTCCAGTGACTGGTTGTTTCTTCTGTCAATAATGAGAGCTGTGAGCTCATACTCTGCTTTCTTTTCTCTATCTAGCCTCTCAAATGCATATACATCGCCACTGGTTTCTTCCACTTTAAAAATAGTGTTGGCATATTCACCTTCAATAATATACTTAGCGTTGTTGTTCCTTACACTTGATGTGATCTAGAAGAAAGTATAAGTCAAAGAGATAAAAATAGATTTTGGCATCCAGATGCAACACAGTCTTCTATAAGAAGACACATGCAATCAGGACTTCTGCAAGCTCAGTTTGAAACCAGAATAGCTGTTAAGACTTTTGATATCAGCTGGAGTATTACCAAACAAACAGCACCACAGCATCTACATGATTCAGGATTATAGGATGAAACTTGCATCCAGACTGAAATTTACTTGCTTATGCATCAAGAAGCTTCTTTTTTAAAAAATCATATCTCATGTTTCCTAAAGATAAAAGATTTTGATTCAGTTAACACATAGAAATCATTAACCCCATTATGTGTGAAGTAATACATTCCACCATGTTCAGTTTTAGCTACTCTTGTTTACAAGTAACTTTCTCAATTTAGCAGAGACTTTGCTTAGATTTCACAGAATTACAGAGTCAAATCTACATTCACAGCTACTGCCATTGTTCAGCATTAGTCTCTATTATGTAGCATTTAGCGGAATTCCTGCCATAGCTGACAGCTTGTTCGTGTTTAGTCGCATGCAATGTTTTTATAGTCAGTCTTTAGGCTAATGCTATGACAATAAGATTAAATTTCCACCCTACAGATTTTAAAATTTAAGATTATATGCAATGAAAAAGGGATGGGGTAAAAGAATGAACATAAATAAGTTTTAAAATTTAATTTAATCCAGTCCCAAATGGTTTTTGCACATTTTTTAATCTGCAGATAATCTGATGATTCTCCTGCTTATATACCTTCATCCAAGGGAACTAATAGAAGGTTTGAACTACAGTTTTCCATGTGCTATATTAGCATTCTTATTTCAGCAAGCTATTTATCAATAATTGCTGGGTTTGACCAAGAATTTTTAGATTTTTGTTACTGATGTTATCATAAATTGCAGCTGTTCAGTATTCAGGATTTGATTTATCCTGTAGCTGTCATTTACTGTTGAACATTCTTCCATTTCCATTTTCTATTTTGAAATATGTCATTAAAGTTTTCTTCCCTCACTTCACATACTTATTCATGCTTCTGGCTGCTGATACTGCTGAGGTAGAGTTTACAGGTCTTGAGATGTAAGATGAGAAATAACCTCTCCCTTGTCTCAAAGATAGTATAGTCTGTGCCTTCTTTCTCTATTTTTATTTACTTACTCAGTGTAAAAGATACAGGCTTCCAAGATTGCCTTTTCTAAAGTTTAGTATGAGCACACAAAGGAAAGCATCCAAGGTCATGAAAGATAAAATCAAAATGTATCAGCATATTTCTGCAGCTGTCAGTCAGTTCTGCCATGCTACCAGTGTGGCCTTTTAAAAAGGGTTTATCAAGTGTTCAATCCTGCAAGTGCAATGCACTGAACACAGCCATAGCAAAAGTAATGAGAAACATTTCATTGTTGAAAGACCACAGAGCACAGTACAAAGCAAATTACTCTTATTTAGGACAGCTCCAGGAATAGAAGCCTTCTCCTCAATCAGCTACTGAATTGGTCTGAAATGAAACAGAGATACCCTGTGTTAGCTGAGAGTACCCTATGGCCTCTTTTCTCTCTCTCTTATGCTTTCTGCCAGTGAGCAGCACTGATCCAGAAAGGTCTGTTTAACTTTGCTGAGACAGTCTTGACAGATGCTGATTGTTGTACATGGGAGGAAAACATACAACTGCATTTATCTGAGAAGTGTCAAAGTAGTTCAGTTTGAAAGACTAGACGGGAGGAACTTTGTCTGGGTGATATGCAGTTAATCATAGGATTTTATGAGTGCTGCCTTGAAGAAAATGAGTTTGCAAGCAGGTCACTACTCGTTACTATTTTTAAAAATAATTTTCTTTCACTTTGTGAAAAATTTTTTTTACTGCTAGCAGTATTCCTAAACATGGCCCTTCTCTTTTGTATCCACATTGAGAGATGTAAATGGTATGTTTTTTAAAGCATATGTTTTTATTAGCTGATCTGCTAGGCTTTTTAAACAATCTTGAGCTGCCAGAAAAATATTGACATACATCAGCCACCAGACTTCCTTCCTACCCATGCACCTGCACGCGATGCAATTGTTTCTGCACTGTTCCATACTTGCCATTCTCTAAAACTGACTTGTATTCTTCAAAAGAATGAGAATCCCTTTAACATTATTCTCGATGTGCTCTTTGTCCACATTCTTAAGATTTTAACACATTACTATGTTGGTATTAAGTCCCATTTCTATTTCCTTTTTTTCCCCTTCTGCCTAGACTGCAAACAAGTGATACTTTTTGAGATACTCCATCACTGTCTGTGTTTCTAGTTATTCCTTGCTAACAGACTACTTACCTTGCCAACATGGTGTGGTAATGGTGTATCAATCTCTTCTTTGATATGCATTTGGTTCCATATCCAGTCTCTCTTCAGTCGTTTATGACTGGCATTGTTTGAAGAAAAGTTTTGGTTTGTTTTCTGACTTTCTTTGCCAGCAAATGCTGGACCCAGGAACAAGGAGAGAAGTAGTATAAGGTGGTTCATCTTCTTCTGTAGCCTAGAAAATAATATAAAATATGAAAGCTAAATAAATAACGACAGATTAATCAGAGGGAGAGCACACAGAAGTACAAATGGACTTTGCTTCTGTAGGAAAGTTTGATTACTTTTCATCTGTATTTCTTTTCATCTGCCTTAGTATCAAAATGTGAAATATCAGGCTTCTTCCTTCCATGAAACAGTTTTAACTAGATGACAACTGTAAAAACCAAGGAAAATATTTTAATGAAATATAAAAATGTGCAAGCTTTGAAAGCTAGCGTAAGAGCCAGCATCCACTTGAGCTACCATAGTTCATCTGAAGAGAAGACTCAGTAGCAAAGATGACCCATTGTGCATCATGGGATGTGGAGTCCATAGCTCCTGGAGAGAGCAGCCATGGGAAGCAACACCAAAGCTGAGTCGAATCAAAGTTTGTGTTAATTCAACTTGAAATGAAATGTTCCGGTTGGACAAACCCAAATGCAATGTTTTGATTTGCCCCGACACAAAATATGCTGTAGTCAATATCTTTATATGGAAAATACAGATTTAGAATAAAATCTGAGTGGTTTTCTTTTGGTGGAAAAAATGATTCATGTGAAGTTTTCAATCATTTCCAAGTACAATGTAGCAAATTATCTTCCTCTGAGAGGTCATTTATTGATTCAGTTCCTTCTCTTTTGAAATGTTTCAAGACACATTAAGTTCCTTTGATTCCTTGTTCTTAAATGTAGATAGTCTTACCATCTACAAAATCATAATTTGTGAAATTATTCTCAGCTGAAACCATATTGTTGCATTATAATGTCAATTTTAGTAAACTTTAGGCCTGCTTTTCATATGAGGTTGAGAAGTTATTTTAATGTAGCAAAGCTCATTCATTTTCCTACTAATTTCCCCCTTCCCAATATAAAGGACTGTCAGGAAACTTTAACACTCAAATAATCAGACTTTAAATTACACTTAAATTGCTTTCCATTAGCTTTTAGGAGCTGTCAACATGTGCATTAAAAATAAAACTGTTAATTGTGATAGAGAAATCGACATCACAGAGGTTGCTGGATGCAAGATTACATCACTATTTTCAGCAGGAAGGTGTGGAGATGTTTCCAAAATTATTCTTTGGTAACTATGCAATCAGTGTTATCCCATGGTGCAGCATCATTGTCAGTAAAAAGATTTTATTTGCAATGAAATTTTGTTTTCTTGTACTTCTCTTTCTGCTACATTGTTGTACATGAGTGGAGAAACATTCCTTCTTCTTTGTGGTTGTGTAGGAAATGACCATATAAGGTGGATTTGAATTCCCACTAAGGCATACTGGTCTTAGTATAAATCTACTTTGTAAAGAGAAATTTTATGTGTACCCGTAACATTTTCCTAATACTTGCCTCTGTTTATTAATGCTCAGCTCGGAGCCTGCCATGCCCTCTGTCAGACCCCTCAGAGTTCTCCTCTCACTGGTGCTGAGAGCCATTGCTAGTAATAGCAACTCCAGAGCCTTTGGTATCCTCATACAGGGGCACTGCTTATCAGAAATTGAAGGCTCAAAGTCATAACTAGTGTATGGTTATCTGTATAGGAGCTCTGGGACTGTGGCAATATCCTGATTATTCCTGAGGATCCATGCAGCGAACGCAAACTCTCCTTTGAAGCAGGTGGCCTGCTCGTGTTTCACAGTTCCGACCTTGCTTGAAAGTTTGGTCATTAATACAGAAAGTGCTAGGCTGGATCTTTTTAAATACATGCACATTTCAGCTGAAACTTCAGCTACTCCTTCTATTCAACATATCTGTCTTTGTGCTCTTAGACTGTAAGGTGGTTTCACTTTAACTCCTCATTAATGGATTCCTTGTTAATATTTTTTAAACCTCCTTGGTAAGCTAATGGTTCCTTTGTGAGCAATTTTAGTGGGGTTTGGTCTGCCATCTGGTGTGCACTGTGGGTCAAACACAGACTGAAATGGAAGAGCCTCTTGCAAAAACAACTTCTGCTTTGTCTTTGACATCTTTCAGAATTTCTCATTTTGATGGAAGTAACACTGCACACTGAAGCACTGTGCATGCTGTCTTTTCTAGGGACATTTGATATGCGTTGCTCCATGGGACAGTCTCACTCTGAGAAGACTTCCTCTATGGTGCCACACAAGTTTTCCGTTCAGCAACTAGGAGTCCATAGCTGTTGAATATGCAACTGAATCAACCACAATGTTTAAGAATGCCCTTCTTAGGCAGTGGTTCGGAAGCAGTACCCCTGCCAAGCAGTAATTGGGTAAGGGCACTGTCCTAGTGTGAAGGTCACGTTCCATGGATGTTAGCTCTTAACAAGCTGTACTAAATGCTCTCTCTTTTTCTGCCCATGATAGTTTTCCTTGGCAGCAGATCTCATTTGAAATGCCAGAAGTAGTAGTAGAAGAGATATTCCCATGCTTGACCAGGGGAATGCATTCCCATAGAGTCAGAAGCAAGTTTCTGAGGAATGACAGGTGGATGACATGTAGGGATTAGTTTTTCATTTCTTCTAAGGTTTGCCGTGGCAGCCAGGACTACGAAAGGGAAATAAAACACAGCCTTTCAAGTAATAACTCCCTTGGCCATGTGCTTCTGGAGAAGGGGACAGCACAGTGTGTTCTGTGACTGGTGGTTCTCCCCATCATGCTGCCATGAGGTCCCATCACTGGTCTACTTGAATGTACAGTCTCCAGTTACCCCTCTCTCTAACTGCTTTGAGCAATAATTTAAACTTTTTTCAATTTAAGCAGGGACCATAAATGTTCCTTCAAGTTATCAGAGGAATGTTTTATTCAAATAGCCAAGTTTCTTGGTTTGCTCTTAAATTTTCTGTCAGCAAATGACGGGTTTTTCTACCAGCATTATTCATTTTACGTGTTGAATTATTTTAGTGAATAACTCTTGGTCTGCAGGGTACTATAGACAGTTAACTGAGAAATTCTGGTATTCAGACTGATGTATGGGACACATGACTCATATAGTGAAGTTTCTTCTCACAAATTAGGAGTAATTATTAAAAAATGTCAGGTGGAGATACAGACAATAGTGTATTAATTAAAAATTTGCATTTTACAAGTTGTTCTGGTAAATAATCAACCCCAAGGTTGATGAGCAGCTAGTATAAGTAAGGTTTCCATGGAATAAAAACACATTTGAGGAAATATTCTTCTGAACATTTGTGTGGGGTTTTTTTCTGGTATTTGGCTCTTATCTGGTTTACTTCTCACTCTCAAAATGTATAGTAATGCTTACGCGAGGTTAGTTCAGTTAGCAAAGAGATTCGTTCTACGCTTGCATGTTAAATAGAAGTTAAACCAGGTTTCTGTATGGAGACTTTGGTAAATCAGAAGACAGTTTTAGCTGAAATGATATATTTTTCTGATTGATTGAACAGAAATCTTATGCTAATTGTTGAGAATTTTTGTTTTTCAGCATCTGAAAACAGAAATAGTGCTAGAAATAGGGAAAATGAACATACTAAGAGAGAAATTTCCTTAAAGTGACTGTCATACACCAGAAAAGAAATACTTTTTAAAAGGTTTGTGTCCATTTTGTTAAGATAATTTGCATACCTGATTGTCAGAAAATCTGGAATTGAAAATATTATTGATTATTGAGCTAGAAACATAATTATTATATTTGCTTATAGTGTCTTGGTTGGAATCTGAACAATGTACATGAAAAAGAAGAAGCCCATGCAAAGATGAGAGTTTCATCAAAGCAGAAAATACATAACAAAGTAACTAGTAAATCAATACTGTAGAACATAAACTATTCCATTTCACAGTACTGAAAATTGTGCTCTTTCTGGTTGTTAATCAAACCTCAGCTGCCATGCATGGAAGGAGTATGAATCTGAAATACTGTGTACAGCCCAGCCCTGCAGTGTCCCGGTCAGCGGGTGTGGGGTGGCTGCATTTTTTCCAGAAAAGTTAGCTTTGGATAGTTTTTGTTTATTTTAATCAGTTTTCTCATACTGTCTTTCCCCCTCCTGTCTGCTGCATGCTCTGCAATATTCCTAAATAGCTCTATGCAAAAAATTCTGTTGAATTTACAGTGGATGAAGCCATGCAATACAGAGTAGACAACACTTCAAAAGTTTTTTTTTACATGCAAAAAAATTAATTTGATACACTCTCTAAACACCTTCAAAGTTAGTATACTCAATGAAGCTATGATAGATATAAAGAGAGCAGAATCTGATGCAGTGTCACCCAGTGTCAAGTAATAAAATAACCCTGCACAACCCTGCCATACAGAATAAATTTTTAACATTAATTTTTCATCTATATGATGTTTAAGACAAAAGGTAAATCCATGCATGCAGTTAGCATTAAGAAATAGAAAGGTCACACACCAAACACAAAGAAAAATGATCTTTCTCTTTGCAATGCCTCTAGTTTTGGCAAGCAGGCAAAACTACCTGACAATACTTAACTGCCTTTCACGGACCTTAAATGGTTGTGCAAACATTAATTCATCAGGTCTCCTCATTTCTCCATGAAAACTTCTGCAGCTAGATAAAAAGTAATAGCCCTTTTTGAAGATATATTTGAAGTACAGAGGACTTAAATGTGAGGACCAGTGGACTATGGTCAGGTGTAATGAGTATCAGATTTTGTTTCTTCATCTCATAATTAGATAATGTTGCTTCTAACAAGCCCAGAGAAGCACGGCAGCAAAGTACTCACATAGGCATAAACGTAACCTTCACTCCAGTTTCTGCGAGGCATCTAAATTACAAAGCTTCTCTCCCTTCAGCTTACAATGTGAGAAGAGTTGAGGGCACATAGTGAGTACGGTGAGAACAGGAACTAGGGTAGGTCTTCAAACTTTAGTAACATCACTTAAAAAAACTGTCTAAGTAAATTGTGCAACATTTGACTTGGAGCAATCATTTTTTTGGTTGCATTTTCAGATAAAATTTGTTTTGGGTGGTTACTCAGTGTTTCTTTTATTTCTTATTAAAGCTGTCCTGTCACATGTCTTCACCGGAGTACAGTAATTCATTTTAAAATAGGCCTTTCCTGAGAACACTGTGCTGCTTATTCTTTTCCGGAATATTGAGCTGATTTAAATGGGCCTGGTGCCTGACTACCTTGTATTATATTTTTGATTGTCCTTGTGCTGGCTTTATGCATCTGAGAAGTGGTTTCCACTGATGACTAAACAGGCTGGAGTGCAAGTGCCTGCCTGAAAACTGATTATAAAATGCATTTTTATACGCATGATAGTACCTTTGAGTAAATAGCCAATTTGATGACTAAACGGTCTGGAGTGCAAATGCCTGCCTGAAAACTGATTATAAAATGACATTTTGTACTTCTGATAGTACCTTTGAATGAATAGCCACTTCAGCAATATCTTAACTAAACTTGCTGCTTTAAAAAACCCACTTGTCACTCAGCATTGCAAGAGCACTCCGGCGTGCATTTGGTGCTGTTCAGTTCTTGGTGTTGATCCTGTGGCACTGTGTATCAATATAGCAGAGGAGGTAAATCAGCCCTTCTGATTTGGGCTCTGGTTTTGGGTCCTCTTGCTTTTCCCAGGGAAAAAGAGAATAATTCTAATCTGAAAATTCTTTGTGATTCCCAGTCTAAATTTCTGGTAGGTCTGGGGAAAAAGTATTAATGATTTTTCCCCCCCATCTGTTCAGCTCACCAGGAAATTCTCTCCTGGATGATACAAAATACAACTTCATCTCATGGGTGAGAGTCATGGAGTCCTCAGCTAGGACAGATGCCTCTTTCAGAAATGAAGAAATTTGGTTATAAAATATCTATAAATACTTATTATGTGTATGTTAAAGATTCATTGCCTGGTGGAAAGCAGGCAGCCAAATTTGCCTTCAGTCTTTTTGTTATCTCAGATACAGAACTGGCTAAAACTGGGGGAGACAAGCACCTTTTATTTAAAAAAAAAAAAAAAAAGAAGCAAAGCCACCCTTCAAGCCAGTGAGTGACAGCTTGTGCACTGAAGATGGGTAAGCAGCAATAATAAATCTACCTGAAGGTCCTCCCAGAGCTACCTTACACCCCTGCTTGCATTTTAGCAGGTGACTTGCTGATTCCAGAATTAAAGGGCCACAGTGAATACTGAGAGTTGAGCATATGAAAAGACTGACTGTGAACTGTAAATAAGAAATGAATGATCTAAGAAGACATTTGCTGTAAACAGAATGCTTTGGGAGATACAAGTGAGGAATAAAGTTGTAAGGGGTCACAAAGATCTGCTTTGTTCCTTGCCAAGAAGCTTTTATGGAAAAGGGATGTAGAGATTTGCAGTTTGTTTGCTGTAAGACACATCACAGATCTGAAAGAGAAGCAGGTTGCGTCAGGTGCAGGATCTGGTCTTGCATCAGTAATTGTTCTGAGTTTACTGTGGTTTGTTTTACATCAGTGATGTGCCTGTTTATATTGTAGCTGGGTAGATTAACAAAAACAAAAATGTTGGCATGAGTGGAGAAAGACTATAGCAGGCTTTGCTTATTTCAGTATATGAACAGTGCAGTACTACATATGCAGTCAGCCATCACAGAAGACCAGAAATATTGTGCTTTGTGCTCCTGTCCATCTTGGCTCTGAATTGCTCTGAATCTGACCTATTGTATACAGGCATGACCTCTGGGACAAGGGGGAAGTAGTTTTGTTGATGGTGCTACTTTAGTTCAAACACAGTTTCTTACAGTACTAACCTTGAAAGGTACCCTCCTAACTGTATCAGTAGAGTCATAACATTTTCTGCCTGTCAGTTGGGTATGCAAAGCATAATCATGCTCTCACTTTGGCTCACAAAAATCCTTTGCTGAAAAATGCTGATTTAGTTGAGGGACTTCAGAGGCAAGTCTATTGGACAGTTAAGAATCAAAGCCCAAAATCTCAAAGTTAGGGCGACATTTAACTTCTCCTGATTTCTCTCAATTTCTAGTTAACCTTACCTTAATGTGTATTTTTCAAAAACTGAAAAAAAAGGTTGTGTGTTTGCAGTGTTGTCTGTGTTCCTGTATGATTCCTGTCTGATAAAGGATGGGATAGGTATAAAACTATGGAATGCATGTTGCTGGTGTAGGTTCAGTTTCAATTTCCTGTTCACAAATACACATTGTTTGGCTTAGATCTTGATTTACCTCAGAATTTATAGCTTGGAATCAGCTCTGAATTTGGTTTTGGTTAGAATTCAAGAAAACCTCAAACAATATCTTATCCTGGGATAATTTGGAAGGATGAGCTGATAGATTGTGCCTCGCTGATCTGTCTTCTTTAGGCACTGGTAGTGTTATTTCAAGTACATCTGGGGATTTAAAAGATTCCATTTGTAAAAATGAATCCCATACATGATCTTACAAAACATGTGACTGTATTTCTGTGTACAAAAGTATGCAACTTCCACATAGGCTGGAGGCAAGCTAGGGTTGGTTTTTTTCATATGGCATTATAAAAAAATCTTACATAGTGAAGTTATCCAACCAAGAAGGACTGCTTCCATGTTTCATGTATTATTAACAACATTATTATTAACAACGTATTATTCCTATTTTAATACTTAATCAAATCATTTTTCCATTTATCTAAACTGTATTTTATCTGAGTTTCTTACTTGCAAATCTGATAATTGAGAAGTTACTGGGCTGGTCCCATCATGGACTTTAAGGAAGCATTATTTTTGGAACTAGATAAATTAAAAATTCTTGAGCCACTTTTGTTGTTGAAATGACAGTGCAAGTTTAAGTGAGGTTTGTTTACTGTGGTGAGGATGACACATGTTATGAAGGTAAAACAATACTTTGAAATCAATAAAATGTGTGCTGAGAGCACTGACTTCCTTCTCATGAGATCAGTTATGGGGTCTAATTCTTGTTTTCATGGATGACTGTTGATCTTTCATATGAGTGTCCTGGTATGTCTAGAGAGTAATCCACTAGTTTAGGAAAACTGCTGGCCTTCTGCCTCACCCAGGAGAGAAACATGTATTAAGGTCTATCAGAGCAACACTGAATCATTAGGTGAGTTTTAAGAATCTTCCTCATTTCACGCTCTCAGCATGCGAATCAAGTATCATGGCAGGTGTAGAATCAATGTCTTTACTCATTTTTCAAGATAATGTTATTTGTCATCAGTGGGGCTGTAGAAGCACTTGAGAGCTGATGATAACCAGTTTGAAACTGAGCAGATGCAATATGTGATGCAATGAAATATCTATATTCTGGTGCTGCTTTAGAGTTCTTACTCTGTCCATGCTGCTATAGTCATATAATGCTTCAGTACAGAAAATTTCCCTGAAGTGAACCATAAATGGATTAGAGTGCTTTAAAGAAGCAAGTGGTATTGTCCAGTTTTTTCACTCATGAAGCCTTTTACTTCACATACAAATATGTTAGTACAAAATATAACAAGGGATAAAATGTGCTTAAGCACAGTGCCCAGCATAAAGCCAGCTGCTAAAATATTTTGAAACTCATTTGTGATTAAATTATTAAGCCAATTTGTGACACTGCTTCATAACAAATAAATAAACCCCAAAATTTTGGCAGCTTGGACAACACTGGGTTTAAGGTCCTAAGCTTTGTATTAAGTACAGCCCTTCTATTCTGAAGTGAGCTAATAAGATGTGTAGGATAAATCCTGCATGCATAATCTGGAACTGCTAGCATTTTCCTCTGTGAAGTCTTTGTCCAAAATATAAAACTAAGAGGGAAATATTGCCCATCTAGATTAATTATTGAAAAAGGCAGATACTGAAAATAGTGATCAAGTGCCAAGCGTTATAGACAGGGAAAGAACTTGCTCTCTTCCTAGTATCCAAAAAATAGTTTAAGGGATGATCTTGCAGTCAGGTGCATTCCTGTGAAGGGTCTCACTGACTATGAAGAATGACTGAGGCTCTGTCAGTATCGCTGACATATTTGTGTGGCTGTAGATTCAGCTTATTTCTGGCTTTAAGCCAGTTTCCTTTTGCTTAGCCCAAGCGGTTCTTGCTCTAGTAGGAGAGACAGAGGTGCAGGTGTCTCAGCACTGAGGCTCCCTCATCCCCAGCGTCTCACACACTCAGACCGTGTTGTTTGATTTTTGGGGAGAGGAGGTTTGGCTGAGAATGGGGCAAGGGAATTGTCCAAAAATTACTTGTCTCATCCCAGTGCAGAAGAGGAACAGTTTGGGTATATCGGAGGTGTTTGTGATCACTAAAAAGATTTATCAAGCATCTCTAACCAGAGCTTTGTTTCCTACAATAAATTGTGTGCACATTTCAGAATTGATTTGTTCTGATAGTGTCCCCTGGTTAACTCTGCTGTACACAGAGATTAACCAAAGCTGTTTAAGAGTTAGGCCAAGCTGAAACAAAATAAGGTATAGTATGAGAATAAAGTATTACAGAGCTTTGTCCACTTCCCCTTTGTTTCCAGATAAAGCCTTACTATCAGAGAGGCTTCCTAGCAAAGAACTCCAATTGAGTAGCTTTGATTAAGGAGAAGTCCCCATCCTTTGAGGAATTGCATGCGATAAATATATATTTTTTTTAAGTACAATGTAGCTGTGTTTACAGCAGATAAGATTTTTTTTGAGATTTTCCTTCAACAGAAGCTCAAGTGCAAAAGTATCTGTCTCGAGCACAAGCATCATGCACATGTCACAGTAATTGATATTTATTGTGCTAACAGTAATCTGAAGCAGAAAAAACATGTTCAACTGGCTCTGTGTCCTGATTCCTTTGTCCAGGTTATTCTACTGGGTAACTGAATGCATTAGTATTTCCTCTGAAAATTGTTTCTGTGGCAGATAAAGAAAGCATGTACATATACATAAAGCTCTAACTTTGTGGCTGGGCAAGAGGCTAAGAAAACAGGGTGTGTCTGGATATATTTTGTTTGATAATTAGTATTCAGTATTTTTCTCCCTTTTTAAAATGTCTAATTCAAATGTCAGTTCATTCTTCTCTGTTTCCTGCCCTTATTCAACTAGACTTCCAGACCAGTCTTAATTAACTTTAAGAGCTTTTCTGCCCACCCATATAGTTACAGTCTTTTCCTGGAACATTTCCATTGTTATAATCTCAATGTGTTGTGAGATGACACAAATGATACTATTACTGCTGTTATGAATGTACAATGAGACTTTCAATATTTTTGCTTACAGTTTAGCTCTTGTCAGGAAAATCTCATCTTCAAATAAAACTAAAACTAAGGAAGTAAGTTTCCATCTTACAGTGCTGATAAATGGAAGTTGGAGTGCCTAAAAATTCAGGCCTCAGACACTGGAAAGCTTAAAAAGATGAGGAAAACTCTTGGAAGTTTTGGGACTTTTTTTTAGAGTTAGACTATTTTTTTCTGTGAGGGACTATCCCAGAAAGAGAATGAAGAAGCTAATCTAAAACTCTGCCAGTGGAGGTTCTGCTGATGAAGCTAAACCCTATCACAGGAACAATTCCCATCAAAGGCAGGATTTCCTATCATTTGCATGAGAGAAGCATTAGGCCCCTAGTCCCTTCAAGCAGTATGTTGTAAGGTAGACTTTGCTTTCCTAGAGGAATTCCAGAACAAATTCATAGCAGATAGCATCATAAAAGGAAGGGGAAAAGGAAGACTGATACTACCAAATCATTGCTCAGAAATGTGGACAAAGGCAGGAGAAGGAATTCAACTGTATCCTCCAGACATACGGTGGAAGTGGAATTTCCCTTTACACTGTCATACACAATAAGGACACAGGACTGTGGGTGCTTCAGATAACCCACCTTGTGCCCTGTGAACTTTGCCAGGTGTGTCAGGTGGACTTGGGGAGAGAGGAGGAGAAATGGATGACCTCAGTGGGGGCAAAGCCGGATGGCCTACTGCTAATTTGTGGAGACTGACAGTAGGCTTTTTGAAAGCATGTGAAATAGAAACAGGGAGCTCTTTCTTGTAAAGTTTTGGCAAAGGATGGTGACAAGAACCAATGGGTGGGTTTTGATGACCTAGACTGGGACAATAAAACTGACCTCTTTGGACTTTGAAAAATCAAGAATTTTAAACATTTCTGCTTTTGGTCTACCTCTAACTGTGGTGGTGCTCTGTAACTCTTAGCATTTTGGATAGCAATGTTAGGGCAGAAGAATACTCTGTACTGGTCGTTTGGTAAGGTCTCCATACAATTTCTGCAGTGTGTCCAAGATAACCATGCTCACCTTATCTCTACAGTATCTGTCATTTTTCACTATAAGTTCCGGACCCTTTCATGGATGATACTACTTGCCAGCAAAAATCGTGGTTCTTGATCATGACTGTGGCACCAGTGTTGTTTGCTTTCCGTGCTTGCAGTGGAAGTACACCTGCATGGCCCCTTCTAATGGAGTAGGGTGCTGAACTGAAGTCCACAGATGGATCAAGCAAACTCTCATCACGTATCAAACTAGTATCCAACTCTTGATTTGCTAAGGTCTGCTCTCCTCATGCAAATTCTGATCAGCTCTTCAAAGGCATGTGTGGGGAATTATTTAAATTTAGTGACTATGACTTGTACATGTCTTTGTCCTAGCAAATCTCTACTTAACACAAATAGCCACTGTCTGCTGTGTTCTAGGGTAGAAGAGAAACAGTTGTGTCAGGGCTAAATTTTGAGGCATTTTTCATTTGGAAACACACAAGTATAACAAAGGAAAGGATGCTTGTTTTGAGAAAAATACACCAAAATATTTTCATGGCCAAGAAATTTCTCACAAAGACAGAGAAACTCTTGTTTTGCTCTTAGCACTAACTTTTGAACCTCTGAATTAAACTTTTAGAACTTGAGCAAATAACAGAATTATAAAGGCATGACAAAAATAACCATGAGATTCCTTACAGAAAGCTCAGCTGCTAGAAATAAATTACCTCTATTTTATGAACCTCTGCTTTTTAAGAAAATATTCATTTTCTATATTAGAAATATATTAGAATAGTATTAGGGAAGTATTACCTGGCTTGGTTAAAGCCTGTAGTTCTGACAAGAAAAAAAAATATTTAAAAAAAGTTTTTTATTTATGATTTGAAATATTAATTGAAGTAATTG
The DNA here is from genome assembly GCF_020740795.1 of Apus apus. Taxonomy (NCBI): domain Eukaryota; kingdom Metazoa; phylum Chordata; class Aves; order Apodiformes; family Apodidae; genus Apus; species Apus apus. The sequence continues at coordinate 8,991,054 of NC_067292.1, read as the reverse complement.
ATTTATGGATGCACAGTGGAGTCCTTTGTTCCATAAGTGCTATGAATCAGAGGAGCTTCTAAACCATCCCCAGTGATTTTTACCTATATCCTGTTTTCAGTTGTTTCACTCAGCAGAGGCAGGATGTGAAGCAAGCCTGGCAACAAACCTGTTAACTGTTTGGGTGGAACTTTCTCTGCCTCATCTTCTTCTTTAGCACTGAACCCTGTGTCTAGCCTTCTACAAGCTGCAAGTTGCTGCGTGACATGTAGCTGTTTCATAACATAATTTCAGTGTTAGCATTTGTTTTAAAATGTTTTAAAAAAACCATTTTATTGCTTTATGTTAAAGACCAAAGCTTTGGGAAATTCGTCTTGTAATGCAGTGCAACTGTAGCACTCTGGGAAGTAAAGCTTGTGGACAAAGCGGGAATGATATATTAATTGAGTTTATGTTTTGCTTTCAAATGAATTTGTTTTATTGTTTGTAACTTCACATTCTTGTCTATAGTGTAGTATAGTATACTGTACTATTCTAATGTTTTCATGACCTAAATTAATGGGCACCTGCCTGTGTCCTTTACTCCTGTTGGTCACCCTTTGTTTAAGGATAAAAAGTAACTCCTGAAGGTACCACAGATAAATTGCAAGTCAGCATTTCTGTGATTTGTTTCTGGTAATTTGGTTGTTGTTACACAGTACAAATTAACCTAAGATTAGAAGCTTTTGTAAATCATTGTAGTATCCTTGCTTTTGTCTATTAATTTTTTTTTTCTATCTGAACATCCATAATACTGTATGCTTTTGCAAATGCTGATACAATGAATTATAGTCAGTGGAGGCAGGGACACATAGATTAAATATACCTTCATTAACTGCAGTAGCAACCAACTTTTAGTGTTTTTAGTAGCTAAGAATGGAACAGATTCTCTCACAGAAATTCATCTTCCATATCTTTTTTCCTTTCCTTCCTTTATTACAGCATGACAACCAGCACAGTGAGGTTCTGTGTTGCAGAATAGAGTTCTTACAGAAAAAGCAGTGTTGGTTCATCTCTTATGCATAAATGCTTTGTCTCTGCAAGCTGTACAGAAAACTTGTTCACACACAGACTCACGACACTATCTTTTGGATAAGATAAAAGCCTTCTCAACCAACTTTTTGTACCAAGCCCCCACCCCAAAGATACCTCATCAGGGAGAAAAAAAAAAATAAATTTCTTTTTGGATCACTGAGATCAAGAAACTTATAAAATAAGAATTGCAGGTCTTTTAGAACAGGGGCTGTAAAACCTGGTAGTCCAGGGATAGGTTGCTAAAGTAGCTGAGCCACTTTAAACTTGAGATTTAGGGAACCAAGTCACTGACATGTTTATGTAAACTCCCCTCTAAGCCTTAAGCAAATTTCTTAGCCAGAGAAATATGCCAAAGCTGGCTAGTAAACAGGGTGGCTTTCACCTTCTTTTGTCCCTGGTTACAATGAAGTCATAGCACCTTTAAGGCAGATACTGAGTCAGCCCCCCCTTTGATAAAACATACTGCATTAAATCATAGCACAGTGTACACCTGCTCACTCAAAACTGTACCAAGCCTGCAATTGTTCACACTGCAAGTGAAATCCTTTCCTAAAGGGTTTACAGGTGCAATTTGCATTATCATTTCTGTCTCTTTTCCATTATGATGAGCATCAGCAACATAATCTAAATATTACAAAGCACAACTACAACAAAACGTAACATGTCTCTTCTTTTAAACAATCTGGGAATATTGTGGTATAGTCCAAGAAAGCCAGAGATTTTCCTCTTCCAGTGTCAATTGTAAACAGCTCTGCTGTTGACTGCACTTAATTTGGTTTAAGTGCCACCAATTTTAGGCCCAAAGGATTCTGTGAATATGCATAAAATTCATAGCCTGACTCCTGGTATTTCTTAAATTATTTAAGATGATAGAAGAGATTTTTGGTGGAAGTAAAAAAACTTTGAAATGAACTTCATAGCTGAAGGACAGTAAATACTGTTTAACCCTTACCTGAGGCAGAGTTGTTGGAGCTTCAGTTTGTTTCCAAACCAGGCAAGCAAAAATCAACAGTATCCCAAAATGTTAAGCAGTATATAGAAAATGAAGATAGAATAGAAAAATCAACTTCTCTTTTTGTTAAGCAATACTGGGAGTGTTCAGCTTTCCAGTCTCCAAGGTTTTCCAGCTGGGAGTCAGCCTTTTCCCATCCTGCATCCCGGCATCCTGTTATTGTTCCAAGTCTTAGTAATACAGTGAGAAAAGGGAGTGGAGGAAACAAGATAAACTGAGCCTTATTATTGCACTACCTACTTATTTGTTGCTGACTCTAATGGGGGAGCTGAATAAAAGGAAATTGGCTCTGAGAGAAACAGAAAAGTTGGTATGTTTTTTAGTACCATTTCATGAAGAATTTTAGGTGTTAGCAAACATCTGAATGGCACTTTAAATAGTGTCTGTTATTTGATCAGCACAGACTATACCTATTTTGTACAAACAGGGTTTTCAAAACAGTTTGGAGATGTCCAATTTATAAGGATTTTTATACCTGCAAGCAAAAAAGGTAGAGCCCTCATATGAATGAGACTGGGTTCCTGTAAAGCTCTGTCAGGGTTGGATGTAAAATTGAAATTTAACAGTAGTTTTCACCGGTAAAATTATGACCCCAGACGAAACACGGTGTTGGTGGGCCTCCCAGAAGGAAAAGATGTTTTTAACATCTTGATGATGGTTAGTTTTAAGTCTTGACACCACTCAGGACAGACAGAAGGGAAGGATCCAACGTTTGTGTTACATTCCTAAGGCTGACTTGGTGGGCAGTGGCAGCCTGGGGGAGATTCACCAAAGTGCAGGTGTCCAGTGTCTCTGATACTGTCCCCCACCTAAAACTTAAGTTGGGATTTTGTTCAGTGAGCCCAGCCTGATAACGTAGTGGGCTTTTCTACAACCTACCCTAAGTGCCTAAACCCTTCTGTGGGACTGGGCTGCAGCCTCAGTGCCACCTGCCATTTTCTGACCCCTCTCTGCACATTACAACTGAACACCAGGGTGTATCTCTGGCACTGTACAGCACAAATGGAAGAGGAATTTTTTTAATAAATAATGCAGAGGAAAATCTGAGAAATGTGGGACTTAAATCAAGACTCTCTTTTTTTAAAACCACTGATAATAAATGTAGGCAAATATTCAATGTATCTTAAGTAGGACTTTAAATAATAATGTTCCACAGTTAAATACTCTTTTGCCCCTATTTGTCATCACAGTCCAGCACAGGTGATGGGATTGATTTCCCAGCTTGCTAGAAGGCAGAGGTTGGTTAGATTATTTCACATTTTTATGATGTACAGCAGAAAAGATGAATTGCTTTTTAAAAAATTTTCTACATTAATTATTCAGAAAAGTTAAGCAACTAATGAGGAGACATTTTTCAAAATTTTACGTTAAGGAGACAAACTAGAATTAAGTTTCCTTATAAGAAAATAAGCCATTCCTGTGTCATTGCTGAGAGAAGTGCAGGGAGGATGTTGATAGGAATTTTCCAGGGAACTGCAGTTATCTGCTCAGGATGCAGCTCAGTGATAATTTGGTACCCATACCAGACAATGGACCCAGATATGATTTACTTTTGCAGATTACTTCAACTGTATTTAACCGTTGCATAGCCTTTGATGTTCATATCTGGGGACTTGGGAGCAAGCATGCTATTTAGCTAATCTAAACAAAGGATGAGGATAAGGGACCCCTTCACATCCACTGCTCAGAAAAGGAAATGAGAAAACCCCTATGTTCTCTATTTATGCCCTGGGGCAATAGACCTAGATTATCAAGGTCTGCTTTGATACCTGCTAAATAAGCTTTGTATTAGGGTACTTTTTAAATCTCTACTGAAAACTTCAAGAAAAGAAGTGACAAAGTTTCTAAAGGCATTTTCAGAATGCTCTGTTTCAGAGCTCAACAGAATAACTGAAAACTGTTGATAAGCTTTGATGAAGATACTTTAATTTAAATTTTAGAAACCTGTTTTAGCATCTCAAAACCTTCCACATTATGCTTTTTAGATTTCATCTCTGCTTAACTGATTCTTTAAGTCTTCTTTCTGGCTACAAGGAAATGTGTATTGAGATGTTACTGAATGCAGAATCTCTTTGCAGCTCTCCAACTGGCAGCAAAGCTCCTAATGGTTCAGACCACCACATGTCTTCTGGTTGATCCCAGACATTTGCACCCCTGTACTTCCTAGGCAGTGAATTTCCTCAGGTTTTCAAAGCTACTGACTCAAAATGATAGCAAGAAGGTTTTCTTGTAGACTTTAGACTTTCAGACTTATTTCTCTTTATCATTAGGGCCAAATCATAAGACTTAGGAAAAATTCCTTGGTGACTTGTGTATTTTGAAAGCAAGTGGGTAATATTTTAAATGAAATACTAATTAATACCAAGTTTTGCTAATGAGAAACATCCTGTGCATGATCAGCATTAGCAGACATACTTACCTTTTAGATGCCCCATTTTATTTATAAAATCTTATTTAATATTTCAACTTCTGGAATTGAAAGGAGTAGGTGAAAAAATTATAGAATCACAGAATCACAAAATTGTTAGAGTTGGAAGGGACCTCTAGAGATCATCTAGTTCAACTCTCCCACTGAACTAGGATAAACTTGAGCACTTTACACAGGACTGCATCCAGGCAGGTTTTGAATATCTCCAGAGATGGAGACTCCACAAACTCCCTGTTCCAGTGCTCCATCACCCTCACTGTACAGAAGTTTTTCCTCGTATTTAAATGGAACCTCCTATGTTTCAACTTGTACCTGTTTCCCCTCGTTCTGATGCTGGTCCTTAGCATGTAACAGCTTTCTACTACTCTGTGTGACTCACGCATGGAGGTGGTGGCACAAGTAAAAGGAGAGATAATTGTTTACTTGGCATTTCACAGTGTTCACCTGCCTTTCCTTTTTCCAAATGACACTGGGCCTTTTTTGTTCGTCTGTTCAGCATGGCAGTACAAGTTTTCTTCCATGTTATATCCAGCTGTTCCTACTGGATCATTTGCTTTTTTTCCCCAGATGTTTATTATCTGCTATTTTGTGGCACCTGGGTTTATATGTATCTGGTTCAGATCATCATCTCTTTCTATGAAACTTTATAATGTCAGCCTGTGTTATTTAAATGCTGGTGTCTAAGCAATCTTCCAGACTACTTATTCTAGTTAAATTTAAAATACTCTTTTCTTTCTTGGATATAGGGGGTAAAGCTGTCTGCCTGTACTCAGCTTTGGTGGGGCCCCACCTCCAGTACTGTGTTCAGTTTTGGGCACCTCAATACAAGACAGACATCAAGGTACTGGAGCTGGTGCAGAGAGGAGAAACTAGGCTGGTGAAGGGCCTTGAGAACAAGTCTTACGAGGAGCATCTGAGGAAACTGGAGCTGTTTAGTCTATAGAAAAGGAGGCTGAGGGGAGACATTATTGCCCTCTACAACTGCCTGAAAGGACATTGTAGAGAGAAAGGTGCTAGTCTCTTCTCACAAGTAAATAGTGATAGGACGTGAGGGAACAGCCGAAAGCTACAGCAGGGGAGGTTTAGGCTGGACATTAGGAAAATTTTTGTCTCTGAAAAGGTTGTGAGGCATTGGAACAGGCTGCCCAAAGAGGTGGTGAGTCACCATCCCTGGATGCGTTTAAAAGTCATACAGATACAGTGCTTGGGGATATGGTGTAAGGATGGACACAGTAGAGGTGGGTTAAAGGTTGGACTTGATCTTAAAGGTCTTTTCCAACCTAAACGATTCTATGATTCTATGAAGCTCAGTGCTTTGAAGGTGCTTGTACATAGTTTGAATTTAACATTTCTGGGAATCTACTAACTGTTGCTCCTGCTGAACTGAATAATGTGTTAAAATGGGCAGAAACAAAGCCCTCATTTACTCTGTTAAATCTATTGTATTTGACTGCTCTCACCATGCACAGATACACGTGAGTGGGTTAGGATAAGTTAATGGAATTGATAACTGCATGGAATAAATGTGAGATTAAACCTTGCATCTTTCTTCAAAATTATACTTTATCTGTTGCTGAGGAGGTTATTCAGGTGATCTGAAACTCCAATTTCATTACTTTCTGCATGGCTAGCAAAGCAGGTTGACTCTCAATAGTAGCTTTTGGTTATATCTTGTTTCAGTTTTTCACTGTAGTGCTTGTTTGCTCTCCCATCTGATCAATGATCTGTGAAGTTCTCCTCAAAGAATTAATGAAAACCATAGTTGTAGGAAAAAGTTCATTGCTTTCCTAACCAGCATAAATTCCAGTGAAGCTGATAAAACAACCCATACCTTTCACTGAGTGAGCATGGATTTTTTCTTTGCAAGTATTTCTAGTTATGGTGAAATTCTATATGATAAATAAGCCCCTTTAAATAATCACAGTCAGCAACACCAAAGACAGCTCTTGGCCCAGGTGCAACTAATGATGCTTCTTAAAAGCAATCATCCTAGTATTGGAGTCTCCCTGGAGAAGGGCTGTACACTTGGCAGTACAGCTCAAGAATGTAACAGTTTATAAAGGTTAGACCTAGTAGTCTGTCTTGCTAAAATCAGCATGCTACATGCGCTGTGCAAATGAAAGGCTGCCAAGATTTGAAATTCAGTCACAGCGGTAATACTTGTGTTAGTGTTTTCATGACCAGCTAAGAATTATGGTAGGGCAAAGCATGAGCTTTCCTTTGGTTAAAAAATAAACCCCAAATGCTAATTCTGAACACCTCAGATAATAATTGTAAATCTCTCCCATTTTGTATCTGCCTGTTGTCTGAAGCCCCTCTGGAAGAAACATTACTTAAAGTTTAAAAAATAACAATTACTGCTCCATGTGGAAAGCTTAATCACCACGGAATGTTGTGTTTTTATTTCTGGGACTTTTAATCAGGCCAGTGCAGTGCTCTTAGTAATTTCCACTTGGAAACTGTTTTCCTTTTTGTCACAGATTGAGGACCATATCCTGGATCAAGTCTGACTCTGCTTCCTTTTGTCAGGTTTGTTAAACAAAAGAATGCTCTGGAGTTTTTTTAGTATAAGGTGTATTTAAAAAGCTCTGAGGAATTTTAGTTGAAGCTGGTGGAATTGCATGTTTGCTGGGGACATGAGATAGCATTTTTCTGAAAGTTTTCCAGAGTACTGCTGTGGCTGCACCATATGCGTTTCATTAAACTGTATCATTCATGGAAGGTTAAATCCTATGCTCTGTAATCAGGCAAATCTCTCATCAAATATGAGACCTCTGGCTACATAAAGACTAATGACTGCAGGATTTGCATCTAAAATGTTCATCAGGGAGTGATCCCAAATGATTTTGTTTCCTTGTTTGGAAATGACAGGAAAAAATAGATAGAAAATGCACCTATGTTGTGTGAAAACTCTTAGTAGCAGTCTGAGCGGAAGCTGTAAAGTGAAACTGCCTCACCATTGAGCTGAAAGATAGGAATCATTAATCCCTTTGATTTGTTGATTAAAAATGCAATCCACAGGGATTTTAACAAGCAAGCCTGCAAGCTAACTCATGCACACTAACCTTGATATGTGATTTGAGTTTGGGGAGCAAGTCTAATGCAGGGGTGTGAATCTGATAAAAAAATTTCTGGAGATAATTCTGATAAACAGTCTTGATTTTGGTGAAACCTTTTCAGCCAAAGAACACAGATGCTTTAATTAAAATGTCCCTTAAATTACAAACCCAAAACAACACAACATCTCTTCTTCTCCCACTTAAAAAGATGAAAATCTCTACCTTTCCTTCATTAACACTGATGATTGTAGAAGCAGCCCATCTTTCACCTCTGACTGGTGGTGTAAAAAGGGGAGGTTCATATTTTGGTGTAGGAGAGTTTCTCTCTGTTATGCCAGGTCTGAATTGAGAGGGATAACATCCATCCTAACTTTAGATGCAAGCACTCTTTATGTCTATGCCATTAATTAAAAAAATAAGCAGAGCCAGAGTCTGCAGTAGGTGATGGAGAGGTAGAGGTATGAAGCTGTTGAGGGAGGACAGGAGGAACTGGGGAGGCTTCTGTCTGTTTGAGCCCTGTCTTGTGTTCCTCCAGACACTGCTCGTGTCCTGACTGCATGCTGGGATTCCTTGCTCTGGGAGGGATGCTGCATATCAGGAGCAGGGAGCTGGAGACAAGTAGGGATATGGCTTCCTCTTTACTTCCTACAGTATTTAAATAACTGATATGCCCAACCTGATACTGCCTTTCATATGACATTATCCCCCATAATGGACCAGAAGTTGCCAGATGAAACACTTGACTGCAAGCTCCTGACTTTAGTGGTGGGGTGACCAAGGGTAGTGGATCTCAGTCCCTTCACTCAGCAAGACTGGATGTTTGACTTGTTCTGAAGTTGAACATCCAGTCTAAACATCTACTCTAAAACAGAAAAAGATTTCAGATAAACTTTAACAGAGATTGAAGCAATGTTGATTTTTCTTTCAGAAAAGACTGAAACTTTTTTTTTTTGTTCTGCCTCTTACTGTTCTGTGAGAGCCTCAGGAGAGATAAAAAGTCAGATTACTGCTTGAACAGCAAACTATATACCAAATACACATTCCAGACATTGGAGAGATGTCATCACTAGAGCTGCAGCACAGAAATAGTTCTGTGATGCTGGGATTTGTAGGGCTAACTGAGCGCAGAAGGGGTTTTTATCTTGACTGTAAGATTTTATAGTATTGGGGTGAAAAGAGTAGGGTTCAACAAAGAGTAGGTCACAGACTTGGGGTTGCTTTCAGGGCAGCGCTGGGTTGCCATTCACCTCAGTGTCTTTTCTGATGCTGATGCACCATGTCCACTTCTAAGCTTGCCAGAGAAGGGATGTGTGTCACTAGTGCTTTGTTCTGTGCCAGATGAATCTCTGGATAAACAAGTTCCTGGAAGGGAAGCTGCTGAAGCTGCTGCACTGGGTGTTTACAGGACATGAGATGACCCATATCTTAAATGCTTTCCTTCATGCCCCTTGAAGTCTCTAGATTTTCCTTTTATCTTTTTACATTGATCTGGGGGGGGGGGGGGAGGGCACTCCAGTGGTTTACTCTCCATGCATGAAGTAAAGCCATTGACATTAGCATCTCCTGTCCCAGGTCATGGATCAGCCTTCCCTTCCCCCAGATTGGTCACTCAGGGATGGACAGGAGTGCTCTGCTGCTGTGCGTGGAGCAGCTCCCAGCAGTGCTCCGCGGTGCCCTGTTAAGGCACACGCATTCACACGCTGTCCCGCCGCTGTGCAGCCACGGCTCCCCTCGGAGCACGGCGTGCCAGCCCCAGCTGGTTGGCAGATCACAGTTGGGGCCAGCCAGATCTCTCTGCCGTATGGTTTCATGGAGTGGGAGGGAGGCTGCGAGACCCACACCCTGCTATCGATGTGTGAGGTGCCTGTGGAGGGAAGGAGAAGTGCCAGGCGTGGGGTCCAGGCTCTGCTGCACCCTACAGACGGTGCGTGAGACTCCACAGGCTTCTGCAACAGAGATGGGATGGACCCGAGTCTCAGATTGCTGCCACCCTTTTCCAAAGGGCACAAGATTTCAGACTGGGGTTTTGTTTTCTTAAAATAGCACATGGGAAAAGGGAAGGGGGTACATGTGCTTTCTATAAAAGCCGTTCGTGGATCTGTCTGCTGGGCTGAGCGTGTCTGAGCGTTTGCCAAAAGGAGGGTGGAGGGAGCTGCTCTGAAAGAATTCTTGCTGAGGGGTTGAAGTCTGGGAGCCAATGCACTAATGCCTTCTAAATTGGTTCAGTGACTTTTACTCATTTATATGCACTCCCTTTATGATACCCCCAGACCTAGGCTGCTTTATACTTGGTTTTGCTGCCAAATACTGTGCAAATGCAGATGGTTTAAGTGTATCACTGACAGTCCCCCATGTATTGTTCCTGTTCTGCAGTCTGCATTGTGCCTCTTTTAGCTCGTGAGTATATGTGTAAGAACTCCTAATGGCTTGGAAATCAGTCAGTATAGATTTTTTCCCCAACCAGCTGAAACAGAGCCGTCCGTGTGGAGGCAACAGCAGCTAGTATTTTACTTTATTTAAACACTGGAGGCCATTCTCTGCTGCGATGTTGTCTCCTCTGCTGTGAAGCTGCTGTGATTTGCACTCGTTTGAATTTAGCCACTGCAGTGGAGTGTGGAATATAAAGTTTCAGTCTTTCCCTAGAACTGATAAAATAGCATTTTATTCCTAATGAAAGAAATATATTTATAATTGCATAAATAAGTTTCTAGCTTCCAACAGCATAGGAACAGTGCAAATCTTTGGCAATCCAAAGATTTGTGTTTGGGTTTTCTTGTTTGTAATTTTGGAATGAAGATGTACCCTGCAAATAGTCAGGGAGGCTAGTCATGGAGGTTGAAGGGTCTGGTCTACAAACTAGCTAATTTCAGTGACTGAAATCTTTGCAGTGCAGTAGGAAAGTAATTTTTAATCTTCTGGTAACTTGTGAATTGCTCAATTTGATAGAGCTGAGGCATGGGAATAGTCTACCTAGCTACATTCTAACACTTGTAAGCTATGAGTGTCTCATTGCAACTCTGCTAACTGAGGGAATAATGCAGGATGAAAAATGTGTAATGAATAATGAAAAGACTCAAGCTTTAGGAATTAATGATTCATGCTGAAATATATCTGCCCTGGACAATTTTCTTTTGCTGATAGTTCATGTTGAACATGCAAATGGTTGTGCTGTGCCCATCCCTGTGCACTTTAATGGAGATTAAAAGAGTAAGAGTTGGCTACTAGCATCCAAACAGAATCTCGGAGGAGGGAATATATATATTTAAAAGCGCCATAGAAAATTTAAGACTGTTAAATCCTTGCTTTGACTTTTCAGGATTTACATTAATTTGGAAATTCGGAGAAATAGAAAAATGAATGATCTTGCTAGTTTGCAAAGGTTGTACACGAACACTTCTATTAGGTTCTGTCTTCCTGGGCATGCCTCTGATGAAATATGCTGCTAAATTAACTTACTGTGTAAAGATATATTTGCAATGAACAACAAGAAAGATAAATGTTCATGAATTACTGCAAGTACATTTCCAGCTATTTTGGCATGTCACCAGTTAAATGCAGCAGAAAATTATTGCTGATTTAACTTTATAAACATTTGTTTTGAAGAGAAAGCATGATTTTAAACCACTTGATTTTCAGGAAGAAACACCTTTTATGTATTATTTTCACACTAAGCACAATAATTTAAAATGTGCTCCAAGTATCTATGAAATAAAATGGCTGGTAATTAATATTATTTGCATTACAGAGCAACTCTCAGCCTCCTCTGAAGGCTGCCCAACATGAAACCAGAGCAATAGATCCTTAATCCATGTCCTTCTTTGGCAGGTGGGGCAGTTCAGCTGAAGTGGGGCTGACCCAGGCCTTGACCCTGCTCTCCCCTCAGACCAGAGTTTTGTGGCTGTTTCTGTGCTCTGAAGCACAGAAACATCTGTGAATGTGAAGACCTGGCCTGCTTGAGTATTGCGCTGAAACAGCCAAATATTAGTGCATTTAATCCTCAAAGCTGTATAGAATAGGATAGCCTATTTAAATTGGAAAGGACCTACAATTATCATCTGTATTTGGCTTCTGCAACGCTGGGCTAAGATCTCATTAGAAAAACTTTCTCAGGACACTTCCAGTGTTTCCTGCCCATGTTCAGATGACAAAGAAGCTGGTTTTCTTGAAGAATCTTGTTGTTTCCTCCCTTGACCTTGGCCACCATCTGCAGGTGTACAGCAGCACAATGAGAAATGCCTTCTACGTGTTTCCTTTAAAGCTTCAGAAAAGTTGGTTTAAGAGAATGGATGAAATAGGAGCCATTTCTAGTCATCCCTGTGGAGCCTTATCAAAGCTAAGGCTGCACGAAGAAATGAGTGTCCAAGTGTGCTGAAATGTGAGCACTAAATACTAGCAGATTTGGAAACAAAAAGGTACCTAGCCCAATGGCAGTGAAATGCAGTGACTCAACTGGCTGGAATGTGCTGTTGGCTGCGGTGATGCTCTTTGGTAGCTTCCATCTGGGTGGGGGGAGAAAATGTGTGTGGTGTGGCTCTGGAGAGAGCCTTGCAGTTCCTGTGGGAGGGAGTCCTGCCTGCGCAGGATTTCACTGCGGGGAAGAGACGACGCCTTTAGTCCAGCACGGGACAGCTTGGCTAGTGCTAAAACAGGGAAGTACATCGGTGTGTCACAGAGTATTTGTTTCACATAAGCACTCTCTGACTGTAACAGCCGGGGTTTTCTATCCTGTCTTACCTGGAGGGGGAAAAACAAAAAGGTGTTACTGTTATCATTACAAAAAGAAGATTTTTTTAAAAGAGAGGTAAAATTCAGACTAAAATAATGGATACCTGAGAATGATTTGACAGTGGTGCTGTATTTAGAAGCAGGCTGAGATATTTAATACACTAAATGAAAGCTTGTAACAAACTAAGTTTTTTAAAGACGAGTCAGTTTACACTAGTGGAGTAGAATTGATCTCTGACAATTATACCGGTGTAAATATAAGAGCTTCTACTGAGGCTGCATGTGCTTACTTATTGCATGACTTACAAAAAGTACCCCCTCCTTGGTCACCAGAGGAGATTGTTACTGAAGAGAAAATAAGCAACTAATTTCTCAGGTTTTTTAAGGCATTCGGTTAAAGACAAGTATCGTGGTGCAAGGGGAAGATGCAATCTGCATGCCTGTAAATGCTGTCAGATACACTTTGGATAGAATAATCTGTAGGAATGGGAACACTTTTTTCTTTCTGAATACAGTAGTTCTGGTTTGTTTTGACCCATCTATGCTTCCAACGAAAGGATTTCCGTTGTATAACAAAGCTTGAGACAGGAAGCACATTGTGTTTGGACTTTAGCTACAATAAGGTATAGACTGTTGTGAAGTTTTAAACCTGTACACTTTAAGTGTAGAAACTAGAAACTGGCTATTGGGGAAACAAAGCAAAATTTAAGGAAAAGAAATTATTTTTTTCTGTTGGTATAGTAATTTAATGCTAATAAATTTTTGAAATGGGAGATCCTGAAGGAGGGAAAAAAGAAGAATCCTGTGTTAAAAATAAAACATACACCCTTTGCTGCATATATCAGCTTCCTACAATAGATAAGGGCTGTGTCTTAACATTGCCTACATCTGAAATCCCTTCCTGAAGAGCTGTTGTAACCCAAGATACGGTAATCACCTTGCATGCTGATCTGAGTTAAGCACACATACATCATCTCCTCTGTTACTATCTCTTCTGTGGTTATGACATCTGTCTGCCTTTTTTTTATGTATCTAAGGACAGCTTTAAAAAATATATCATTAGCATTGGCCCATGAAAATCAATGATAGCATTGGTAGATTAAATAACAGATAATGTAAATTAGTGATACATGAAAATCAACAGCAGTAGAAAGATTTCATCTTGAGCATTTAAATTTTTGTGCCAATAGTGAAATGGTGCTTTTGGCTCTGAATACAAAATGTGTTCTGGCATTTTGCATGTATAAGCAACTGGAGTTTTCAAACAGTTGACTTGCTTATGTATACACAATGCTGTAGCACCTACCCCTGTAGATGAAACCTGTATTCCCAGTTTTGTGCCCTGTCCCAAAGTCATAGCTATACTCCAATAGTCAAATCTTCTGTGACTCAGCACTTCTTAGAAATTCTGAATATCTGAACAGTGCAAAGGCAAACCCTGCTATTAATTCCCTCTGATTTTAAAAGGAAATTTCTCAGTAATCTTATGAGTAGTTTTCTTATTTGATGTGTGTTAATTACATCCTATTTCTTTTGGCTGTAATACGAAAAGTAAATGGTGAGACACATAATGACATGTACAACCTCAGTTGTAGCAAAAGCTGGTTGGTATTTTCTGAAATATCTTCTTTGGCAGTTCTATGGGAGACTTAAGAGGATGAGTGTAGACACCATGAAGCATAAAATATATGTGGAGAAAAGAAAAGTAATCATCTATTAAAAAGTTATGTGGAAAATACTTGTAATAATTCCTGTCTATGAAGTTGGGTTCATTATGTAGACAATACTAATCCCAGCTGCATGTGAAGCAGTTTTCTTTCCGGGTGCCTTCCCTCAATAGGCCTCAAATATGAGGAAAAAGTGTGAGTTTTTTTTTGTTAATATTAATAATCTGTAATGCATCATGATAATTAGAACATCAGTTGAGACTTACAGAGTTTTTGAGAGGGAGCTGCTTGATACAGGGTCTCATGCTTGGTAGGAGAGGGTTTTGTGCATTTCTCTTGCTTCTTTCTCAATACTAGCCCAGGTCTGTTTTCACCACAGTTTTATCTTTCATTTGTGCTGTTTTATTCTGGCCAGCTCTCATTTCAGTGTTAAAAACATGTAACCCACCTAGTGTGATGAATGAATCAACTTTTAAGAACAAGAGGAAAAACACATTGTATCCATCACCAGGCAGACTCTCCTGGGAAGCTGGGAGTTCAGGAAGGATGCAAGAATGAGAACTGAAAGCCAAAGCAATCTTAAACACACTTTTTTAACCCTGAGAGGATAACACTTAAGGTTACCTAGCAGTTGGTTGTCTGTGGCCAGAGGCTACTAAATTTCAGAGCGGACCATAGTGGCCATGAAACTTATTATTGGGGTAGATCGGTACTAAAGATAGCAACAAGGGTTTCAGCTTCTGTTGAGAAAGATTTTCATAGAGCTCACCAAGCACAAATTCATACAGTCGAGAGCAGCTAATTGGAAGCCAGTGTGTCTTCACATATAATCTTTGGAGGCTTTCTAATCCGAATGATCAGATAGCTCAGCATGTTTGTAATGGACCATGGAGCTTTTCACTTGTTCTAGCATGTGGCTAAGGAACAATGTTCAGTGCCCAAGGAAATAATGGTTTCAAGTATGTGGGCTGTGTAGTATCTGCTCAGCCTGTATTGGCAGCCTTTTCAAAGAATTAAGAAATGAATAGGGCGTGGTGGAACTCAAGTTGTTGTCTAAGGCTATTTGGGCAATTTTGGTTATCCTTGATGAGTGAAGAGAGCTTGAGCCTGACATTCCTGAAACATTCAGAAGCTCGAAGTTCAAGCATTAGACTGTGAGAGATAAATTGGCACCTTTGTCCAACATGAAGCTCACTTAATACGAAAAGAAGAAAGCACTGTTTCAGTATGAAATGTTGTGTAGTCAGGATGATGTCTTAAAAAATCCACCTGATAGGTGAAGGCCTGAAATGCATCACTGAAAATCTAACAAAATCAAGATTTTCTTCCCCTTCTACTAGCAGAGATGTTTCTGTGAAATGACAAAATGTTTACAGAACCAAAGTAGTTAAACCAAACATTTTCAAAGCCTTGATAAGAATCTCTTAATCATTTTTGCTTAGCAGCCTGCCTTTCCTTTTTGGACATTGCATCACACTGCTGTAACAGTAAAAACATACTTAATTCTTAGGCAGACACAGTCCTATAATTTGCCCTGGTTTGTACTGAAACTAGTCTTACTCAGTTACAGAAAAAATAAATAAATTACAAATTTTAGAATTTGTAGATTATCCTTCATTAGAAAAGAAATTTAAAAATTGAACACATCCCACATAGGTCTGTTGCTGCTGAACTGCACAGGTAAACCTAAGCGTTATGAAGGTGTTCTGAAAAGATGAGAAAGTAGCACAGGATGTATTTTGACTCCTGTTTTTAAATAATTTGCTGTCCTGAACTTTTAGCTTATTTTTTTGAATTTTCAGCTCTTGGCTTTTTTAAATGTAGCGAGTTAAAGGATATAATAAATGATACTGACATACAAAACAGTGCAGATCAGCTTAAGACCTTCAGGTACTAAAAGGCAAGACATGCAAATAAAGTTGATCAGTCACTGAATGCAACAAGCAAACAAACTCATTTTTCTGTTTCCAACAAGGAAATATTTAAAAAGAAAAAAATTTGTTAATATATTGATTTTAAATTACAGTTTAATATGTATATATTTGAATTCAGATATAAATATTACTTAAGTTAAATTTAGACTAGAAGCTTTATAAAGGAAAATAATTTACATAGGAAAAATAAAATTCAGACAGCTTATTCCTTAACATTTTGGTGTGAAAATCCAGCATATCTGTACTTGCAGACAACAGCTGCAGGGGGCTGTGTGGAAGCTGAAACCAGTCCTCAGCTGTTCCCACTCAAGGTATTCAGCTGCTTGGCAGCTTAAACTGATCCAAGTCTGAGCTACTTTGACCTCTTGTTCTGCCCTTTCTGCTCACCTGCACCTTCATGGTCCTCACTGAGTTGGTTCAGGCAAGTGCTCTGACAGAAGGCAGTTCACTCCTGCTTGTACAGGTGAGTTTAAGGAGGAATTCCTGTCTGATGCTGGAAGGTCTTATCTGTCTTTAGGCAGTGCAAGAGTAACACAGCCAGCAGATCACTCAGCTGTTGCACAGAAGTCATGTCAAGAGGTATCCTGCTAAAACCTGGAACTTGGAGTAGTGTTTTATGTTTGCTAGATCCACAGTCTGATACCTTGGCTGGGCTTGCGTAGCCTTATAACTGGTCCCATTTAGTGGAGACTCTTCAGGAATTTCAAGAGACTAGTTTTCCATATAAGAAAAGATATTAATTGGTTCCATAATGCTGTTCGCTGGTGTTACTCATAGAGTTCTAATGATCTGGATTGGTAACTGCTAAATCACTGTAGCTCTGTCATCTTTGCTAATAAATTTACTGTTAATGTGACAGATAAGTGGCACATTTAATAATATAGTCATTATTTCATCTTTTTAAAATATAATCTAGCTTATTAAGTGTAATTTGACTTCAGCTATATTTGTGTAACACATCATACTAATATAAATGGCTCTACTGCAGGTGAAACTGAACCCTTAGTGAGGTCAAAATGCATAAAGTTTAGCTTGCTGTCAATTTTTACGAATCTGTTCTGAAATACTTATGCCCACAGAAGGGCAGCCCTTCAACAGAGATCAGAATTTAAAACTTTTAAAAAACTGTAACCATCTGTCCTTAATATTGGAAAACTAAGAATCTGAAAATTAAAATTTGGTAGGTTTGCAAAGGTAGGAACAAAATTATATTGCTGTTAAGAAACCAAATTCATGTAATAGAACTCTTATCCTTAGAAATCCAGCAAAATAAAGGAATATTCATATTGCGTCTCACATTCAGGAGTGGCACGCTGCTTCTGAGGAGGACACAGAATAGTTCTTATCACAAATGCTACATCATTTGAAAGTTGAAGAGACTAAGCATGACTGTAACCCATTGAATCCCATGTTGTAGTGTGAGACATTACAGTGATCTGACACTAATTCTCTGCCTCTTTTAGTGATGCCAGCACAGTAACTCTTAAGTGATTGTAAGTGCACCAATAGCCTATGTCTCAGAATGCAATTAGGAGATGGATAAATAGTAGTGGTCAAGAAATCTCCATTTGGGCTGGGAGCAGCTTGCTATTCATCACAAAATGGCTTGGGAATAACTAGACTGAAGGAATAGAGAATGGGCTGTTTTAAAGCTTTTGAAATAGGCTGAATTTGTAGTTTGGTTGTGATACTAAAAATCAAATCAAACCATACCTCTGCTTCTGAAGGGAAAATTAAATTACCCCAGAAAGAGATTATTCTGACAAAAAAAATAATTCTAAAATGAATGCCATTACTAAAATTTAAAAAGCTTTACCTGTAGTTACTTACTTCTGTAAGAAATCAAATATACTTTTTGTGAAATGACATTTCACTTGAATTGGTTGCTCCATTTTGAGGTCGGGCTGCTCTTACATTATCATCACCTCTGAAACATAATGTAATACACAGGCAGTCATAAATTGCCTCTTGTAACATGAGGAATAAAAATGTAATGGATTCCCATTGGATTATAAACGGCAGTGGTAGGAAGATCTTAATATTTTTGTTGACTTTACCCCATGTGAATTATAGGCATGATATCTCACTAGCAGGATGCATATAAATATCTATAATCATTGTGCATTCAATTATATGTTCTCCATTATGCTTGTAATGTGTCTAAGGGTAAAAAATACAGCCACGCAGATGACAGCAGAGTTCAGCAGAAAAATATTTCTGATGTTTGTGCCACAGTGATTTGTGCCAGCAGCAGTCCTTCAGCAGCATCTCTCTAACCCCTGTGGAGGGTTATTGTGACCCAAGAGAGACTGTGGGCATGGTTAGAAATGCTGACTGCTTCTCACAGGTAGAAATGTAGGTTTAAAGATTAATGAGCAGGCAGCAGTTATTGATTTAATGGCTCCACCACTTCCAGCTATCGGGTTAAGGATGTTTAAAGAACATGGTGAAAGCTCTCATCTCTTTGGCTTTCCCATTTGGGTTTTCATGACCCTTATATAGAAACAAGTGGAATGGTTGTGAACAGCAACCAGAGATAAATAAACAGAAGTGATCTCTGTTGCAGGATTTTTTTCCTGTCTGAAAAGTGATAAATTGTCAGAATTATAAAATCTACAAAGTTGAACCAAGTCCACCACTGCTATTGAAAGTTGTTTTTTAGTTAATCTCTTTGCTGGGTGCTGATGCCCAGTAAGTGCTAAACAGTAGTTTATTAGGGCTCATGTTGTCCTTGTGGTGCATCTTGAGGCTGATGTAGCAGAAACTGGAGACCAGGTAGGCAGTGTTTATAAGCTTGTCACTGTTTCAGTAAATGTCACCTCGTGAATTCAACAGGGCAGCATCCCTGTAGCTGTTAGCACCAACAAAGACCAAAATATTATGAAGCTGGAGTTTATGTACCCAACAATTTTGACACATCCCATGGCTTCTTTTATAACCTCATTTAGGGAAAATATGCTTGCCAGTCCTGTGCTTCCTACACGTGGTACAACCACAGTAATTCCTGCCACATATAACTGCTGATAAAAATACAGGATTCCTCTCTTCAGTTTTTTTGGTAACATTGAGAGATCTGGGTGAAATGACAGTCCTGACTGTGTAGTACTTCCAGTCCATTAAAAGTTTGTTCCAATACGAAAATCTGGAATTAATCTAGTTACAAGAAGATTCTTTTGCTGTGCTTACAAGAGCCACAGAACAAAATGGTGTGCAGTGGACACTGCTGGCTTGAAAAGTTTAAAAACCTGGGCTAAGAAAATACTGCCCTCTCTCAGATGGAGGCTGCTCTTTTGTTCCAAGTTCTTCATTAAATCTCTACTGTTTGAGGATTTATTTTAATGCAGTTACCTGTGGAGTTACTTAAAAGCACTTTCTATTGCAAATCTCCTCAAAAGGATTCTGCAAGTGCTACATTTAATTATTTCAAAAAATGAAAATGACCTTTAACATGTCCTCCTGCATTAACCTTCTTTCCTGTAGTAAATAAGATGGTGTGAAGTATAATTTTCATAGACTGGACATGGTATTAAGCGAATAGATAATTTATTATTTCTACAAGTTCTACTATGTAAATGTGTTACAGCAGGTTGCCACTTCAGTAATCTAGATAATATTTTTTTCGTTTTGTGCATATTACCTGCAATTGTTTGGATCATATCAGCTGTATGTCCTTTACAGCTAAGATGGGAAAACAGTTATTTCTCCTACTTACAATGAAATGATTGTTAGGATTTGGTGACAGGGATAATGTTGTGCCACGATTTCATTGTTGCCGATTTTTTTTTTTTTAATAAAAAAAATATTCTGCTGTTAGTTTAAGTCTTTGACAAAAGATGCTTTTTCACATACAAGATGAAGTATAATCTTGATTTTGGAGAAACACATACAAGGCTTTTTAAACTGAGCCTGTAGGTCCCCGAGTCTTTCTACAAAAGCAACTCCATCCCAGCAACTTCTCCATTTGAGTTTCCAAATTATAGAAATTCTGCTGTTTCCTAAGTGCTGTTTCCACAGACTCTGACATTTCTCTGCTTTGCTACAGTGGGGAGAGATGTCTGAGTACATGCTAACAAGATCAGACTTTTGTTTCTGTGTGATGGCGGGTATGTGCTCGTTATGTAGCACAGTTGTGTGAGCCCAAAGGCTAAACTTTCAGGGACTGCAGAGAAGTGTGGTTCCTTGAAGTGACACATTTTACTGTAAGTCTCAACTCATTGAGCAGTTTTAATTTATGTCATTACTTAGACCTTCTTAAATAATGTAGAAATGCTTTAATGGCTTATCTTTTTTTCCTGGAACGATTGTTATTTAAATTATACCTAAGACCAGAAGACAGGCTTTGGAAAGCTGTCCTCTGTGACTGGGGATTTGCAGGCACAAAGGATGAAGCACAGAGCCAACTTCTGCACCTGCTGAGTGCTCGCCGGCGTGGCGGCTTTGTCTGCTCCCTCACACTACCCTGTTTGCTGGAACTGCACTGCCTGGCTGCATGCAGGGAGCCGGGTTATGTGAGGTTGAGGGGCGAACGCTTTAGTGCAGAGATTAAGCAACTGCATGTGCAGTTTTGAGCATAAAAGCTAGAAGCTGTGGGTAAAACTGGCTGGAAATACAATCATTAGTAACTCACATAGTTAATAAACTATATAGATATGCAGTCATCCAGCCATCTGTCTGACTGTGTGCATAAAGTCCTCCCCAAAGTACAGGATACAATACTCTCAAAATCTGTGCCATTAAGGGTACTGCAGTAGTTGTCAGGCCATTCAATTTCATATTCAATGCCTTCCTAAATAAGACCAATTAACTCTGTGGATAATATAATGAAAAATCTTTCTGTAATAGTCTAACTGAAGCAAACCTACTGTTTCTTGGACTAAGCAGAAACCTGTTCCGTTACAGAGTTCCATCACAAATTGTGGTTTGAAATGTTGCTTTAAAGATAAGGAACTGTTTCCTCTAGAAGTTTTGGTGAGATTTTAAAATAGAGGAAGGCAGAACTTGGAGCTTAATTCCACCTCTTTGGGATCGTTCATGTAAATCACTTCCTCAGCTTGGGAAAACATTGTAGCTCTTAATATGGGTCAGTTAAATTGTAATAGTGAATGTAGGTAAGTGTGTGGGCATATAAATTTTGTATGAGCGCACTTGCTGGTACTTTAATTCATAAATGCAAATGCATGCAAATCCATCTAATGCATTAAATTGATAGTTTTGGGAGTCTAAATTTCAGAAATAAGTGTGTCATGGAAATGAAATGGTATTGAGAGACAGTTTTCCTCTACTGTAACTGTAACTTAAGATATTTTTTTTGAACTACCTTTGCCAGTCTCCTATTAAATAATAATAAAAAAGATCAAGTGCTTGAGAAGTAAACTAAACATCTAAATAATATAATTTCTTTCTGAAACCTCAGTTAAATGTTATAAAGTTAAAAGTCGAGAAATAAAGCTGTCAATCTAAGAAATTTGATTGCACTGTTATGTGGTCTGCTGATTTAAATGCTGGGAATTTGCTGTCTACCTTGCATTTTTTAGTTGAAAAATTCACTTCCTTTTCCCTCCAATTTTCTTGAAAGTTCATAGTTTCTATTCCTGACTTTAAAAGTTTGTTTCCTTTTTCGTGCCCCCCTAAAAAGTGGTATAGCTTTCAGCTGATGAGAATACTGAGAGGAAATTAGACATCATTTCTTTTTAATAAGAAGTTGGAATTGTGCTTATTAGGTTTATGAGCCTTGAAGAGTTTTTGGACAAATTGCCTGCCAGAATTTCATAGCTAGGTGCTTAAAGCACCTTTCATAGAATCCTTGCAATGTCTCAGGTTGCACATATTGCAAATAAATTATCAAAAGTTGAGCAAAAATATTGTTGTGTAGAAACCTCATTGGACATGGGAAGTGGTGGCCCGTTGTAATTCAGTAATTTGCATTTTATTTCTTTAAAGTTCTAATCTGGTTTAACAGAAGCTGGTCTCTTAAATTTGTCTTAATCTCTGTAGTCAGTCTAGGAATGTCAGGATAATGTTCTGTCTGTAGATAAAATATCTAGAGTTGATCTAATGTCCTCACTATAAGGAATATTTTCAGGTCGTTCTGCTTAATAACCTTGAACAAAAGTATAGCAGTTTAGTATGATACTACTTAGTGTTCTCACTAGAAACTTATTCTTTCTTCTCCAGGAAATTTTGAAAACATGGTGTACCACCAACACCATCTCTGTGCTTCTAAAACATATCACAACTTTATTTTGAAAGAAAGAAGCCTGGACAATTTTCCTTGAGTTTGCATCAGACTTTCTTCCATTTAGAAAATTGGTGTGGGGTAAGGACTTAATCTGTGTGCTAAATCACAAGTAGTTTGCATCTAGAAGTTTTGCTATTAGAGAAACCAAGCATTACTGGGAGTAATGGAGTCACTGAAAACCATCAGTGCATGATGACCAGGAGGAATGGCCTTGTTTTGCTAAGTTACAGGGAAAAACTTAAGCTGTGATTGATAAGATGCCTTAGAAATGCTAACAGTAGCTGGCATTTTGTTACTGCTGCCAGGAATTGCTACGACCACTGAGGATTATACTTCAGGGAGACTGACCACTTGGTGGAAGCATGCTCTCTTCCAGCGTAATTCAACCATGGTTTCATTTTAGAACCTTGAAAATATATGCTTTGTGCTTCACCCAGACAGTGCTCATGTTAGTAAGAATGGCATAAGACAGCAGGAATGAAAAAAGAGACCAGACATATGGCACTCCTTGGAAAATGGAAACTTAAGCTGCCCTCTTAGTTTCACTTAGCAGAGAGTTCCTCAAAGAACAGTCCAGAATGTGACAGAATGAAGTAAAGTAACAGCCGAGACCCGATCTGCTCATCTGCAGAGGGAATTTTGTTTTGCTTATGTAATTTACTTCTTTCTCTCCTCCTGTCAGGCTCTGTTCTTGTCAAGGGATGTCTGACAAGGAAAAGATGTGAATAGGATGCAGCTAAAAGCTTTTGAGCTCTTGGGACTGAGGTAATGAATGCAGACTCTGATACAAAGCCTTTTCATCTCCTTACTGCCAGATTTCTCTCCACCTCTTTGAGAGGAGAGAGGGAAGATGGCCAGGAAGGCAGCTCTGTGGCACAGAGGCAACTAAGTGGGCCTGACCCTAGTTTCACTGCAGAGAGGGTCTCACCCTTTCCTGCATGCTCAAAGGGAAAAGCAATCAACCTAATGCAGCAAGGTCTGAAGGCAGGTTACATGTCATCTACCACAAATTTGCTGCATATGAAAAAAGAAATCTTGCTTCTTCTGCAACTGCGGGATGGTGAAGAAAGTGTCCACAGGTCATGGTAGTAGAGACATCCATTTGGACCTCAGCAGCTGAGATCCAGCTCACACCCTGAGGAAAAAAGAGCAATAAAGCTTCCCTCATCTTGAATTGCAGGTTTATCAGAAGATTGTACAAGCTGAGCTAACTGTATAATGTAATAACCCTCTTATTCAGCCTTCTAATAATTCTTAAATGTTTTTTCCATATTTCTAAAATAATGAAGATGTCTATATCCCCACAATGTGGGCTTAGGCTAGGGAGAGTCTGTGTCCTTCAGACACATGTCCCAAAAAATGGGATTCTCACTTACCCAAAAACTCAGTTGCTTTTCCTTCCCTTTCAAACAATCCTTTTCTCTAGATAATTTGTGTC